>NC_092712.1:192373706-192973706 GCF_047496885.1 Scyliorhinus torazame | reverse complement strand
TGATCAAAAATCGTTTCTGATAATTGCACTTCAACTTCATCTTCACTCTTTGATTTCTCCTCTTGTCTTAACCTGTGACCTTGCGACCTTGTTACTACACAATCTGGAAAAATCCCAGGATATTCGTCCTTCAACACTTCAGTTGACTGATTTTCCACTGGCTTATCAACCGCAGTAGACATCACTCCCACCTGCGATCCAGCTATATCATTACCTAAGATAAACTGTATTCCTGGACAAGATAGTTTATTTATTACTCCTACTACCACTTCACCATTCTTCACTGGACTTTCCAACCTTACCTTATATAATGGAACACTACTCCTCTCACCCTGAATTCCACATATCACCACCTTTTCTGACTACATTCTTCCAAAACTACATAATTCCTCATCTCTTACAATTAAAGGTTGACTAGCCCCTGCATCTCTTAAAATTGTGACTTTACCTGCTCCTCCTGATACACATGAGTAAACTTTACCCACACAAGTAAATTCTTTAAATACATCTGGCACCTTCTTAACAATTACTTCTTGAACAGGCTGTACAATCGTTTGCAAATCCTTCGCTTCACTTGGGCTTTCCTTTACCACTCTAACAAACCCCACTGTCTTATCCTGTTTTACCACATCAGCCATCCCAGTGCTTTTCTTCAACCACCAACACTGTGACTTTACATGGCCTAGTTTATTACAGTGAAAACATTTGAAACTTCTCATTTCTTTTGCACTCTCCTGAATTTCTTTTTTAATCTGAGGTACACTCTCTTTATTGTCTCCCATCAGATCCCCTTTACATTTACCTCTTGAATATTTCTCTTTTCCCCAGATTCTATCCCTCACAAGCTGAAACTGATGTCAGAAACCAAACTTTGATTTATGAACTAATTCATAATCATCTGCCATTTCTGTTGCTAATCTCGCAGTTTTAACCCTCTGCTTTTTCACATGAGTTCTCGCTACATCAGGAATTGAATTTTTAAACTCCTCCAAAAGTATAATTTCTCTGAGAGCTTCATACGTTTGGTCTATTTTCAAAGCCCTCATCCACCTATCAAAATTACTCTGCTTGAGCCTTTCAAATTCCATGTATGTTTGACCAAATTCTTTCCTTAAATTTCTAAACCTTTGTCTGTAAGCTTCAGGCACTAGCTCATATGCACTTAAGATGGATTTCTTCACCTCCTCATAGATTCTAGATACCTCCTCCGGTAGTGATGCAAACACTTCACTCGCTCTACCTACCAGCTTTGTTTGAATCAGTAACACCCACATGTCCTGTGGCTATTTCATTTGTTTAGCTACCTTCTCAAATGAAATGAAAAAGGCTTGTACTTCCTTCTCGTCAAACCTTGGCAATGCTTGGACATATTTAAATAGATTCCCACCAAGCCTTCGACTATGACGCTCTTTCTCACTATCCTCATCACTATCATCCAACTGTACGTTTCCCTTTACGTATGCCAATTTTAACTGATTGTCATGTTTCATGGCCATTTTCTGAAGTTCAAACACCCTCTCTTTATCTTTTTCCCTGATCTATATCTCCCTTTCTTTTTCTTTTTGTTCTGCTGGGGCTATTCTTTCTTTTCTCCTTTCTTCTCTCTCCTTTTCTTTTTCCTCTCTCTCTCTTTCTCTTTCTTTTTCCTCTCTCTCTCTTCCTCTTTATTTTTCCTCTCTCTCTCTTTCTTTTTCCTCTCTCTCTCTTTCTCTTTCTTTTTCCTCACGCTCACTCTCGTATTCTAGCCACTTTAATTCTTTCTCATGTACCATTTGATTAATTTGCAACTGAATTTTTGCCATTTCCAATGAGTCAAACTCTATCTCAGGCAACTTTAAATGCTTAACCACCGCCATAATTACCTCATCTTTTCGCATTTTGTCAGGTAATGTTAACTGCAATGTTCTTGCGAAATCTAACAGTCTGCTTTTCGTTTCTGTCCGTAAAGTACTACGTGTGACATTCTCCACCCCCAAAAACGTCTGAGCCTCTGAAAGAGCCATTGTTCACAACACTCTCCCCACTTAAACTAAAATACCACACCGGAAAAGCAACAATTCTTACTGTCTTTAAGTTCACAAAAGCCAATCCAATAGATAGACTTTTATCCCGGACAAGCCCCCAATTGTTATGGGCGAGGCATTTTCAGAACTCCAAAATGTATCATGGAGTTCAACCAACCTCTCCCTTTAATGGATTTGTTGCTTTTCCTAGCACCTAGGTGTGGGATTACAATTATGGACACGTGGGTTTTTAAACACAAAACACTGTTTATTCAATGAACTCAACTTAACATCTTAAATAAACATTGGATCTCTTAACACCCCTTACTTCAAAGATAACTCCGAAAATATTGCAACAGTAAATAATTCCTTAAAATGTTCCTTCAAACTTCCAAGAGACTTAACACCTTTAAACAAAATCACATCAGGTTAAAGGCTTCACTATTATAAGTTTAAATCACCCAAATGATCCAGAGATAGTCTTTCATGGCAGAGATCCAGCTCACTGCAAAACACAGACACACACACAGCTCTTTTCCTCCAAACTGCAAAACTAAACTTGTCTGCTTATCGCCATGAATATAGAAGCTGAAGCCCACCATTAAAACCACTTGGCCTTACTACATGTCCATCTAATCTTTACATCAATACATTCCATACACAACACCCATTACAGTCTTAATTACTTTTCACTTTCTTAATTCCAATCATAGAGCCTCCACTGTATCTTTACCTCTCCTTATATCATCCTATATTATAGAAATTATTTCATCCTTAATCATTACAATTACCTTTCTCTCTCCATGACATTCCTTATCCTTCCTGAAGGCTTTACAACCTGGCATATTTAGTTTCCAGTCCTGACAATTTTGCAGCCATGTCTTGGTAATGGCTACCATGTCGTTTTTTGCTGATAAGTAATTCAATATGTCCCTTATGTGCCGTGGGCTTAGTTAGACATGGACGGAATGGTGAATGCGGTAGGATTCGTGCCGCGGTATAAAAGTTGGGATGAGCCTGTCTTTACCTGGCCAGCCATTGGGCAGTTAATTGTCTTACTGTGGAACCTGGTCCCCCATCTGAAAGCATTTCCTGCCTCCTAAGACTGCTGGTCAGTCAAATGGTTGTGCCACTGGGAGAGTCAGGCCCCTGAAGAACGAAGCTAAGGAGCCTGGAGAAAGAGAAGTGGCATGTCTTGCCAAAACCAGGCTGTCAGTGGAGAATGCCCCTCTTTTTCAGCTGCGGGGGATGGGCAGGATTTGCATTGTGGGCGGGGGGGGGGGTGGGGGGGGGTGGATGTCCAATGGCCTCTGGGGGGCACCTCAATTATGCACTGACCCCCTTGGCCCACTTTGGGTCCACCACGCCTCTCCATCCTTGCAAATTACTGATCCCTCTTCAACATCCCTTTGCTCTCCAGAGTCTTTGAAAGTGCTAATATCTTTCAAATTCATACCCATCTTTCGGGCTCCATTAGAATTCTTCCAACCAGCTATCCACCTCTGCCACAGAAACAAAATGGCTTTTATCAAATTTATAAATGGCATTCTTAACCTTATCGTCCTGTCTCGAGCCTTTGACAGAGTTGATCAAATCATTGTCCTCCAATAACACTGTTGTCCAGATGGTTGAACCTGCTCAGACCCTGGTTCTGTTCTTATCTACCTAATCCTAGCCAGAGAATCACCTGCAATGGCTTCCTTTTCCACTCTTGCATAGATAACTCTGTTAACCTCAAGAACATCGCAGGATGGCCTGGCCCCATCAGATGGAGATCCTGCGAGAGAATGGACATGTGGGGCGAAATTCTTCAGAAACGGAGCGATGTCCGCCGACTGGCGCCCAAAACAGCGCAAATCAGTCGGGCATCGCGCCGCCCCAAAGGTGCGGAATGCTCCGCATCTTTGGGGGCCGAGCCCGAACCTTAAGGGGCTAGGCTCGCGCCGGACGTATTTCCGCCCCGCCAGCTGGCGGAAAAGGCCTTTGGTACCCCGCCAGCTGGCGCGGAAATGACATCTCCGGGCGGCGCATGCGCGGGAGCGTTAGCGGCCGCTGACAGCATTCCCGCGCATGCGCAGTGGAGAGAGTCTCTTCCGCCTCCGCCATGGTGGAGACCGTGGCAAAGGCGGAAGGGAAAGAGTGCCCCCACGGCACAGGCCCGCCCTGTGGTGATCGGTGGGCCCCGATCGTGGGCCAGGCCACCGTGGGGGCACACCCCCGGGGCCAGATCGCCCCATGCCCTCCCCCAGGACCCCGGAGCCCGCCCGCGCCGCCTTGTCCCGCCGGTAAGGTAGGTGGTTTAATCTACGCCGGCGGGACAGGCATTTTAGCGGCGGGACTTCGGCCCATCCGGGCCGGAGAATCGCGGGGGGTTGCCCGCCAACCAGCGCGCCGCGATTCCCGCGCCCGCCGAATATCCGGTGGTGGAGAATTCGGCAACCGGCAGGAAGGATAATTTAATGAACAACTTACTTGAGACAGGTCATCTGTGTGAAGGTGCAGCGGATCCACATATTCACAAAACTAGATATGAGCCATGCATAGCTCCAGCTGGAGCTTGATGCGACATCTAGAAAATAAGTCATTAATAATACAAGGAATATACTCGTCTACGTTTCAGAGTATCATCAGCATGTGCTGTTTTCCAGACCGTAATGGAATACATCCTTCAAGGATTGCCAGGGTGGCAATATACCTGGATGATGTATTAATCTCAAGAAGCACCGAAAAGGAACATCTGGAAAATTTGGAGGAATTATGGTGCTTCTCCGACGCAGGCATCTGCCTTAAAAGAGTGTTTCAGGCAAGTGAGGTAACGTACCTCAGGTACCATGTCGACAAAAACGGCCTACAACCCGCAGAAGACAAGTTTATGGCCATAAAAGGAGTTCTGGCACCAAGAAACACAATGGAACTAAAGTTGTTCCTAGGTCTCACGAATATATACCTAATTTCATCACCTAGCTGGCCCCTGCACACACTGCTAAAAAATAATCCAAAGTGGTCATGGCAAACCACACGGCGAAGCTTTGGCGAGAGTGAAGAAGCAACCACTTTCTTCTAACATATTGGCACATTATTAACCCCCAAGACCACTCATATTAATGTATGACACCTCTCCTAATGCAGTAGGAATGGTACTATCTCACCGATGGAATGATGGCACCGAGCAGCCAATCGTGTATGCATCCAGGACCCTGGAAGACGCAGAGTGGAGATAGCACAGATTCAAAGAGAGGGATTAGCCATGGTAAAGAAGCTTCATAAATACGTGCATGGATGATGCTTTACCATCATCGTAGACCACAAATCTCTATGCCGTCTTTTTAAAGAGGACAAGGCAACCCCTCCCATTGCCTTGGCCTGGATCCAATGCTGGGCATGAGTACACTTTTGAGCATTGTCCATTGAGCAAATAGCAAATGCAGATGTCCTGACTTGCCTACTGCTCCCTTCCGCACCCCCCCCCCTCCCCTCTACGAGTGATGGACTAAATCATTATGATCCTAAATTTCATGGACACCCTGCTGATATCTGCCACACAGATCCAAACGTGGATCCAAAAGGACCTGAGTTGGATTGATCGAGCCACACCCAGGCCAGCACCCAATATTACAAGAGCTCCAGAGCGGCCACCCAGGAGTCTCAAAAATGATGATGCTCGCAAGGAGCTACATGGCCCGACTCGACGCAGACATTGAAAACATGGTAAGACAGCACCTGTCCTGCCAAAAGAACCAGACACTCCCATCGTAGGCTTCGCTGCATCCATGGGGATGGCCAGAGCGACTGGGTAAGAGTGCATGCAGATGGGTGACTTTCGGTGGCGTCATGTAGGAGGAAGTCGCACATTGGATGGCTCCTGCTTGAGGCTTGATTTTTTTTAGAATTTAATGCCCGGTCCGAGGGGGGATTTTTGGTTAAATAAGTGCAGGAAGACATAAGGAAGAAGGATGGCCAAAACCCAAAGGAAAGCGGTCGTGAAGAAGGGGGTGAATGAAGGTTCGCCGTTGAGTGGAAAGGTCGGCTCAGCAACAGGAAGGATGGCGGAGGCTGGGTCGCTGGGTGGGGCCGCACTGTTCATGGCAGAAAAGATGACCGAAGTGATGGTTGTGGAACTTGAAAAACAGTTCACAAAGCACATGGAGGTGATGAGGAAGGAGATCATGGCAGCATTGAAGGTGCTGGTGGAAGAGGCGATTGGCCCGGTGAAGGCGACAGTGTCGAAGACATCGGCCGAGGTGCAGGAGCAGGTTGAGAAACTGAAGGAAGTGGAAGAGACCTTGTCGCACACAGGGATCAACTCACCTCGATGGGCGAGGTGCTGCAGAGGGTGGTGGAGACCAACAAGAGTCCGCGACCCAAAGTGGAGGACCTGGAAAACAGATCTAGGTGTCAAAATCTGAGGATCGTAGGCCTGCCGAAAGGGGTTCAGGGCCCGAGGCCAACTGAGTATTTTGCCAAGATTTTGGCGGAGCTGTTGGGAGATGATCTCTCTCGGTATGAACTGGATCAGGCTCATAGGGCGTGGAGACCTAAACCAAAGGCGTATGAGCTGCCAAGAGCAGTCATTATTTGTTTCTGTAGGAACTGCGTGAAGGAGAAGGTCCTGCGTTGGGCAAAGCAGAAGCGGGAGGTGCAGTGGGCTGGAGTTGGTATACGTATATACCAGGACTTTATTGTGGAGTTGGCGAGGAGGCGTGTGTCCTTCGGCCGAGTGAAGACGGCACTGTATAGCAGCAGGGTGTGGTTCGGCATTGTGTACCCAGGTAAGTTGAGGGTGATCTACAACTCCAAATACTTTTATTTCGAGACGGTGAAAGTGTCGGAGGCATTTGTGAAGGCAGAAGGACTGGGGCTGAAGATCATAGAATTTACAGTGCAGAAGGAGGCCATTCGGCCCATCGAGTCTGCACCAGCTCTTTGAAAGAGCACCCTACCCAAGCCCACAGCTCCACCCTATCCCCATAACCCAGTAACCCCACCCAACACTAAGGGTAATTTTGCATGGCCAATCCACCTAAGTGAGAAATGGGACTGAGGAATGGTCTTGGACTGAGGGTGGGGGGGTAGAGGAGTGTATGTAACTCTATTTTTCACTGCATGTTGTTATATGCGCTAAATGAGTTGAAGTTGCCTATTTGGACAAGGTAAGAGTTGGGATTTTCTTTTGCAATGATGGTTCTTTGGGGTTTGTGTGTTTACACTGGGGTTGTGTGTTGAAGGGGATTTCTTTGTTTTCCTGGGACCGGACAGTGGGGAGGGGATTGGAGGGGAGTGAGGCCTGGGCAGGGTCCTCCACACTGGCTAGCTCAAACTGGCCAGTGAATGGCAGAGTAGTGGGGGGAGGAGCTGCGGCCATCTGAGCCGGGTAGAACAAGTTTCGATGAGCCTACGAGCTATGAAAGGTTGGGGAGGGGACAAATACTGGGTGAGGTGTTTTTGAGAGGAAGTGGATGGGAGGATTCTGGGAGGGGGGGAAGGGCTCGATGGTAACAATGAGACGGGAAGCCCAGTGGGCAGGGCCTGGAGTTATGAGGATGGTGGATAGGAGGGGAGAGGGGTGAGAGATCCCCGGTTAGGATAGCCACGTTGAATGTGAGGGGTTTGTTGGAGGGAGGTTTTTCAGGGTCATCTCGAGGGTAGTGAACTTGGAACCAGGGCCCCTAGAAGTCTTTATCGGGGGGGGGGGTCGGACTGGTGCGGGGGCAGATTGGAGGTTGGGGGGCGGATCTACTTGAATTTCTTTGACTTTCGGGAAGGTGAAGTCTCAGCTGAAGGGGATGAAGGAAGGGTCTCACAATTCATGGGGGCTGTTTACTATACACTTCCGAGAATTTGTTGCCATTGAACATTCGGGGGAGGGGAAAGGGAGATTTGGCGGTATTGTTGGGTTGGATTCTCCACCCAGCCACGCCACGTTTCAGTCTCGCCCCACCGGCGGGATTCTCCGTTACGCCAGCTGGTCAATGGGTTTTCCCATTGTGGGGCAGCCCCATGCTGTCGGGAAACCCCTGGGCGCCGGCAAAACGGAGATCCCGCCTGCGGAAAATCCCGTCTGTTGTCTTTGTTTACACTATTTACGGATTGTTAATTTGTGTTTTTTTTTTTACCTGGAATGTACGGGTGGATGTTTTGGTCTGTATATTCGGCAGGGGGCAATTTGTGTGTGGGGGATTGGGATTTTTGTTTTCTTAGGTTGTTTATTGTTAAAAATGAGGAGAATAAAATATTTTTTAAAAAAAGAGTGCATGCAGATTTTTCTGGAGGTTCATGGGATCTAGGTCTCTAATCTTAACTGACATCCATTCCAAATGGTGGACGTGCATCTTCATCACGAAACAGCTGTCAGCCAACTGAGCTAAACCGGCCGTCCTGCTGTTAATAAACCCCTTTCATTGTTACTGGAGGCCTCCAGTTTGTTGTCTCGAGCCACCACATCGCTGCAAAGTTTAAGAACAAAACACCCCTCCACACCAAATTCCTACTCTCACCTAATTCTCAAACATCTGTTCATGGCCTCTAAGCTAAGGTTGTGATCTGTGGTTAAGCACTGTGCCGCATCCAGCAAGGCCAGCATTGTTGCCCATCCCTAGCTGTCCTTGAGTAATGATGGTGAATCTTTTCTTGAATTTGCTTGAATGACTGTAGCCCATGTGCTGAGGTAAAGTACCTTTGCTCTCCCTCAATAAAAATACTAACAAATGAAACCTATTTTCTTACAAATTAATTATTTCAACCATTTGTGTAAATTGATTAAATATGCCTCAAATCATCTACTCAGAAGAAAGTCAACATGGTGAGTTGTAAATTTTCACATCCGCAAAGATTTGTTTTCTTTCATTTGCTTTCAAAATCAAAAGTTTTCATTAAATTAAAATTCACGATTTACAATTTATGCCCATATGATCTATGAAAATGGAATCCAAATATTATGTTTTAGTATGAATAATTTATAATGCAGTGAATTTGACTGGCCTAAATTAATAGACCACACACAGCAGTTAAACTGACAAAAATATCAAGCCTCAAAAATGAACAGTGCAGCTTAAAATAATAATAAATAAAAGTTTAGTTGTACTTTCCTTCACTGAAACCGCACAGCTCACTGGATGGTGAGGGCCTAATTCAATTGTCATGAGAATGTTGTTTTAAGAAATGTTTGGCTGCTCATATTACTGCAGTGATGTCAGAGTGTGGGTGGAGCTGGGCTGTCTGTCAGCTTTTTACTTTCGTTTTAGGCTGTTTGCTGCAGCGTGTGTTTTAGTTTCATTTTCAGTGTTGGAGCTGAAGCCAGACAGAGCAGGTGTACTGTTGATCTCTCTGCCATGAAAAGACTATCTCTTGATCATTTGGTGAATTCAGAATTATAAATGTTCTCAGTAGTGAATGTAAACCTAATGTGCTTCTGTTAAAAGGTGTTTCTTTTGTCTTAAGGATGTTGTTTGGGAAGCTATTAAGGATTACTTAGTGATGTATTCTTTGGGGGTTGTATTTGAATTGATGGTTGCTAAGATGTTCACTATATGTTTTAAAAAGGTTAACTTGAGTCCATAGAATAAACATTGTTTGTTTTTAAAAATACTTTTCCATTTCTGCTCTACCACACCTGTCGAGTGGGCCGTGTGCTCCCCATACCACAATCTAATAAAAGTTGTGGGTCAGGTGAACTCCATGATACACTTTGGGGTTCCCTAAACCCTGGCCCATAACATAATACTGCGCTAAATGCAGCGTTCTATTTTGCGGATTTATGGTGTACATTGCCAATCTTGCCATGGTGGGAAATCAGGGCCTTATCAAGGCATCATTAATATGTTGCTTGATTTTAGTTGGATATAAAGATGCTTCCTACCTGGGAAGAACCAATTTGAAAAATGTGAACTTTTCATGTCGTTGGAGGTAATGTCATTTTCAAGCAGAAGATATTGTGATCAACGCAGTATAGCTGCTTTTAAGTGGGCCGCAGATGATGACTCCATTGCAATTTTACAGTCTCAACCTTGCTTTCAGACATGACTCCTGTAGGAAGCCTCATCCCATGCTCCTGATGTAAAACCAGATCGGGCCTGATCAATCTGCAGCAGAATGAGAAGTGCATGAGACACTGTATAATATTGCCTTTGCAGAAAAAGCATACACTGACAGCATAATAAAACATATATGTGGTAAACTTCTGCAGCAGGCTCACATACTGTAAATCACATAGTCAGGCAAGTAAATTGATATTGCCTGCTTCTACAATATATTGTATAAAAACACTGACTTGCATAAAGTTGGACACTTTAATAAGTAATGCCATGCAATATTATAGCTCTAGGTGCCTGATCTATGCCCTCACCATTCATTCATTTATTTTGGGTAAGTATTTGCCTTTGGTACAATCAGAGGAATTGCAACAAGCGGTGTAATTTGTGAAATACTGCATTGCTACCCAAATAAAGATAGGTACCTTGAACCTGTAGACAATTTTGGTAAATCAAGTTATGAAACACTTAAGTTAATGAAGATTCAATGTCATAGAATTTGATTCATACTATAGATAATTAAAAGTTAAAATATTCTCGCATTTTCAGTAGAGAAAGAGTTTGTTTGGTCCTGGCATATTTTATGGCATAGGTCAGTTCTTCTGATTGTAAGGGAGTGCATTTAATAAGTCTAGCTGAGGATTCTGTGCACATTGGGAATCTTATTTTCTTCCAAACATGGTAACAGGAGGATAAATTTAGTGCCAATTAGCAGCTTTGACATTGAGGGGGTTCAGATGGAGAAAATTGCAAAAATAAAAAGGAGTCGATGTGCAGAGCAGATTGAGCACTATGCCTTTGAGCACTTCCACAAGAGCGAGATACATGGAAACAACCAAATAGATCAGCAAAGAAGTAATTGTTAAATTGCATCATCTGGTACACAATGATCTGTGGATAAGATTGACAAGAAGTGTTGATGGAAGTGAACTTTGCCGAAATATTGGAACTTTGGCATGATTAGCATTTTCCATTTACCATTCGTAAACTTGAATGGGCTGCTTAAAGTGAACTTTTGGGACATGATGGATGCCTCTAGATTTCAGGTCAAAACTGAGAGTTCTGTGAGGCTGCACGGTGGTTAGCACAGCTGCCTCACGGCACCAAGGTCCCAGGTTTGGTCCCAGCTCTGAGTCACTGTCCGTGTGGTGTTTGCACATTCTCCTGGTGTTTGCGTGGGTTTCGCCCCCTCAACCCAAAGATGTGCAGGGTAGGTGAATTGGCCACGCTAAATTGCCCCTTCATTGGAAGAAATGAATTGGGCATTCTAAATTTATTTTTAAAAAACTGAGAGCTCTGTAAGCAGTGTGCGCCCAAATAGAAAATCTGAGTCATTCTCAAGATTTAGCCTTGGACCTCATATACATCCCTGGTGTGAATTACCGTCTCCTGTCATGCCTCTCCATACGTGTGAAAAATTAAAACAGAAACTGCTGAAAAAACTCAGCAGGTCTGACAGCATCTCTTGAGAGAGAAATAGAGTTAACGGTTTCAGAGAGGAGTCATATTTGGCTAAAAACATTAACTCTGGTTCCCTCCACAGAGGCTGCCTGCCAGGCATGCTGGGTGTTTCCAACTCTTTCGATTTTTATTTCAGATTTCCAGTCGCTGCAGCATTTTGTTTTTTATTGCTTGAGAAAAATTAATTCTGAGCCACCAGAAGAGGTCTGAAGGTAATTTCAGGGCTTGGTTTGGAAGAAGGTGAGCAGAGCTGATTACCAGGGCTATGAAGTAAACTGAAACACTCTTGTTCCTCTTGGCTCGATTAGAAAATGTTTTAAAAAACGTACCATCAGTTGGTGGCCGTGGGTTCACTGACAAATCCTGGATGGGCCTGACATCTGCCTCACTCAACAGGAACAAAATTTGTAAATTGATCCTTCAAAGAGGCCCCTCATTACTACACTTAGAGAGCCAAATGCCTGTTTTAGGTGCCTACCAAACATGTCTGTAAAATGGACCCTGTAAATGTATCAGTGGGACCAATGCCTGAGCTGAATGAAAACAGGCTGCCCCACTACTAAATTGCATTTGTTTTTCACCCAAATGGAGTACTGCATTCACTGCATCTCGGGAGTTAAAATGTGAGGACAGGAGCTTGAATAAACTACCTCCTTGAGCATAGGAGATTATGAGATTACATGATTGAGGTGTTTAAAATGTTAAAATAATTTGTTACGGAAATGGTATACAGCGGAACTACTTTCTCTGGTGGAGAAATCAAGGACAAGGGGATATAATATTCCACAATGCGAGCTAGGCTATTTTGGAGCAAAATCAGGAAGCATTTCTCACACAAAGGGTAATAGACATTTCAGCACACTCCACAGAGGAAAGATTTGGATAGTGAGGCTGTGGGAGCACCATGGCTGAAATATTACACAGATGTATTGTAGTGGAGAACAGGTGGTTAAAGAGGAAGACACCTGCTGAGACCATGTTCAACCTAAAAAATAAATACAATTTTAGTTTTTGAAAAAAAAGTATTATTAACTTGCACAAGTGTTTGCAATAAAAACATCACAATTCTTTACATAAAATTATATCGTACTGATATATTCATATCACTGTAAACAAGTATTCTTAACCAGTTTCCCATGGGTTGGTTGCAAATAGGCTGAGATCATGGTAATATATGTCATGGCCCCATTCTGAGCTCGGGAGTGAAATACAACATCGACAACTGGGAAATAAAATGCAGTGGAATTAGGAAATGAATGTGTTTAGGGAAAGAAATCTGCCATCCTTACTTGGTCTGGCCTACATGTGACTCCAGATCCGCAGCAATCTGGTTGACTCTTACATGCCCTCTGAAATGGCCAAGCAAGTCACTCAGTTCAAGGACAATTAGGGATGAGTAGGTAATAAGTGCTGGCCTTAGGTGGATTGATCATGTTAAATTGTCCCTTAGTGTCCAAAGATGAGCATGTTAGGTGGGGTTACAGGGATAGGGCAGAGGAGCGAGCCGAGGTAGGGTGCTCTAACAGAGGGTCAGTGCAGACTCGATGGGCCAAATTGCCTCGTTCGGGATTCTATGGATACCAGTGGAGTCAACATTTCATGAATGAATAAATAAAACTGTGAGGGGAACTGAGGAATGAAGGACAAGGGTGACACAAGTGTCAGCTTGTCATTGCTTGTCATAGGGCAAGGTTGCACATACAATCTGCTACAGAGGACTCAGATGAGGAATTCAATAGGGTGGCCTTCAGAGGATGGTTGAAGGGTATACACAGAGAAATACTTGGTGCATTGTCAGGCATGTTAGAACACTCAACGTTAATGAGCATGGAGGAATTTGGATCCAACTTGGCTCAAGGATTTGTGCAGAGCTTGGAGTACATCCTTTTTAGTGTAGTAGCGGTTGTCAACTCCAGTAGCACACTTGCACATTCAATCATGATGTACTATCTGACGACCATTGTCTCAGTTTCAATTGTTGATGTCAACCAACATGCTGCAGCGGAAGTTCCAGCTGAAGTCATGCAAGGTCAGCCTTGCAACGCAGACTGCTGCCAGCAGTGTTGCGGATAAGCAGTGTTCAAAGGGGTTGCAGGATGCCACAGCGATCCAGCAAACTGGCCAGCACCAGATTACTAGAAATGCTGAGGCCACGCCCTTGGAGTGCACAAACCTGCTCTAGTCTCTCAGGATAGCAGCATTGTTCCTCCCACTACTGACTCTCTGTGACCTTGCTGTTCCCTGCGAGCCTGACCGGACTTCTGCCACTAATGCCAAGTTAGTGCTTTCCGGCCTTCTATGGCCAGAGCTGCTCAAGGTTGTCCTGCAAGGCCATCTGCATTTTCCTGTAGTGAAAGTCAGCAGCCTTCTTCCAGCCATGCTGCAGCTACTGGGTTAGCATTGCATAGCAGCACTAGGACAGGCAAAGACACTTGCTGAATTCTTTCAAAGCAGAGTTGGACTGTTTCTAGCTGAGTCACAGATCACCTTGTAAAAAATGTAGATGCTGTCCGTCATTAATCAGGGCTAAGGACTAACTTTAATTGTCTAAGGGGAGGGTGGAGGAGAGAGAAACAGAGGGGAATGTTTGAGATATTTTTCTCCCTAACCGTCCTTCAATTTTAATTTTTTTTGCCTGGAGATTTTATGGGAGCAATTCTCCAGATGCATTGCGCCCAGTGCACATTCTACTGTGCCGGGAGAATAGCGGGAAAGCAGGTGACAAAAGCTGGCTCATGCCCAGTGAGGGTATCAACCAGATCAGCGCATTTAGATGAGCATTTAAATATGTTGCACTGGACACTGGACCTGGTCGCTGGGCCCAGAGAGAGGGCAGTCGGCAAGGTGGAGCTTGGCACCGGGCAAACAAGTGAGACCCCGCTACGTTACAACAACCAAATTTAAACATGATTCAAACAGTTTGCCAATTTTCTTCCCCATGACTATCCCAACACCCCCTTCTCCCAAACCTGTTGGCGACAAATAAATCCCCAAAAAAGGACAGAAAGAGCCTCCACCTTAGAACTTCTCTTCCAATCTCCTGAGAGCAAACTTGATCTTCTCCGGTTTTAAAAATTCATAAAACCTCCCAGCCACGCCAAGACCCCTGATGGCAATGACGACCTCCAACTCAGTAAGATTTGCCGACGAGCAATCTGAGAGGCGAAGACCACGATATCGGCCCCCTTGCCCGCCAGCAGCTTCAGTAGACCCGATACACCAGAAATCACCACCAAAGGGCATGGCGACATCCTCACCCCTGTTATTTCTGACAGAGTCTCGAAAACCACTGCCCAGAAACCCGCCCAACTTTGTGCACCCCCAAAGCATATGAGCGTGGTTCGCTGGCCCCCTCCCATATCTCTCTCATACAGCCTCCACTTCTGGGAAAAACCCACTCATATGGGCCCGAGTCATATGAGCTCTATGCACCACCTTGCACAGTAAAGGGCTCATCCTAGCACAGGATGAAGTCAAATTTAGTAATGCATGTTAGAACGTCAACGTTAATGAGCATGGAGGAATTTGGATCCAACTTGGCACAAGGATTTGTGCAGAGCTTGGAGTACATCCTTTTTAGTGTAGTAGCGGTTGTTAACTCCAGTAGCACACTTGCACATTCAATCATGATGTACTATCTGACGACCATTGTCTCAGTTTCAATTGTTGATGTCAACCAACATGCTGCAGTGGAAGGTCCAGCGAAGTCATGCAAGGTGCATTATTTCACCCCAGGCCCCACACACAAGCTCAATCCCCAGTTCCTTCTCCCATTTCCACCTCATCCCCTCCACTGGCACCTGCTCTGTCTCCAAAAACCATCTGTAAATATCCCCAATCCTTCCCACCCAACCAAACCTCAGGTCATCCTGAGTTAACAATTTATCTAACGGCGTACGCTTTGGCAGCTGAGAGAATGAGGGCAGATCCTTCCGTGCAAATTCTGGGACCTGAAAGTATTGAAATTCGCTCTCCCTTCGCAACTCAAACTTCTCCTGCAATTCCTCTCGTCTTGTGAACTTCTCCACTTCAAACAGGTCCCTAACCTGTTCTAACCCTTCCACCTACCAACCTCTGAACATCGCATCCATCCTTCCTGGCATAAACCAGTGATTCCCGCATATTGGAGCCAATACCGACATATGTTCCATATCAAAGTGCCACCTCAACTGATTCCAAATTTTGAGAGACGACGGGACTACTAGTGTGCCTACCCGGAGAAATCAGGAGCCAGGTTGTCACCAGGGCCCTCAAGCTCGTCCCCACACGTGAGACCGCCTCCAGCTGCACCCATTCTGACTCCCCTCCGCCCACCAGCGTCTCACCTTCTTCATGTTTGTTGCCCAAAAAAAGCACAACAGGTTTGGGAGCGTCAAACCTCTCCATCCGCCGCCCTCTCTGTAAAATGGTCCTCTGAATCCTAGGGGTCTTGATTGCCTGAAAGAATCTGAAATTAATTTCTCCACCCTCTGGAAAAATGCCTCAGGAAGGAATATTGGAAGGGACTGAAAAATAAATAAAAACCTCAGCAAAATGTTCATCTTCATGGACTGTACCCTCCCTGCCAGAGACAACGGCAGGGCATCCAACTTCTTCAAATTCCCTTTGACTCCCTCGACCAGACTGACCAGGTTCCATTTATGCATCGTGGCTCAATCATGGGCCATTTGAATACCCAGATACCAAAACCTTCTCCTGGCCACTTTGAATGGCAGGACTCCCAGATTTGCACGCCTCCCCTGGGCATTCACCGGGAATACCTCACTTTGTCCTGTTCAGTTTCTTCCTAGAAAATGCACCAAAGTTCCCCTGTCGATCCATTTTTTCCCAATGCTCTCCAGTGGGTTTGAAACGAATGACAATAAATCATCTGCATACAATGACATCCTATATAGCCTACCTTCCCTCACAATGCCCTTCCGCTCTCATTAAGCCCATAGTGAAATTGTCAAGGGCTCAATAGCCAACGCAAACCACAACAGAAACAACAGGCAACCCTGCCTTGTTTCTCTTTCCAACTAAAATACCCCAAATTCGTCACATTCATCCTCACATTCGCTGTGGAGGATGCCTACAGCCACCGCACCCGTGCAACAAATGGTGATCCAAACCCAAACCTCCTCAGGATCTCGAACAAGTACCTCCATTCCACCCAGTCAAAGGCCTATCTCTGCATCCATTGATAGAATAACCTCCGGTGCTCTACCTCTTCACGGGATCATTAACATATTAACAAGGGCAGCACGGTAGCATTGTGGATAGCACAATTGCTTCACAGCTCCAGGGTCCCAGGTTCGATTCCGGCTTTGGTCACTGTCTGTGCGGAGTCTGCACATCCTCCCTGTGTGTGCGTGGGTTTCCTCCGGGTGCTCCGGTTTCCTCCCACAGTCCAAAGATGTGCAGGTTAGGTGGATTTACCATGCTAAAATTGCCCTTAGTGTCCAAAATTGCCCTTAAGTGTTGGGTGGGGTTACTGGGTTATGGGGATAGGGTGGAGGTGTGGACCTTGGGTAGGGTGCTCTTTCCAAGAGCCGGTGCAGACTCGATGGGCCGAATGGCCTCCTTCTGCACTGTAAATTCTATGATATTCAACAGACTCCTGATGTTGCTTAACAACTGTCGCCCCTTAACAAATCCTGTCTGATCCTCCGAGACCACATCCGGCACAAGCCCTTCCAACCCCCTCGCCAGCACCTTAGCCAACCTTCACATCTGTATTCAGAAGGGAGATGGAGCTATAAGACTCACACTCTGCCGGGTCCTTATCCTTCTTTGAGATCAACAAAATCTAAGCTTGCGCAACTGTGGCCAGCAACACAACACCCACCTCACCTTTTGATTCATTATGCATATCCAGGAGATGGGATGCCAACTCTGGCAAAAAACTGTTTATACAATTCTAGCGGAAAGCCATCCGGCCTTGGTGCCTCCCCCGAGTGCATCAACCCCACAGACTTCATTATCTCTTGCACCCTCAATGGTGCCTCCAATTCCTGTCTCTTCCCATTCTCCACTTCCGGAAACACCAATCCATCCAAAAGATGTCCCATATCCATGTAATCTCCCTGGGACTCAGACCTATACAGCCCCCGGCAGAATGCCTCAAATGCTTAATTGATTTTTTCCAACCTCATCATAAACCCCCTCCTGCCTCCCTCACCTGTGCAATCTCCCATTCAGTCGTCTGCCGCCTCAACTAATGGGCTAGTAGCCAACTAGCCTTCTCCCTGTACTCATACTGAACCCCACATGAGCTGACCCACCGCCTTCCGTGTGGTCTATAGGTCAAACTGTCCCTTTCCTTTCCACCAACAGCTGCCTAGTTGGAGGCCACCGAGTACCTCCAATCCACCTCTACAATAACATCCACCAACCTCTGCCTCTCCTCCCTCTCAACCTTATCCCTGTGAGCCTTATAAAAATAACCTCCCTCCCCACCACCGCCTTCAATGCCTCCTAGAATGTGTGTCATGTTCTGTAGACTGGCCGATATGAATGATGCACCATAGAACGTCTAGTTTAAATAATTTATTATGAAACAACTACGTGGTAAAGATCACTGGAATAAATAAATAACAAACTACGAACACTAACTAACTATTATAGTAAGAAGTCTTACAACACCAGGTTAAAGTCCAACAGGTTTGTTTCCATCACTAGCTTTCGGAGCACTGCTCCTTCCTCAGGTGAATGCACACATGAGTACGGCCTCAACCGGAACCTTGGATTCATGTCGCATTACATTCATCCCCCCCACCATCTGGCCTGGGCTTGTGAAATCCTACCAACTGTCCTGGCTTGAGACAATTCACACCTCTTTAACCTGGGGTTACCCCTATCTCTAGCTCTGTAAAGACTCAATTACCTGCAAATGTTCGCATTCAAAGTATTGTCTTGCAAGTTTGATTTAGTCTATATGAATATTTCTGGAACCTACCTCTCCATTCACATGAGGAAGGAGCAATGTTCCGAAAGCTAGTGATTTGAAACAAACCTGTTGGACTTTAACCTGGTGTTGTAAGACTTGTTACTGTGCTCACCCCAGTCCAACGCCGGCTTCTCCACATCATAACTATTATAGAACTACTGCAAAATACGTCTATCCACCAACACGACTTACTGCCAACTCCCCGAGGCACAGAGCCGCATGGGTGGATTTACAATGCTACTTGCTGGTCGGAGGTTGTGGATACTATTAGATATAGAATTGCTTTATGCATATTATCACAATGTGCAGGGGGGAGCATCCCGTTCTGATCAAGCTCCGCATAATTCTTTATCGCCGGGCAGCATGTAACGCAGTGGATCGCACTGGGACTGCGGCGCTGAGCACCCGCGTTCGAATCCCAGCCCTGGGTCACTGTCCATGTGGGGTTTGCACATTCTCCCCGTATCTACGTGGGTTTCACCCCCACAACCCAAAGATGTGCTGGTTAGGTGGATTGGCCATGCTAAATTGCCCCTTAATTGAAAATAAATAATTGGGTACTCTTAAAAAAATTTTTTTTTAATTCTTTGTCGCCAATGAACTTTATCTTGCAGAAGTTTGTATCTGCCAGGAGTGCTGATTCAAACCGACACCCTGGTCTCTGGGCCAGACCTGTTTCAAACCTCACGTCCACAAAATGCGGCGCATGGTCCGAGATTACTGTCCCTGTGAATTACCCCTATGATCCCGAGGCAGCACCGACTTCCCCACCACAAAAAATTCAATGCTGGAGTACACCCAATATACATGGGAGAAGAAGGAATATTCCCTCTCTCCCGGATGCCTAAACGTCTACGGATCCACCACCCACCCATCTGATCCATAAAGATTCCCAGCTCCTTTGCCATCCCCAACCTGAACATTGACTTCAGACTAGATCTATCCACCCTAGGTCCGACACACAATTAAAATTGCCCCCCATTATCAGCTGATGTGAATCCAGGTTCAGGATGGGCGCTAACAGCTTCTTAACAAAGTCCGTGTTGTCCCAATTGGGCGCAGATACAGTAAGACAACCAACACCGCCGGCAGGGCCCCACTCACCATCACAAATCCCCCCCCCCCCGCCCTGCCCTCGGGTCCCTCACTTTCCTGGCCACCAAAAATGCAATCATTTTACTTAACAGGATCGCAACCCCATCTTGACTTAAAGTCAAACCCCAAATGAAACGTGGTCATTCACCCACCGATGTGTCTCCTGAAGGAAAATCACATCTACCCTTGAGTTTTTTAGGTGTGCGAACAACCGTGACCATTTAACCGAATCATTCGGACATCGCATGTTCCACATTACTCTCTCCACTGGGGGCTTCTGAACCCCCCCCCCCCAGCTAAGGTCCGCCATCCCCACCGAACACAGATCTCGCCCAACCATCCAGTTCTCCGCTAGCCTGGGGCCATCTAAAATGGCCACCCCTCCATCCTCTCCTACATCCAACCAGAAAGTCATCTGTGTTACCAGCCTCCCCCCTCTCCCCCCCCCCAACCACCCCCCCCCCCCATCCCACCCCACCCTCCCAGTCCCTCATCATCCAACCCCTTCCGCCCACCACCCCTCTCTGGCTACCCTCCACATCCTCTCCCCCACATTGCTTCTGTTTACTAGTATTTCCTGCTGGCATGACGACTCCCACCTGGAGATCATCACAAAGGACGCTTAGGGGTGATCTTATGGAGGTCTATAATAAGGAGCATCGATAAGGTAGATAGTCGACATCTTTTCCCAAAGGTAGAGGAGTCTAGAACTAGAGGACATAGATTTAAGGTGAGAAGGGAGTGATACAAAAGAGACCAGAGGGGAAATTTCTTCACACAGAGGGCGGTGAGCATCTGGAACGTGTTGCCAAAGACAGGTACAATTTTGTCTTTTAAAAAGCAGTTAGACAGTTACATGGGCAGGGTGGTATAGAGGGATATCAGCCAAATTTGGGGGAGTGGGACTAGCTTAGCGATAGAAACTGGGCGGCATGGACAAGCTGGGCCGAAGGGCCTGTTTACATGCTGTAAACATCTATGACTCTATGACCCCACCCAACCACCCCTCACTCACTCTGCTTGCATCGCCTTACTCTTTCAAAATGTCCCTCCTTAGCCTTAACCCTACCAGAGCCCCCACCCCCTCGCTCCAGCAGGCGCATGCAACGACCCTCATCGACCCAGACCAATGCAAAACCAGCATGTGCAAAAGACTGAACACTTACACATATTGCATATACATATCACCTCATAAAAGAAGAAACAGGAAAGTTCCCTCCAAAAGAAACTAAAACTGACCCAAAACTTGGAACCATCCCCCCATCAACCCACCCAATTCTAAACCAAAAGAGAAAAAACAGCACATCAATTAAAAAACTTTTACATACATTAAAAAAACCATAAAACAGAAAAAAAATCAAAACATTAGCCCTCCTCCAATGCTCCTTGATGAAGTTATCTGCCTCCTTCGGCATCGTAAAGTAACGTTCCTTGCCCGTAAAAGTCACCCAGTTTTGGCCAAGTGCAACCTGGCCCTGAAAGAATGCCACCTTGGCCTTGTTAATCCCATCCTCCGTTTGACCAGGTCGGCACCAATGTCTTGGCAAATCTGCATCCGATTCCTCTCCTAGCTACAGTTTTGAGTTTCCTTCGCCCACCTCAGAATCTCTCATTCTCCTGGAACTTGTGCATACGCAAAATCACCACCGGAGGAAGCAGCCCGGCCCTCAGCCTTTGTCGTAGTGACCGATCGCCACGATCCACCTCCGAGGCCTTCTCGAAGACCCTCGCCTCGATCAGCTGCTTGAACATCTTCAAAATGTAGCCCGTTGCACTCATTCCCACCACACCCTCTGTGAGTCCTACAATTCATAAATTCTGCTGCCTATACTGATTCTCGTGGTTGTCCACCTTCGCTCTCAGGCCTCCCCCAGCATCATCATCTCTGCCTCCAATGATACAATCCAGTCACTAAGATCCGACACTACCCTTTCCACCTCTTGGATTGTTGTCCCTTGTGACTCCAGGCACTTCTCCACTGATCCATAACCTGCAAAGAGGGGCTACTGCCCCCTCAATCATCCTGGACCAGTCCTCATACATCTCTTTCCACTGTTGCCAAAACTCCCCCTTGATAAAGCCCATCAACTGCTCCGCAGGCAGTGTGGCAGACGACCCTTCTCCCTCCACCATTTTCTCCATTAGTGCTGCACCACGCATGTCCTCCAACTCTTGAGCTTAATGTTCTTACTGACTTTCCCCGGGTGTGATGACCTGCTGACTATCCATAATGGGGGAGAAACCAAAACCTTCCATCCACTTCGCACTTTTTGCACAAAAAACACCCATTAACTGGATAGAAAGTGCCAAAAACCAACTCCTGCAAGCAGGAGTCACCTTGTGTGCGACCGATCAGGTCATGACCGCCACCGGAAGTCCTCGGGGAATTCTCTAAACTTGATTTGTCCATTTGATCCACCTCTGTCAACCTTATTGTGGTGGTATGTATTAGGGGTAGTACGGTACCTGTGAAGCCGAGAGGTTATTGGCTGACAGGTCCCGGGTCCTGGTTGGATCTGCCGCCTGCTGGCTCCGCCCAGAAGGCGGAGTATAAGAGCTTGAGTTCTCCCAGCAGCCGCATTCTGTAACTGAGCTGCTGGGGAACAAGTCTTGCTTAATAAAGCCTCGATAGACTTCATCACTTCTCGACTTGTGTAAGTCATTGTTGCGCTACAATTTATTAAGCGAGCTTAAAAGACTATATAGCTCCGGATCGCCCCGGAGTGTCTGCGAATCAGCCCCCATGCAGCAAACTCGGCGGCCGTGTTTAAACACTGGCTAGCATGCTTCGAAGGCTACCTTCGAACGGCCCCCGGCCGGACCACGGAACATCAGAAAATGCAGCTCCTGCATTCCAGGGTGAGCCCGGGGATCTACACGCTCATCGAAGACGCGGAGGATTTCCCGACGGCGCTCGCCATGCTGAAAGGTGTCTACATTCGGCCCATAAACCAGGTCTATGCACGCCACCAACTCGCGACGAGACGGCAAATTCCCGGAGAATCGCTCGACGAGTTCTACAGCGCACTGCTGATTTTGGGACGGAACTGCAACTGCCCGTCGGTGAGCGCGATCGAGCACACGGAGTTGCTAATCAGAGTTGCGTTTGTGGCAGGTATGACTTCTTCTCAAATTCGCCAAAGATTGTTAGAGAGAGACTCGCTAGGACTCACAGAGGCACGGGCCCTTGCGGCCTCCCTCGATGTGGTCTCACAAAATGCCCGCGCCTACGGCCCGACTGCGCGGCAGCCCCTTGGGCTCTGTGGACCCCCGTTGCGACCGACTCCCCGGCACCCCCCACCCCCCCCGCAAGCCTGCGCGGCTAGATCACCAGACCATCCCGGTGGGGCCCGCTGCTATTTTTGCAGGCAGGCGAAACACCCGCGGCAGCGCTGCTCGGCCTGCTCAGCTATTTGTAAAAGCTGCGGCAAAAAGGGGCATTACGCAGCGGTGTGCCGGTCCCGGGGGGTCGCCGCAATCCCCGGGGAAGATCGGGGACAGCAGATTCAACCCCCCCTCAACCCCCCTAACGATCCATGCGCGACCCGCGGGCGCCGCCATTTTGGGTCCCGGACACCACGCGGGGAGGATGGGCGCCGCCATCTTGTGACCCCCCGGCCACGTGCGATTCATGGGGGCGGCCATTTTGTCCACCCCCGACCGCGTGCGATCCATGGACGCCGCCATCTTGGCTGACAGCCAATGACCCCAGCATAGACGGCTCCACGGGATCTGAAGAAAACGCCGCGATGCTACAACCACGACTGGCTTCGGTGACCCTGGACCAATCGCGGCACCGGATGTTCCAAACGGCAACAACAACGGTGCTGGTCAACCGGTACGAGACGCCATGCTTGATCGACTCTGGGAGCATGGTAAGTTTTATCCACCCGGATACGGTAAGATGCTGTTTTCTTTCCAATCGTCCGAGCACCCAAAAGATTTTCCTGGCTGCGGGATCCCATTCAGTAGAGATCAAAGGGTTCTGCATCGCGAACCTGACGGTGCAAGGGAGGGAGTTTAAAAACTATAGGCTTTACGTCCTTCCCCAACTCTGCGCTCCCACACTATTGGGGTTAGATTTCCAGTGTAACCTCCAGAGCCTAACATTCCAATTCGGCGGCCCAATACACCCACTCACTATCTGCGGCCTCGCAACCCTCAAGGTTGAACTGCCTTCCTTGTTTGCGAACCTCACCCCGGATTGCAAACCCGTCGCCACTAGGAGCAGACGATACAGCGCCCAGGATCGGACGTTTATCCGGTCCGAAGTCCAGCGGCTGCTGAAGGAAGGCATAATCCAGGCCAGCAATAGTCCCTGGAGAGCCCAGGTGGTAGTTGTGAATACCGGGGAGAAGCAGAGGATGGTTATAGACTATAGTCAGACCATCAATAGGTACACGCAGTAGATGCGTACCCTCTCCCCCACATATCCGACATGGTCAATCGGATTGCACAGTACAAGGTATTTTCCACCGTGGACCTCAAGTCCGCATACCACCAGCTCCTCATCCGCCCAAGTGAACGCAAGTACACGGCCTTCGAGGCAGACGGGCAGCTCTACCAATTTTTAAGAGTCCCATTTGGCGTCACGAACGGAGTCTCGGTCTTCCAACGGGAGATGGACTGAATGGTTGACCAGCACGGGTTGCAGGCCACGTTCCCATACCTCAACAACGTAACCATCTGCGGCCATGACCAGCAGGACCATGACACCAACCTCCAAAAATTCCTCCAGACCGCTAACGCCCTGAATCTCACCTATAACGAGGAAAAATGCGTTTTTAGCACAAACCGTCTGGCCATCCTGGGATACGTAGTGCGCAATGGAGTGATAGGCCCCGACCCCGAACGCATGCTCCCCCTTATGGAATTTTCCCTCCCCCACTGCTCCAAAGCCCTGAAACGCTGCCTGGGCTTCTTTTTGTAATACGCCCAGTGGGTTCTCCAGTACGCAGACAAGGCCCGCCCGTTAATCCAGTCCACTACCTTCCCCCTGTCGACAGAGGCCTGCCAGGCCTTCAGCTGCATCAAAGCGGATATAGCAAAGGCCACGATGCACGCAATCGATGAGTCCCTCCCCTTCCAGGTCGAGAGCGACGCATCCGATGTAGCTCTGGCGGCCACTCTCAACCAAGCGGGCAGACCCGTGGTCTTTTTCTCCCGGACCCTCCACGCCTCAGAAATCCGCCACTCCTCAGTGGAAATGGAAGCCCAAGCCATAGTGGAAGCTTTGCGACATTGGAGGCATTACCTGGCCGGCAGGAGATTCACTTTCCTCACTGACCAACGGTCGGTAGCCTTTATGTTCGATAATGCACAGCGGGGCAAAATCAAGAATGACAAGATCTTGAGGTGGAGGATTGAGCTCTCCACCTATAACTATGAGATCTTGTATCGTCCCGGAAAGCTGAACGAGCCGTCCGATGCCCTATCCCTTGGCACATGTGCCAACGCACAAGTAGACTGTCTCCAAGCCCTCCTCGAGGACCTCTGCCACCCGGGGGTCACTCGATTCTACCATTTCATAAAGTCCCGCAACCTCCCCTACTCTGTGGAAGAGGTCCGTACAGTCACCAGGAACTGCCAGATCTGCGCAGAGTGCAAACCGCACTTTTTCAGGCCAGATAGACCGCACCTGATAAAGGCTTCTCGTCCCTTTGAATGACTCAGTTTGGATTTCAAAGGCCCCCTCGCCTCCACCGACCGCAACATATACTTCCTGAACGTGGTGGACGAGTACTCCCATTTCCCCTTCGCCATTCCCTGCCCCGACATGACAGCGGCCACAGTCATTAAAGCCCTCGGCACCATCTTTACACTGTTCGGTTTCCCCGTGTACATCCATAGCGACAGGGGGTCCTCCTTCATGAGCGATGAGCTGCGTCAGTTCCTGCTCAGCATGGGCATTGCCTCGAGCAGGACGACAAGCTACAACCCCCGGGGGAACGGTCAAGTAGAGAGGGAGAACGGTACGGTCTGGAAGACCGTCCTACTGGCCCTACGGTCCAGAAATCTCCCAGTTTCCCGGTGGCAGGAAGTCCTCCCGGATGCCCTCCACTCCACCCGGTCGTTGCTGTGTACCACCACTAATCAAATGCCTCGCGAGCGCCTCGGTACCTGTGAAGCCGAGAGGTTATTGGCTGAAAGGTCCCGGGTCCTGGTTGGATCTGCCGCCTGCTGACTCCGCCCAGAAGGCGGAGTATAAGAGCTTGAGTTCTCCAAGCAGCCGCATTCTGTAACTGAGCTGCTGGGGAACAAGTCTTGCTGAATAAAGCCCCGATAGACTTCATCACTTCTCGACTTGTGTAAGTCATTGTTGCGCTACACTTATTCCCACGAAACTGCTGACAGCCCAAATTACCCTCCTGTTCCCCATGTTAGCTGCTATTGCTACCAGTTCCCACTCCTCAGGTACACCATTCAAATCTGTGATCCTCTTCTCAAAAAAAACTCATCCTTGACCCTTCTCTCTTTACAAACAATTGCCCCATCTCCAACTTCCTTTTCCTCAACAAAGACCATAAACATGCTGTTGTCTCCAAAATTTATGCCCATCTTTCAGAGAATCCATATAGAACCATAGAATCCCTACAGTGCAGAAGTAGGCCACTGAGCCCTCTGAAAGAGCACCCCACCCAGGTCCAATCCACCACCCTATCTCCGTAACCCCACCCAGGGGCGATTTAGCATGACCAATCCACCGAACCTGCACATCTGTGGGAGGAAACTGGAGCACTGGGAGGAAACGCACGCAGTCACAGGGAGAAAGTGCAATTCCACACAGACAGTCACATGTGGCCGGGATTGAACCCGGATCCCTGGTGCTGTGAGGCAGCAGTGCTAATCACTGTGCCAACATCGCGCCCACCAGGATTACATGTTTGATTTCCTCTCATTGAGTTTCCACCCCTGCTACTGAACCAAATCGCTCTTATCAAAGTCACAAATGACATCCTATGGGACTGCATCAAAGATAATGGCTGAGATTCTTTGAAACGGCAGCTAAATGTTGACGCCAGCGTAAACACCGGAGCGTTTAACGCCGGCGTCAACGGTCCCCTTGGCCCAGCGATTCACTTACCTGAGGGGGGCCAGCAGGGCGCTGGAGTGCTCTGCGCAGCTCCGGCTGCTGATATGGGGCCCTGCACTTATGGCTGTGGGTCCGCGCATGCGTGTGGCGGTTGCCCGCGGCGGCGGTCCTGCGCAACATGCTGGACCCACACAGCAAGCCCGCCCCCACAAAATAGCCTCCCCCCCCCCCACCAGATTGCGCGCGCCCGCTGATCGGTGGCCCCCAATCGGAACCCTAGCCGTCCTGGAGGACCCCCATGGTGACGGATGTACCGCCCCCCACCAGGGCGGCCGCTGCAGCCGCCACTCTGAGTGCCTGCCAGGTGGAACCATGTTAGAACCACGCAGGCTGGAACTCGGCCAGCTGCCGGTGGAGAATCGGCGCGGGGGCCTCCTTCAATGGCCCCCGACCGGCGGCACATTGATTGCTCGCGCGACTGGCGACGATTCTCCAGTCCGCGGAGAATCGCGGGAAAGCGTTGGACCCGATTGCACTCCTGACGCCCCATTCTCCGCCCCCTCGTCGAGCGCAAATTCGGCATGGAGGCTCGGAGAATCCCGCCCAAACTAACCATCATCATCCTTTTTCTTGTCTGCAGCCTTTGATGAAGTTTATTATGCCATCTTCCTCCAACTTCTCTCTGCTGTTATCCAGCTGGGTGGGGACTGTTCTGACCTGGTTTATGAATTACCCTTTAATGATAGTCAGAACATTGCCTGCAATAGTTTATCATCCTGTTCCCTCGCTGTTACCTCTGGCGTCCCCCAGGAGGAGGATGTGGGAGTGGTGAGGGAGTGGTGTGGGGGTGGTGAGGGGGTGGTGACATACATGCCCTGGGGTACCGCAACTCAGCGGAGCCTCAGTTGCTCGCCTGATATCGACCTTTGCCTCGGTCACTGTCCTCTCTCTGGGCCCATCAACCAGGTCCAGTGCCCACTGCTCTGTTGCGGTGAGGTGCCTCGGATCTGGAGGTCCCATCCGGTCCTCTCTCTATCCCGGTGGTTGTGTGCCGCCCTCTCCTGTGGGTGGGGAGGGCGCGGGGAAACAGACAGGGCAAAGAATTAGGCAGTCGGATGCATGCAGCACAGGGGTTGAACAGCTGGTGGTCTCCGTGGCCAGGGCACCCAGCCATGGCGGCCAATATGGGTGCTGGCAGGTGGTGCAGGGTTGGGAGCACGCACACTGCCGGTGGGTGGGATTTGGTCGCCCTCCGGGTGGAGGAGAGGTTACAGGCGTTTGGGACGGGAGTTGGTGCCAGGGTCACATTGCTGCCTGCTCACCCTGGCTGCTCTTTTGCTTTTTCCGGCACTGCTGTCCAGTCCTGGTGGTGGAGCCCACAGCGCGCGCGACCTCTGCCACCTGCACTCAGGCCCGGTGCACAATGGCGGCTGGCAACCTCCTTCCCACCCCAGGGAACAGGGTGCCCCACCTCTCCTCCACAGCGTCCAACAGGGTCTCGAGCTCTGTGTCCGCAAACAGAAGTACCAGCTCTCTGTGCTGCCAACTTGTTGGCTGGGATGAGTGTCTGTGGGAGTTAATAGAGTAATATGTGGCTGCTGCTTGTCAGCCTCTCGAATGTCAATCCCAGTCCTGGTGAATTGGACACCGTTTTTCATTGGAACTGTTCGTGTTTGACATGGCGCCTGTGCTAGCCCATTAATGGTTGATTAATTGCTTCGGGACCAGCGCCAATTGTACTGGCATAGAAGTCCACCGATTCTGTTCTGTTCAGCGTCAACACTTAGGGCTGGATTCTCCGATTTTGAGGCGATGTCCAGAGGAAGTGTCTAGTTCTACGACGAAAAAAATCAGTGAGGTCCCAGCACCGATCCTCCGACCACTGAGGGGCTAGCAGCCGCGCCAGGTAAAACACGCGGCCTTTGCGAAATAAAAGGGCGGATAATTGCCGGGTCCGTGGCCGTGCATGCACACGGCGCCGATGTGCAGCGGTCGCGCCGTACAGAATGGTGCCGGCTGCGCGCGGACCCAACTTGCCAGATTGTGCTCCCCTGGACACCCCCTCACCACCCCTGGATCACACCCCCCCCCCTCACCAGTCCCCCAGCCCTTGCCAACGCCCCCCCCCGGCCAGCGGCACGGCTCCCCCTCCCCCTGCTGGACACTGTCTGCAGCCGCCACGCCAGGTTTACAAAAACTGAGAGCACAAGTGAACCGCGCCGTCGTGAACTTGGCCCATCAGGGGTGAAACGTCAGGAGAGGGCCTTCAGGTAATATCCTGAGGCCTTCCCAATGGTGTGCAGCGTACTCCCCGATGACACCATTTTGGAGGGGGCGGATCATCCAAAATCAGGCGCCACCCCCGATTCGGTCATAAAAAAGGATGCTCCGCCCGATCGGCAAGTATGAAATCGCCGTCGGGGAACAGAGAATCCTGCCCATGATTTCTGAAACAGAGAGTCCTGCTCATTGTCTTCGGTCTTTGCCAAAAACTCTGTTGCCAGGTGTAGCGCAACAATTACTCACTCGAGTCGAGAAGTGATGAACTCAATCGAGGCTTTATAAGCAAGACTTGTTCCCCAGCAGCCCAGTTACAGAATGCGGCTGCTGGGAGAACTCGAGCTCTTATACTCCGCCTTCTGGGCAGAGCAGCAGGCGGCATATCCAACCAGGACCCGGGATCTGACAGCCAATAGCCTCTCGGCTTCACAGGTACCGTACTACCCCTAATACATACCACCACACCAGGCCACTGCTTCCATTCCTTTCACTGGCAATTGTCTGAAACTAAGTTCAACCATTCACCACCTTGATGTCACATTTAACCCTGAGATGGTCTTCCAACCACATCCGTGCTGTAACTAAGAGCACCTACATCCAACTGCGTTACTTTGGCTTTCACCCAACTTCACCCGTGCCTCAATTCATCTGCTGATGAAACAAGCCCATTGGAACCTGCTATTTCAATGCTTTTCTGGCCAACATCCCATCTCCTGCTGTCCATAAGCTTATGTTCGTCCAAACCTTTTGCTGCTCATATCTTAAGCTGCACCAAGGATCAGATCATCCATCAGCCCTGGGCTTGCTGACGTACATCGGCTTCCAGGCCAGCAATGGTTTAATTTTACAATGCTCATCCTTGTTTTTAAATTCCTCCGTGGCCTTTCTCCTTATCTCTGTTACATCCTCTGGCTCTATAGCCTTCAAGATCTCTGCATCCCTCCTATTCTGGCACAATCAGCATCCTGATTTTAATCACTCCACCAGAGGTGACTGTGCTTTCGACTGCCTTGTCCCTAAGTTACAAATTCCCTTTTTCTCCAGCAGTCTTTCCTTTTAGATGCACGTGAAAACATGTTTCTTTGTCCAAGATTTTGGTCATTTGCTGTCATATGGTTTGGTAACAAATTTTGCTTGATAGCATTTGTGCAAGTGCATTGGCTCATTTTGCGACATTAAAGGTGCGATACAAATGCAAGTTGTTGTTGTAGATGGACCAGCCCGGCTTTTCCTGCCCATTATTTTCATATGTTCACTCTCAGCCGAATCTCCTCTTTTTAATCCTTCTTCAGATGGAATAAGTCCTGAAGGATGATTCTGGATTTATGCCGCGATGTTAGTCGGACAAGAACATGATGCGGAATTGTTGCTGCTGCACATTTGATCAATTCCTTTCAACTTCACGGATAAAAAGAGTCTTCTGTGAATTTAGATATCACAAGAGCCTTGTGAAAACATAGGTTGATATTGAAGATATGAGATATTGACATCCTAACCCCGTCTACAAAATTTATCAAAACATTTTCAGGTCATTTACAGATAGGTATAAACACTAATTAAAATACCTCCATTTTCCCAAAGGTGATAAAAATGTGATAAAACTATGGGCGGGATTCTCCATTCCCACGCCGAAGTGGCCGCGCCGTTGTGAACGGCGTCGAGGTTCACGACGGCGCGGAACGGCCCCGGTCCCGACCGATTCAGGCCCTGACAATGGGCCAGGATCGGGGCCACGTCATCTACACGCGCCGGGCCTTGTCGCCCGCGTAAAAGCGGTGCTGCATAGATAAGACCATAAGACCATAAGACATAGGAGCGGAAGTAAGGCCATTCGGCCCATCGAGTCCACTCCGCCATTCAATCATGGCTGATTTCAACTCCATTTACCCGCTCTCTCTCCATAGCCCTTAATTCCTTGAGATAAGAGGAATCCGGCACCGCATAACGGGCGTCATCCGCGCATGCGCGGGTTGGCCGGCGCCAACCCGCGCATGCGTGGTTGCCGTCCTCTCTAAGTCCGCCCCGCAAGAAGATGGGGGACGGATCTTGCGGGGCCGCGGAAGGAAGGATGTCCTCCTTCAGAGAGGACGGCCCGACGATCGGTGGGCACCGACCGCGGGCCACCCCACATTCCAGGTGAAGCCCGGTGCAGGATCCCCCCTCGCCCCCCCCACAGGCCGCCCCCCCAGCTTTCACGCACCGCCCACGACTGCAGCGACCTGGTGTGGACGGCGCCGGGGGGGAACCCGCCGTTTTGGCCTGGCCGTTCGGCCCATCCGGGCCTCAGAATAGCGGGGGTGCCGGAGAATCGCCATTTTGCGTGTCTCCGGCGATTCTCCGGCCTGCGGCCCGCGAAACTCGACCGGGCCGTTCCCGCCGCTTGGGAGAATCGCGGGAGGGCGTCGGACCGGTGTCCCCGGAAATTTTGGCGGCCCAGGCAATTCTCCCAACCGGCGTGGGAGTGGAGAATCGCGCCCTAAATTCTGTTCCTGAGACCAATCAAGACAATACATTGCAGATGAGGTGAATATACCGTAATTGTCTCTGACTCTGTACCTGGCATTTTTAATGAAGAAATCTGCATGGAACAGAAAAAAAGCTGGTTTGTACTTGACTGAACTGTTGATTACGACTGAATTAATGTCGCTGTTAATGTGTCGACTGATTTCCCTCCCCACCTACTTAGTAACCCATTATGTTATGTACCTTTCAGACTAAAGTGCATAAAGTTGTGACAATTACTCATGAAAATCACATTTATTTGTGATTTTAAACTGTATTTTGCATGCTAGTTACAGTTGCAAAGAAGTTGTGTTATCATGAGCACGATGGCAAACGGCAGGATCATTCCAACTGGTCTGTTTACTGACCAGAACCTACACATCAATGTCCTGACTAGTTTTTGAATTTTCAAAAAGCATATTCATAGATTTTTCCCTATTTTCTAAATAGTATTTGAAAGGATTTTGCACCAAGCGGATTTTCAGATATATCGATGAATCTTTCCTGCCAGGAATTTTGGCAAATGCTTGACTGTAATCAACAGACTCAGATTTACCCCATCATTACTGAGTTCCACAGAGGTCAACCATTTGTATTAGTTTTCATTTATCCTGAGTAAAACTTCTACAGGCATCAAAAATATCCTGCCAGATCTTTCAAATAAACATTAATAGTTCCGGTTAATTCACATTGTGCCTGTTAGGATTTAAGAATCTAATTTTCCTCCATAAAACATACCCGTTTCCTAAAGAATTTTTAAACAGTCAAGGCCTCATCTGTCCAAAATCCATTGACCTAGAGGCAACACTTCACTTCAGGCATCATCAAAATATTTCAAGACAAATGCTTCACTAAGTTTAACAGTAAGCCTCATGGATTAACAAATTATATGTGGATAAATATCCTTTGGGGATCCTGTCATAATGTTGATCTCATACCAAACATTCTAATTTTATAAAGCATTATGGAATAAAAACATTAAAAACATTCTAAACAGTGTCTTTGGTTCCCTGATAAGATTACATTAACCCCAACCCTCTTCCCCTCCAATTACGTTCCTGTTACTATTTGGTCCTGAATGATATGTGAAAAGAGTCAATTTGAAAAATGAGGGAAAAAATGAAGTAATTGAATCAGTCTTGCTGGGTTGTAGGTCAAAGTCATGCTGTCGGTAAAGAGTGCCTGTTCACTGTATGTAGCTGTAGTTTTAGGCGGTGACTGTACACACATGGGGCCTACTGCGAAGAACTGTTGGGGGCCAGTTTAGCTCAGTGGGCTAGGCAGCTCGTTTGTGATGCATAACAAGGCCAGCAACATGGGTTCAATTCCAATACCAGCTGAGGATATTAATGAAGGCCTTCTCAACCTTGCTCCTCACCTGAGGTGTGGTGATCCTCAGGTTAAACCACAGTGGGTTCACAGCTTCAAGGTCCCAGATAGTTGCCTGATGAGGGGTTAAGAAGAAGAGGCTCAGGATTCACCTGTTTCTCCCTCACAGAATATTTTGCTCACCATTTAAATCCCAATATTATTCCAACCCATCCAATTTCCTTGGCCTCCGAAAGAGCAACCTTGTAGGGGTAAAGGGGAAAGATGTGTTTTATTGATTTGGTGGACATGAGGGGTAACAACACATCTGTGAGAAGCAATTTATACTGTTGCTCTCTTTGGTTGGCTCTGAATATGGCGGTCAAGGAAATATGTCGCCTTCCTTAATGCTAATTATGTTTGCTTTAGAGTCGCCAGGTATCTTTCGATACCGCCACAAGGTTCAAACCCGAATACTATCAAAAGAGCCAATACACCAGTTACTTAGTTCAAAGTCAATACTATTTATTTACACACACAGTAATATCTACTCATGCACGAAATACTACAGACTAAACAATCACTACTGCTAAAGCCTATAATTAGCTTTGGGCGCCCACTCAGTCAGAGGAACAATAGCCGTTGTTCGGATCTGAGGCTGCTGGGGTCGAAGTGGTAGAGGGGAAACAGCTAAGGTTATCTGTCTGGTAGCGAGCGTTGACCTTGGACTTACTTGCTTCTGGTGCAGCTGGTGGACGGGTCTCTCTGCTGTGAGAGCCAAGTCCAAGAGAGCGATTCTTTCTTGGGGCCTTCTTCTTATACCTGAAAGGGGCTTCGCGCGCTTTTGGGCGGGCCTTGAACTTGGCCCCAATTAATTGGACCGCATCTTGATCATCCTCATTGATCCTGACCAATAAAGGGGTGGGTGCCCTGATGGCTGCGCGTGTCCTAGGTGGCCGTTGGCCTGCTTTGTTTTCTGCTTTCGGTTTGGGGAACTGGCGCCGCGAGGTCTGGAGCCAGATCAGTTACTTAAGTATCTCCCTTTGTTCCTGGAGATGGGCCATCCATATGCTAATGGGCCTACAGTTTCAGTCTTGTCTGGGAGCTGCGGCTCCAATATTCAGACTGGCTCTGTGCCTGCCTGCTTTCTTAACATTGTCCATTTTTCCCTGCAATCTTTGCAAATGTCCATTTTGTATTCTGGAAGTGGCCATACCAGATGGCTACAATACTAGAGAGGCTGAATTCTTCTAGCACATATCACACAGATTGATCAATAGATCATGGAAAGTACAGCCAAGTAATAAGACAAGACTTGGTAATATTAGCTGCAATTGGAATAGATGTGAATAATGGCAGAACGTTCTCATCTGGTGGGGGTGTAAAATGGGCAGTGCCGGATCAGTTCCCTGACGTGATTGGAAAGGGAGACAGGCGACATTTATAATAAAGACAAAGAATGCTGGAAAAACCTAGCAAATCTGGCAGTATCTGTGGGGACAATCCAAATGACTCATCTTTGAGTTCCGAAGAAGTCATATTGGACTCAAAACATTAACTCTGCTTCTGTCTCCACAGATACTGCCAGGCCTGCTGAGTGTTTCCAGCATTTTCTGTTTTTATTTCAGATTTCAGCTTCCACAATATTTTGCTTTTATTTTGGGGTTTATAATCGTTGGCAGATCCACTACCTGCCACCCGTTTTATGCCTTGCCTACGCTCACAGCTCCATTTAACTGTTCTGCTGTGGAACTTTGTTTTATTCAAATGTGTAAAAAAAATGAATTCATGAGGCGAACCGTATCTCTTGATGAGACATGAAGAGCTCAGACTGCCTGGTAAACAATAACTTTCAGGTGTTCTCACAAGATAGGAGGATGACTTTTCTCCTTAAGGCATTGTTATGACAGAACGGTCGTAAACAGGACTTGTGCTGGAAGGAAGAGGGTTCTGTAATGACAGGTTGGTGAAAATTATTTGCTACAGGCATGTTTCACACCTGTCTTTCTTCAAGACTCAAATATTCTGGGGAGTACACTTCAAATTTAGTAAACGAAGTATGCAGTGTCTCTGTGAATAAACTTTGAATTACAGCAGGGGGAGATACAGCAAAACTGACATAAAAATAACATGCATTAGCAAGAAACAACAGCGTGGCTGGAGTGGGAAATGACTGCAAATTGGTTCACTTAAATAGATAGTTGAAAATTTAAGGGAAATAACCCAAATTCCAATCTTGCATTTCTGAATTTAATGCTTTCAAAGCCAAATTTTCAGATGGATAACAATCCCATACTGAAGTACTGCAAAAGTAACACTTTTGCCTACCTGGCTCTGTATTTTCCAAAAACAGCTCAATTATAGCACTGAGGGTGGATTCCAGATGTTGTAAATGCCTCTCATTGGCAGCATGCAGTTTGGGAAACAGTGCTCTCCAGCAGGATTTAACTGACTGCATAAGCGTAGAGGGCTAGGCAGGCTGAAATTTGGCTTGGAACTGATACGAAAGGCTTTGAGTAGAAAAATGTCTCTTACTGCTGCAGGAAAGCAAAGCCTTCAGGTTTTCCTAAGCATGTAGTGTTACGACAACCTGGGCAAGTGCGTTGTCAATTCTAGCCCCGGAGTCAAAACACAAGTGAATAAACCAATAATTCTTATTTCAATTCCTGAAGTCTTTGGCCTTTAGCTGCCCAAAGATTAGTCATAAGGGGCGAGATTCTCCGACCCCCCGCCGGGTCGGAGAATCGCCGGGGGCTGGCGTGAATCCCGCCCCCGCTGGTTGCCGAATTCTCCGGCACCGGAGATTCGGCGGGGGCGGGAATCGCGTCGCGCCGGTTGGCAGGCCCCCTCAGCGATTCTCCGGCCCGGATGGGCCGAAGTCCCGCTACTGGAATGCCTGTCCCGCCGGCGTGGATTAAACCACCTCTCTTACCGGTGGGACAAGGCAGCGCGGGTGGGCTCCAGGGCTCCGGGGGGTGCCCCCACGGTGGCCTGGCCCACGATCGGGGCCCACCGATCCGCGGGCGGGCCTGTGCCGTGGGGGCACTCTTTTCCTTCCGCCTTCGCCACGGTCTCCACCATGGCGGAGGCAGAAGAGGCCCCCTCCACTGCGCATGCGCGGGGATGCCGTGAGCGGCCGCTAACGCTCCCGCGCATGCGCCGCCCGGCATTGTCATTTCCGCGCCAGCTGGCGGGGCACCAAAGGCCTTTCCTGCCAGCTGGCGGGGCAGAAATCAGTCTGGCACGGGCCTAGCCCCTCAAGGTTAGGGCTCGGCCCCCCAAGATGCGGGGGATTCTGGACCTTTGGGGCAGCGTGATGCCGGACTGATTTGCGCCGTTTTTGGCGCCGGTCGGCGGACATCGCGCCGATTACGGAGAATTTCGCCCCAGGTTTGTAAGTTGAAACAGAATTACTGTTTATTTATAACAGGAATAATGATGAAATATGCAGTAACTACAGTGGGATAAAAGCTAACCTACATTTAGCTGCCCCACCCTCGACCCACACATGCAAGACAGACAAACACAGGGAGGGGTGAAAATAATAAGAATAATAGAAGCCGCGCGTGGTGTCCAATTACATGGTTCATATATCTTCATCATCCTCAACATGGTCTGCTTGCTGACCCCTGAATTTGACTGCATTTCATACCATAGAATGCATTCACACTTTCTGAAATCTCTTCAATGAAGAAGGCTGTCCTTATCAGGTGAGATAGGCATTGGTCACAATGGATAGATCCCATTGAACCTCCTCCCCTCACCCCATAGAAGAAGGAACCTTTGAAACTTGTCTGGTTGACCAGCAATTGGGAGGTGATCGGGAAATAGAAGAGCAGTTATCAGTTGCAAACTCATCATTACACGGCTTCTCTTTCTTGCCATCTCACAGATGTTTTACCATTCAGATGGATCACTATTAACCTCTGCCTCAACTCCATTTACCTGCCATTGTTCCATAGTCATTGATATGCTTACCTACAAATGTATAACCTGTCAGTATTCCAAATCATGAAACCGTTGATCACTCTATCTGCGGAAAGTCACATGAACTCTATTCCTCAGAACTGCATTGTTATCTTTCTTTATTTCTTCATCCTCTGATATAACATAAAAATCACTTTATCACATGCACCATCAGCCATAGTTTCTCTCCCAAGCATCAGTCCAAAGTCCTACATTCAGGGGTATATGGGAGAAGCCAGAAGGGGCATACACAGGTTGATACACAAACGCCTGAGTGGTCAGGAGAAAGTGGGGATAGAACGTATGGAAAAAAACATCAGTGGAAGGGTCAGTTGAAGAGTCTGGAAACCCAAATTATTTGGCACTTGTGCGTTACGATATTCTGGGCCAGTGCATGGTCAACTCCAACCCCACTTGTCCCTGAGTTGCAACACATTTGAAATGAGCTTTTATTTTAAAATACCCAAGGGTTTTGGCTGTTTGATAGCTACATTCACCAGGTTTGTAAATTTAAACACAATTAACGTGTTATTATTAGCAGTAACTAATTACATTGGCAACCACTTAAACAGTAATTAAATTGGCAACAAATACAGCTGGTTAACTACTATCCAATCTCTAACTTGCCCCACCCTCTATGCAAAGACAGACAAACAAACACAGAGAGCAAAGAAGGGTGTGAAATAATGATGCAAGTAAAAGGATAAGAGTCTTTGTTTCAGATGGAGGTCTTCCAGTTGGTTTCTTCTTCAGTCTAGGCTTCCAGATGGATGTTATCTTTTCATTCAGCTTGTAATGGTTTTCACTGTGGACAGAAAAATAGCAGGCAGCCCGCATTCGAGAGAGAGAGAGAGAGGCAACTTCCTCTTCTCAGGGTTTAGAAGCTTCTACCTTCAGACAATGAACAGAAGAGCACAAAAAAAAAACTGCTTCCACCTTAGGATCCGAGTAGCCTCTCCTGGGTTCTCTCTGAAATCCCTACCTGACAGGAACCAATCGCTGTCAGTTGCCAGACAGAATACTGTCCCTGGCCAATGCATTGCCCACCAGCCAACCAATCAAAATGAATCCCTCCAATCTCTTGCGTGCCATAAAGTCTGCGTCCTCGGGAGCGGAGCGATTCGGCGCCCCCCCCCCCCCCCCCCCCACCCCACCCCCCTCCAAGCACGGCAGCAGAGCGCAGCGCAGGACGAGCGGTGGCCCGGACCAAACGGGGACTGAGCCAGCAGGAATGACCGACGACCCCCCCCCTCTCCCCGGCAGGATAGCGTGGGGTAAGACGAGCGGCGGCCCGGACCAAAGCGGGGATCGTGCCAGCAGCCGGGACCGAGCCAGCAGCAAGGACCCCCCCCGCCCCCCGTCGGCAACCACCATGAGGTGGGTGGTGGAACAAAGAGGGTCTCCCAGCCCGACCGGAAGCCTCTCTCTCTCTCTTGACCCTGGGATAGTGAGGGATAAAAAAAGAACTTCCCCTTTTTCAAAGAAGATACTTTGAAAAGAAAACTTTTAAAGAGAAAGACATTTTTTCACTTTAAAAAAAAATACAAATTTTCTTGAAAAGAATTTTATAAAAATATGAGAAGGGAGGGGAAAATAAAAAGGGGGACAAAAGGGGGAAAAGAAAAGAAAAAAAACAGTGAGGGGGGAAAATGGAAAACAAATGCCAGAAGGGAGCCTAAGCAGACGGGGCAATGTGCGAGCCTGTTCAGACGAGCTAATCAGCGCACGAAGCAGCGGAACGGAAGGTTCGCCACAACAAAAAGAAGTGGGCAGACAGGAGCATTTTCCCCCTGAGCCGGGGGGAACTGGAACTGCAAAGCAGCCTTTGCCGAGGCGCTGAGCGCGCATCAGCAGGAAAGCAAGGCAGAGGCCAGAGCAGACTTAGATGCCGCAGTGCAGGCAGCAATGTCCAAGGCCCTGGCGGAGGTGCAGCTCGCCCTGGGCAGAGCAGAGGAGAAACTGGAAGCCCAAGAGGAGAAATTGGAAGCCCAAGGGGCGACCATTAAGGAGCTGGAAAAAGCCGCGCTGACATGAGCGACCGGATCACAGCCCTGGAGAAGGAGGTGGCGAGAAGGGCACAACGCATGGGAGCCTGAAGGGCAGAGTGGACGATCAGGAAAACCACTCAAGAAGGCAAAATGTCAGGATAGTGGGCCTTCCAGAGGGGATCGAGGGTAGAAACCCCACGGCATACGTGGCCGAGATGCTGGGCAACTTAGTGGGGAGGAAAACTTTCCCCAACCCACCAGAAATGGACAGAGCACACCGGTCGCTGCGCCTGAAGCCCAAGGCAGGGGACCACAAGAGGGCAATTATAGCTAAACTGCACCGGTACCAAGACAGGGAAACAATCCTGCGCTGGGCCAGGCAAAACAGAACCTGCAAATGTGAAGGGTACTTCATTAGAGTTTACGAGGACATTGGGGCAGACCTCGCCAGGAGACGGGCCGAATTCAATAGAGGGAAAGCATCTCTTCACAAGAACGAAGTGCGTTTTGGTATGCTGTACCCAGCAAAACTCTGGGTCACATACCAAGAAAGAGAATACTTCTTCACAGCCCCGCCGAAGCAAACAAGTTTGTTGAGGAACACGGGCTGGAAAACCAACAGCTCGGGCAGAAATAAGGGGCAACAACCCGCCGATGGGGGGGGGGTGAGGCAGCGGCATGTCCCCCACCCCCGCCACGGCGAGAGCACCCTGAACAAAAAGCAAACCACTACCCGAGGGACCGCTTCAGCTGGAAGACCAGGCTTCAGCACGAGAGAACGAGAGTAGCGGAGAAGGGCGAGCAAGCGAGAGGAGCGCAGGGTAGGACGGGGGAAGAGCGGGCAGAAAACCGCAGAGGCCGGGCTAGGGAGAAGCGAGACAGTAACTCCCGAGAGGGGGGCCACTGCACTAGCAGGAAAGTTAGCGCCAAGGACATACAACAAAGCAGGGCTGCAGTGCGCCCCCAACAGGGGGGAAGGCGCCAGGCAGGGGGTGGGGGGGGACCACTCAACAGAGGCGGGAGAGCAAACGGGGATAGGAACAGGGGAAAGAGGGACAAAGGAGGGGTATACGGGAGAGGGGGGAAAAGGGGGGGGACAGGGAGAGAGCGGGGGAGAGGGGGGGCACAGGGAGAGACCGGAGAGGAGGGACACATGGAAGGAGGGACAAACAAGGCTAGAAAAAGAATAGCAATAGGGCTACAAAGTGCCACAACCAAGGGCTCGAAACAAGGAATCGCTGCAAGCACCCACCCAGTACAGTCTCTGGGCGAAGGGAGACCCCAGAGTGCAGGGGACTACCCACGTGGTGGACGCACAGTGAGCGGCCATGTCGGGTGCTCCCTGGACAAGAGGAAACCCCGGAGCGCAGGGACCCGACCACATGGAGAGAGCAGTGACAGCGGCCATTCTGGACGGCCCCCTAACAAAGGGAAACCCCGGAGGGCAGGTGCGCGTCCACCAGGTAAGTATGGTTAATCCCACAGGAGCGAGGGAACAGAAGCTCCCCGCCAGGATAGTCACCTGGAACGTAAGGGGACTCAACGCCCCAGTGAAAAGATGCAGAGTCCTCACCCACCTAAGAAATATGAAGGCTGACATAGTCTTCCTCCAAGAGACGCACCTGAGAGACCAGGACTGACTGCGGGTAAGAAAAGGCTGGGTGGGACAAACCTACCATTCCTGCTATGGGACAAGGGCCAGGGGGGTGGCAATACTGATCAGCAAGAGGATGATGTTTAGGGCAACAAAGACGGTTACGGGCCCAGGGGGAAAATATGTCATGGTCAGTGGGGCCCTGGATGGGGCACCGGTAGTACTAGTTAACGTGTACGCAGCCAACTGGGATGACACGAGCTTCATCAAGAAGACCATGGCAGAAATCCCCGACATAGCGACGCACCGACTAATCATGGGGATGGGACTTCAACTGTATACAGGATCCAACGACTGACAGATCGAACCCCAAAACGGGGAAAACCTCAAGCATGGCAAGGGAACTCGGTCACTTTGTGGAACAAATGGGAGCTGTGGACCCCTGGAGGTTCGCCCACCCAGGGACGATAGAGTTCTCCTTCTTCTCCCCAGTACACAACGTATACACCAGAATGTACTTCTTTGTGGTGGGGAAAATGGTGCTTCCGGGGATAGACAAAGTGGAATACTCCACAATTGAGATATCAGATCACAATCCACACTACATGGACGTGAGGCTGGAGTCTGGCAGGGCCCAACGCCCCACATGGAGTTTGGACATTGCCCTACTAGCTGACAAGGCCTTCAACGAAAAGATATCGCGGGCCATAGCAGAGTACATGGAGAACAACTAGAACGGGGAGGTCTCACCCTCCATGCTCTGGGAAGCGCTAAAGGCCATACTAAGAGGGGAAATCATCGTTTTCAAAGTGTGAAGAGATAGGGAGGAAAGGGCAACTCGACAGCAGCTGGTCGACTGCATACTCGAGGTAGACCGTGTGGTAAACCACTGTGTTCTGATAGTAGAGGTTGTACAGTAGAACTTGCACTACAGGTTCACCTGGGCCCCTGCATGCTAGCTCGGCCCAGGAGGCGGGTTATAAATATGCGTGGCCTCCAGCTCGCAGCCATTTCGCCAGCTGCTGTGGGAGGCCACACATCTGATACTAATCTCCAGGGGGCCCCGATGCTATTTTTGCAACCAGTAAAAACACCCCCGCCAATGCTGCCCGGCCCGCGCTGCCCTTTGTAAGGCCTGCGGGAAGAAGGGCCACTTCGCTGCGGTGTGCCAGGCCCACTCAGCGGCTGCTGTTGCCCCCACCCCCCCCCCCCGGTCACAGGCAGTGGGCGTTGCCATCCTCTTCTCCTTCCCAGGCCATGTGGCCATGTACGACCAATGGGCGCTGCCATCTTTTCCCCGTGCAACACGTGCGTTTCATGGGCACCGCCATCTTGCTCCACCCCCACAATGTGCGTTCCATGGGAGCCGCCATTTTGTAATCCCCATGATCTCCGGGTGCCGCCATCTTGTCCACCCTGCAGCACATGGACACCAACGGCGTTCCAGGACCTCAACTCAACGGCCGCCTCACTACCCGACGATCAACCACAGCTCGCCTCCATGGCAATCGACCAGTCCCGACCAAATAATCTGACCAACGCATCCACCAGTGTGAAGGTCAACGGCCATGTGACTTCCTGCCTACTGGGCTCCGGGAGCACCGAGAGCTTTGTACACCCAAATACGGTAAGGCATGCTCCATTAAGGTACACCCTGCCAATCAAAGTATCTCCCTGGCCTCCGGATCCCATCGCGTAGTGATCCGGGGGTACTGCATGGTCACGTTCACAGTCCAAGGCGTAGAGTTCCACGGCTTTCGCCTCTACCTTCTCCCTAACCTCTGTGCTGCACTTATCCTCGGCCTGGACTTCCAGTGCAACCTCCAGAGCCTGACCCTTAAATTCAGCGGACACTTACCACCCCTCACTGTGTGCGGCCTCGCGACCCTAAAGGTCGATCCTCCTTCCCTCTTTGCCAATCTAACTCCAGATTGCAAACTCGTCGCCACCAGGAGCAGACAGTACCACACCCAGGATAAGGCCGTCATCAGGTCCGAGGTCCAACGGTTGCTTCGGGAGGGCGTCATCGAGGCCAGCAACAGCCCCTGGAGAGCTCAAGTGGTAGTGGTTAAGTCTGGGGAGAAAAACCGAATGGTCATGGACTACAGCCAGACCATCAACAGGTACATGCAGCTCAACGCGTACCCCCTCCCACGCATATCTGACATGGTTAACCAGATTGCACAGTACCGGGTCTTCTCAACGGTGGACCTGAAATCCGCTTCCTACCAGCTCCCCATCCGTAAATCGGACCAGCCATACACCGCCTTCGAGGCAGACGGCCGGCTATATCACTTCCTTAGGGTCCCCTTCGGCGTCACCAATGGGGTTTCGGTCTTCCACGGGAAGATGGACCGAATGGTCGACCGGGCCACGTTTCCGTACCTAGACAATGTGACCATCTGCAGCCATGATCAGCAGGACCACGACGCCAACTTCGTTAAATTTCTCCGCACCGCCACTCTCCTCAACCTCACGTATAACAAGGAGAAGTGTGTGTTCCGCACAAACCGCTTAGCCATCCCCGGCTACGTGGTCCAGAACGGAGTTCTAGGGCCCGATTCCGACCACATGTGCCCCCTCATGGAGCTTCCCCTCCCCCACTGCCCCAAGGCCCTCAAACGCTGCCTGGGGTTCTTCTCATATTACGCACAGTGGGTCCCAAACTATGCGGACAAGGCCCGCCCACTCATACAGTCCACTCATTTCCCCCTGACGGCCGAGGCCCAACAGGCTTTCATCCGGATCAGAGCTGATATTGCCAAAGCTGGAATGCACGCTGTAGACGAAACACTTCCTCTCCAAGTAGAAAGCGACGCACGGACGTCCCCCTTGCCGCCACACTCAATCAGGCAGGCAGACCCGTGGCATTTTTTTCCCGCACCCTCCATGCCTCCGAAATTCGGCACTCATCCGTCGACAAAGAAGCCCAGGCTATCGTTGAGGCTGTGCGACATTGGAGGCATTACCTGGCTGGCAGGAGATTCACTCTCCTCACTGACCAACGGTCGGTAGCCTTCATGTTCAACAACACACAGCGGGGCAAGATCAAAAATGATAAAATCTTGCGGTGGAGAACCGAGCACTCCACCTATAATTACGAGATTAAGTATCACCCTGACAAACTCAACGAGCCCCCAGACGCCCTATCCCGAGGTACATGTGCCAGCGCACAGGTAGACCGACTCCGGACCCTGCACGACAGCCTTTGTCACTCGGTTGTATCATTTCATTAAGGCACAAAATTTGCCCTACTCCATCGAGGAAGTAAGGACAATCACCAGGGACTGCCAGGTCTGTGCGGAATGCAAGCTGCACTCCTACCGGCCGGACCGCGCGCACCTGGTGAAGGCCTCCTGCCCCTTTGAACGCCCTAGCATGGATTTCAAAGGCCCCCTCCCCTCCTCCGATCGACACACATATTTCCTCAGTGTGATCGATGAATACTCCCGGTTTAACTTCGCCATCCCATGCCCCGACATGACGTCTGCCACCGTCATTAAAACCCTTAATTCTACCTTCACCTTGTTCGGCTTCCCCGCCTACATCCACAGTGACAGGGGATCCTCATTCATGAGTGATGAGCTACGTCAGTTCCTGCTCAGCAGGGGTATCACCTCCAGCAGAACGACGAGCTACAACCCCCGGGGAAACGGACAGGTAGAAAGGGAGAATGGGACGGTATGGAGGGCCGTCCAGCTGGCCCTGCGGTCCAGAAACCTCCCGGCCTCCCGCTGGCAAGTGGTCCTCCCTGATGCACTACATTCCATTCGCTCATTACTCTGCACTGCTACTAACAGTACACCGCATGAACGTCCTTTTGCCTTCCCCAGGAAGTCCACATCCGGGGTATCGCTCCCAACTTGGCTTACAGCCCTGGGAACCATGCTTCTCCGTAAACATGTACAGCTCCACAAGGCGGATCCATTGGTGGAAAGGGTGCACCTGCTCCACGCAAACCCACAGTACGCCTATGTGGCGTTCCCCGACGGCCGCCAGGATACCGTCTCCCTCAGGGACCTGGCGCCAGCAGGTTCCACCCCCACACCACCCCCGTCGCCCCCGGCACCACCCTCACCTCCCTCGCTGCCCCCATCACCCCCCCTAGGACAGTCCATCCTCCCCCTGCCCACCCCCGTTGCTGAAGAGGATTTTGGCACGCTCCCGACCACGACAGCGCCATCATCGCCGTCACCACTTCGTCGATCTCAAAGGACCATCAAGGCACCGGACCGGCTGAACCTCTGACCAGCCCGCCGGATGCCAAGAGACATTTTTTTACTGCTCTGTAAATATGAAAAATTGCTAATTGTATATGGTTATCCACCACCCCCGCCGGACTCAATTTTAACAGGGGGTGAATATGGTAAACCACTGTTGTCTCATTTTACAGGTTGTATGGCAGAACTGGCACTACAGGTTCACCTGTGGCCCCTGCATGCTAGCTCCGCCCAGGAGGTGGGTTATAAATATGCGTGGCCTCCAGCTCGCAGCCATTTCGCCAGCTGCTGTGGGAGGCCACACATCTGATACTAATAAAGCCTCAGTTTGGATTCAACTTCATCTCCGGTCAAATTGATCATGCCTCAGACCGTAAATACTCCGAGGCCCCGTCCGTAGAGCTCCTGGTGAAGTGGAAAGACCTACAATGGAACTTTGATCTGCTCTCCACCAGGAAAGCAGTGCACCAACTCCGCCAGGCACGTGAGACCCTATACGAACACGGAGACAAAGCCAGCCGCCTGGTGGCACACCAGCTGAGAAAGCGGGCTGCCACCACAGAAATTCCACAAATCAGGGATACCAGAGGCATATTAGAAACAGAACCAGAAAAGATCAACAAAGCCTTCAAGGCCTTCTACCAAGGGCTGCGCACCTCAGAGCCCCCAGTGGGGGAGTCCGGGGTGAAACAGTTCCTTGATGGATTGGACATACCAGTTGTGGGGGAGGGCAGAAAATGGGGCCTGGAAGCACCACTAGCACTGGGAGAGATTATGGACAGCATTAGCTCCATGCAGGCGGGGAAGGCGCTGGGACCAGACGGGTTCCCGGTGGACTTCTATAAAACATTTGCGACAGCACTGGCCCCGCACCTGCGGGAGATGTTCACAAACTCGCTGGCTAGGGGCTCACTGCCACCCACGCTAGCACAAGCCTCAATCTCGCTGACACCTGAGAAAGATAAAGACCCAACGGAATGTGGGTCATACAGACCCATCTCACTGCTGAATGCAGATGCCAAAATATTGGCCAAAATCCTAGCCAAAAGGCTAGAAGACTGCATACCAGAGGTGGTCGCAGAGGACCAGGCGGGCTTTGGTAGACAAAGGTAGACAGCTTATCTCGAACATCAGGCGGCTGCTGAACGTGATAATGACCCCCTCCGGGGAGAGAACACCCGAAAAGGCCTTCGACAAGGTTGAATGGAAATACCTCATAGAGGTACTGGAACGGTTTGGGCTTGGAACAGGGTTCACCTCCTGGGTAAAGCTCCTATACAACGCTCCCATGGCGAGCGTACAGACCAACAACACCAACTCCTGATACTTCCAGCTGCACCGGGGCACCAGACAAGGATGCCCACTGTCCCCGCTGCTGTTCGCTCTAGCAATCGAGCCACTAGCAATCGCGCTCAGAGCAGCAAAAAGCTGAAGGGGGATCCGAAGGAGCGGCAGGGAGCACAGAGTCCCACTCTATGCAGATGACCTGCTCCTCGACATTTCGGACCCACAAAGTAGCATGGACGGAATCATCGCACTCCTGAAAGAGGTTGGCACCTTCCCGGGCTACAAAATCAACATGAGCAAAAGCGGGATCTTCCCGGTACACCCACAAGTAGGGGGGGCAGCACTAACGCGACTGCCTTTTAAACAAGCTCGACACAAATTCCGCTACCTGGGGATCCAAATAGCCCATGACTGGAAAGGGAGCCACAAACGGAACCTCACCAATCTGACGGAGGAAGTAAAAAAGGACCTGCAAAGATGGAACACATTCCCACTCTCCCTCGCGGGGAGAGTCCAGATGATCAAAATGAACGTACTGCCCAGGTACCTCTTCCTACTTAGATCCATTCCGACCTACATCCCCAAGGCCTTTTTCAAAGCACAACACAAACTAATCATGGCGTTTGTATGAGGGGGGAAGAATGCTAGGATCCCAAAGAAGGTCCGACAAAAAACAAAATTCAAGGGGGGGGCTAGCCCTCCCAAACCTATAATTCTACCACTGGGCAGCGACGGCCGAGCGAATTAGGGGATGGATCAAGGAGCCAGAAGCCGAGTGGGTGCATGCGGAAGAGGCCTCCTGCACAGTGACCTCCCTCTGGGCACTCGCCACTGCAGCACTCCCAACCCCACCCAAAAAACACTCCAGCAGCCCAGTGGTGATAGCCACCCTCCAGTCCTGGAACCAACTACGGCAGCAATTTGGCCTGACCAAAATGTCAGACAAAGCTCCCATCTGCAACAACCACAGGTTCACACCAGCGCTGACTGACGCCACCGTCAAAAGGTGGGGACAGGCCGGAGGAACACTGACAGTCAGGGACCTATACACGGGCGGCAGGATCGCAGCACTGGACGAACTGACAGAGAAATTCCAGCTAGACAGGCGGAACGAGCTAAGGTATCTACAACTCAAAAACTTCCTACGAGAGGAGCCAAGGACGTACCCAAAACCGCCACGACAGATATTACTGGACACAAGCATACTAGATAAAGGAAACTGTAGCGACATGTATGACCGACTGGTAGAAAGGGCCGACACCGTACTGGACGCAACAAGAAAGAAATGGGAGGAGGACCTGAGGATTAAAATAGGGTGGGGACTCTGGAGCGAAGTACTGCATAGGGTCAACACCACCTCCACATGGGCAAGGCTCAGCCTGACGCAACTAAAAGTTGTACATAGAGCCCACTAAACAAGAATCCGCATGAGTAGGTGCTTCGCAGAGGTGGCGGATAGATGTGAATGGTGGCAAGGAAGCCCGGCCAACCACGTCCACATGTTCTGGTCCCGCCACTTCCCCCCCCCCCCCCAAACAGTTGCCTACTTATGTGTTGTAAATAATCTTGCCAGTTGTACAGAGTTGCTGCTGTTGAGGTGGTGCATAATACCCTATCAGTTATTTTATTTTATTTTTTATTTTCATTTTTATTATAACTTTTTTTTTGGTATGTTTGTGTGTGCCCTTCTCTTCTATATACATATGTACATACATATATATATATATATATATCTTATCCTGTGTACTTAACGGTAAATATACTTTGTTCAAAAACCCAATAAAAAAACATTTATAAAAAAAAAGGTAAGGCTCCATTAACGATCCATGGGCTAAAAATGATGAAGACAAATTAAAAGAAATAGGAACTAAGGGAATCACCAGCATGAGCCCTTACACTTGTTTTTATAGAAATAATTTTTGTAGAGCGTTAGGTATATATTCAGCATGGAAATTATCTCTAAGTATCTTGCGGGTGGCAAGGTCAATTGTAGCAGTCCATCACCTACATTTGTCGTACCCTAATCATTGCAACAGAGTCCACTATGGAGCAAATAGCAGATCCAGCCTGGTTACAAACCCTCATGATGGTAGCCCTCACAGCAGCCAATGCTCCTGCCATGGATAGCCACACTTCTGCTGTAAGGAAATGGATACCAGATTGAATATGGACATAGTTTCAGGTCTCAGACCATTTGAAGCTGGGATAGAGACAAGCATCTCACAGACTTCCCTGGACAAAGTTTCAGGAGTTTCATTTAACCCTTCCATCCTGTTCCATCATTCAATGAGATCATGGCTGAACTCCACATACTTGGTTATACCCCATATCTTTTAATACCTTTGCACAACAAAACTCAATCGATCTCAGTCTTAAAATTAACAATTGACCCAGCATCGACTGCAATTTGTGGAAGAGAGTTCCAAACTTCCACCACCCTTTATGTATGGTAGTGTTTCCTAAATTCTTTCCTGAAAGGCTAGGTTCAAGTATTTAAGCTATGACTTAAACCCTAGACTCCCCAAGTAGCGAAAATAGATTGTCTCAGAGAATCATAGGAGGAGGCCATTCAGACCATTGAGTCTGCACTGATCTTCTGAAAGTGTACTCCACCTAAGCTCAACACACCCCCTCCCTATCCCAATAACCCCTTAACCTAACCTGTCCATCTTTTTTGGACATTAAAGGGCAACTTAGCAGAGCCACTCCACCTAACCTGCACAGCTTTGGACTGTGGGAGGAAACTGGAGCACCTGGAGAAAAAACACATAGACATGGGGAGAACATGCAAACTCCACACAGACAATGACCCAAGGCCAGAATTAAACCCGGGTCGCTGGCGGTGTGAGGCAGCACTACTAACGATTGTGCCACTGTGCCCATGTCTCCATTCCTCCTATCTTTTCCCCTTAATGTCTTGAAATCAAATCTCTCCTTAATCTTCTAAATTCCAAGGAATGCAATCCTAGTTTATGTTATCTCCGTATTAATTTAATCTTTGGAGCTCATATATCATTCAAGCAAATCCAAGGCCAATATACCCTTCTGTAGGTGTGGCATCCTGAAGTGTTCACAGAGCTCCACATATGATCTAACCAGATCTAATCTGTGCAGGCCTTGTATAGCTGTAGCATAATGCCTGCCCACTTGTATCTGGATCCTCTTGATGTAAAGGACATTCTATTAGCCTTTTTGATTATTTTCTGTACCTTTTCATGATATTTTAATGATCTATGTACATGGACTCTTTTGTCTCTATGTCTCTTTTTAGCTTTACAATGTTTAGAACATACTCTGATCTACCCTTTTTAAGCCAAAGTGGATAATTTCATACTTGCTGATATTGAAATTAATTTGCCACTGTTGCACTGAATCTAGTAATATCACTTTGTAGTTTTATGTTTCCAACTAGACTGCTTACAATGGTAACTATCATTGTGTTATTGCAAACTTAGAAATGTGGCTTGACTGGGATGAGCTCATATGATACTGCTGCCTCTCATGATAGCGTAACATTGGATAAAAGCAAATTACTGCGGATGCTGGAATCTGAAACCAAAGAGAAAATGCTGGAAAATCTCAGCAGATCTGGCAGCATCTGTAGGGAGAGAAAAAAGTGAATGTTTCGAGTCGAGATGACCCTTTGTCAAAGCTAAAGACTTCCAGCAATTTCTCTTTGGTTATAGAATAACATGTGTGTCTTCCTACCACATTCCTCAGATTGACTGCACAGATAGCAGCAAGAAGGTGCGGTAAGAACGTAAGAACATAAGAACTAAGAGCAGGAGTAGGCCATCTGGCCCCTCGAGCCTGCTCCACCATTCAGTGAGATCATGGCTGATCTTTTGTGGACTCAGGTCCACTTTCCGGCCCGAACACCATAACCCTTAATCCCTTTATTCTTCAAAAAACTATCTATCTTTATCTTAAAAACATTTAATGAAGGAGCCTCTACTGCTTCACTGGGCAAGGAATTCCATAGATTCACAACCCTTTGGGTGAAGAAGTTCCTCCTAAACTCAGTCCTAAATCTACTTCCCCTTATTTTGAGGCTATGCCCCCTAGTTCTGCTTTCACCCGCCAGTGGAAACAACCTGCCCGCATCTATCCTATCTATTCCCTTCATAATCTTATATGTTTCTATATGATCCCCACTCATCCTTCTAAATTCCAACGAGTACAGTCCCAGTCTACTCAACCTCTCCTCGTAATCCAACCCCTTCAGCTCTGGGATTAACCTAGTGAATCTCCTCTGCACACCCTCCAGTGCCAGTACGTCCTTTCTAAAGTAAGGAGACCAAAACTGAACACAATACTCCAGGTGTGGCCTCACTAACACCTTATACAATTGCAGCAGAACCTCCCTAGTCTTAAACTCCATCCCTCTAGCAATGAAGGACAAAATTCCATTTGCCTTCTTAATCACCTGTTGCACCTGAAAACCAACTTTTTTCAACTCATGCACTAGCACACCCAGGTCTCTCTGCACAGCAGCATGTTTTAATATTTTATCATTTAAATAATAATCCCTTTTGCTGTTATTCCTACCAAAATGGATAACCTCACATCTGTCAACATTGTATTCCATCTGCCAGACCCTAGCCCATTCACTTAGCCTATCCAAATCCCTCTGCAGACTTCCAGTATCCTCTGCACTTTTTGCTTTACCACTTATCTTAGTGTCGTCTGCAAACTTGGACACATTGCCCTTGGTCCCCAACTCCAAATCATCTATGTAAATTGTGAACAGTTGTGGGCCCAACACTGATCCCTGGGGGACACCACTAGCTACTGATTGCCAACCAGAGAAACACCCATTAATCCCCACTCTTTGCTTTCTATTAATTAACCAATCCTCTATCCATGCTACTACTTTCCCCTTAATGCCATGCATCTTTATCTTATGCAACAACCTTTTGTGTGGCACCTTGTCAAAGGCTTTCTGGAAATCCAGATATACCACATCCATTGGCTCCCCGTTATCTACCGCACTGTTAATGTCCTCAAAAAATTCCACTAAATTAGTTAGGCACGACCTGCCCTTTATGAACCCATGCTGCGTCTGCCCAATGGGACAATTTCCATCCAGATGCCTCGCTATTTCTTCCTTGATGATAGATTCCAGCATCTTCCCTACTACCGAAGTTAAGCTCACTGGCCTATAATTACCCGCTTTCTGCCTACCTCCTTTTTTAAACAGTGGTGTCACGTTTGCTAATTTCCAATCCGCCGGGACCACCCCAGAGTCTAGTGAATTTTGGTAAATTATCACTAGTGCATTTGCAATTTCCCTAGCCATCTCTTTTAGCACTCTGGGATGCATTCCATCAGGGCCAGGAGACTTGTCTACCTTTAGCCCCATTAGCTTGCCCATCACTACCTCCTTGGTGATAACAATCCTCTCAAGTTCCTCACCTGTCATAGCCTCATTTCCATCATTCACTGGCATGTTATTTGTGTCTTCCACTGTGAAGACCGACCCAAAAAACCTGTTCAGTTCCTCAGCCATTTCCTCATCTCCCATTATTAAATCTCCCCTCTCATCCTCTAAAGGACCAATATTTACCTTCGCCACTCTTTTTTGTTTTATGTATTTGTAGAAACTTTTACTATCTGTTTTTATATTCTGAGCAAGTTTACTCTCATAATCTATCTTAGTCTTCTGTATAGCTTTTTTAGTAGCTTTCTGTTGCCCCCTATAGATTTCCCAGTCCTCTAGCCTTCCACTAATCTTTGCTACTTTGTATGTTTTTTCCTTCAATTTGATACTCTCCCTTATTTCCTTCGATATCCACGGTCGATTTTCCCTCTTTTTACCGTCCTTCCTTTTTGTTGGTATAAACCTTTGCTGAGCACTGTGAAAAATCACTTGGAAGGTTCTCCACTGTTCCTCAACTGTTTCACCATAAAGTCTTTGCTCCCAGTCTACCTTAGCTAGTTCTTCTCTCATCCCATTGTAATCTCCTTTGTTTAAGCACAAAACACTAGTGCTTGATTTTACCTTCTCACCCTCCATCTGTATGTTAAATTCCACCATATTGTGATCGCTCCTTCCGAGAGGATCCCTAACTATGAGATCCTGAATCAATCCTGTCTCATTACACAGGACCAGATCTAGGACCGCTTGTTCCCTCGTAGGTTCCATTACATACTGTTCTAGGAAACTATCGCGGATACATTCTATAAACTCCTCCTCAAGGCTGCCTTGACCGACCTGGTTAAACCAATCAACATGTAGATTAATATCCCCCATGATAACTGCTGTACCATTTCTACATGCATCTGTTATTTCTTTGTTTCTTGCCTGCCCCACCATAATGTTACTATTTGGTGGCCTATAGATTACTCCTATCAGTGACTTTTTCGACTTACTATTCCTGATTTCCACCCAAATGGATTCAACCTTATCCTCCATAGCACCGATGTCATCCCTTACTGTTGCCCGGATGACATCCTTAAATAACAGAGCTACACCACCTCCCTTACCATCCACTCTGTCCTTCCGAAAAGTTTGATACCCTCGGATATTTAACTCCCAGTCGTGACCATCCTTTAACCATGTTTCAGTAATGGCCACTAAATCATAATCATTCACGATAATTTGCGCCATCAACTCATTTACCTTATTCCGAATACTACGAGCATTCAGGTAAAGTACACTTATGTTGGCTTTTTTACCTCTGTTCTGAATCTTAACACCTCGATCAGTAACCTCTCCTAAGTTATATTTCCTCTTAACCTTTCTCCTAATTTTCCTTGTCGTCGAACCCATATCTTCCTGTAATAACCTGCCGCATCGCTTACCATTAATGTTTTCACTTCCCTTTTTATTTCTTTTAGTATTCCTGGTCCTATTCACTGAGCTCCCCTCAGTCACTGTACCTTGTACTGTCGCCCTTTTTGATTTTTGACTATGGCTTCTCTGCCTTACACTTTCCCCCTTACTGCCTTTTATTTCTGTCCCTGTTTTACTACCTTCCAACTTCCTGCATCGGTTCCCATCCCCCTGCCACATTAGTTTAAGGCTGTGATGCAGTGGCACAAGAGAAATAACCAATAGCCGATTCACCTTGGGACTTAACTGCTTTATATAAGAGCCACCAGAATCCCAAGAGACTTCTATTGGAACACAGAAACACAGATATTCATGGTATTTAGGTCACAGCAAGGGAAGAAATTAGATTAGGGTCAATAGTCCAAATGTCACATGCCAATACTAAGGAGATGCATGGTGGTGTGACGTAGGCACAGTAGGTAGGAAGTTGCAAATAAAATGAAAATTGTGTGTACAAATATGGAGGGTGAAATTGCTGTTCAACAGAAGTTCAAAATAGGAAATAACAAATTTGGAGCACATTTTCTCACATCTGTTTTTGAATATAGAGCAGAAAAGCTCCATTAGGCTGATCATTCATTATTGCCCATTTTCTGCTTTCTTTTTAAGCAAGATTTGGAAGTGGTGTCAATGGGTTGAAGTGTATGAGTTGGTGCAAACAGAGAAGTGGTCTGTAACTAATTACATATTTCTAATGGGAACGGAGCCACTAGATGGTTAAGGGATGGACTTTCATATCTGAACGGCATGAATGCCTTTTGCAGGCAGCACCAAGTTCTCTTATGGCTGAGTTCCCTGGTGAAATATATAATGATTTTGAAAATAACTGGTTAAGTAATGATATCAAAGATCTTCAGTCACACTTTCAATTACATTAAACTTTTAGAGTTCTTTGAAAATGCGATGAGATTAATAGGTTAAGATCCTTTAATCAATAAAGTTGTAGTGCTCTATTCTAAATTAAAAGAATAAATAACATTGATTACTATTATGAAGAGTAGATAAGAAACAGTTATTTAAGTGAAAGAAAGAGCAAGCTCGTGTTCAGCTGCTCTCCACTCCATGAGTGTATTACTGCCTTCCTTTGCACAGTGAATCATTGCCCTCTATTGCGTTTGTGTAATTATGAGAACAGATTGCATTGATTTGGCTTTTATGCCCTTGAATATAGAAGATTAAGAGGTGACTTAATGGAGGTTTTTTAGATGATCATAGGTGTTGATAGGGTAGAGAGAGTGAAATGATTTCCTCCAGTGTGAGAGCCTAAAATTAGAAACAAAGTTAGACAAAGGTATTAAGGTATATGAAAACAAGGCAGGTATATGGATCTAACCTACAGAGCAGATCTAAGATATTGAGAAGGCATGAACTATTTAATGGTCAGAACAGGCTTGAGAGGATAAAGGCATACATTTCTTCCAATGTTCCCACACCCTTAAATTCCCTCTTCCCTCCATCATACTAGTGTATCTCTGCCCTCCATATAAATGAGTGTATCACTGGTCTATTAAACTAGTGTAATGCTAATGATCAACAGAAAGCCATTTGGCGAAAGGTATAACTAGAGCCAATCTTTATGCACTTGTATAAGTCGTTGTTTACACAGTTATGCAGTACCTTCTAACCCAACAATCACAGTTGCAGTCTTCCTTTGCACCAGTGTGTCACTGACTTCCATTGTACTCGTGTATCATTGCCCTCCATTTTTATTGACACGCAAGTGAATCCCAGCTAATACCCATCACCTTCTTACAATTAAACACAATTAATATACACTTAACAAATTCCTTTCTTTCTCTTTAAATAATAATTACAGTTTATATGCCTGATCAAATTTTTTTTAAAATTCAATCAAAAACCAACAGAAATGGCAAATGGAGTTTAATCCAGACAAATGCGAGGTAATGCATTTTGATAGGTCTAACACAGAGGGGAAATATATCGTAAACAGCAAAACTCTGAGGAATATAGAAAGTCAGAGAGATCCACAGAAAGTCTGTGGGCAGATCCACAGATCTTTGAAAGTGGCAACATAAGTGGACAAGGTAGTCAAGAAAGTATACGGAATGCTTGCCTTCATTGGATGGGGCATCGAGTATAAAAACTGGCAAGTCATGTTACAGTTGCATAGAACCTTGGTAAGGCTGCACTTGGAATATTGAGCACAAATCTGGACACCACACTACCAGAAGGATGTGGAGGCTTTGGAGAGGGTGCAGAGGAGGTTTACCAGGACGTTGCCTGGTCTGGAAGGTGTTACCCATGCGGAGAGGCTGAATAGCTCGGACTATTTTCATTGGAACGAAGGAGGTTGAGGGGTGACCTGATTGAGGTCTGATTATGAGGAGCATGAATAGAATGGATGGGCAGGCTTCCCAGGGTGGAGGGGTCAGTCACCAGGGGGCATAGGTTTAAGGACTGTGGGGCAAAGTTTAGAGGAGATGTGCAAGGTGTTTTTTTTTCACAGAGGGTGGTGAGTGCCTGGAACGCGTTGCCAGGGGAGGTTGTGGAAGCAGATACATTGACGGCGTTCAAAAGGCATCTTGACAAACACATAGATAGGGTGGGGATAGAGGGAGCGCAATAGGACGTGCTGAGGGTTTTGGCAACGGTTGGTATCATGACCGGTACAAGCTTGGAGGGCCGAAGGGCCTGTTCCTGTGCTGTATTGTTCTTTGTTCTTCATGGAAGCTTGTAAGATCACAAAAGAGTTCTTTGTATATTCTGTACAAAACATTATATTGTGAGATGTCCCTCCCTAGGACCCCTAATATCTTATTTCTACATAAATTATTTTTGTAAAACAATCAGACAGTTGATGACTTCCGACCATCCATTTATTTTTCAAGATTTCCTTACTTTCCTTGCTCAAGCCAGCAAGGACAATTTGTAATCTTTTTCACTCACACATTTCATAGAATGAACATTATCCCATGATGAAGGATTATCTAAATAATATTCATGAGCCTATATTATCTTCAGTATGTCACTTCTCCGACCTGTCATGCAATGGCACTTTGAATGATTGTTTTGCCTCAAATGGGTTTCCATTCTGAGATCCACACTGCAATTGAGAGTGGCGGGACCTAATATCTCTGACAGGTCCTGCACTTCAGAGAGCAGGATGCCATGTGTAAAGGGCAATCTGATCTCAAGATCCCACTGCAGCCACTGCCCCCCTCCTCCGCACCCGGATTGCTGGGAGGGGACTCCCCATGCTAATATTGATGATGGCCCCCTCCCCTCTGTATCCCCCTTCAGGCCCCCCAGTACCCCTCTTTAGCTGGCTCATTGGCCCTCACCCTCCAGTCCCCCATTCAGCCTTCCTTCATTCACCCCCTCACCCCTCCCCCAAACTTCAGCACACCATTCCCCATGCCTTTCTAGGAAGCACTTGAGAACAAACAAACAGCCTTTTTTCAAAAAAACTTTGGTGAGAAAACCACCTGCTCCCTTGAGTTAACTATATAAATAAACAATCCAAATCTCTCCGTTGAAACTGCTTATCAATCAAAAAGCTTTGAGGAGGCAATGGTGTGTGAAATTGAATGTAAATAGTGCAGTTCAAAGCTTTCAGCCTTCTAAGCATACACTCACATGCTTCTATACAGTAAAGGGCAGTAAAATTGACTGTAAGATAACCACTTCAAAGGTTTCTACCACATTAAAGGGATTGTTTTTATCTTCATCTCGCAGACCATTAAACTTGGACTACTGAGGGTTTTAAAGGTTTTAGAGGTACAGATTGGATTACTTTCACCTTGTCATCAGAGATGTGCATTTCTGAGATACTGACTGAGGAAGGGTAGGCTGGAGGAGATCGAACTCAATGTGCCTGGAGGGTTATTAAGTATAAAAGTTTGAAAATTATGTTCTAGTTATATAGAATGTTGGTTAGGCCACATTTGGAATACTGTGTCCAATTGTGGTCATCGCACTACCAGAAAGACATGGAGGCTTTGGAGAGATTACAGAAAAGGTTTACCAGGATGTTGCCTGGTATGGAGGGTATTAGCTATGAGGAGAGATTGAATAAACTGTGATTGTTCTCCCTAGAGAGATGGAGGCTGACGGGCGACCTGGTAGAAGTTTATAAAATTATTAGAGGTATAGATAGGGTGAACAGTTGGAGGCTTTTTCCCAGGGCGGAAATTACAATTACAAGGGGGCAAAAGTTCAAGGTGAGGGGGGAAAGGTTCAGTGGAGATGTGCGGGGTGAGTTTTTTACACAGAGGGTGATGGTGAATATATCTGCGTTGGAGTTACCAAGGTGCAGGATCGAACGGCCTCGCCGCGGGGACTGTGCTGTGGAGCCATTTAGCCCTGGTTTCCACAAACATGGACCTCAATGGGGTGTTACTCACTGGGCCCCAAAAAGAAGCAGAGTCCGGTTTAATATTAGCGGGGTCGTTCTCGGTGCGAGATGCGGCCAAAACAGGATTTTTTTTCATTAAATCGCATTCAATATAAAACTCAGTGTTTTTTTAAGTCCAGTATTTCTGTGTATAATTCCATGGCCTTTTTAAATCATCATAACACAACTGTCGATGCACCAGTGCCACTGTATCAGATTTTGTGAGTTCTTTTCATTTAATTATTTTGAAGTAAGAAACTATACTTCAAATACTTAGATACCATGTGTAAAAAGGCTTTTATTTTATTTTTCAAGCAAAAGGGATAGCTCGGTGTACAGATGTGTACCAGTCCTCATATCTGGCAATCATTTTGATATTCTGACAATCGTTTAAGTCACAGTGAGTTTGAAAACTTCATGGCTTAGCAGTCAATTTAGCAATTGTGAAAAAGCCAACATGGTGTTCTTATCATTTAGTTAATTTTGAAGATGCAAAATGTACCAATTTCTGTGGAGGTGGAGAGTTATCTGGAGATGAATCCTTTGTTAGGGAGTGGGGACGGGTGAGATGTGGAGTGTGGATGGGGAGCTTTGCTGACGTATGCGTTGGCACCTATCCAACAAAGTGGAAAATTGCCCCATTGTGTCTTGTCCATAAAAAGTAGGACAAATCCTTTCCTGCCATCTATCAATTTGTTAGTACAACAATGATAGGAGACATTATTGATAGTGCTGTCAAGAGGCACGTCATTTAACAATAACATGCTCACTGATATGGACTCAAGGTTCCACCTGGATAACTCTGTTCCAGACTTCATCACAGCCCTCATCCAAACATGGACAAAAGAGCTGAATTCCAGAGGTGAGATAAGAGTGCTCGCCCTTTACATCTAGGCAGCATTTGACAGTCTGTGGTATCAAGGAGTCCGAGTAAAATAGATATCAATGGGAATCGGATGGAAAACTTTCCACTGGTTTGAGTCAACAACACAAGCACAAAGGAAGATGATGGTTGTCAGAGGTCAATTATCTCAACCTTAGGATATTACGGGAGGAGATGTGCATGGCTATGTCCTAGGCCCAATTATCTTCAGCAGCTCCATCAATGGCCTTCCTTCCATCATAAGCTTAAAAGTGAAGATGTTTGTTGATGACTGCATAGTAAGCAGTTCATACAGAATTCCTCAGATAAGGAAGCAGTCTGTGGCTGTATTCAGAATGACCTGGACAACATTCAAGCTTGGGCTGATAAACATCAAATAAACACACGTCACAAAAGTGTCAAATAATGACTATCTCCAATGAAAAAATGTCCAACCAGTCCTCCTTGGAATTCATCAGCATTACCATATTACCATCACTAAATACCCCATGTGAAGATTCCTATTAAACAGAAAATCTAGTAGCTACAAGAGCAGGTCGAAGGCTTGGTATTCTGCAGCGGGTAACTCACCTCCTAACTCCCAGTAACCTTTCCACCATCTACAAGGCAGAAGTTTGGAGTGCAATGGAATATTACCCACTTGGCTGGGTGATTGCAGCAACAACAATATTCAAGAGATTCTGCAGCATCCGGGAACAAAAAGCCTACTTGACTGGCACCCCATCCACCATCTTAAGCATCCACTCCTTCCATCACTGATGCATGGTGACAACTGTTTTCATTTTGGTGGAGAGTTTCGACAGAACACAGTGAAATTGGTAGCCCGATTCCAATTCGACTGCTGCCATGCAGGTTTGCCACTGTCAATCTTCCCTCAACCTCTGCAACCAAGCACCAATCACTTGCTCTCTCACCTCCTTCCAATTGCTGGAGCCTCTCCCACAGGTACCAGTGTGTATCCTGTTGCCTCTTGTATTTCCATTGACCAGCCTGATAATTTGGCCAGTCAGGACATGGAGGGAAAAAATATAATTTGGTCATAAAATTTGGTGGGACCTCCATGTCCCCAGACGTACTGGGCTTTTAGATTTAGATTTATTGTCACGTGTACTGAGGTACAGTGAAAAGTATTGTTCTGCATACAGACCAGGCAGATCGTCCCCCACTCTACCGTGCCAACCCTCACTCTCCCCCACTGTCTATATGTGTCAGGGTGGTAATGTTTACATCTATTTTACTGACATTAGAAAGATTTGGCAACTATATTCTTGCGACCTTGCACATTTATTTAATCATTCTATTTATTTCAAGGTTCTGCTTCTTGAAAACGACCATGAAGAATATTGATGAGCTCAAGCTTTATATTCATGAAAAGTGCACAGAGTGCATTTCAGTATGCAGAAAAATTCCAGATGGAAATAAATACCCAATCATACGAAACATGTTTTTCAAAGCTCTTTGGGCAGCCATGCTGCTCTGGCACTGCTCTGACCCTTAAAATAACAAATAAACACAAAAATTTCCAAACAATCCGGGGGGAAAAAAGATTTGTCCATAAATGTTTGCTATTTTCCAAAAACCTCAAATAGTTTTTGTCCGCACAGGATCCTCTGCCAGAGCCTCGGGCTCTTTCATGATGTTTTGCTATTTCAAGCATGTGTGAACTCAGTGCTCCTCGCTGTCATTTTTTCCAGCTTCTATGACATGCTTGACACCGGTGCACCTGAGAACTCTTTTTATATCTTGTGTGTACAAACAAACTTAATATGAAGCTGGGTTTAAGTGGGGCGGGATAGGTATGGGGGGAGGGGGGCGGTGGAATTGCGTTAGCGAAATCCAGAAGGAAAATCACGCCAGATTTCCTCGTTTCAGCTTAACTGAGGCAAGAAATTATTTTAATCCCGGTTTCGGGTCTTTCTCTGGCCAGGTTTTGTGTCTCCAGGTTGCGCACCCACGTGACGTCATCTGAAGTTTGCTATTTAAAAGGGCAATGCAGAAATGAAATTTTGAGGAGCCAGGAGATGTTTAGGATGCACAGGGCCAAAGAGCAATAAGAGAAACAAATCTGCTGCTTTCACCAATGTGGTGTGGTTAAAGGTGGCTGGAGAGGTAGGCAGCAGAAGCATTAAGTGCTCCGTTCTTAGATAAGGTGCAGGAAGTGTTTGATAACCTAACCAGGTCAGGGAAGGTAAGTACATTTATTGATTCACCTATGTCCTGTGGCATACAAACCGCCATACTCAGTTTTTCTTGCGAAGTGTACTGTTCAGACACATTTAAGTTTCAGCATGACTTTTCATCACAGTCTATGCACTTCCATTGATCCTCTCTTTGTTTATCCTTGCACCATTGCCACTTGTCCCATCCTTATGCAGTGTGTTACGCCTGTCATTAAATGCACCTCATCCATTGGGTAGATATCTCACTTACATTGACTCATGAGAACAATAAGCACAAAATGCAAGTGAGAGGGACAGGACTCACCACAAATAGTCTATCTCACTGAAACAGAGCTGGATGCCCTGAAGATAAATAGCACATCTGTATCCCCATCAATCAGAAAACTTGCAGATAGCTGGTAGAATTCAAAATATCTTTGGCAGACAGGATAATTTTATTTTGACAATGACTGAACTATCAATATCAGAATTATGACTTTACCAGAGTTATTTCCTACCACGTTCTTCTGTCTTCTAGGGCCTTCCTGGTGTGGGCCAGGGTTTAGAAAACACATAAGTATATCATGGAGTTTACCTGACCTACAACTTTTAATAGATTTTGGTGATGAGGAGCACAAGGGCCTATTTTCCAGGTGTTATGCAACAGAGGCCTTAAGAATCTTTAAACAAAACAATGTTTATTCTATGAATTCAGTTAACATTTTATAAACACACAGTAAACATTTTAGCAACTACCAACACAACTACTCCCCACAGATACAGCACTCTATATGTAACCCTTAATAACTTTCTTAACAACATCCATAAGCCAAACACACTTTTTAACAAAGCAGTAGGTATAAATTCTTTACATAAGACAGATATGAACTTTAAATTATCAAGGGATCTGGACACCTTTTAACATACAGAAAGAGAGACAAAATGAACATTCCTTGTCTGAATTCAGCTTTCAACTCCCTAAAATGAAAGGAAAACACAAAGCCACAAACAGCTTCCAGCTCAAATTGAAAGTAAAAGCCAGAGACACAACCCAGTTCCACCCACACAATGACATCACTGCAGGTATTTGATAAACACCTATTTCTTAAATGCATACTCACATGACACCTCCCCCCACAAAACAAATAAACTATCAACTTCAAGATGGTTTCATTTTTCACATTTTCACTTTCCTTTAAGAAATATTGACAGTAAATATACTTTTTTTTAACTGAACAAAACAAGCAAACATTTATAATAACATATTAGTTCTTGTTCCTCCATCGAACCTGCTTCTCTTCGTCACATTCGTGACAAAGCATCGGCTATCACGTTTTCTCGTCATGCCACATGTATTATTTTTAAATTAAATGGCTGTAACAATAAACACCATCGAAACAGTCTGGCATTGTTATTCCAGAATTGCTCCAAAAACGTCAATGGATTATGATCAGTATATATAATTGTTTCAGCCAAATTGCTGGTCACATAAATGTAAAAATGTTGCAAAGCCAACACCAAGCTCAAAGTCTCTTTGCCAATCGTTGAATACTTCTTCTGGTACTTATTCAATTTCTTTGAAAAATAACCAATAGGCCATTCTATTCCTTTGTCGTCTTCTTGTAAGAGCACCGCACCGACGCCCACATCACTCGCATCAACAGCCACTTTGAATAGTTTTGTGTAATTTGGGGTGGCCAACACTGGCTAACACAGCCTTCAGACAGTCAAATGTCTGTTGACACTCCGCTGTCCACTGAAATTTGCTACTTTAGCAAGTCCGTCAGTGGAGCGACCACACTGCTAAAATTCGGCACAAATTCCCGGTAAAATCCACTCATACCAATAAATCGCATTATTTCCCTTTGTGTCGAGGGTATTGGAAACTCCCCAAAAACTTTTGTTTTCATATCCCATGGAACCATTCGTCCCTGTCTGATTGTATGGCCAAGAAAGTGACTTGGGCTTTTCCAAATTCACTATTGGCTAGGTTTAGCACCAAACCCGCCTCCTGAAGTCGATCGAATAACTCCATCAGTTGCTTGAAATGTTCTTTCCATGTCTGACTAAAGATTACCAGATCGTCGATGTGTACCGCACAATTGGGTAATCCAATTTTGTTAACCGTTGAAATGTTGCTGGGGCATTTTTCATGCCAAATGGCATAACTCTGAATTGATATATACCATCTGGAGGCACAAAAGCTGAAATCTCCTTTGCCCTTTCGGATAAAGGTACCTGCCAGTAATCTTTAAGTAAATCCAGTTTGGAAATAAAAGCTGATTGTCCCACCTTCTCAATGCAATTGTCCAAATGTGGGATAATATAAGAGTCCATTCTTGTAACTGCATTAACCTTTCTATAGTCCACACATAACCATTGGGTACCATCCGGTTTCGGTACCATCAATATGGGTGAGCTCCATTGGCTGCAACCCACTTTAATTATGCCATTTTGAAGCATACTTTCAATTTCTTTGTTAACCTGTGCCAATTTTAAAGGGTGAAGTTTATATTGATGTTGTTTAATTGGAACAGCATTTCCCACATCTACATCATGTATAGCCATTTTTGTACTTCTCAACTTATTTCCACAAACTTGCCCACGTAATATCAATAACTCCTTCAGGTCAGTTTGTTTTTCCTCTGGAAGATAACTCAACAATTTATCCCACTTTTTAAGAACATCCTCATTTTCCAATTTAATTTGAAGGATGTTAAATTTAAAGCCATCTGGATTTGGTTCTTCACTTTGAGTTAGAATCATTAAAACCTCCTCCTTTTGCTCTCCTTCCCTTTCAAAGTACCTTTTAAGCATATTCACATGACACACTCTGTGAGTTTTCCTTCTATCTGGCGTTCTTACCACATAGTTCACCTCACTTAATTTCCTTTCATTCTGATAAGGTCCACAAAACTTTGCTTTTAAAGGTTCATCTACCACTGGTAACAATACTATAACTTTATCTCCACTGGCAAAACTACAAACTTTTGCTTTCTTGTCCGCGACCCGTTTCATCACATGTTGTGCAACTTTGAAATGTTGTCGAGCCAATTCACCAGCTCTATTTAATCGTTCCCTGAAATTTGACACACAATCTAATAATGTAAGTTCTGACTGCTCAATCACCAATTTTTCCTTAATCAATATAAATGGTCCTCTTACCTCATGACTAAAAATTAGTTCAAAAGGACTGAATTTGGTTGACTCATTAGATGCATCCCTAATTGCAAACAGTACGAATGGAATTCTTTTATCCCAATACTCTGGGTAATCTTGACAATAAGCCCTCAACATTGTCTTTAACGTATGATGCCACCTTTCTAATGCTGCCTGAGATTCTGGATGGTACGCAGTTGATTTAAATTGTTTATTTCCAAAGCTATCCATAACTTCTATGAATAACCTTGAAATAGAATTTGATCATTGATCAGATTATATTTCTGTGGGTAGTCCATATCGAGTAAAGAATTTAAGTAACTCCTCCACAATCTTTTTAGCTGTAATATTGTGGACTGGAATGGCCTCTGGAAACCTAGTAGATACATCCATTATAGTCAAAAGATATTGATTCCCACTTTTTGTTTTAGGAAGCGGTCCTACACAATCAATTAAGACCCTTGTAAAAGATTCTTCAAATACTGGAATGGGTATTAAGGGCATTGGTGTTATCACTGCTTGAGGTTTCCCTGTCACTTGACATGTGTGATATGATCGACAAAATTTAACTACATCTTTATGTAGTCCAGGCCAATAAAAATGTTTTTGTATTTTAGCTTGAGTTTTCCTTACTCCCAAATGACCTCCCACTGGTACCTCATGTGCTACTCGCAACACTTCCTTTCTATACCCTACAGGCAATACCACTTGATGAACGTCTGTCCACTTTTCATCCGCCTGCATATGTAAAGGTCTCCATTTTCTCCTCAAGACATCAGTTTTACGGTAATAACATTCTGATGTACACTCAGATTCCTCTTCCGTGTATGCTTTCTGATACATCCGTTTTATTTCTACATCTTTCTGTTATAACTCTGCCAATTTTCCTGAACGGAAAATATCCACCTCATCCTCCTTCTGTTCTTGTTCTTTTCCAACCATCTGATCAAAAATCGTTTCTGATAATTGAATTGCAACTTTATCTTCACTCTTTGATTTCTCCTCTTGTCTTAACCTGTGACTTTGCGACCTTGTTACTACACAATCCAGAAAAATTCCAGGATAATTTCCTTCAACACTTCAGTTGTATGATTTTCCACTGGCATATCGATCACAGTAGGCATCACTACCACCTGTGATCCAGCTATATCATTACCCAAGATACACTGTATTCCTGGACAGGATTGTTTCTCTATTACTCCTAATACCACTTAACCACTCTTCACTGGACTTTCCAACCTTACCTTATATAATGGAACACTACTCTTCTCATCCTGAATTCCACATATTACTACCTTTTCTGACAATATTCCTCCCAAACTACATAACTCCTCATCTCTTACCAGTAAAGATTGACTAGGTCCCGTATCGCTTAAAATTGTGACTTCTTTACCTAGTCGTCCTGGTACACATGAGTAAACTTTACCAACATAAGTAAATTATTTAAAGAGATCTGGCACCTTCTTATCAATCACCTGTTGATCAGGCTGTGCAATCTTTTGCACCTCCTTCACTTCACTTGAGCTTTCCTTTCCCACTTTAACAAATCCCACTGGCTTATCCTGTTTTACCACATCAGCCTTCCCAGTGCTTTTCTTCAACCACCAACACTGTGACTTTACATGACCTAGTTTATTACAGTGAAAACATTTGAAACTTTTCATTTCTCTTCCACTCTCCTGGATTTCTTTTTTACTCTCCTTATTATCTCCCATCAGATTCCCTTTACCTTTACCACTTGAGTATTTCTCTTTTCCCCAGTTTCTATCCCTCACAGGCTGAAACTGATGTCGGAAACCAAGATTTGATTTATGAACTAATTCATAATCATCTGCCATTTCTGTTGCTAATCTCGCAGTTTTAACCCTCTGTTCTTCCACATGAGTTCTCACTACATCAGGAATTGAATTTTTAAACTCCTCCAAAAGTATAATTTCTCTCAGAGCTTCATATGTTTGGTCTATTTTCAAAGCCCTTATCCCTATCTATCAAAATTACTATGTTAGATCTTTTCAAATTCCATGCACGTTTGACCAGGTACTTTCCTTCAATTTCTAAACCTTTGTCCTCTTACCCATTCCTCTGATAGTGATGCAAACACTTCACTAGCTCGACCTACCAACTTTGTTTGAATCAGTAATATCCACATGTCCTGTGGCAATTTCATTTGTTTAGCTACCTTCTCAAATTAAATGAAAAAGGCTTCTACCTCCTTCTCATCAAACTTTGGCAATACTTGAACATATTTAAATAGATCCCCACCAAGCTTTCGACTATGACGCTCATGCTCATTATCCTCACCACTCTCCTCAGACTGTACGTTTTTCTTTACATCTGCCAATTTTAACTGACTGTCATGTTTCATGGACATTTTGTGAAGTTCAAACTTTCTCTCTTTTTCCCTTTCCTCTTTCTTTCCCTTTCCTCTCTCTTTTTCTTTTTCCTCTCTATCTCTTTCTCTCTCTTTTTTCTTTTTCCTCTCTATCTCTTTCTCTCTCTTTTTCTTTTTCCCTGATCTGTACCTCACTTTCTCTTTCTTTTTGTTCTGCTGAGACTATTCTTTCTTTTTTTATTTCTTCTCTCTCCTTTTCTTTTTCCCTGATCTGTATCTCCATTTCTCTATCTTTTTCCCTCATTCCGTATTCAAGCTGCTTTAATTCTTTTTCATCTTCAAGTTACTTGATCTGTAACTGAATGTTTGCCATTTCCAATGAGTCTGACTGTATCTCAGGCAATTTTAAATGCTCAGCTACCACTGTAAGTACCTCTTCTTTTTGCATTCTGTCAGGTAATGTTAACTGCAATGTTTTTGCCAAATCTAAAGCCTGTTTTTAATCTCTGTTCGTAAGGTATGACCTACTCCACCCCCAAAAACGTCTGAGCCCCTGAAAGAGCCATTGTCCACAACACACTCCCTACTTAAATTGGAATACTGCATCTGAAAAGCAAACACAAATATACTTACCCCTCACTGTCTTTATGTTCACTAAGCCAACCCAAGGAAAGACAGACTTTTATCCCGGATGAGCCCCCATCTGTCTGGTGGCCAGGCCTCGACACCGACATTGAGAAGGTGGCCCAAAACTGCTCCATTTGCCAGGAGCATCAGAAGCTTCTGCCGGCCACACCCCTACATCACTGGGAATGGCCAGGGCGGCCTTGGGCACGCTTGCATGCAGATTTCGCAGGCCCTTTTCAAGGATCCATGTTCCTTCTATTAATCAACGCCCAGTCTAAATGGCTAGAGGTGCATAAAATGCAGGGGACAACGTCCTGCGCAACAATTGAAAAGATGCGTTTGTCTTTTAGTATGCATGGCCTCCCCGAGGTGCTGGCCACGGATAACGGCACTCCATTCACGAGTGAGGAGTTTGCGAGGTTCATGAAGATGAATGGCATACGCCATATCCACACTGCCCCTTACCACCCGGCTTCAAATGGGTTGGCAGAGCGCGCAGCGCAGACATTCAAAAGAGGCCTAAAGAAGCAGTCTTCCGGATCGATGGACACGAGACTGGCTCGCTTTTTGTTTACGTATAGGAGCACCCTCCGTGCGGTGAATGGGGTAGCTCCTGCAGAACTCCTAATGGGCCGGAGACTTCGCACCCACCTTAGTATGGTTTTCCCGGACATTGGCGCAAAAGTACGTCGCACACAAGAATGGCAGGGACATGGATATTCTCGGCATCGGCCGATTCGAGAGTTTGCGCCCGGTGACCCAGTGTTCGTTCGGAATTTTGCTGGTGGTGCCCAGTGGGTTCCTGGTGTAATCTTTCGCCAAACGGGCCCTATATCTTACCAGGTGCAAGCCCAGGGTCGTCTCCAGCGCAAACATGTAGACCACGTTCAGTCCAGAAGACTATCCCCTCCAAAGATTCCCCACCCCCAGAGATCATTTCTACAGCCGCAGAGACCAGAGACAAGGGAAGGTAGTCCTCACAATCTTCCACTGGTGCCTCACTCAAAGCCTGCGCAGGTCGATACAGAACCAAATGGAGATAGAGACGCTGACATGATGGAGGCAGCAGACTCTGACTCCGAGATGGAGACACAGGACGCATCAGAGGGGAAATCCTCGGGTCCACGGGCCGTGGATGTACAACCGTTACGCCGTTCATCACGGAAGCGCCGGTCTCCGTCTCGTTACACGCTGCCTGATCCAGCGCCGCGTGCAAATGGTGCCCGGCCTGCGGCAAAACGAGTCCGACGCCCTCCTTCGCCAGGGTCTTCGGTGGATTACTTGAACTTTGGGGGGGAGGGATGTTATAACCTGCCTGCTTACCATTGGCTGGGGACTAATGACAATCCCACAATCCTGTGGGAGTATGAGCTTCCCTAATGAGAGGGGCGGAGAAACCATGAGTAAACTCCCTGTATAAATAAAGCTGGCCAGCTTGGAACCAGCAGGAAGGAGTGTGCAGCAAGGGAAGTTGCTGCTGCTGTTATATATATATATGTTATTGTTAATAAATGTTATTACTTTGTATCCTTAAAACTCGTGCTGGATTCTTCGTGGCCCTCACAAAAAAGACAAATCGCAATTCGCCATCGCCTCGACAACGGTGTCAATGCGATCCAGAACGCACGTACAGTGAACGCAGTTGGCATATCATTAGCGGGCCTGACCCAGATTTTCTGGGACCTCCGCGATTCTCTGCCTCCAATGGGCTGAATTCCCGACGGCGAGGTTCATTTGTGCTTTTAAAAATTGTGAACTCGGCATCATGGCAGATGAGAGGAGGTAGGACATGTAGAGGCACGGTCGTGGGCTGCCGGTTCTGACACTGGCCGGGCTGGCTGGGGTCGCTGGGGGTGGCAACCCTGCCAGGGTTGGGGTGGGAGTGGTGAAGGGGGGAAAGGTCCATGGAGCCGGGGTGACCCCCCATGGGACTGGGCAGGTGCCCAGGCATGGACCATCATTGCTGCAGCCTGCATGGCAGGCATCTTTCTGCATTCCCCACTGACCACCCACCTTAGCTTGGTTCTGCAGAGTGACACTGGCCGTATGGGTGCCCCTGTTCCCCCACCCCTACATACCTCCCTCTGCCATACCCCCACCCGGCAGCGTTGGCATCAGGCCGCCCATCCAAGGACAGCGGCCATTGCAGCCCCTATGAGGGTGCTGGGCCGGGGAAGTGGAGCGTACCTCTGGCAAGGGTGGCGCTAGCCAACGGTACCCCTGGCAGCAGGGACAGGCGCCAGGACCAGAGGCCCCCATGGTGGCGGGCACTGATGGGACCCGGGGTGCGGAGAGGATGGGCGGAGGGGGACATGGGGGGGCAGCACCTGCAGTGCCAGCCGGGTCCAGCATGTAGCCGATGGACCTGGTTTGGCAGGAGGCTACACACCATGCTAAAATGTTTGCTTTTTACCCCCTACAGAGAATGGATATTGGAATTCAACCAGCAATGGTGCTAGTCGCCACAGCCCTGGGGGGTGCCCTGTGGCTGTACGAGCTGGAGCTGCTCGAGGAGGAGGAAGCTGCAGCAGCAGAGTGTGCCCCAGAGGGACAGGAGGCAGCCGCTCAGGATGAAGATCCGGCCCCCTAACAGGCCAAGGAGGAGGAAGTGCAAAGGAGGTGCCGCACGAGCCCTCATGTGTACCCGCAACGCCTGACATTCGAGTCCTGCCGGACCAGGCATACCGTCGAAGACTCCAGCTGAACAGGGGGACAGTGCAACATATCTGCCAGATCATGGCACACCTGGCATCGCAGTTGAATGGGTGAGGACACCAGCTCCCGGTGGCCGTTAAGGTGACGGTCGCCCTCAACATTTAAGCCATGAGCTCCTTCCAGGTGCCGATTGCGGACCTGTCCGGAATCCCACAAAGCTCGGTGCAGAGGTGCATCTGTGCTGTCACAGCGGCCCTATATGCCCAGTTGGCACACTACATTTCAATGTGGACTGAGCCTACCAGGATGCTCGGGCAGCTGTGTTCGCCGAGATGCCCTGGGTCCAGGAGGTGATCAACAGGATGTATGTCCCCCTAAGAGCATCGGCAGATGACAGGCTGCTCGACACAAACCATACACCATACACATCTGCGCCCGATACCCGGGCAGAGTGCTCAACGTCTTCATCCCGGCACACTCGATAATTCCCAGGCTCTTAGAGACGGCCCCCCCCCCCCCCCCCCCCCCCCCCTCTGGCTGGGGAGTTGGCTCTTGGACGTCGGGGTTATCCACTGCAGTCGTGGCTGATGCTTATCTGAAGGTCACAGAACGACGCTGAGACCCGCTACAACTTCGCCCATTCAGCGACCAGGGGCGTGGTCGAGCGGTGCTTCGGCCTCCTGAAGGTGCACTTCAGGTGCCTGGACCGTTCTGGAGGGGCCTTCCAAATGACACTGAGAGGGTCGCCCGCATCGTGGCGGCCTGCTGCATCCTACACAATATCGCACAGCAGAGCGGCGATGTGCTGGAGGAGGAGGATGAACACCAGTTCTCGTCTGATGAGGAGGATGTGGGAGAGGGCGAGTATGGGCAGGACATGGGCCAGGCAGTTACGGAGGCTGCACGACATGTGCGTCAGGGCCAACATACAGGAGTGCTCTGATCACCTCCACGTTCACTGAAGAGGGGGCGGGGGACTGGTCAGTGGCACGGACTCCGCATCCTACCCTCCCACACCCTTCACCCACCCCGGCCACCCACTGCCTGCAAACCCCTCCCTGATACATACCTGGCGCACTATGGAGTGCAGGCCCTGTGTTGGCAATAACAGCGGGTCTAGTCCATGGGATGGAGGATGATGACAACCCGCTCTGCGATGAGCTCTGGTGCTGTGCATCGTTTGACAACTTCTGAATCCTGCCCACGGTAGCACTTTCCACCATCTACCTGGGTGATCCCTGCATGCAAACTGGCCATTCCATCACACGGTCCCATCAGATCCCTGGGGTGCTGGTGGTGTGGACGGTCGGGGGCGGCGGGGGGAAGGCTCTGGAGCCCAGCGACCCACAGCATCCACCCATTCCCCACCTCCCCGCCCCTCTCTGGCCAGCCTAGGCCAGCCTACCCCTCACACCCATCTGACAGAGCACCAAGGCTGGTTCTAACAGTGTTAACAGATGCCTAACCCTAACCCTACAACTAAACTATGCCCTGCACCCATGCCAACTCAACTTGTGTCTAACTTTCTGGCCTTATAGGCTCTAATGCTGCATTTAGGTGGGTCCTAGGCCGGTACAGCAGGAATGGAGGCGGCCTGCTGTGATTACCGCCCTGTGACCTGGGTCCCTTTTGGTGGGCGTCTTGTGGGGCGAACGGGCCTAGATGGCCCCGGCTGCTGCTCAGGTGTTCCGGGTGCCGTGGTGCCACCCTGTTCTGCCCATTGCCCACCAGACAGGGATAGTGGGGGGTGGGGGGGGGGAGTCCGAGGTGCTGTGGTGTTCCAGCACCTCCCCTGAGGGAGTCACCGGCATGGGCCCCATCACCTCCTCCTCCCTCGGGGAGCCCGATGGCCCCCTGGATACTCCATGGGACAGGGATGCGAGCGGAGCTATCCCCTGAAGCACCCCCGCCACCTGGCACTGCCAGTCCTAGAGGCACGCTCTGGTCTCGACCAGGGTCTGCATGCTCGAGGCCATGGAGCACAGGGACTGGCCCATCTCCATCTGGGACTGCACCACATCACCCATTGACTGTGCCACCATCTTCTGGGTCTGTGTCACATCAGCCAGTGACTGCGCCATTCGCCTCTGGGACTGGGTCACCTCCCTCTATGTCTGCGCCATGTCGGTCAGCACCTGGGCATTGCCGTCAATGTTCTCAGCCATGGCCTGCTGTGACTGGGCCATGCTGAGGCGCCCCGCTGCAAAGTCCAAGTAGCTCTGGCACATGGTTGCCTGTGAGAGGGCAACCCTGTCCTGGACCTTGGCCAGCGCCTGCACAGAATGCCCCAGGCCTTGGACATGCTGATCCATAGCCAAAACCCTTGCCCCCAATGCCCGCACCGTGGGTGCTACCTGTGGGGTGTTGGCCCGGTGGCACGCATGTTCGACATCACCTCCTGCTTCTGCATGCAGTTGGACTCCTCCAACTGCACCTGCTGGATGCTCACCGACAAACCCTCATGTAGTCCCTGGCTCTGTGACTGCATCCCCACGATCAATGGGACTGTCTAGTCCAGAAGCCTGAAACCCATCTGGACGGCAGCTAGTTCCTAGGGACGGCCCATCCTCAACCGCCCCCCCCTCGAGAGTTCCTACCTCCACCTTATGCACCGAATCAGCTCTGTGGTGAGCACTAGAGGGTGTCCCAAGAGCCTCTTCACTAAATTGTCCAACCGAGGTGAGTGCCTCTGGGGTGGTGGATGGTGTTGGACAGCAGTGACCAGAAATCTGTGTCATCCCCGGAACTCGAGCTCCGGGGTGTCCTGGGTTTCGGGTGGAGGGCTCCCGTCCATGTCGGTGTCTCTGCTCAGCACAAGGTGGGGCTCAGGTTGTGGCACTGGCTGTGTGGGGGAGACACCAGAAGCACCGGTCCCATCCCCAGCAGGTCCTGCAAGACACAAGACAAGACGCATGATTAGGCTGCGGTCCGGGGCGGATTGGAGGTGGTGTGGTATGGGGGTGGTGTGAGGGTGCTGTGGGTGTAAGGGTGTGGGCATCAGGATGGTGTGGGGGGCGGCTGACAGACGTGTCACGGCGAACTTCCTCCCCTGCGGCCGATCTCTATCCCGGCGACTTCCCTTTCTTTCCGGTCCGCCGACCATGTCCAGGGCCCACTGCTCAACCATTGTGAGGGTCCGCAGGTCCACCGGTGTTCGACAGTCCGACGCATGCAGCCCAGGGGGTGGATAGTTGGTGGCTTTAATGGCCAGGGCACCTGACCGTGACGGATAGTATGGGTGCAGGCATGTGGTGTAGGGTGGGGGCTCGGCCGCCCTCCTGGTTGGTGGGGTCACGCATGTGTGGGCCGGGTGTTGGTGTCAGGGGCACAGTGCTGCCTACTCACCCTGAGGAGGTTGTGCAGTTTTTTCCTGCACTGCCGGCCAGTCCGGACGGTTTGCTCGTGTCGCTGTCTGCCTCTGCCACCTGCGTCCTGGCATGGCAAACAGCGGTGGCTGGCAGCCTCCTTCCCGGGCCGGGATACCAGGGTAGCCTGCCTCGCCTCCACGGCCTTCAGGAGGGTCTCAAGCTCGCCATCCATTAAATGTGGAGCCGCGCATCTTGCTGCTGCATCTTGTCGGCTGGGATGGCGTGTGTGGGCAATGAAACGTGTATGTGTGGCTGCAGCTTGTCGCTGAATCGGTTCAGGTGTGGCCCAGTTTTGCTGTCATGGAAGTCCACGAATCCTGCCCCACCGTCAATACTTAGTCTCAGGAACGGAGAATCCAGCCCTCAGTGCTGACTCAGGAACTGAATCGGTAGTGTTCCACGGAATCGGCGCCGGTCCGAGGCAATTCAGGATCCATTAATGGGCTAGCACCAGCGCCACGTGGAACTCGAGCAATGCCAATGAAAACAGTGTTTGATCGGCCGGGGTCAGGATTGACACTTAAGGGTCTGACAGGCTGCAGCTGCATATCGGCACTCCAATCCCCACACACTCTCATTCCCGTCAACAAGGTGGCAGTCCGAAAAGCGCCCCGTGCTTCAGAGATGCGGAGTCGTGACCATGATGGACACCAAGGAGGAAAGCCGGGGCACCCTGTTCCCCTGGGTGGGAAGGTGCAGGTGGCAGAGGCCGTGAATGCTGTAGGCCCCACACTTAGGACTGGCCAACAGTGTCGCAAGAAGCTGCATGACCTCCTCAGGGCAGCCAAGGTGAGTAATCAGAACAGTGCCCCAGGCACCAACTACCTCCTCCACATACCCGTAACCACCCCCGACCCAGAGGGCAGCCGAATCCCACTCACCGGCAGTCTCCTCGCACCCCACCCTGCACCACATGTCAACGCCCATATCACCCACCATGGCCAGATGCCCTATTCACAAAGGCCACTGGCTGCCCACCCGTTCTGCTGCCCGTGTCTGACTTCCTAACACTGTGCATTTTCTCTTTCCCCTTCCCAGATTAAAGTGGAACATAACCGCAGAGAGAGAGCAAAGACAGGAGCGGCCAGCCAGACCTGCAGCCCCTCGCCGTCATGGAGTGGCTAACAGTCAGAGGGTGGCCTGACCCCAGGGATGAGCTGCTCCCCAGACTGATCTCAGGCTTCTGAAAATGGTGGTCCCATCGAGGCTGGTGGTGCAGACAAAGAGGCGGGGACCACATGAGGGATGTCAGCACCTATTTTCATGTGAGAGTACCTTTAAGAAATGGATGTTTAAGCAATGTACCTTTAAGAAATGGAGCTGATCATATTACTGAAGTGATGTCAGAGGGTGGGGGGAGCTGAGATCACTTCTGCTTTTTGACTTTCAGTTTGAGAAGGCAGCTGGGAGTGGCTGTGTGTTTTTCTGTGAGCTGCATGAAGAAACACAGAGCTGGTCTGTTGATGTCTGCAACCCAAAGACTATAAATATATTGAATGTAACCTAATGTGCTCCTATTATTGAAGGTTTGAAGTCTTTTGGATGTTTAAAGGAACAGTTTGAAGGATTATTTAGTGTTGTAATCATTTGGGGTTATCTTTGAAATAATGGGTGTTAAGATATTCAATGATGTGTTGATGCCGCCGTTGGACTGGGCTGAGCACAGTAAGAAGTCTTACAACACCAGGTTAAAGTTCAACAGGTTTGTTTCAAACATAGCTTTCGGAGCCCTGCTCCTTCCTCAGGTGAATGAGGAAGGAGCAGTGCTCTGAAAGCTAGTGTTTGAAACAACCCTGTTGGACTTTAGCCTGGTGTTGTAAGACTTCTTACTAAGATATTCAATGTTTGTTTTAAAAGGGTGAACTTGAGTTCATAGAATAAACATTGTTTTGTATTTAAAAAAAACACTTGTCCATTTCTGCTGTATCACACCTGGAGAGTACGCCGTGTGCTTCCCACACCACAATCTATTACAAGTTGTGGGTCGGTTGAACTCCATGAAACAGTTTAGGGTTCTGTAAACCCGGACCCATAAAAATTGGGGGCTTGTACAGGGTAAAAGTCTATCGATTGGATTGGCTTAACAAACTTAAAGACAGTGAGGGGTGAGCATATTGTGGTTGCTTTTCAGGTGTGGTATTTTAGTTTAAATGGGGAGTGTGTTGTGGACAATGGCTCTTTCAGAGGCTCAGAAGTTTTTGGGGGTGGACACGGTAACACGCAATACCTTACGGACAGAGACTAAAAGCAGACTGTTAGATTTGGCAAAAGCATTGCAGTTAACATTGCCTGGCAAAATGCGAAAAGATGAGGAACTTAGCGGTAGCTGAGCATTTAAATTTGCCTGAGATACATTCTGATACATTAGAAATGGCAAAGCTTCAGTTGCAGATTAAGCAATTTGAACATGAAAAAGAATTAAAGCAGCTTGAATATGCAATGAGAGAAAAAAAAGGAGAGAGAAGAAAGAAACTAAGAAAGAGATAGAGATAGAGAGGAAAAAGAAAAGGAGCGAGAAGAAAGAAACAAAGAGAGCGATAGAGAGGAAAGGGAAAAAGAGCGAGAATTTGAACTTTATAAAATGGCTATGAAACATGAAAATCAGTTAAAATTGGCAGACGCAAAGGGAAACATAAAGTTGGATGAGATTGATGAGGATAGTGAGACAGAGCGTCATAGTCAAAGACGTGGTGGGGATCTATTTAAATATGTCCAAGCATAGCCAAAGTTTGACGTGAAGGAGGTTGAAGCATTTTTCATTTCATTTGAGAAGGTAGCTAAACAAATGAAATGGCCACAGGACATGTGGGTATTACTGATTCAAACAAAGCTGGTAGGTAGAGCTAGTGAAGTGTTTGCGTCACTACTGGAGGAGGTATCTGGAATGTATGAGGAGGTGAAAAAATCCATCTTAGGTGCATATGAGCTAGTGCCTGAAGCTTACAGACAAAGGTTTAGAAATTTAAGGAAAGAATTTGGTCAAACACACATGGAGTTTGAAAGGCTAAAACAGAGTAATTTTGATAGGTGGATAAGGGCTTTGAAAATAGACCAAACGTATGAAGCTCTGAGAGAAATTATACTTTTGGAAGAGTTTAAAATTCAATTCCTGATGTAGCGAGCACTCATGTGAAAGAGCAGAGGGTTAAAACTGCGAGATTAGCAACAGAAATGGCAGATGATTATGAATTAGTTCATAAATCAAATCTTGGTTTCCAACATCAGTTTCAGCCTGTGAGGGATAGAAACTGGGGACATGAGAAATACTCAAGTGGTAAAGGTAAAGGTGATCTGATGGGAGATAATAAAGAGAGTGTACCTCAGATTAAAAAAGAAATCCAGGAGGGTGAAAGAGAAATTAAAAGTTTCAAATGTTTTCACTGTAATAAACTAGGCCATGTAAAGTCAGTGTTGGTGGTTGAAGAAAAGCACTGGGAAGGCTGATGTGGTAAAACAGGATAAGACAGTGGGGTTTGTTAGAGTGGTAAAGGAAAGCCCAAGGGAATTGAAGGAGGTGCAAACCATGGGCCTCTGGCACGGAGTCTGTCCCTGTTGCTCAGAAGGGAAGGGGGGAGAGGAGCAGAGCATTAGTAATTGGGGACTCGATAGTCAGGGGCACAGATAGGAGATTTTGTGGGAGCGTGAGAGACTCACGTTTGGTATGTTGCCTCCCAGGTGCAAGGGTACGTGATGTCTCGGATCGTGTTTTCCGGGTCCTTAAGGGGAGGGGGAGCAGCCCCAAGTCGTGGTCCACATTGGCACTAACGACATAGGTAGGAAAGGGGATAAGGATGTCAGGCAGGCTTTCAGGGAGCTAGGATGGAAGCTCAGAACTAGAACAAACAGAGTTGTTATCTCTGGGTTGTTGCCCGTGCCACGTGATAGTGAGATGAGGAATAGGGAGAGAGAGCAATTAAACACGTGGCTACAGGGATGGTGCAGGCGGGAGGGATTCAGATTTCTGGATAACTGGGGCTCTTTCTGGGGAAGGTGGGACCTCTACAGACAGGATGGTCTACATCTGAACCTGCGGGGCACAAATATCCTGGGGGGGAGATTTGTTAGTGCTCTTTGGGGGGGTTTAAACAATGCAGCAGGGGCATGGGAACCTGGATTGTAGTTTTAGGGTAAGGGAGAATGAGAGTATAGAGGTCAGGAGCTCAGATTTGACGTTGCAGGAGGGGGCCAGTGTTCAGGTAGGTGGTTTGAAGTGTGTCTACTTCAATGCCAGGAGTATACGAAATAAGGTAGGGGAACTGGCAGCATGGGTTGGTACCTGGGACTTCGATGTTGTGGCCATTTCGGAGACATGTATAGAGCAGGGACAGGAATGGATGTTGCAGGTTCCGGGGTTTAGGTGTTTTAGTAAGCTCAGAGAAGGAGGCAAAAGAGGGGGAGGTGTGGCGCTGCTAGTCAAGAGCAGTATTACGGTGGCGGAGAGGATGCTAGATGGGGATTCATCTTCCGAGGTAGTATGGGCTGAGATTAGAAACATGAAAGGAGAGGTCACACTGTTGGGAGTCTTCTATAGGCCTCCAAATAGTTCTAGGGATGTAGCGGAAAGGATGGCGAGGATGATCCTGGATAAGAGCGAAAGTAACAGGGTAGTTATTATGGGAGACTTTAACTTTCCAAATATTGACTGGAAAAGATATAGTTCGAGTACATTAGATGGGTCGTTTTTTGTACAGTGTGTGCAGGAGGGTTTCCTGACACAGTTTGTTGACAGGCCAACAAGAGGCGAGGCCACATTGGATTTGGTTTTGGGTAATGAACCAGGCCAGGTGTTGGATTTGGAGGTAGGTGAGCACTTTGGGGACAGTGACCACAATTCGGTGACGTTTACGTTAAGGATGGAAAGGGATAAGTATACACCGCAGGGCAAGAGTTATAGCTGGGGGAAGGGAAATTATGATGCCATTAGACGTGACTTGGGGGGGATAAGGTGGAGAAGTAGGCTGCAAGTGTTGGACACACTGGATAAGTGGAGCTTGTTCAAGGATCAGCTACTGCGTGTTCTTGATAAGTATGTACCGGTCAGGCAGGGAGGAAGGTGCCGAGCGAGGGAACCGTGGTTTACCAAAGAAGTGGAATCTCTTGTTAAGAGGAAGAAGGAGGCCTATGTGAAGATGAGGTGTGAAGTTTCAGTTGGGGCGATGGATAGTTACAAGGTAGCGAGGAAGGATCTAAAGAGAGAGCTAAGACGAGCAAGGAGGGGACATGAGAAGTATTTGGCAGGTAGGATCAAGGAAAACCCAAAAGCTTTCTATAGGTATGTCAGGAATAAGCGAATGACTAGGGAAAGAGTAGGACCAGTCAAGGACAGGGATGGGAAGTTGTGTGTAGAGTCTGAAGAGATAGGCGAGATACTAAATGAATATTTTTCGTCAGTATTCACTCAGGAAAAAGATAATGTTGTGGAGGAGAATGCTGAGCTCCCGGTAAATAGATTAGATGGCATTGAGGTACGTAGGGAAGAGGTGTTGGCAATTCTGGACAGGCTGAAAATAGATAAGTCCCCGGGACCTGATGAGATTTATCCTAGGATTCTCTGGGAGGCCAGGGAAGAGATTGCTGGACCATTGGCTTTGATTTTTATGTCATCATTGGCTACAGGAATAGTGCCAGAGGACTGGAGGATAGCAAATGTGGTCCCTTTGTTCAAAAAGGGGAGCAGAGACAACCCCGGCAACTATAGACCGGTGAGCCTCACGTCTGTAGTGGGTAAAGTCTTGGAGGGGATTATAAGAGACAAGATTTATAATCATCTAGATAGGAATAATATGATCAGGGATAGTCAGCATGGCTTTGTGAAGGGTAGGTCATGCCTCACAAACCTTATCGAGTTCTTTGAGAAGGTGACTGAACAGGTAGACGAGGGTAGAGCAGTTGATGTGGTGTATATGGATTTCAGCAAAGCGTTTGATAAGGTTCCCCACGGTAGGCTATTGCAGAAAATACGGAGGCTGGGGATTGAGGGTGATTTAGAGATGTGGATCAGAAATTGGCTAGCTGAAAGAAGACAGAGGGTGGTGGTTGATGGGAAATGTTCAGAATGGAGTTCAGTCACAAGTGGAGTACCACAAGGATCTGTTCTGGGGCTGTTGCTGTTTGTCATTTTTATCAATGACCTAGAGGAAGGCGCAGAAGGGTGGGTGAGTAAATTTGCAGACGATACTAAAGTCGGTGGTGTTGTCGATAGTGTGGAAGGAAGTAGCAGGTTACAGAGGGATATAGATAAGCTGCAGTGCTGGGCTGAGAGGTGGCAAATGGAGTTTAATGTAGAGAAGTATGAGGTGATTCACTTTGGAAGGAATAACAGGAATGTGGAATATTTGGCTAATGGAAAAGTTCTTGAAAGTGTGGATGAGCAGAGGGATCTAGGTGTCCATGTACATAGATCCCTGAAAGTTGCCACCCAGGTTGATAGGGTGGTGAAGAAGGCCGATGGAGTGTTGGCCTTTATTGGTAGAGGGATTGAGTTCCGGAGTCAGGAGGTCATGTTGCAGCTGTACAGAACTCTGGTACGGCCGCATTTGGAGTATTGCGTACAGTTCTGGTCACCGCATTATAGGAAGGACGTGGAGGCTTTGGAAAGAGTGCAGAGGAGATTTACCAGGATGTTGCCTGGTATGGAGGGAAAATCTTATGAGGAAAGGCTGATGGACTTGAGGTTGTTTTCGTTAGAGAGAAGAAGGTTAAGAGGAGACTTAATAGAGGCATACAAAATGATCAGAGGGTTAGATAGGGTGGACAGTGAGAGCCTTCTCCCGCGGATGGAAATGGCTAGCACGAGGGGACATAGCCTTAAACTGAGGGGTAATAGATATAGGACAGAGGTCAGAGGTAGGTTCTTTACGCAAAGAGTAGTGAGGCCGTGGAATGCCCTACCTGCTACAGTAGTGAACTCGCCAACATTGAGGGCATTTAAAAGTTTATTGGATAAACATATGGATGATAATGGTATAGTGTAGGTGAGATGGCTTTTGTTTCGGTGCAACATCGTGGGCCGAAGGGCCTGTACTGCGCTGTATTGTTCTATGTTCTATGTAAACGATTGTACAGCCTGTTCAAGAAATAATTGATAAGAAGGTGCCAGATGTCTTTAAAGAATTTACTTGTGTGGGTAAAGTTTACTCATGTGTATCAGGAGGAGCAGGTAAAGAAGTCACAGTTTTGAGAGATACAGGAGCTAGTCAATCTTTAATGGTAAGAGATGAGGAATTATGTAGATTAGGAAGAATGTTGCCAGAAAAGGTGGTAATATGTGGAATTCAGGGTGAGAGGAGTAGTGTTCCATTATATAAGGTAAGGTTGGAAAGTCCAGTGAAGAGTGGTGAAGAGAGGAGTAATAGAGAAATTGTCTTGTCCAGGAATACAGTTTATCTTGGGTAATGATATAGCTGGATCGCAGGTGGGAGTGATGCCTACTGTGGTTGATAAGCCAGTGAAAAATCAGACCACTGCATTGTTGAAGGACGAATATCCTGGGATTTTTCCAGATTGTGTAGTAACAAGGTCGCAAAGTCACAGGTTAAGACAAGAGGAGAAATCAAAGAGTGAAGATGAAGTAGAAGTGCAATTATCAGAATCGATTTTTGATCAGATGGTTGAAAAAGAACAAGAACAGTTGGAGGATGAGGCGGATATTTTTAGTTCAGGAAAATTGGTGGAGTTACAACAGAAAGATGTAGAAATAAAACGGATATATGCGAAAGCATAAACGGAAGAGGAATCTGAGAGTATACCAGAGTGTTATTACCGTAAAAGTGATGTCTTGATGAGAAAATGGAGACCTGTACATATGCAGGTGGATGAGAAGTGGGCAGAGGTTCATCAAGTAGTATTGCCGTTAGGTTATAGAAAGGAGGTGTTGCGAGTGGCACATGAGGTACCAGTGGGAGGTCATTTGGGAATAAGGAAAACTCAAGCTAAAATCCAAAAACATTTTTATTGGCCTGGACTACATAAAGATGTAGTTAAATTTTGTCAATCATATCACACATGTCAAGTGATAGGGAAACCGCAAGCAGTGATAAAACCAGTGCCCTTAATACCCATTCCAGCATTTGAGGAACCTTTTACAAGGGTCCTAATTGATTGTGAAGGACCGCCTCCTAACACAAAAAGTGGGAATCAATATCTTTTGACTATAATGGATGTGTCTACTAGGTTTCCAGAAGCCATTCCAGTACGTAATATTACAGCTAAAAAGATTGTGGAGAAGTTACTTAAATTCTTTACTAGATATGGACTACCCACAGATATTCAATCGGATCAAGGATCAAATTTTACCTCAAAGTTATTCAAAGAAGTTGTGGATAGCTTAGGAATAAAACACTTTAAACCAACTGTGCACCATCCAGAATCGCAGGGAGCGTTAGAAAGGTGGCATCAGACATTAAAGACAATGTTGAGGGCTTATTGTCAAGATTATCCAGAGGATTGGGTTAAAGGAATTCCATTCGTACTGTTTGCAATTAGGGATGCACCTAATGAGTCAACCAAATTTAGTCCTTTTGAACAAATTTTTGGTCATGAGGTAAGAGGACTTAAATTGATTAAAGAAAAATTGGTGGGTTAGAAATCGGAAATTACATTATTGGATTACATGTCAAATTATAGGGAACGATTAAATAGAGCAGGTGAATTGGCTAGACAACATTTGAAAGTTGCACAAAATGTGCTGAAACGGGTAGCAGACAAGAAATCCAAAGTTCGTAGTTTTGCCAGTGGGGTTAAAGTTTTAGTGTTGTTACCAGTGGTAGGGGAGCCTTTAAAAGTTAAGTTTTGTGTACCGTATCAGATTGAAAGAAAATTAAGTGAGGTGAATTATGTGGTAAAAACACCAGATAGAAGGAAGACTCACCGAGTGTGTCATGTGAATATGCTTAAAAGGTACTTTGAAAGGGAAGGAGAGAAAAAGGAGGTTTTAATGATTCTAACTCAAAGTGACGAACCAAATCCAGATGACTGTGAATTTGACATACCTCAAATTAAATTGGAAAATGAGGATGTTCTTAAAAATTGGGATGAATTGTTAAATTACCTTCTAGAGGAAAAACAAACTGACCTGAAAGAGTTATTGATATCACATGGGCAAGTTTGTAGAGATAAATTGGGAAGTACTAAAATGGCTGTACATGATGTAGATGTGGGAAATGCTGTTCCTGTCAAACAACATCCATATAGACGTAATCCTTTAAAATTGGCACAGGTTAACAAAGAGATTGAGAGTGTTGCAGGGAAAAAGTCAGCCTGAGTCAGAAGTTTGAATTGCAAGACAGGGTTTATTGTCTGAAGCTCCAGGGAGAACAGCGGGCCGGCGTTAAAAGACAGCACGGTCCACACTGAACTCAAAATACATACAGAAAGGCTTTATCTTATATAGTACAGATTTCTTACAAGTTTTGGCAGCCTTTTGGGTTCATGCATATTTACAGCTTTACCCTGCAGACATGATTAGGTTAGTTTCAGTGGGCCATTACCGGCTCCCACTTCACAGCCCATTCATTCATGATTTCATTCATTCATAGTTTTTCGCAGGCTTCCTGGTTCTGACGTCAATACCATGCATTTCAATAGGATTTATTTAGGTTCACAATAGAGCTCCCTTTAACTAGATTAAATGGTGATAATAGGATTTATTTAGGTTCACAATAGAGCTCCCTTTAACTAGATTAAATGGTGATGGCTTTTGGGTGGCGGTTGAGATATGTTCCGGGTTTCATAACGAGGTGTTAAATGCAGGCTTTGTATTGATTGGGAATACTTTTATTGTCCTGATAGGATCTGTGTCTGTGGTTTTTAAGTGTGGTCTTTCTGTGCTATCCATCTGATTTAACCCTTTGCCTGCCTGTTTCTGGTACAGTGTCAGCCATGATTTCTGGTCTTGATCCGTTGTCCCGAATTTTCCCCTTACAACTCCCCCCTCTCGGCCAGGGGGTCCCATTCATGGCCGACCCCCCTCAGGCCGACATTTGTTCATAGATATCTCGTTGGTCGTTGAAGATCTTCTGGGGGAGTGAAGTCGCGGGGCTCTTCTGTCATTAGACTTGCGGTTGGAATGGCTTTGGACACTATTAATTTGCAACACATTTTTACACAACCCAGGCCTAGGCAGAGTACAAACAGTGTGGATAGCAGCAGAATCACCCCATTCTTCAAATATGTTCCCCAAGCCTTACCCAGTAACCAGCCAAGCCAATCACCATTTCCCTGGGACCCCTGTCTGAACCCATTCAGCTGTTTGCGTATTGCAGCCATTGCTGCTGTGATATTGAGGGTTTCATCGTGTACATATGTTATGCATTTGTCCTGAATAATAGTGCACACCCCTCCTTGTCGGGCTAGCTGATAGTCTACCGCATAGCGAGTTTGTTGTGTATACAACCTAAGTTCCGCGAGTTCCTGATTAATAGCCCCTAATGCCTGCAAAGTGTGATTCACGAGAATGGTTAAACCACAGATGATGAAATTCCTGTTTTTTGCACTAACCACCCCGGCCGCTCCCCCTAGGGATACAGTCCCTAGGAACCCATATCCTAATGATGACCCCAATGTAGTAGGTGTCTGCCAGTCAACGCAGAATTCTGCACTGGCAGATCGAGAAACTATTCATTTTTGGACGTGTCCCTCGCTTGGGAATGGAGCAGTAAGGGGTTTAATAGTCCCTACTGTGAAGGACCTCGGGGGTCGCACTGTGACTGTTGCGTAAACATTTTTAAACAAGAACACATATCCCTCCTTTGCCCGGTAGCACCCTGTGCTCCTGGGTCGCTTAACCCTGTGGTTCCATGTGGAGGAACCCTCCCTTTCCCTCGACTCCCCAGTTGATTCTACCCCCTGGTAGAAATCAAATGGGTATGTCCATAAGGCTGAGTTTACGTGTGTACCGTTGCACATACCACACATAAGCTGCCTTCCCTTTGTAATCGCGACGCATTCCTGCTGCATGCAAACGCAGGTGAAGTGTCCCTCTCGAATCTGGCATTTCTGCTGGGTACATTGTGTCTGGACGCACAAATTGCTTCTAGGGACTAGGGCATACACGCATCCCCAGCCCTGTCCTTTGAAGCATTGGGGGTAATCCCATATCCCTCTGCCCGTTGGGGCTCTGATCCTCCCGATATCCCGAGCTCAGTGAGCTCCACACACCTCCCCTGTATTCCCCGTTTGAAATGTCCAATTTGCTCATTACAGGGTTTCCCTGAGGTGTCTATGGTATATAATTTGTGTGGTAGCCGCCCTGGTGTGGCTATGAATAGGGATTCTACTGGCCGTGCTTTAGGATAGCAGGCGGCCCTGTTCCCATGTATCTGGGTATGGGTTTTATAAAACAAGTTCTCCCCTATAAGTGACATTTTTACATTGGTAGGACATAGATATTGGAAAATATATATAGTTATAAGAATAGATTTGTCTAGCCCTATGTTGTGGGCCTCAATACAGTTATATACAGTACAGAAATATAACCAATATTAAATAGGGTGTTGTCTTGCTGGTCGATCTTTTGATGAATTGAGTTTGTCCTGTAGTCCAAAAAGAGAAAAATCAGTATTTAGATTTGGTTATCTGTACATGGTTTCAATTGGGCCCAGTGTTTCCAAATCCCTTGTCCCCTGATATCTACACATGCACAGGTGTCTCCACTAATAATAATTTCATATGGTCCACACCACTTTGGGGCAAATCCCGGTTTTGCGGGCAGCATTTTTACAAAGACGCGGTCTCCAGCTTCTGGGACCTCGGGGAATATTTCTAGGTCCCTCTGTGCGTCGGCTTGTGTCTGATTAGTAATTGTGGATCGGCGCATCCCTTTCAGTTAGGTGCTAAGATCCTGGATGTATCGCGGAATTTTGTCTTTTATTGGACATCCATCGGTCCCACCTGTGATGATATTTTCGGGCAGTTGCATGGCTCGCCTGGTCATTAACTCGTACGGGGTTAAACCCGTGGTCCGGTTTGTGGTTGCCCTAAGTCTCATTAAAATTGCCGGCAGGACCTCTGTCCACCCTCTTCCCGACGTTTGTATAGCTTTAGCTAGGGCAACTTTTAAAGTTCGATTCATTCGCTCTACCATCCCTGAGCTTTGAGGGTGGTATGGTATGTGGAATTTCTGTTGTATATCTAATAATTGGCAAATGGTTTTCATGACCTTACCTGTGAAATGTGTTCCTTGGTCCGAATTGATTTGTACTGGCATTCCCCATCGGGGAAGTATCTCTTCTGCTAAAATTCTGGCCACAGTGGTGGCAGTACAATTTGTTGTTGGGAATGCTTCCACCCACCTGGTAAATTGGTCGATAATAACCAGGCAGTGTGTTTTCCCATGGGAGGGTGGCAACGGTCCTATGAAGTCCATTTGTATCTGTTTCCAGGGCCCCCTTGGTCTCGGCTGGTGTCCCATTCTAACTTTTATGGGTCTCCCGGGATAGTGCTGTGCGCACACGGTGCGTTGCGACAATATGTTGCTACATTTCTCCCCAATCCCTTCCACCACCATTCTCTCTCCAGGCTGCTTATCATTGCATCTCTGCCTCTGTCTATGGGAGAGTCCGTGGTGTAGTTCCAATAAGGTGGTCTGAATACATTCTGGTGCCATTACCCTATTGTCCTTCCTCCAAATTCCATCAGCCCCCTCGGCTGCCCCTAATTCTCTCCATCTATCTCGCTCCGGTTGTGGAATGTCCTCATGTAATTTCTGGATATTGATTTCCTCCCTTTCTATCCCTAGTACTGCAACGGGTTGTTCCTCTATAGCACTATCTCCCAGTGCTCGTTGTGCTGCTCTGTCTGCGGCTTGATTTCCTTTATAATGGATCCACCCCGGGGCACCTTTCCCTGGCTCCTTTTGGTGGGCTTTTATTTTTATTACTGTGGCCTCTTTAGGCCCTTCGCTAGCTTCTAGCAGTGCTATTATTCGCTGCTGGTGTTTAATGGGGGTACCACCAGTCGTAAGGAATCCCCTTTTGCCCCATGCGGTCATGTAATCATGGATCACACCGAACGCATATTGGCTGTCCGTGTAGATGTTTACAGTTCCTCCTTTGGCTTGCCGTAATGCTTGTGTGAGGGCTACCAATTCTGCTACCTGGGCGGATTGACCCCCATCAATCCTTCCTGATTTTATGGTTAGAGTGGTCTGAAACAGGCTTTGGTTTAGCTTGGCTGTCTTCGGTGGGAGTGGTTGTGTGAATCCTTTTCCCTTCCCTAGTCTCCTGAATGGGGGCCTGTGAGTGTCACCCCTGCAGACTCCGGGAATGTTGTGGCTCCGCAGTGGGCCAAGGTTGGCCCTGGGGTCTACCATGCTTCTCCCAGCATGATGCTTCCCTGTGCCCTGTCCTGTGACAGTAACTACAGCAGGGCCCGTTGTTCCTCTGCCTATCTCCTGCTTGTGGGTTCCTGCAATTTCTAGCTATGTGTCCCGGTCTGTCACACTTGTAGCAGCTGGGCCCACTCCCTCCTTCGCCTCCTTGGTAAGAGGCTCCTATCCTGTCTGGTCTTGGTTTTGCTTGGGGCATTTTCCCTTCCTGTACTCCGCTAGCCCACTCGACTAGCTCATCATAATCTTGGGAGGCTATCACTCCCATTCTCAGACTTCCCTGATGCGTTTCGGATAACCCGTCCTTAAAGGCTTGGACAAAGGCTCTGTCCCCCCTCTCGGAGTTATCCTGCCCTGAGCATTCTTTATAGATTTTAAGCAATCGTTCCCCAAATTCGGATGTTCCCTCTCCCTTCTGCTGTTTTGTGTTAGTAATCTTGCTCCAATTAGTGGGAGAGTTCCCTAACACCTGCTGTATTTCAATTTTAAATTGTGCAAAGGGAACCAGCTGCGCTTCTATTTCTGCCGTTAAGGGAACGGCATGGGTCCATCTTCCCCCATTATAATCCTGGGCGGCTGGAGCGGGGGGTCCACCATCTACCAGTTTCCACTTATCCGCTGGGCAGGCTGCCCTGACCAGCTGGTGTACGTCTCTGAGGTGTAGTTGGTGTTCCACCCAGAGTGTATCCAATTCCTCCCAAAACGTCAAATTTGCACTTCTGGGACTCAGTCACCCCATGGAAGCCATAATCTGTTGTCTCTCTCCTGGGGTGAAAGGTTTGTAATTTGCTTTTGGTTGCGCCTCAGTCCCCCCTCTGGTGACTGGTGCCAAATTGTAATTCCTCGTGTCCCACTCCTGTTGCGGAGCGGTAGCCCCAAGTTGCACGGGCTCATATGGAGGTGAGGGGTCTGTTCTCCTTTCCCTCTGCTTTACCCTCAACATGTAATTATCTTGTTCTAACTCCATAATCTTCACCTCCAGCTCACTGATTTGTTTGGTTTATTTCTCCTTTTCATCCGAGGAGGCATTTACTTTCTCAATCAGTCCCGCTAATTGAGTTACTAACATGATGCCCATCTTCTTTACTTTATCCCGTTTTATCCCATTTATCCATTCTCTTTGGTGTTCTAAAGGTTGTGTTGCATCCCACCCTTCCTTTCTCATCTTGGCTACTATCGCTTCTCTGCCTGATAAATACTTAAACATGAGGGAGTCTGCAGACACTCCCTTTAAAACAACACGGTCTGCCATTTTCTGGACAGACCCACAACCCCCGCGTGCTTGACTACAGTAAAGTGCCCAACTGTTTTTCCCACTCCTATTCACTCTCCTGTCCCAGCACCGTACAGTATTGCTATCTGTCCTCGTAGTGTGGTCACAGTGGGTCTCCTTGCCCCTGTCCCCCCCACTATTCCTGGAACCTCACGCTTGGCTTATCGCTGTCCTAGTAGGGTATACGCTCGGGGATCACCCCGAGTCAGACATCTTCCAGCACCTCCCCCTTGGCCACCGCCTGCACCTAACAAGGCTGATCCGTTGGCCCCCTGGCCACCTGCTATTCAGTCGGTGTTCCACATAGACGAACAGAGTTGTGACACAAAATTTGCGGGTCCCCGTAAGGATTGCCGCATAAAAACGTGGACTTTTGGTCAGAGGGGATCTCCTATTCCTCACCACAACACTATACTTATCAGCAAAGCCCCTGTAAGTTAGTCACCCTTTTTCGACCCTGCGTTGTTCGCCACTACAGGGTCTTTGTGGTTACGCGATTTCCACCACCCGTGTCCTTCACTCCAAGTGCCCTTGTGTCTCAATTCCTACTTCAAATCCTGACCTTCGCGTGGGAGATTTCTCCTCTTAACAGCCAGTCCAAGGCAAGGTTTTGAGACAGACACTGTCCTTTGCTTAGGGACACAGGTAGTGCTTTCGAAACACAACACATGGGTTAGTTACAACAGTTACCAGCATGCGGTTTATCTTACTTTGAATCTACACCCTGTGATCACTTACTTCTTACCCTGTCAATTTCACTAATACTGGATTTTACTTTTAGCTCTGTTCCTTATTGTATGGAAAACTTTTAAACAATAATTACAGACCTGTTTTCTGAGGTTGCTCCGACCTTTACCTCTGGGTTCCTTGACCCTTCACCTTGAGTAAAACTCACTTGCTCCGGAATTAAAAGTTTTTGTAAGTTAACTTATATTTTAAACAGTTACCATACTTAGTCAGGAATCCCGTTCCCCCAAATTTAAGAACCCCAAATTTAGAATCCCGTTCCCCAATTTTAAATGTAAGAGCCTCAAATTTCCCCAAAGGTACCTTTTGTTTACACCGTGTCTTGTATCCGTTCTGACTGTTTTTCCAGATTCGTTGGAAATCTGACCCCGACCTCCGTGCCGTGGCCAACGGCCAGAAAGTCAGAAATCAGACCCTGCTCGCAGCGCCATTTGTTGCAGGGGAAAAGTCAGCCTGAGTCAGAAGTTTGAATCGCAAGACAGGGTTTATTGTCTGAAGCTCCAGGGAGAACAGCGGGCCGGCGTTAAAAGACAGCACGGTCCACACTGAACTCAAAATACATACAGAAAGGCTTTATCTTATATAGTACAGATTTCTTACAAGTTTTGGCAGCCTTTTGGGTTCATGCATATTTACAGCTTTACCCTGCAGACATGATTAGGTTAGTTTCAGTGGGCCATTACCGGTTCCCACTTCACAGCCCATTCATTCATGATTTCATTCATTCATAGTTTTTCGCGGGCTTCCTGGTTCTGACGTCAATACCATGCATTTCAATAGGATTTATTTAGGTTCACAATAGAGCTCCCTTTAACTAGATTAAATGGTGATAATAGGATTTATTTAGGTTCACAATAGTGCTCCCTTTAACTAGATTAAATGGTGATGGCTTTTGGGTGGCGGTTGAGATATGTTCCGGGTTTCATAACGAGGTGTTAAATGCAGGCTTTGTATTGATTGGGAATACTTTTATTGTCCTGATAGGATCTGTGTCTGTGGTTTTTAAGTGTGGTCTTTCTGTGCTATCCATCTGATTTAACCCTTTGCCTGCCTGTTTCTGGTACAGTGTCAGCCATGATTTCTGGTCTTGATCCGTTGTCCCGAATTTTCCCCTTACAAGAGTATGCTTAAAAATGGCATAATTGAAGTGGGTTGCAGCCAATGGAGCTCACCCATAGTGATGGTACCTAAACCAGACGGTACCCAACGGTTGTGTGTGGACTATAGAAAGGTAGATGCAGTTACAAGAACAGACTCTTATCCTATCCCACGTTTGGAGGATTGCATTGAGAAAGTGGGACAATCCGCTTTTATTTCCAAATTGGATTTACTTAAAGGTTACTGGCAGGTACCTTTATCTGAAAGGGCAAAGGAGATTTCAGTTTTTGTGACTCCAGATGGTATATACCAATTCAAAGTTATGCCATTTGGCATGGAAAACGCCCCAGCCACATTTCAACAGTTAACTAATACAGTTGTTTCAGGATTACCCAATGGTGTGGTATATATCGACGATCTGGTAGTTTTCAGCCAGACATGGAAAGAACATTTAAAACATCTTATGGAGTTATTCTACCGACTTCAGGAGGCGGGTTTGGTGATAAACCTAGCCAAAAGTGAATTTGGAAAAGCCCAAGTCACTTTCCTTGGCCATACAATCGGACAGGGGACATTGGTCCCACGGGATGTGAAAACGAAAGTTATTGGGGAGTTTCCGATACCCTCGACACAAAGGGAAATAATTTGATTTCTTGGCATGAGTGGATTTGATCGAACATTTGTGCACGAGTTTTGTAGCGTGATTGCTCCACTGATGGACGTGCTGAAGAAACGTAAAAAATTTCAATGGACAGCGGAGTTTCAACATGCATTTGACTGCCTGAAAGCTGTGGTAACCAATGCTCCTGTATTGGAGAATTGCAAGGGGCTCTGTGATCAGATTGAACTAAAGTATCTAACTTTAAAGAGAAATGCCGCGGCGTAGAGGCATGGATGGATCGTGCAGAGACTTTCTTGTTCAAAGAGACTGTCAATCGAGAAGGATTTCGGTTGGAGAAAGAACGAAAAAAAAAATGGACTATATTATTATATCTGTTTGCGTGTGTTGTTTTTTTTGAACCGGTAAAGTGTTTTACTGTGTGCATTTTTTAATTGATGGTGCAAAGGTGAAAAATGAAACCATCTTGAAGTTGATGGTTTATTTTTTTTTCTTGGGGGGAGGTGTCATGTGAGAGTACCTTTAAGAAATGGATGTTTAAGCAATGTACCTTTAAGAAATGGAGCTGATCATATTACTGAAGTGATGTCAGAGGGTGGGGGGAGCTGAGCTCACTTCTGCTTTTTGAGTTACAGTTTGAGAACGCAGCTGGGAGTTTCTGTGTGTTTTGCTGTGAGCTGCATGAAGAAAATCAGAGTTGGTCTGATGATTTCTGCAATCCAAAGACTATAAATATATTGAATGTAACCTAATGTGCTCCTATTTTTGAAGGTTTGAAGTCTTTTGGATGTTTAAAGGAACAGTTTGAAGGATTATTTAGTGTTGTAGTCTTTTGGGGTTATCTTTGACGTAATGGGTGTTAAGATATTCAATGTTTGTTTTAAACGGGTTAACTTGAGTTCATAGAATAAGCATTGTTTTGTTTGAAAAACCACTTGTCCATTTCTGCTGTATCACCCCTGGAGAGTACACCGTGTTCTTCCCACACCACAATCTATTTCAAGTTTGTGGGTCGGTTGAACTCCATGAAACACTTTGGGGTTCTGTAAACCCGGACCCATAACACTATCCAGTGGCTGCAGGTGCAGTTGGAGGACTCCAACCGCCTTCAGGGGCAGGAAACGATTCCGACCATGCGTGCCACCAAGGCCAACATCGCAAGAGTGGCATCCGCAATGGAGGCTTTGGGGGCAAAGGTATGGGCCAAGATGTCCAAGGCCTAGGTCAAGCTGAACGGGCAGTGGCTGAGGCACAGGACAGGGCTGCCCTGTCACAGGCAGCTATGTACCAGGGCCACCTGGACATTGGCTGACCTGGCACAGTCACAGAGGGACGTGGCGCAGTCCCAGAGGGAGGTGGCCCAGTCCCTGTGCTCCATGGCCGCGATCATTGAGACTCTGGTCGAAACAAGAACCAGACTGCAGGGTTGGCAGTGCAAGATGACGAGGGAGCCATGGAGCTTGCTCCGGCCGCCGCCTCGTCCCAATGAGTAGCCCCCGGGCCATCAGACACCCTGAGAGAGAAGGAGGTGATGTGTCCGGTGCCGGTGACCCCTGCAGGGGAGGTACTGGAACACCGCAGCACTTCGGACTCCCACCTCCAGTCTGTTATATTACTTAGGCGTAATATTTTTACTCATTTGTTTCTGCCGAGTTGGACTTAACTTAAATGAAGAATACTCAAAGTCTTCCAGTTGATAACAAATAATTTATTGAGTAACTAATCAATTTAACTGTGAGTTCTTTTCTTCAATACTTATACTAGGTTTCAAATTAGACAACGTAGATTTAGATTAACAATGAACTGTATACTTTCTACTCTGAGCTTTCTATATATCTATCCTCGAGTTATAACACATCCGAAGAGAGCGGGAAAACAGATTGCGGCTGTTTATATAACTCTTGTTAGTGCTGCCCTCCAGTGATCATTTGACTATACTGACTACACATTAACTCTTTATGTATTAACATATACAGAGATCACTACACAGTCCCTAAAGCATCCGATGGGAAGCAGTCAGAACAGGATAGCATCACGCCTGGAAGGTGTCGGGAACCGTCGAGTGTGCCAGGATGAAGGCGTTGTGCACAGTGCCTGGGTATCGGGTGCAAATGTACATGATGTGCATCTCGTGGTCACACACCAGCTACAGGTTCATGGTGTGAAATCCCTTTTGGTTTGGGAAGACCACCGCTTCATGTGTTGGTGCTCGAAGGGGACATGCGTCCCTTCGGTCACCCCCTGGACTTGGGACATCCTGGTGATTGCGGTGAACCCCGCTGCGTGGACATCCTGGTGGCTCGGTCCACATTGAATCTGATTCATTGTGCCGACAGGGCCTATAAGGCCTCCATGATAGCGTGGATGCACTTGTGCACCGAGGTCTGCAAGATTCCAGACACAGCCCGATTCGGCGCCTGGAAGGAGTCCGTGGCGAAGAGGTTCAGGGCGACCATCACCATGATGTCCACGGGGAGTGGGGGTCCTCCCCATACCCCCTTGGTTCTTGATGTGCCATGATCCGGCTGATATGTCGGACTGCCTTCCTGCACATTAACAGTCTTCGGCGAAATGTCTGGCAGGTCTTTGAATGATAGGCGTTGCCAGTACCCATGAGGGCTAATGCAGCACCCCATTCCTCCTTGGCCTGTTGGGCGGCCGGCACGCCATCTTCACGGTAGCATGGCACAGTAGGGCGGTATGGTGGCACAGTGGTTAACAATGCCGACTCACTGCACCGGGGACGCGGCCTCGGTTGACTGCCTGTGCGGAGTCTGCACATTCTCCCCGTATCTGCGTGGGTTTCCTCCGGGTGCTCCGGTTTCCTCCCACAATCTAAAGATGTGCAGGGTAGGTGGATTGGCCATGTGACATTACCCCTTAGTGTCCAATGGTTAGGTGGGTTTGCGGGGAGTTGGGTTAGCTCGGGTGCTCTTTCCAAGGGTCGATGCAGACTCGAAGCACCGAATGGCCTCCTTCTGCACTGTAGGGATTCAGTGTTCCTCACCGGCTGGCTCCTGTTCCTCTAGGGTAATCTTCGCTGCTGCAGGGCCCTCCCTGAGAAGCTGCAGCTCATATAGCCTCAGTGCATCCCCCAGAGCTTCGGCGGCTCGGATGACGGTCCTTATTTCTGTCTGGATTCTGAAATCCATTGCTTGCAGTCAGGGGGTGAAAGGGAGACATGTTAGCATGGTGCATATCCCGTGCCCAGCTAGATCCAATGGGCTGCACGGTGGTTCCAGCCTGCACGGCAGCCCCTGCATTCACATGTTCCTCCTCCACCCCCATCCCCACCCCCACCCCCGGCAGTTCCCTCTGGCACTCTGCCCTCGCACCACACCTTTTGCTCTGTTGGTGGCTGGCACCGTGGGGGCCTCTAGCCCCGGCACCTGTACTTGCCAGCAGGGGTACCGGTGGCTGGCGCTATCCATGCCAGAGTTTTGCTCTGTAACCGCAGTCTGACGCCCTCCTGTAGGGGCCACAGTGGCCGTTGTCCCTGGGTGGGCCACATGATGCCCCACCAGCATGTGGCACCCAGATGTGGGTGGGGGGGGATGGGTTGGTGGGATCGAGATGAGGTGGAAGGAGAGTTGGGTGGGTGCACCCAAACAGCCGGTGTCACTCTCCGCAACCACAGGCCACAAGGGTGTGGTCAGTGGGGTGCGCAACATGGAGGCAGCAATGGCAATCCGAGCCTGGACACCCCTGTCCCAGGAGTCACCCCAATGCCACGGCCCAACCCCTGGTCACCCCTGTCTACTCCCCCCGGCCCTGGCAGACACCTGCCCCCAGCCAGCCATGCCAGCAGCAGGACTGGCATCATTCCAATGTGCCTCTAGGAACCTGTTCTACCTCCGCTCTCTCCCTCAGCAGGCACTGCGCCTGCTTCACAAATTTTAAAATCACAAGTGAACCTCGGCGTCGGTAATTCCTTGTGGCGGTGCCGGAGCATCGCGGGACACCCAGAGAATACCGGGACGGACCAGTAAATGATATGCCAACGGTGTTACTGTATGTACGGCATAGAATGCATTCACGCCGCTGCCTGGCGCTGGCCTTGATTTTCGGCTGACGTGCAATTTTCCACCCAATTGCGATCCCGATTCAGGCATCGGCAGACGGAGGATCCCGCCCTCTGTTTACCTGCCAGAGCAGAATTGCATCTGATTTGCACTCACACTGGAAGAGTACAAATCAGGAAGTGAGTCCCAATCCTTTCCCATGCAAACTTAGGCAGCCCTTATCAGGCGGCCATTCTGAAGGGGGGACCCAATAGCGAGGTCTGGTGGCTGTGACCCCCCCCCCCCCACAAAGCAATTAAAATTTAGTCCCCCATCTGCAATGTAATTCAACCCCCTGTCGTTTTTTTCTGGGTCACCCCCCTCCCCCACTCTTCCCCCCGCCCCAGTCAGGTGACATGATTGCGTCCACTGACACCCCAGCAGAGACCCCCTAATTAGATAGATCCTCACCAGAGACCCCCGAATTAGAGAGACTCCTGCTTGGAACCCCCGCCATAAGAGAGGCGCCTGTCTGGGAGCTAGAGAGAAGTCCAGACAGAGGCAGTGAAAAAGAACACGGCTGGATTCTCTGTCTGCGGATTTCCCGACAGCGTGAGAGTGCCCACAATGGGAAACTGCATTGCCCGGATGCTGGGACAGCGAATCCCGCTGTCAGCAGAGGCGTGCCGCACCAGAAAATGGGTGCGGCGGGGCGGATTACCCGGGCAATACATCTGCTGGCTCAGATTCAGTCATCAGCACCTGTAAAATACTGGAAAGGGAAAACCAGTCAGCTGTGTTTAAACCCCCTCAGATCTTTGAGCTGCAAGTCATTCATTCATATCTCTGTGATCTTGTTTTTACTGGCTGTGATAGACAGCTTCCACACACCCCAGCTGTCAGCATTGTTCCATTCCCAATACGGTACACGGCCCGTAGATACGATGCAAATGGGTCTTTATGATCCATTTACATCTTTCCACTGGCACGGTGCTTGAACCTTGATCCCAACACCAGTGGAAACCCGAAGCATCGGAACGGTATCGGCATATTCTGCCCACTTGATTCTCCGCCGCATCAGGAACTCAGCTATCAGCGGCAGGTGGCGAAGATTCCAGTCCCAGGTGTGCAAAGGAGGTTTCCTTCTTAGGGTGCCCCATTAAAGCCATGCTCCAGCCTAGACACTTGCACTGATTCGGAATGGTAGGAGTGTTGTGATGCTGGGTCAAGGAAAGGCTGGTGATGGAAGGGAGCATGGAGGTGGGAATTCCACTCAAAACTCCCACTTCTCACCCGTTGCCTACCTGCACAGGTTCAGGTGGGCTGGTCTTTGTCAAAGCTCAAAAAGGGCTCCAAAGCAGATGTCAGAAGTAAAAAGTGTCTGAGTAATCAGAGCAGGGATCTGAGCAGCCTGCCTCGAACATGGGATGAACCATGTTGACAAAGACGGAAGCAATATTTTTCAACCATATTCAGATACTGTGCATGTGCATGAGAACAAAGGGGGCTTTTAAATATATAGTGAGTTATTATAGAGGCAAAGGTGATATTTGCAGAGTGGATATAATCAGAACCAGGATATAACTTTCACTGGCTCTGCTCTGCAGCAGTTTCAACCTGACAAAAAAAAAACCTATGCATATGGCTTGTTGCTTTTCTCAGCTCTACTTTAAACATTAATATAAAGAAATTCCCTGGCCACTGTACCAGCTTCCATTCATTTTTCTCCTTGAGCTAAGTCCTTAATCAATCCCACTTCATAGGCCCTATTTCCCAAGCCAAACCTCAGTCTTTAGCTAACCCCATTCCTTAGACTCCAATTCCCAGCCAATTCCATTCCTCGGACTTAGATTCTAAGCCCATCTCATTCCTGAGGCCACTTACTGAGCTAACCCTTCTCCTTAGTCAACCCTGCATCTCTGGGTTCCAATGCCAATTGACAATTAAAGAAAACTTGAAAATACTCCCGACCTGGCTTCACGACCATTCTCGAAATTCTTCACAGCCTGATTCTGTTCATCGGGCCTTCTTCCCCAAGTCCTTCTTCTCCCTTCTGTCGTATGAACTAATTTAAATTCCCAGTAGCTCAAAAAACTGCGGAGAGGTTCCACCTACTACATCATTGATTGAACAATAATAACGTTACTCCATTAGTTAATTACTACACTTTTGCCGCTATCATTTAATATTTAATTAATAATTTCAAAGCAATCCTGTTCAGTTCAATTTCTAAACTTTTATTTCCCAAATAAATTTGGGGGAACCCATGTTTTATTTATTCATGCCATTCAATTAATAAATTTATCATATTCCTCTTGGATTAAATAGCCGCTACCTTCATTTATGGACTTTCCTAAATTAGAAACAGTGACTTGTTTCAAAAGTATTTCATTGGCTGCAAAGCACTTTGGGATGTCCTGGAGTTGCAAAGGGTGTCACATCAATCCAAGGTCTTTCTTTTTTGCTTCATAGATTAACAGATGCACGCCGGTTTAAACACCCAATTACACAAAAATGTCAACCGTTTTTATTTAATTATTAATGGTTTAATCAAACACATTCCATTAAAATGCCACTGCTTCCATTTACTTTATAAAATGTTAAGACGAGCCCAAACAGTAAATGCATTTACTCTCACTTATTTATTAACATTTTGAGCCGTGAAAAATCCATTTCCTCTAGATTTCCATCTGCAACATGACAGGAGATCCATTAGTTGCACACAAACGTGAATGATAGAAAACAGAATTAAGTTATAAGCACACACGTGCAGACTTGCTTGGAAAGGTAGGTTATATGAGCCAACTCCCTTCAGCTGCCCAAAATGTTACTAAATGACTGTACAGGGTATTTGTTTCTTTTTACTAGAGCTTGCACACTGATGTCCTCTAGTGGCAGGACTGGTAATGAATCACTAGTGGTCAATGTTCTTGTGCATTTGACTGGTACTGTTTCAATCTTTTGAAGGCAGATTTCCTTCTAATCTTTGAGAAATAAACATTTCCTACAACATGCTGCTAATACTAAGTTATTTTACATATCACTACTCTGGTATTTCCTAGCAATTAAGAAAAGGCATAAATGGTCTCAGTTCGCATACAATGTCTGCAAAATCTGGCCATGGTAAACTCTCACAATTCATATGGAGTTTGGGGGAGGGGGGGAGGGGGTTGCGGGAGGGGAGGGGTGCGGTCCTGCTCCTCCTGGCTCCACAGGAACAGTATTTTAAACAGATATTTTATTGTCTTAAATCCCGACCGAGCTCATTGCTTAATTTCTGGATTGGATCTTTCTACAGGCATTAGCAGGGGAGGGCTGGCGTAGTGATATTATCATTGGACTAGTTGGGCTAGTAATCCAGCAATCATGCTGTGTGGACCCGGGATTGAATCCCACCCCGACAAATGGCAAAATTTGAATTCAACAAAAAAATCTACAGGCATTAGCTCTTTAATTTGCATCTATAAGGGACCTACAATTTGGTTTAGGTGTCCACTTTGTAATGTCCAAAAGTCCCAGCAATGGGCGCTGAGGACCCGGGTTCGAAGCCCGGCCCTGGGTCACTGTCCGTGTGGAGTTTGCACATTCTTCCCATGTCTGCGTGGGTTTCACCCCCACAACCCAAAGATGTGCAGGTTAGGTGGATTGGCCACGCTAAATTGCCTCATAATTGGAGAAAAAATAATTGGGCACTCTAAATTTAAAAAAAAGTTCCAGCAATTTATCTGTGGGACCAACAGCAGCACAGCCAGGTTGTCCAATGAGTAATTTAGTCCGTTTTGTTTGAAGTCTGAAAAAGAGGTGCAACATATCCAAATTTCTACCCTCATCAGTGAAATAACGCAGACATGTGTGACACAGTGAGTTATATTTTTAGAAGCTGATAAGAAGATAGAACACGACAGACAAAGTCATGGTGTGAAGCTTCCATTGATTTCCTCCCCTGCCCTGTTTGAAGCACTGGACCTGCTTGCAGTCTTTTCCTCAAATCAACAGATTGGACCAGGATCATAATCTCATTGCTCAGTGATGATGCACTATTCGACAATACTGTGCTAAAGGTGAGCTTCAAATTTTATTTTCTTACATTTCAACATGCAGCCAGTAGGATCCTGTCTACAGGGATGACTCAACCGTAAATTAGAAAATTGCACAACACTTCTGATTGATGAATAAAGTACTGCTGGACTGATCCTTATGAGTCACATCCTTAAGTGCTGTATTCTTTAGAAGATAGTTAGATGGATCTGGACAGTTTTCTTCAGTACTAAGTTAGCCACAATGATAGCCGTAAATAACCTGATAGTTGTTTTCACAAAGGAGAACTGAAAAAGTCAGAATATTACAACAAAAGAGGGATACTAAATATCTGAAAGGTATTAAGCACGATCAACAAAAACAACAAACAACAGTATGAGGGTATGGAAGTAAATAAAGGCTGACAATAGATTACTTTTAAAGTTTAGTCACTTTAATTACATAGGCAAATGCAGACAATTTGCAAGAAGCAAAATCCCACATCAGCAGATTAAATGAATGTCCAGTTTATTTTTGGTGCTTTTGATTGAGGGATGAAGATTGGCTAGGTTAGGTTCTTGATCTTTTAATGATATGTCATTTCCTGACACTTGCCACGACTGTTAATTGCCACCTATCAGTTCAAGCCTGAATGCTGTACAGGACTTGTTGTATGCGAGCACAGGCTCCTTCAGCAACTGAGGAGTTGCGAATACTGAGCATTGTGCAATCATCATCATTTCTGACCTTATGGCAAGGGGAAGGTCATTGTTGAATCATCAGGAGATGCTTGGACTGTTACCTTGAGAACTTCTTGCAGTGGTATTCTGGGATTGATATGATGGACTTCCAACAACCATAACCATGCTCCTTTGTGCTAGGTAGGATTCTAGCCAATGGAGAGTTTTCCTACTGATTCGTATTGACTTCTGTTTTGCTGGGCTTCTTGGCACCACACTTTGTCGAATAAATGCTGCCTTGATGTCAAGGGCAGTCACTCTCACCTCACCGCTGATTTCAGCCCTTTTGTCTCTGTTTGGACCAAGGCAGCAATGAGGTCCGGAGTGGAATGATTCAGGTGAAATCCAAAATGAGGATCAGTAAGCAAGTCATTGTTGAATAAGTGTCGCTTAATAGCACTGTCAACATCCGCCACTCTTCTGGTGATTGAGACTGATGGGTAATTGGCTAGGTTGGTCTACTAGCCGGGCCAGATTTAATTTATGCAGCCGGTCCCATTCCCGCACCACTTGAATGCCTAGGTACCTAAAGCTTGTTGCTGATTTTCTCCTTGGTTCAATTGCTCTGTTTTATTACCTTTGCTCTCGAGTCACCAGGTATCCTTATGATACCGCCACGTGGTTCAAGTCCGAGTAATTATCAATAACCCAGTACACTGATTAGTAAGATTTAAATTAAAGCACATTTATTATACACAGTAATCACTACTCATGCACAAATTCTACGTCTAAGCTACTTCTATAACTAACAGGCCTATACTTAATTTAGGACTGGCCCACCAGGTCAGGGGAACAAATGGCCTTTCATTCGGGTTCTGAGTCTGCGGGTTTCGAAGTTGGTACGGATTGGTAGCTAGGAGCGCCTATCTCGTAGCGAGCGTTGAATTAAGACTTACTTCAGTCGATGATCACTGCACCGGTCACGGTCAATGTTGATTCGTGTTGCTGGGTGACCGGGGCAGGAAGAAGAGGTGAAGAGAGCGATTTGAACTTGGGGCTCAACTCTTATAGTCCCCAGGGGCTTCCCGCCTTTCGGGGCGGAACCTGTACCTGGTCCCAAGTGATTGGGCTTTGTCCCAATCGCTTGGTTCGATTTTATCCAATAATGGAGCGGTTCCCTGATCGATGGGCAGTCTTGAGGTGCTCGTTCACCTCCTTTGTGTTGGCTTCTGCTGGCGCCGAGGAGTCTGGCTTTGCTTTGTGTCTCCAAAATGTTACTTATTGTTCCCGGGGATTGCTCATCAGTATGCAGATGGCTGCTACTTTTTTATGCTGATGGCCGCTGGTATCAATGTTGTCTGGCTTTTGCAGAGGTAAATACACAGCAAACCTACAGCTGCTGGTGTCTGTCTATGTTGGTTGACTTTCCCATCAACCTTTGCCGTTCGCCATTTTAAATCGGGAGTTGGCCAATTTCGGTGCCTTCACGCGAAGCGTGAAGGATCACATAACTACGTTGCTTTCCATTCCCTGACCTGGGGAGCACTTCTTTCATGGCCTCTATACTGACCATAACTATGCAAAAAAATTTTCACTGACAATTCTAAGGGGTGCTATGTCAAACAGGGACATGCATTACAAAACAATAAAAATGGGAACCTCTAACTATTCTTAATACACTCCACTCACTTAAACATTTCATTATTCTAACTTCCTCAACCATACAAACAAAATCATAGCAGTTTATACACATTTTTCCTGGCTTGGCAGTCAAGCTCAGGATCGTACAATTGCTCATGAACATTTCTTTATTTACAATAAAACCGCAAATGAATGCTCTTTATTGTAGATCGCGGGGGTCGGGGGTCTGGTCGTATCCGAAGATAGGGGATCTGATCCTATATACCTGGGTTTGAGGGCGGTAGGCTCTCCTTCTCCATTTTCTTAGGCGCATAGTCTGCACGATGTAGCAGAGTATCGCCAATACCAACAAGGATTCGATTACGTAGGACAGGGAATACCAGGTTTAACCTGTCGCACCAAGATGGTGCGGTGTCGCTGGTGACTGGGCTCTGGGTACTGTGGGGAAGTGAAACATTAATGGCTGGGGGGCTTGAGGTCATGGGGTTCGCGTTCACACGCAACCAAATGTCCATTGTGATGAGGAACAATCTGAAGGAAGTCCTCATGGTTCTTTTTCTTTCCCTTCTCTTCTCCGATCCTGGAGCTTCTGGAGTTCTGTGGAAATCAAGCATAGTGTCTGTAACTATCTTGGTTTAACATCTCGTATGATAGTCTGTCTGTCCTTTAGTGCCAATAACTCCCTTTATAATTGGTCACTATGTGTGACTCCCTCATTTTTTTTTCTCCAAAAACTGAATTTTAGGACAAGACACACTTTCAAATAATGAACCAGTGCGAGCCGTCTCGCAGACTGTGCGATCTACCATCCAAATGTTTCAGGATGTAAATAGCATGTGGGTGGCAACCTAAGGGTTACCTGAAACAAAACAAAACTTTTTGAACTAAAATTTCCAAAATGAGGTGCATATGGGCCGCGACGGGTAAGAGTTGGATGGAGTCCCCGGGTAGGACGGCTACCAATGCCGTGTCTCCCCTACCCGAGGGTCGTTGACCAGAGGGGGGTTCCCAGGCAGGGCGGGTCCCAAGCCATTTCTCCACTGCCTGAGCAACCAACAAGAATTGGCAAGACTGCAGTCATCGTGGGGGAGCTGCCGAAGCGGTTCTTTCCTTGAACCAGAAGAGCAGTTATGAACAGGCGTCTGTTGACAGACGAGTTCCTCTGAACTGGCGTCTGGGACCTTAACAAGTCTCTGCAGACAAACTAGTTCCTCTGAACTAGTGTCTGGCCAATAGCAAGTCTCTGTGGGCAAGTCCTCAGAGGTGTCTGCTGAAAGGGCGTGGGGCCGTGGAAAACAATTTCTGGTCTGACATACAACATTTAACAAACTTACAAACAACATAAAACATTCTGCAGGTTCCATCAGAAAGGACACCGTTTCCCCCAAGCAGTTCCTTTAAAACATCATCTGGACACCTCAGTTCTCGGTTGCGAACAGGGTCGCAAAGGGATTTTTGTTTTGGGAGTCAGACACAAGGTCGTCATCTTCTCCCGGGTGCCAAACTCTTGAATGTATTAAGGTTGATAGGGCTGCATGGTGTGATTTCGGATCGCTCTCGTGATTCCGGACGAGTCTGTATGAGTTGTCTCTGTGCCAATAGGTGGTGTCTAGTTGTGTGGGGAAAGAATCGGGGTCGTCATGGTCGGTCGGTGGTCGGTGGTGGGGTTTGTTTAGGAAAGTGATCATGAAGGGATCACTCGAATCGTAGTTGGATTCGCTGGGTGTGGGTCCTGTTGCATGGGGATAGTAGGGAGGCGTGCTGTGGCTATTGTCCGAGTCACAGTCGCTGTTGCTGCAGTCGGTGGGCGTTCCGGGGTGGAGTGTATATTTTGGGAGTGGAGTCGAGGTCGAGTCCGTGGCTGGGCTGGACGTGTTGGGTGGATGGTAGGATTACGTTGACTGTGGGCGGGGCGTGGTGTGCTGCGTCGAGCAGGACGTGGTGTGCGTGGTTAGACTGTGTTCCATATGTCTTCATCTGGTTGATATGGAACTACGCAGTCTTACCGTTGGGATACTTCATTTTATATACGGAAGGGCTTACTTTGTCCGCAATGGAGTACAGACCCGAGTATTTTGGTGACAGGAATGTGCTGGGGTTATATACGGAGAGCATGACTTGCTGTCCTATACTGTACTCAGTCGCATGCACTGTCTTGTCGAAACAAGCCTTGCTCTGTTTCTTTCTGGTGCCCAATTTCACTGCGGCTGCTAGCTGAGCCGTTTTAACATTCTCCACTAACTGCTCTACAGCTTTCTCGTGTGTGAGGCCCGTCACCTCAGGGCTGGTCAAGTCTAAACCTAATAAAAATTCTGTGCCTTTCATGGGGCGTCCGGTCATGAGGGTGTGTGGGGTGTAACCTGTGGAAGTTGAAATTGTATTACGCAAAAACATCAGCGCAAAAGGTCCCAAGTGGTGTTGTTTTGCTGGACCATTTTTCTGAGGATGCATTTTAGGGTCCGATTCATGCGCTCCACGATACCACTCGACTGTGGGTGGTATGCTATGTGGAATTTTTGGGTGGTGCCAAATATCGTGAGGACATTCTGCATGACACGTCCCGTAAAATGGGAACCTTGGTCTGATTCAATCCTGCGGGGCAGTCCCCATCTTGTAAAGATGTGGTGGGTCAAAATCTTGGCTGTGGTTTTTGCAGTGTTTGTGCGGGCTGGGAATGCTTCCACCCATTTCGTAAATGTGTCAATCACCACGAGTACATATTTATAGCCATTCCTGCAAGGGGGCAATGGTCCTATAAAATCAATCTGGAGGTTAGTCCAGGGGCCGTTAACGGGTCGGGTGTGGCTGAGTTGAGCCTTTTTGGCATATCTGTCCGGATTATTCTGGGCAAAGATAAGACAATTCTCGATGTAGTGATTTACATCATCCTTTAAATTCGGCCACCAACAAAGCTGCTTGAGATGGGCTGTAGTCGGATCGATTCCCTGATGTCCATGACTGTCATGGAACAAACAAATCAGTTGATTCCGGTCCTGTTCAGGAACCACATAAAAGGTGTCTTTTAACACCACACCGTCATGTGTGGTCAGTGCATTTCTAAACCTCTCATAGGGTGCTGGATAGTTTCCTTTTACAATCTCCCTGATATTGCTGTCCTGCTTCTGGGCCTCCACTAGATCCTCGATCTTTGTCTGTGAGACCTGAACTGCACTCACTGGTGCGCTTTTGGGGGGTGTCCAAAAATATCCATGCCTGGAACCTGCTTTAGCCAGTGCGTCGGCTTTTACATTTCCGGGGGGGAGGAACGATGGTGACTTCGAACTTTGACTATCCCAAAAGTCCTGTTCTGTGCTCTCTCTAAAATGTGACGGAGCAATGGGGCTGAGGGGAGGGGTTTTCAGTCTGCGGAAACAAATCCTCTTGCTTTCCACAGGGGCAGGAATTTTGTGAGGCTGTTGCAGATATAGAGGCTGTCCGAGTATATGTCTGCTGGGCTGGGGAAGGAATCTGGGTGGTCCACTATATATGCGATGGCCTCAAGTTCTGCTGCCTGCGCGCCAAAGTGGCTTGTCAGTTTTATTGATAGTTCCTCGAGGGCGCGTCCCTGCACTTCCTCGACATAAATGCCGCAACCTGTTATGCGCTTCCCATCCAAGATTGTGAAGATCCATCGACATAGATCCTTATGGGCTCACACGTGTCTGTGTGCTGGGGCCTCTGGGTTGAACTACCTATCTTTCTGGGGGGTGTTTTAGCAACAAAATGGCCTGTGTTGTGGTGTGGAGAGATAATTTCACATTCATGGGGGATTCCGGGGTACGGTAAGTTGTTGGCTAAAAAGGTGTGCGTCTTTGTCTGTTTAACAGTGATGTCCCATCCCTGCAATAGAAGGGTCCATCTAGCGGCTCTAATCTGGCTTACTGTACCGTCCTTGAGTCGTCCTTCCAGTAAAAGTTGGGTGGGGGTGTGTTCGGTGAAAATTGTGATGGGGTTCAGTCCGGTAATGTACGAAAAATACTGGACTGCCCAAAATACTGCGAGCAGGTGCCTCTCACAGGCTGAAAATCCCTGCTCCACAGCATCTAAAATTCTGGAGGCGTAAGCTACGGGCCTTAACTGGTCGTGCCGTTCCTAAAGGAGCACGGCCGAAAGGGTGCGGTCTGTGGTTGCTACCTCTATGGCGTAAGGGGAAAGCGGGTCTGGAACTTGTAGTGCGGGGGCTGCTATGAGTGATTGCTTTAAAGAGTCCACAGCATCTGTATGCTGCGGAAGCCATTCCCAGGGGGCTCCTTTCTTTAGGAGGTCTGAGAGGGGTGCTGCCTTGCTGGCGAAACCGTCAATGTGGTTTCGGCAGTAGCCAACCAGTCCTAAAAACGACTGGAGGGCTGAAACGTTCTGGGGAAGGGGCAATTTAGCAATCAAGTCAATCCTTTTATGCTCGATCTCGCGTTTACCATGTGTGATAATTGTTCCCAAATATATTACCTTATCTTCCAAAATCTGGGCCTTTTTGGGGTTGACTTTACAACCAATTGAGTGTAAGAGTTCCACGAGTTCGGACAGAAGCTCAATGTGCTCTTCCTTGGTGTCTGTCTGCAGTAGTAGGTTGTCTACATACTGTACCAGACATTCGGGGCGAGAGAATTTGGCTAAACTATTTGCCAGCTGTCGGTGGAAAATGGAGGGGGAGTTGTGGAATCCTTGTGGCAGGCATATCCACGTGTACTGCTGATTTTTAAATGTGAAGGCAAATTTGTACAGGCACGCCTTTGCCAATGGAATGGACCAGAATCCATTACTGACGTCCAAAACCGTAAAGAATCGGGAATTGAGTCCCTGCTTGAGCATGGCCTCGGGACTTGTTGTTACTGTGGGGGCTGCTGCGGGGTGATTTTGTTGAGTTCCCGGTAATCGATGGTCAGTCGCCATGATCCATCGGGCTTTGTCACTGGCCAAATCGGGGCATTATTAGTGGAGGCTACTGATCTAAGTACGCCTTGCTCTAATAAGCTTTCTATTACCTTGGAGATTTCTCCCTCTGCCTCTTGGGGAAATCCGTACTGTTTTTGGGGTCTAGGGTCAGGTCCTGTTATTTGTACGGAGCCAGTCATCCGCCCACAGTCGTGCTTGTGGGTCGCGAATGCTGCCCTGTTCTTTTGCAGAACTGCCCTAACCTGCTTGTCCGTACTAAGCGTGGTCGGGTTGAAACAGAATTTGCCTACTGCACTAATTTTGTTCGCGTACTCTCCTATGTTGAGCGTTGCGGGGGCTCTTGCGGATTTTGCCATCTTCCAGATACATTGGTTGACTGGATCAAATGATAAGTTGTGGGAATTCATAAAATCGATTCCCAGAATGTGTTCTACTGTGTGGGGCAGATCAACTAAAACCACGGAGTGCTTGGTGGTGATGTTACCGATTTGAATGGGTACGGGGCTGTGATGTGTCCCTGCTGTGAGTGGCCTGTAAAGCCGCTGAGGGTGATAGTGGCTGTAGTGGGCCACGTGTCCTTTTGGAACAGGGTGGAGGAATTTATTGTGGTGCGGGACCCTCCTGTGTCCCATAGAAATTCGATGGTCTGTCCCCGAATTTTCGCTGCAACTACCAGTCATCCGGACCTATCCCAAAGGGTGTCGCAGACCCAACTGGGGGAGCCCGTACACCGTCAGTCCGTTCCGGTCAAGTCCGTCTGATCTGAACGGGCACTAACGCTATGAATGGGCTCTGTCTTATTCGTACTTAGAGTGCCCGTCTTCTGGGCTCTCTGTGGCTTTCTAGGGGCATTGCACTCTCTTGCGAAGTGTCCCAACTGTCCACAGTTGTAACACTCCTGTGACTTGGGTGGGGAGCTGTTCTTTCCTTCATTCACCCATGCGGGGTTCTGGTGTGTGGTAACTGCCTGTATATCTGCTTCGGCCTGCTTTTCCTCGGGATTCTTGACTGCGGGTTTGCTTTGTATTGATTGCTCCCAAGCGCAGGACAATCTTTTCACTACCCACTTCTCGTTATGAGCCTCCTCTGAGGGATCATAACTTGCGCAAGCTTTCTGTCCTGTTTGTGTGGCATGGGAGATAAGGGTGCGGGTCCATTTGGCCATGTTGTCTGGGGACAAATGGGTGCGGTCTAAGTCTCCAAAGATTGCTGCAAAGTGGATCCACAGGCGTCCAGCGAACACTGTGGGGTGCTCGGCTTTCTTTTGCTTGCATTTGTTGAGGCCATCTATGGGGTCACCCCGGTTATACCCGATCGCGTCTAGGACCGTGGTATGCATTTCTGCAAGGGTGCCTCCTCCTATATTCTGTGGGTTGGGAAGGGCTGCTGCTACTGAAGGATCTAAACTTAAAACGGTGAGCTTTACATGCTCTCGCTCATCCAGGCTATACATGGTCGCCTGATGCTTTACTGTGGCAAAGAAATGGTGGGAGTCTGAGGTAGGGAGGAACGGTGTAATTTTCTCACATGCGTCCCGTAATTGGGTCACTGTTAAGGGGGTGTAATATAGAAATTCCGTATCGTCCACTATGGCTGAGCGGCGCGTGGTGACTGGGTTCATTGGAGCGTGAACTATCTGCTCTGAGGGGGGTTGGGGCACTTTCCTCTTTTGTGGCTTTCCCAGCGCACATGTTCCCTGAACATATCTCTGCGCTGTTTCATTCAATTCTTCCCAATCAGGGCGGTCTTCCTGATCTAATTTCGCTCCAAAAGTTTCCTGGAAGCCTTTCTGAACTGAAAGCAGAGATTGCAGCTCTGCAATCTGCTTCCGGCACATTGCGTGATCTAGCGTACTTTGTCTTTGTTCTGTGGTGGCAGCATGGAGTGCTCTTAGTGCTGCCTTGAGGTCACTACACTGTCTCTGTAATGCTTCTACCTGCTTTTCTGTTTCTTCACGTACCAGGACTGCCCGTTGCGTGTCCTGATAGGCCTTTTCATATTGAGACTGGAAGCTGCTTAAGTGTGCCAGACAAGACTGGTGTGCCCTTTTGGCATCCTCCACCTCTCCATCTTTTGCTGCCAACTTCCTTCTCAATTCCAAATTCTCCTTTTCTACCTCGCTTACATCGACCTTACTCATTCGATGTATGCCCTCAACTTCTTTCCGGAGCGTCCTAACGACCTCCTCTGCGCCTCGGAATTGTGCCAAGCAGGACACGATTGCCATCGGCTTGCGAGCTTTCCCTCAGCTCTTTTTGTGGATCTCGCTCAGGTTCTCCCACCAAGTATGTCCTATACTCCCGGGACCTGATTCCTCATTGTCACAGAATTCATTCCAAAGGGGCCATCCCTTCCCTTTGAGATATTTCCTGATCTCTTCCTCCCAAATGGGACATTGTCCCACTCTACTGCTGCTGGTCGCTGCGACCGCAAATTCCTCTGGGTCCATGAGGCGCTGCATTGCCTGCATTGCCATCTTTCCTATCCGAATGCTGCTCTTCAAATTTGGGACAGGGGTATTAAGGCGGTGCTGTAAATACGGGTACGGCTTTCGCTACTTTCCGATATACAAACTTCCGACAGTTTTGTCGCAACAAAAAAAATCTATCAGTTTTACCTTACCGCCATGTTAGTTACGCATGCACACACACACTTCCGAATTATGAGTATTGATCAGAAATGCTTGAACACTTGTGGTTTTCTGTTTCCAATTGGATCTCTAATTCAAATTCTTGGGTTCTCCCGGAGTGGGTTTGCCACTTCTAGATTGGACCCATTCGAGGGGATGGAAGAAATCATGATGTCGCCAAATAATGTTGCTGATTTTCTCCTTGGTTCAATTGTTCTGTTTTATTACCTTTGCTCACGAGTCGCCAGGTATCCTTATGATACCGCCATGAGGTTCAAGTCCGAGTAATGATCAATAACCCAGTACACCGATTAGTAAGATTTAAATCAAAGCACATTTATTATACACAGTAATCGCTACTCATGCACAAATTCTACGTCTAAGCTACTTCTACAACTACCAGGCCTATACTTAACTTAGGACTGGCCCACCAGGTCAGGGGAACAAATGGCCTTTCATTCGGGTTCTGAATCTGCAGGATTCGAAGTTGGTACGGTTTGGTAGCTAGGAGCGCCTATCTCGTCGCGAGCGTTGAATTAAGACTTACGGGCTTTCGCCGATCACTGCACCGGTCACGGTCAAAGTTGGTTCGTGTTGCTGGGTGACCCGGGCAGGAAGAAGAGGTGAAGAGAGCAATTTCAACTTGGGGCTCAACTCTTCTAGTCCCCAGGGGCTTCCCGCCTTTCGGGGCGGACCCTGTACCTGGTCCCAAGTGATTGGACTTTGTCCCAATCGCTTGGTTCAATTTTCTCCAATACTGGAGCGGTTCCCTGATCGATGGTCGGTCTTGAGGTGCTTGTTCACCTCCTTTGTGTTGGCTCCTGCTGGCGCCGAGGAGTCTGGCTTTGCTTTGTGTGTCCAAAATGTTACTTATTGTTCCCGGGGATTGCTCATCAGTAAGCAGATGGCTGCTACTTTGTTATGCTGATGGCCCCTGGTATCGACGTTGTCTGGCTTTCGCAGAGGTAAATACACAGCAAAACTGCAGCTGCTGGTGTCTGTCTATGTTGGCTGACATTCCCATCAGCCTTTGCCGTTCGCCATTTTAAATCGGGAGTTGGCCAATTTAGGTGGCTACAAGCTTCCCCCTACTAATCTAAATGGCAGCTCCACAATCGCCTCTCCTGTCCCCTCGCCTGGACCGCAAACATCTCACTTTCCCCCATATTTAGCTTGTACCCCGAAAACAGGCCAAATTCGCCCAGAATCCTCATGATTTCTTCCATCCCCTCGAATGGGTCCGATACATCCAGAAGCAGGTCGTCTGCAGAGGGCGAGACTCTGTGCTCCACCCATTCAACAGGGATATCGGCCTGTAGGACCCACACAGCTCCTGGTTCTTGTCCCCCTTCAGAATCAGTGAAATTGTGGCCTGTGACATCGTCGGGGGCAGCACCCCTCTTTCCCTTGCCTCATTGAACATCCTCATCAACACCGGCCCCAATATCCCAGAGAACGTTTTATAAAACTGCACTGGTACCCGTCCAGCCCTGGGGCTTTACCCACCTGCATGGTCTTCAGACCCTCCACTATCTCTTCCAACCTGATCGGGTCCCCCAGCCCTTCAACCAACTCCCCGTCCACCTTTGGGAAATTCAGCTCCCCCCAAGAAGTGCCTCATCCCCTCCGGCCCCGTAGGGGGTTCCGACCTATACAGCCTATTGTAGAAATCCCTAAACGCCTTGTTCACACCTGCTGAATCTCAAACCAGGTTCCCATCCCCGTCCTTTACTGTCCCTATCTCCCTGGCTGCCTCCCTCTTTCTAAGCTGCTGTGCAAGCATTCAGCTGGCCTTCTCTCCATACTTATAGATCGCCCCCCCTCGCCTTTCTCAGCTGCACCACCACCCTCCCTGTGGTCAGCAAGCTAAACTCCGCCTGTAGCCTCTGCCGTTCACTTAAAAGCCCTGCTTCTGGGGTCTCCACATGCCTCCTATCGATCTGTAGTATCTCCTTAACCAGTCGGTCCGTCTCTGCCCTGTCCACCTTCTCCCTATGGGCCCGTATCGAGATGAGCTCCCCCCTGACCACCGCCTTCAGTGCTTCCCAGACCACCTCTGCTGAGATTTCCCCCATGTCGTTGAACTGCAGGTAGTTCTGAATACATTTCCTCAGCCACTCGCACACCCCTTCATCAGCTAAAAGTCCCACATCTAACCTCCAGTGCGGGCGCTGGTTACTGTCTTTACTAACCTGCAGGTCAACCCAGTGCGGAGCATGGTCTGAGATTGTGATCGCCGAGTACCCTGTGTCCACCACCCCTGCCCGTAAGGCCCTGCTCAAAATGAAGAAATCGATCCGGGAGTACACTTTTTGGACGTGTGAGTAGAAGAAGAACTCCTTCACCCTCGGCTGCCCAAATCTCCATGGATCCACTCCCCCATCTGCTCCATGAACCCTTTTAGTTCCTTTGCCATTATCATAGATTATCATAGAATTTACAGTGCAGAAGGAGGCCATTCAGCCCATCGAGTCTGCACCGGCTCTTGGAAAGAGCACCCTACCCAAGGTCAACACCGCCACCCTATCCCCATAACCCAGTAACCCCACCCAACACTAAGGGCAATTTTGGACACTAAGGGCAATTTATCATGGCCAATCCACCTAACCTGCACATCTTTGGACTGTGGGAGGAAACCGGAGCACCCGGAGGAAACCCACGCACACTCGGGGAGGATGTGCAGACTCCGCACAGACAGTGACCCAAGCCAGAATCGAACCTGGGACCTTGGAGCTGTGAAGCAATTGTGCTATCCACAAGGCTACCGTGCTGCCATTGCTGACACCCTGCCCGTTTTCAAGCTTGACCGGTCCAAGCCAGGGTCAATAACTGTTACTTATGACCCATGACCAACCTGTGCGAGTCCAGGTCTGGTATCTTCCCCAGCATTCTCTTTATAAACTCCACATCATCCCAATTTGGCACATACACATTTACAAATACCACCTGCACCCCTTCCAATTTCCCACTGACCATAATGTACCGACCTCCCACATCCGAGACTATTCTACCTGCCTCAAACACCACCCGCTTATTGATCAGGATCGCGACCCCTCTAGACTTTGAATCCAGTCCCGAGTGAAAGACCTGACTGACCCAGCCTTTCCTCAATCTAATCTGGTCAGTTACTCTAAGGTGCATCTCCTGCAACATTACCACGTCCGCCTTCAGTCCCCTAAGATGCGCGAACACACGTGCCCTCTTGACCGGCCCATTTAACCCTCAAACATTCCAGGTGATCAGCCTAGTTGGGGGGCTCATTGCCCCCTCCCTTCGCCAATCAGCCATCCCCTTTTTTGGGCCCGCCTCCAGCCCATGCTCCACGCCTCCTCCGGCCCGCCCCCAGGCAGCCTCCACCCCCAACCTCCTCTCTGTCCCTTGGCCCAAGTCCCTCCCACATCAGCAGAACATTTTCCCCCCTCCTCCCCCTAGTAACAACATTCTGTAACCCGACCCCTTTGATAAACCAAACATATGCATACCCCCCACTACGCTTCCGTGAGCTAGCCCGCCCAGCTAGCTTGGTGGCCCCCTTCCCTGGTGCCGGATAGTCTCCCACCTATTGTTCCCTCCCCATCCTCCCCCCACCCCGCTCATACAAACATACTCCAACATCAAACAATCCCCACACAATTGCCCGACAGAAAAACACCAAAATCTAAACAAACACACCTCCATCCCCCAACAGTGCAAATGAAACCCTTAACTCACTCAGCTCTGCCACTGGTCCCAAATCAATACAGAAGGCATTACAAACAGCTTCCACAAAACGAAAAACGAGAAACGTCTTTTAAAGAACAGAGAAACAAAAAAAACAAAACATGAACGTTGCAGCAAAGTTCAAAAGCTCTCAGTCCACCACCAGTCCTTTCCTTTTCACGAAGTCCAGCGCGTCCTCAGGCGACTTGAAATCAAAGTGCTGTTCCTCATACGTGACCCAGAGACGGGCTGGATACACCAGTCCGAACTTCACCTTTTTCTGAAAAGGATCGATCTAATCTGGTTGGAGCCTGCTCTTCTATTAAAACATTCCTTGCTGAAGTGGAAGAAGATAATGTCAGACAGGCGAATATTGTGCATAAAAATACTCAGAGTGTATAAACATGTCGCTGCATGGCTGATCAGAATTTATGTACTAGGTGATCTGCAGTAAATGAAGACCGTGTTAAGTGGTAATTAGCTTAACGTGGTAATGAAAATGACTTTGAACAGGGAGCAAAGGTTAATGAGGAATCGTCCTTGTGTTTCTGACAAATTGTTCATTGTAATTTCTGTATACACAGCAAGGTGTGGATAGCACCATATAAGGCCATTACCTTTGCTTTAATTCAACCATTGTAAGGCATTAAGGGAAGCCAAGTAAGCAACATTGTCCTTCCAATTTCATCACCAAGGACATTGACGAATGAACACATGCCAATTGTCGCTATGACCATGCACTGACATTGTTTGGGTCTCTGATCATGCTGTTGAGCCTGCATTCTGAAATCAGTGGACAGCCTAAATTCCCATGCCACACTCCCCCACACTCTATTCCTCCTGTGTTTGGTAGTATAATCACTGGGATAGGTTCTACTTCTCTTCTTTATAGATTTCCAGCACTATTGCCCCTGATTGCTGTTTTTGTCTAACTGTATTAGAACCAGGAACACTTACGGGAACGTAACTTCCCACATCCAGTATATAGTGCAAGCCATCTGGGTCAACAGCATTGGGCACACCCTGCTGAGTGCAGTGGAACTGGAGTCAGGCTGGAGTGGGTAGCAGCCTACGGATGCCACAGATAGGTTAGAGAAAGCACAAGAGCAGATTGCAATGGAAAGAGGAGAGGGGTACAGGCAAAATGCAAGGTGGGGTAAGAGAAAGCAAAATGCAGAGAAGGGGTATGGGAGTGCAGCAGAATGCTAAGGGAAAGTTCAGAATGCATGGCAAAGGCTAGATGGACAGGAGGGGTGAGGCAGGATGAATGGGGAGCACAAAAAGGAGTGGGTGGCAGTAAAGGGCCATTGTGAGGTTTTTTAAGATTGTTATGTTTTGGGACTATGTTTAACTCAGGGGAAAGTGGAGGAATGTGGGGGTTATGTGACCTATTTTGAATTCTGCTCACAAGCCATGTTAAAGGTTAAAGGTGAGAAGAAGGTTGAAAGTGCTCACAAGTGTAAACAATGACCACAGCATCTGAGCTGACACTGGAGAGATTGTTGGGCCCAAGTTTTCACTCCCGAGTTGGGTAGTGGGCATTAGCATAACAGGCTGTGTGCCTGAAGAAGGTGACCAAAGGCAGCTCTCTCTCTGGGTTCTGACCACTAAATATTGGGTGCCCCAGGTCTGCCTGGTATGCGCTCAGAAAGGCCACCATGGGAAGGGATTTGGAGGATTTCACAAACACGGTGGCCGTTCAAGGCAGCAGCGACATAAGCTTTCTTCCATGTTATGATCTGTACCAAAAACAAAATGTCAAAAATCTAATTTTCCAGATAGGAGAGATACGCTCAGACATCTCCACCATCCACTCCTCAGAACATGGTCCCATCATCTGACCTCACATGGCCCCTTCCAAAGCCAAAGAAAATAATTTTTACTTGCACCAATATTTTTCCCAATAATACAACTGATGAAATGATGATATACCTGCAGCTTTATTCCTGGCAGGCTTCTGTTCCACTGAATGCTGCAGTCCAACATGTTCCTTTCCTCAACGTGCCAGTTGAGGAATCTGCTAATGGCTTCTCATAGAATTTACAGTGCAGAAGTAGGCCATTCGGCCCATCGAGTCTGCACCGGCTCTTGGAAAGAGCACCCTACCCAAGGTCAACACCTCCACCCTATTCCCATAACCCAGTAACCCCACCCAACACGAAGGGCAATTTTGGACGCTATGGGCAATTTATCATGGCCAATCCACCTAACCTGCACATCTTTGGACTGTGGGAGGAAACCGGAGCACCCGGAGGAAACCCACGCACACACAGGGAGGATGTGCAGACTCTGCACAGACAGTGACCCAAGCCGGAATCGAACCTGGGACCCTGGAGCTGTGAAGCAATTGTGCTATCCACAATACTACTGTCTATTGCAAGACTACGTTCGCCTTCAGTAATCTTGTAGTTAAGTCTTTGACATGGAAATAGAGTCCATCAAAGCTATTCTATAGGACAATGGATATCCTGATCTGTTAGTTAATTGTTTTCTGTGTATTGTGCAAACTCCCAAATGGGCCAAAGGCCTTTCTACCTGAAATGACCTGGGAAAGATAAAGTACCGTTTGAACACCAATTACAATTTGAACACCAGGTTAAGCTTGCTGTTTCATGGTGCTAATATGTAGTGGCTGCATGAGTGGTCTGTTCCATGAACAGGATGCTGCTGTCAGCCGAAAAAGACGTTCTGCCGAGCACACCTGAGCAACATTGTGTCATTGTGTGTGAATTTCAATGTTGGTGCAGTGCTGGGTATATCGGCCAAGTGTTCTAGTGATTGGCTGACCGACTCAAACAGCACTCCCTTGGTTGTTAAAAATTGACAAAATACAGACTGCACTCTTACCAGCCCATGCTTGTAAATCCCCAAACAAAATATAGGAAATAGGGGAAGGAAGAGGCCATTCGCTCCATCGGGCCGGCTCCACCACTCAAACAGATCACGGCTGAACATTTATCTCTTATGCCATCTTTCCCACTAACCTCATACCCCATTGATATCATTAGTATACATAAATCTATTGGTTTCTGTTTAGAACACTCAATAAGTGAAGAAATTCCTCCTTATTTCAGTCTCAAATGGCCTGCTCTTTATTCTGAGACTGTATCACCTTGTTCTAGACTCACCAGCGAGGAGATATCTCCTATCCACATCTACCCTGTCCCACCCGGGAAGAATTTTGTAAGTTTCAGTGAGATTATCTCCCATTCTTCAAAACTGTAATTAGCATACAGACCCAGTTTCCTCAATTTCTCCTCATAAAACAATTCTGCCATCCCAGGTATTTATCTGGTGAACTTCTATTGGCAAATCCATCCTTTCACAGATAAAGAGACCAAAACTGTACACAACGCTGCAGATGCAGACCCAGCATGGTTCTGTACAATTGCAGTAAGACATCTTTACTCCTGTACTTGAATACCCTTGCAATGAAGGCCAACATACCATTTGCCTTCCTAATTGTTTACTGCACTTGCATGCTAGCTTTTAGTGACTCATGAATGTGGATATCCAGGTCCCTTTGGACATTAACACTTCCCAAGCTCCCACTGTTTAAAAATACTTTCTGTTTTTAAAAAAATTTAAGTAGATAACTCAACACTCATTCACATTATATTCCATCTGCTATATTCCCGCCCACTCATTCCCCTACTCGGGATTTTTATTTGCTTTCAACAGCTTTCATTTGATGTCAACAGTACTCATTTGCAATTATTTTGTCATCATTTGATATCACTTTCCCTCAGAAACAATCACTTGGCTCTCATTCTATTTCATTTTCACCCAGAACTGACCATTTAGCCCAGCGTGGGCAAAATCCAGATCGCGGCGGGCAGAGCGAGTTGGGTGATTCACGATCAATCAGGCACGGAGCCCAATTTGGGGCTCTCGTACGATTCACACGCTGTGCCAAATCGTGCCAGGTGCAACGTGGTCGCTGAACTGTGCCCAAAGACTGTGAGCAGCTGTGGCCCAAGCACTGACCCTTGCGATACTTCACTGGTAACAGGCTGCTATACTGAGAATGCCCTTTTTATTCCTATTCTCTGTTTTCTGACTGTTGACAACTTCTCAATCCATGGCTCTATTACCCCAATCCCATGTGCTCTGATTTTCTTCACAAACCTCTTGTATGGGTCCTTATTGAGAACCTACTGAAAATCCAAATACACCACATCTACTTATGTTACAAGTAACATTCTCAAAAATCTTCAATAGATTGGTCAAACATGATTTCCCTTTCATAAATCCATGTTGCCTCGGCCCAATCATATAATTATTTTCCAAGTGTCCAGTTATCACATCCTTTATAATAGGGTCTAACATTTTCCCTTCTGCTGATGCCAAGCTAACAGGTCTGTAGTTCTCAGTGTTCTCTTTCCCTTCCTTCTTAAATAATGAGATTACATTTGTTACTTTCCAACAGGCGGGAATCTTTCCAGAATCTGTAGAACTTTGAAAGACCTCCTTCAACACTGAGATGGAGCTCATCTGATATATGGGATTTATTAACCTTTAATCTATTTATTTTTTGAGTTCTATCTCCTTATTAATACTAATTTCATTCCGTTCCTCATTTTTACTCATTCCTTAGTTCCTTCTGGGAGATTTTATTCATCTTTCTCCATGAAGACAGATACAGTGTAATTGTTATAACAAAGAACAAAGAACAAAGAAAAGTACAGCACAGGAAAGGTCCTTCGGCCCTCCAAGCCTGCGCCGACCATGCTGCCTGTCTAAACTAAATTCTTCTACACTTCCTGAAAGAAATTATGTTTCTATGCCATTTCCCTGTTCTCCATGATAAACTCTCCTGTCTCCGCATGTAATTTAATCTAATAATCTTTATTGTCACAAGTAGACTTACATTAACACTGCAATGAAGTTACTGTGAAAAGCCCCTAGTTGCCACATTCCGGTGACTGTTCGGGAGGGAGGATACAGAATGTCCAAATGATCTAACAGCACGTCTTTCGGGACTTGTGGGGGGAAACCGGAGCACCTGGACGAAACCCACGCAGATACGGGGAGAATGTGCAGACTCCACACAGACAGTAACCCAAGCCGGGAATCAAACCTGGGACCCTGGAGCTGTGAAGTGTAGCCATCTGGGATGGCCACTTACAACTAGGTACAGAGAAATTCGCAAAGCCTAGTGGGTAAAATGGACAAGCCAAGACTCAGGCAGGCTCAGAGCCTGAAATGCATATTTGAAAGCAAGAAGTCCAGAAACTCCGTCCAATTAGCATTTTAATGGGGCCGATTAGCATTTGATGGCCCATCTTCACCGAGACAAAGGGCTGGTACTCAAGCAACCGGGACAGTCCCAGACATTTCGGCGCCACTCCCCGTTCAAGGAAAACGCAAACGGGGTCAGTGACCACTTGGGACACGTCCAGCCATCCAGATCCCCGTCCACTTATTGGTTAGGAATCAAACGGAGTGATCAGGGATCATCCAATTAGTAGGGTCCAAACCGGAGGACCACCCAAAAGAGCGCGAAAACCCCCAAGTATAAGAAAAAGAGTTCGCCATATGTTAACTCTCTCTTGGACCTGGTACCCCGGTCACGGCCATCTCCAAGTGCAGCAACACCAGAAGCAAGTACAAGTTCAACGCTCGCTACCAGAGGGATGAGCCAGCTGAGCAGCAGTTACTCCTTCGGACTCGATAGATCCAGAATCGAACAGCGGCCACTGTTCTCTGACCTAAGACGGGTGCCTGAAGTTAAGTACAGGTTGTCTTAGTCGATAGGTGTAGTTAACTAGTAGTGTTTATGTTGCATGACTAATTGTGTGTAAATAAAGTACGCTTGACCTTGAACTAACTGGTATTTGGCTCTTTGATCGATAACCGGTCGAAACGTGTGGTGGTATCATTTGATACCTGGCGACTCTAAGCATTAGGACATAAATAACATAGAAAGAAGAGCAAATTAACTGATTGCCATAATTGGAACAGAGCCACGGAAAGGACAGAGAAAAGAGTATAGGAAAGAAAAGGAAACAGTTATTGGCGACATCTGACGGGATTCGACCCAGAAGTGACCGTGTCACTCCAAGAGAACCCACAAAAGTGTTTGAATTAGAATCCAAATTTGGCAAAGTAAAAGAAACCACAAGCGAGACCAGTATCGATCAAACCTTCAGATTCGGAAGTGCGTAAGTTGCATGCGTACTAACTGTAGCACACAATGACTTACGAGAGAGACGAGTAGAGATGAAGTCGATGAGGCTTTATTAAGCGTGACTTGTTCCCAGCAGTTCAGCAACAGAATGGAGCTGCGGGGAGAAGCACGGGTTCTTATACTCCGCCTTCAGGGCGGAGCCAGGTGTCAACAGCCAACCAGGACCCGGGATCTGTCAGCCAATAGCATCACGGCTTCACAGTCCCACATGACCCCTAATACATACCACCACATTCACCCCTTGTTAAAAATGAACCCGGCGGGGTGGTGGTTCGCATGGTGGTAGGGGTTTACAAGGCTGGTCCTGGGAGGAAGATTTTGGGCATGTCATTACAATTTTAGCCCTACACTGGGCTATGTACAAGGTTTGTGAACTATTTACAATATTCGTGAGAGAAAAGAACATTTTCGTTACAGTCCCAGCGTTTCGTTGTTTGTGTCTGTTTCACTCCTGGTCGGACACGGGAGGAGGACCGATCCTCCTGGGAAGGGGGCGGTCACGGGGTGCGCTGGTGGCAGGGAGGGGATGATCGGTGTCGGGGGGTGTGTGTGTTGCCGGCGGGCGCCAGGTCTCGCAGGGAGACCGTGTCCTGTCGGCCGTCGGGGTACGCCACGTAGGCGTACTGCGAATTTGCGTGGAGGAGGTGAACCTTCTCGACCAACGGGTCCGACTTGTGCGCCCGCACATGTTTTCGGAGCAAGATGGGTCCTGGGGCCGCCAGCCAGGTCGGCAGCGACGTTCCGGAGGAGGACTTCCTGGGGAAGACAAGGAGGCGCTCATGAGGCGTTTGGTTAGTGGTGGTACACAGCAGCGACCGGATGGAGTGGAGAGCGTCCGGGAGGACCTCCTGCCACCGGGAAACTGGGACATCCCTGGACCGTAGGGCCAGTAGGACGGTTTTCCAGATTGTGCCGTTCTCCCTCTCTACTTGCCCGTTGCCCCGGGGGTTGTAGCTGGTCGTCCTGCTCGAGGCTATACCCTTGCTGAGCAGGAACTGGCGCAGCTCGTCACTCATGAAGGAGGACCCCCTGTCGCTATGGATATATGCGGGGCAACCGAACAGTGTGAATATGGTGCTAAGGGCTTTGATGACTGTGGCCGCTGTCATGTCGGGGCAGGGGATGCCGAAGGGGAAACGGGAGTACTCGTCCACCACGTTCAGGAAGTGTGTGTTGCGGTCGGTGGAGGGGAGGGGCCCTTTGAAATCCAAACTGAGGCGTTCAAAGGGGCGGGAAGCCTTGATCAGGTGCGCTCTATTCGGCCTGAAAAAGTGCGGTTTGCACTCTGCGCAGATGTGGCAGTTCCTGGTGACTGTACGGACCTCCTCCACAGAGTAGGGGAGGTTGCGGGACTTTATAAAATGGTAGAACCGAGTGACCCCCGGGTGGCAGAGGTCCTCGTGGAGGGCTTGGAGACGGTCTATTTGTGCGTTGGCACATGTGCCGCGGGATAGGGCATCGGACGTCTCGTTCAGCTTTCCGGGACAGTACAAGATCTCGTAGTTGAAGGTGGAGAGCTCGATCCTCCACCTTAAGATCTTGTCATTTTTAATTTTGCCCCGCTGTGCATTATCGAACATGAAGGCTACCGACCGTTGGTCAGTGAGGAGAGTGAATCTCCTGCCGGCCAGGTAATGCCTCCAGTGTCGCACGGCTTCCACTATGGCTTGGGCTTCCTTTTCCACTGAGGAGTGGCGGATTTCTGAGGCGTGGAGGGTTCGGGAGAAAAAGGCCACGGGTCTGCCCGCTTGGTTAAGGGTGGCCGCCAGAGCTACGTCGGATGCGTCGCTCTCGACCTGGAAGGGGAGAGACTCGTCGATAGCGCGCATCGTGGCCTTTGCGATATCCGCTTTGATGCGGCTGAAGGCCTGGTGAGCCTCTGTTGACAGGGGGAAGGTAGTGGTCTGTATTAGCGGGCGGGCCTTGTCTGCATATTGGGGGACCCACTGGGCGTAATATGAAAAGAACCCCAGGCAACGTTTCAGGGCTTTGGAGCAGTGGGGGAGGGCAAATTCCATAAGGGGGCGCATGCGTTGGGGTCGGGGCCTATTATCCCATTGCGCACTACGTATCCCAGGATGGCTAGCCGTTTTGTGCTAAAAACGCACTTTTCCTCGTTGTATGTGAGGTTCAAGGCGTTTGCGGTCTGGAGGAATTTTTGGAGGTTGGCGTCGTGGTCCTGCTGATCGTGGCCGCAGGTGGTTACGTTGCCGAGATACGGGAACGTGGCCTGCAGCCCGTGTTGGTCAACCATTCAGTCCATCTCCCGTTGGAAGACCGAGACCCCGTTTGTGACACCAAATGGGACCCTTAGGAAGTGGTATAGACGCCCGTCTGCCTCGAAGGCTGTGTACTTGCGGTCACCTGGGCGGATGGGGAGCTGGTGGTAGGCGGACTTGAGGTCCACGGTGGAGAAAACCTTATATTGGGCGATCCGATTTACCATGTCGGATATGCGGGGGAGAGGGTACGCATCCAGCTGTGTGTACCTGTTGATGGTCTGGCTATAGTCTATGACCATCCTTTGCTTCTCCCCGGTCTTTACTACTACCACCTGTGCTCTCCAGGGACATCCACATCCACTGTCCCTGGCTCCTTCACGTGCATGAAGTGTGTCCAGTTGCAGCTCCTGTTAGACCACTTGACGGCTCTGGAGCTGCGGATGGACTCACTTTGGAGCGTCCGCGATGCTGAGGACGTCGTGGATAGCACGTTTAGCGAGTTGGTCACACCGCAGGTGAAAGGTACTGAGGGAGATAGTAAATGGGTGACCAAAAGACAGAGCAAGAGTAGGAAGGCAGTGCAGGTGTCCTCTGCGGTCATCTCCCTGCAAAACAGATATACCGCTTTGGATACTGTTGAGGGAGATGGCTCACCAGGGGAAGGCAGCAGCAGCCAGGTTCATGGCACCGTGGCTGGCTCTGCTGCGCAGCTGGGCAGGAAGAAGAATGGCAGGGCTATAGTGATAGGGGACTCAATTGTAAGGGGAATAGACAGGCGGTTCTGTGGACGCAATCGAGACTCCAGGATGGTATGTTGCCTCCCTGGTGCAAGGGTCAAGGATGTATTGGAGCGGCTGCAGGACATTCTGGGGGGGAGGGTGAACAGCCAGCTGTCGTGGTGCACATAGGCACCAACGATATAGGTAAAAAACGGGATGAGCTCCTACAAGCTGAATTTAGGGAGCTAGGAGTTAAACTAAAAAGTAGGACCTCAAAGGTAGTAATCTCAGGATTGCTACCAGTGCCACGAGCTAGTCAGAGTAGGAATGTCAGGATAGAGAGGATGAATACGTGGCTCGAGAGATGGTGCAAGAGGGAGGGATTCAAATTCCTGGGACATTGAAACCGATTCTGGGGGAGGTGGGACCAGTACAAACCGGACGGTCTGCACCTGGGCAGGACTGGAACCGATGTCCTAGGGGGGGTGTTTGCTAGATCTGTTGGGGAGAGTTTAAACTAATGTGGTAGGGGGATGGGAACCAATGCAGGAAGTTGGAAGGTTGTAAAACAGGGACAGAAATAAAAGGCAGTAAGGGGGAAAGTGTAAGGCAGAGAAGCCATAGTCAAAAATCAAAAAGGGCGACAGTACAAGGTACAGTGACTGAGGGGAGCTCAGTGAATAGGACCAGGAATACTAAAAGAAATAAAACGGGAAGTGAAAACATTAATGGTAAGCGTCGCAGCAGGTTGTTACAGGAAGATATGGGTTCGACGACAAGGAAAATTAGGAGAAAGGTTAAGAGGAAATATAACTTAGGAGAGGTTACTGATCGAGGTGTTAAGATTAAGAACAGAGGTAAAAAAGCCAACATAAGTGTAATTTTCCTGAATGCTCGTAGTATTCGGAATAAGGTAAATGAGTTGATGACGCAAATCATCGTGAATGATTATGATTTAGTGGCCATTACTGAAACATGGTTAATGGATGGTCACGACTGGGAGTTAAATATCCGAGGGTATCAAACTTTTCGGAAGGACAGAGTGGATGGTAAGGGAGGTGGTGTAGCTCTGTTATTTAAGGATGACATCCGGGCAACAGTAAGGGATGACATCGGTGCTATGGAGGATAAGGTTGAATCCATTTGGGTGGAAATCAGGAATAGTAAGGCGAAAAAGTCACTGATAGGAGTAATCTATAGGCCACCAAATAGTAACATTATGGTGGGGCAGGCAATAAACAAAGAAATAACAGATGCATGTAGAAATGGTACAGCAGTAATCATGGGGGATTTTAATCTACATGTTGATTGGTTTAACCAGGTCGGTCAAGGCAGCCTTGAGGAGGAGTTTATAGAATGTATCCGCGATAGTTTCCTCGAACAGTATGTAATGGAACCTACGAGGGAACAAGCGGTCCTAGATCTGGTCCTGTGTAATGAGACAGGATTGATTCAGGATCTCATAGTTAGGGATCCTCTCGGAAGGAGCGATCACAATATGGTGGAATTTAAAATACAGATGGAGGGTGAGAAGGTAAAATCAAGCACGAGTGTTTTGTGCTTAAACAAAGGAGATTACAATGGGATGAGAGAAGAACTAGCTAAGGCAGACTGGGAGCAAAGACTTTATGGTGAAACAGTTGAGGAACAGTGGAGAACCTTCCAAGTGATTTTTCACATTGCCCAGCAAAGGTTTATACCAACAAAAAGGAAGGACGGTAAAAAGAGGGAAAATCGACCGTGGATATCTAAGGAAACAAGGGAGAGTATCAAATTGAAGGAAAAAACATACAAAGTAGCAAAGATCAGTGGGAGACTAGAGGACTGGGAAATCTTTAGGGGGCAACAGAAAGCTACTAAAAAAGCTATAAAGAAGAGTAAGATAGATTATGAGAGTAAACTTGCTCAGAATATAAAAACAGATAGTAAAAGTTTCTACAAATACATAAAACAAAAAAGAGTGGCGAAGGTAAATATTGGTCCTTTAGAGGATGAGAAGGGAGATTTAATAATGGGAGTTGAGGAAATGGCTGAGGAACTGAACAGGTTTTTTGGGTCGGTCTTCACAGTGGAAGACACAAATAACATGCCAGTGACTGATGCAAATGAGGCTATGACAGGTGAGGACCTTGAGAGGATTGATATCACCAAGGAGGTAGTGATGGGCAAGCTAATGGGGCTAAAGGTAGACAAGTCTCCTGGCCCTGATGGAATGCATCCCAGAGTGCTAAAAGAGATGGCTAGGGAAATTGCAAATGCACTAGTGATAATTTACCAAAATTCACTAGACTCTGGGGTGGTCCCGACGGATTGGAAATTAGCAAACGTGACACCACTGTTTAAAAAAGGAGGTAGGCAGAAAGTGGGTAATTATAGGCCAGTGAGCTTAACTTTGGTAGTAGGGAAGATGCTGGAATCTGTCATCAAGGGAGAAATAGCGAGGCATCTGGATGGAAATTGTCCCATTGGACAGACGCAGCATGGGTTCATAAAGGGCAGGTCATGCCTAACTAATTTAGTGGAGTTTTTTGAGGACATTAACAGTGCGGTAGATAACGGGGAGCCAATGGATGTGGTATATCTGGATTTCCAGAAAGCCTTTGACAAGGTGCCACACAAAAGGTTGTTGCATAAGATAAAGATGCATGGCATTAAGGGGAAAGTAGTAGCATGGATCGAGGATTGGTTAATTAATAGAAAGCAAAGAATGGGGATTAATGGGTGTTTCTCTGGTTGGCAATCAGCAGCTAGTGGTGTCCCTCAGGGATCAGTGTTGGGCCCACAACTGTTCACAATTTACATAGATGATTTGGAGTTGGGGACCAAGGGCAATGTGTCCAAGTTTGCAGACGACACTAAGATAAGTGGTAAAGCAAAAAGTGCAGAGGATACTGGAAGTCTGCAGAGGGATTTGGATAGGCTAAGTGAATGGGCTAGGGTCTGGCAGATGGAATACAATGTTGACAAATGTGAGGTTATCCATTTTGGTAGGAATAACAGCAAAAGGGATTATTATTTAAATGATAAAATATTAAAACATGCTGCTGTGCAGAGAGACCTGGGTGTGCTAGTGCATGAGTCGCAGAAAGTTGGTTTTCAGGTGCAACAGGTGATTAAGAAGGCAAATGGAATTTTGTCCTTCACTGCTAGAGGGATGGAGTTTAAGACGAGGGAGGTTATGCTGCAATTGTATAAGGTGTTAGTGAGGCCACACCTGGAGTATTGTGTTCAGTTTTGGTCTCCTTACTTGAGAAAGGACGTACTGGCACCGGAGGGTGTGCAGAGGAGATTCACTAGGTTAATCCCAGAGCTGAAGGGGTTGGATTACGAGGAGAGGTTGAGTAGACTGGGACTGTACTCGTTGGAATTTAGAAGGATGAGGGGGGATCTTATAGAAACATATAAGATTATGAAGGGAATAGATAGGATAGATGCGGGCAGGTTGTTTCCACTGGCGGGTAAAAGCAGAACTAGGGGGCATAGCCTCAAAATAAGGGGAAGTAGATTTAGGACTGAGTTTAGGAGGAACTTCTTCACCCAAAGGGTTGTGAATCTATGGAATTCCTTGCCCAGTGAAGCAGTAGAGGCTCCTTCATTAAATGTTTTTAAGATAAAGATAGATAGTTTTTTGAAGAATAAAGGGATTAAGGGTTATGATGTTCGGGCCGGAAAGTGGAGCTGAGTCCACAAAAGATCAGCCATGATCTCATTGAATGGTGGAACAGGCTCGAGGGGCCAGATGGCCTACTCCTGCTCCTAGTTCTTATGTTCTTATGTTCTTATTGCTGGCCTGGATTATGCCTTCCTTCAGCAACCGCTGGACTTCAGAACGAATAAATATCCGGTCCTGGGCGCTGTACCGTCTGCTCCTAGTGGCGACGGGTTTGCAATCCGGGGTGGGGTTTGCAAACAAGGACGGCGGTTCAACTTTGAGAGTTGCGAGGCCGCAGATAGTGAATGGGGGTATTGGGCCGCCGAATTGAAACGTTAGGCTCTGCAGGTTGCACTGGAAATCTAATCCAAGTAATGTGGGCGCGCAGAGTTGGGGAAGGACGTAGAGCCTGTAGTTTTTAAACTCCCTCCCTTGCACTGTTAGGTTCGCGATGCAGAACCCTTTGATCTCTACGGAGTGGGATCCTGCAGCTAGGGAAATCTTTTGCGTACTTGGATGGATGGTCAAAAAACAGTGTCTTACCGTGTCGGGGTGGATGAAACTTTCGGTGCTCCCGGAGTCGATCAGGCATGGTGTCTCATGTCCGTTGATCAGCACCGTTGTTGTCGTCGTCTGGAGCGTCCGGGGCCGTGATTGATCTAACGTCACCGAGGCCAGTCGTGGTCGTAGTGTCTCAGCGTCTTCTTCGGACCCCGTGGAGCCGTCGATGCTGGGGTCCTTTGTTGTCATCCAAGATGGCGGCGTCCATGAATCGCATGCGGCCGGGGGTGGACAAAATGGCCGCCCCCATGGATCGCACGTGGTCGGGGGTGGACAAAATGGCCACCCCCATGCATCGCACGTGACTGGGGAGTCACAAGATGGCGGCGCCCATCCTCCCCTCGTGGTGGCCGGGACCCAAAATGGCGGCGCCCGCGGGTCGCACATGGGGTGCTGGGGGGGTTGGGGAGCGTTTGGGATGCGCTGGGCTCGTTCTTCTCCGGGGATCGCGGCGACCCCCCCGGGACCGGCACACAGCCGCGAAATGGCCCTTTTTGCCACAGCTCTTGCAAATAGCTGCGCGGGCCGGGCAGTGCTACCGGGGGTGTTTTGCTTGCCCGCAGAAATAGCAGCGGGCCCCCCCGGGATGATCCGGCGCTTTAACCGCGCAAGCCTGTGAGGGAAAGGGGGGGGTTTGACGCGACGGGGGTCCACGGAGCCCAAGGACTGCCGCGCGGTCGGGGCCATAGGTGCGGGCGTTTTGCGAGGCCACATCTAGGGAGGCTGCAATGGCCCGTGCCTCTGAGAGTCCTAGCGACTCTTTTTCTAAAAGTCTTTGGCGAATTTGGGGAGAGTTCATACCTGCCACAAACGCATCGCGAATTAACATGGCCGTGTGTTCAGTCGCGTTTACCAGCGGGCAGCTGCAGCCCCGTCCCAAAATTAGCAGCGCGGCGTAGAACTCCTTTAACGATTCTCCGGGACTTTGCCGTCTCGTTGCGAGTTGGTAGCGTGCGTAGACCTGGTTCACGGGGCGAACGTAGATGCTCTTCAGTGCTGCGAGCGCCGTCGGGAAATCCTCTGCGTCTTCTATTAGAGGGTAAATTTCCGGGCTTACCCTTGAGTGCAGGACCTGCAGTTTCTGGTCTTCTGTGATCCGGCCGGGGGCAGTTCGGAGGTAGCCTTCGAAACAAGCTTGCCAGTGTTTAAAGACTGCTGCCGAGTTCACTGCGTGGGGGCTGATCCGCAGGCATTCCGGGGCGATCCGGAGCTCCATAGTCCTTTAAGCACGCTTAATAAATTGTAGCGCACAATGACTTACGAGAGAGACGAGTAGAGATGAAGTCGATGAGGCTTTATTAAGCGTGACTTGTTCCCAGCAGTTCAGCAACAGAATGGAGCTGCGGGGAGAAGCACGGGTTCTTATACTCCGCCTTCAGGGCGGAGCCAGGGGTCAACAGCCAACCAGGACCCGGGATCTGTCAGCCAATAGCATCACGGCTTCACAGTCCCACATGACCCCTAATACATACCACCACACTAACAAAGGGATATAATTTGCGATAGATTTTGTTGCGTGAAACTTTCGGGAGTTGCGTAAACCGGAAAATAGCTTGAGCCGTACCCGTGTTTGCACCACCTCTTTATTCCCCCTTGTTCCAAATTTCCGGGAGACAGAAGTAATTGTAGGGATGGCCATGAAGGCAATGGAACGCCTGATGCATCCACAAGAGCCCGAGGTCGCAACGACCAATAGATCAGAAGTGTCCCGTATGGGAAGAAGAGCTTAGAGATACCTAAAGGGGAAAGAATGGCCCCTATGGTCTGAGTTTTGCGCGAATGAAGAGACAGGTCCTGGCAGCATAGGACAAACTTGGTGGGACAGCCTGACCGAGATCCATAAAAAGTGTTTGACTAAGGTTCGTAAGCCGATGGCAATCGTGTCCTGTCTGGCACATTTGCGAGGCACAGCGGAGGTCGTGAGGATGCTCCGAATGCAGCTTGAAGAGAAGGAGAGAAGTAGAGAGGGAGATTTAAGTGAAAGTGAGGAATTAAATGTGCAGCTCCGGGAGCAGTTAGCAGCGAAGGACAAGGAAATGGATGATGTCAAGAGGGCACATCAATCCTGTCTCGCCCACCTGAGCAGCTTCCAAATCCAATACGATAAGGCCTACCAGGACTTACAGCGTGCTGTCCTGGTATGAAAAGAGACAGAGAATCAGGTACAACAGTTAAGGAAACAGTGCGACGATCTAAAGGCAGCCCTCCGAGCACTCCACAGCTCCACCACGGAACAGAGGCAGAGTTCGGTGGATCACGCCAAGTGCAGGCAGCAAATTGCAAAGCTGCAATCCCGGCTATCTGTTCAAAATGGGTTTAGAGACACCTTTGGCCCACAGCTAGATCAGGAAGACGGCCCCGATTGGCAGGAATTCAGTGAAACGGCCCAACGGTACGTAAGTGAGACCGAGAATCAGAATAGAGCCCCCCAGGCCCCGAAAAGAAAAGCACCCGCACCACTGACTGCACAAGCAGCACCCAACCCACTGAACCCCATCACCACGCAGCGCAGGGTTACCACGGAAGACCAACCCAATTTTGTGTACACCACCCCATTAACCATCACCCAGTTGAGAGATGCCCGCGAGAAGAGGTAGTATGGGCTGAGGTTAGAAACAGGAAAGGAGAGGTCACCCTGTTAGGGGTTTTCTGTAGGCCTCCAAAAAGTTCCAGAGATGTAGAGGAAAGGATTGCAAAGATGATTCTGGATAGGAGCGAAAGCAACAGGGTCGTTGTTATGGGGGACTTTAACTTTCCAAATATTGACTGGAAACGCTATAGTTCGAGTACTTTAGATGGGTCCGTTTTTGTCCAATGAGTGCAGGAGGGTTTCCTGACACAGTATGTAGCTAGGCCAACAAGAGGCGAGGCCATATTGGATTTGGTACTGGGGAATGAACCAGGACAGGTGTTAGATTTGGAGGTAGGTGAGCACTTTGGTGATAGTGACGACAATTCGATTACGTTTACTTTAGTGATGGAAAGGGATAGGTATATACCGCAGGGCAAGAGTTATATCTGGGGGAAAGGCAATTATGATGCGATGAGGCAAGACTTAGGATGCATCGGATGGAGAGGAAAACTGCAGGGGATGGGCACAATGGAAATGTGGAGCTTGTTCAAGGAACAGCTACTGCGTGTCCTTGATAAGTATGTACCGGTCAGGCAGGGAGGAAGTGGTCGAGCAAGGGAACCGTGGTTTACTAAGGCAGTCGAAACACTTGTCAGGAGGAAGAAGGAGGCTTATGTAAAGATGAGACATGAAGGTTCAGTTAGTGCGCTCGAGAGTTACAAGTTAGCTAGGAAGGACCTAAAGAGAGAGCTAAGAAGAGCCAGGAGGGGACATGAGAAGTCTTTGGCAGGTAGGATCAAGGATAACCGTAAAGCTTTCTATAGATATGTCAGGAATAAAAGAATGACTAGGGTAAGAGTAGGGCCAGTCAAGGACAGTAGTGGGAAGTTGTGCGTGGAGTCCGAGGAGATAGGAGAGGTGCTGAATGAATATTTTTCGTCAGTACTCACACAGGAAAAAGACAATGTTGTCGAGGAGAATACTGAGATTCAGGATACTAGACTAGAAGGGCTTGAGGTTCATTAGGAGGAGGTGTTAGCAATTCTGGAAAGTGTGAAAATAAATAAATCCCCTGGACCGGATGGGATTTATCCTAGGATTCTCTGGGAAGCTAGGGAGGAGATTGCTGAGCCTTTGGCTTTGATCTTTAAGTCATCTTTGTCTACAGGAATAGTGCCAGAAGACTGGAGGATAGCAAATGTTGTCCCCTTGTTCAAGAAGGGGAGTCGAGACAACCCCGGTAACTATAGACCAGTGAGCCTTACTTACATAGAATTTACAGTGCAGAAGGAGGCCATTCGGCCCATCGAGTCTGCACCGGCTCTTGGAAAGAGCACCCTACCCAAGTCCACACCTCCACCCTATCCCCATAACCCAGTAACCCCACCCAGCACTAAGGGCAATTTTGGACACTAAGGGCAATTTAGCATTGCCAATCCACTTAACCTGCACATCTTTGGACTGTGGGAGGAAACCCACGCAGACACGGGGAGAACGTGCAAACTCCGCACAGACAGTGACCCAGCGGGAAATCGAACCTGGGACCCTCGAGCTGTGAAGCAATTGTGCTATCCACAATGCTACCGTGCTGCCGTACTTCTGTTGTTGGCAAAATCTTGGGAAGGTTTATAAGAGATAGGATGTATAATCATCTGGACAGGAATAATTTGATTAGAGATAGTCAACACGGTTTTGTGAAGGGTAGGTCGTGCCTCACAAACTTTATTGACTTCTTTGAGAAGGTGACCAAACAGGTGGATGAGTGTAAAGCAGTTGATGTGGTGTATATGGATTTCAGTAAAGCGTTTGATAAGGTTCGCCATGGTAGGCTACTGCAGAAAATACGGAGGCATGGGATTCAGGGTGATTTAGCAGTTTGGATCAGAAATTGGCTAACTGGAAGAAGGCAAAGGGTGGTGGTTGATGGGAAATGTTCAGACTGGAGTCTAGTTACTAGTGGTGTACCACAAGGATCTGTTTTGGGGCCACTGCTGTTTGTCATTTTTACAAATGACCTGGAGGAGGGTGTTGAGGATGGGTGAGTAAATTTGCAGATGATACTAAAGTCGGTGGAGTTGTGGACAGTGCGGAAGGATGTTACAAGTTACAGAGGAACATAGATAAGCTGCAGCACTGGGCTGAGAGGTGGCAAATGGAGTTTAATGCAGAAAAGTGTGAGGTGATTCATTTTGAAAGGAATAACAGGAAGACAGAGTACTGAGCTAATGGTAAGATTCTTGGCAGTGTGGATGAGCAGAGAGATCTTGGTGTCCATGTCCATAGATCCCTGAAAGTTGCCACCCAGGTGGAGATGGTTGTTAAGAAGGCGTACGGTGTGTTAGCTTTTATTGGTAGAGGGATTGAGTTTCGGAGCCATGAGGTCATGTTGCAGCTGTACAAAACTCTGGTGCGGCCGCATTTGGAGTATTGCGTGCAATTCTGGTCGCCGCATTATAGGAAGGATGTGGAAGCATTGGAAAGGGTGCAGAGGAGATTTACCAGAATGTTGCCTGGTCTGGAGGGAAGATCTTGTGAGGAAAGGCTGAGGGACTTGCGGCTGTTTTCGTTAGAGAGAAGAAGGTAAAGAGGTGACTTAATTGAGGCATACAAGATGATAAGAGGATTGGATAGGGTGGACAGTGAGAGCCTTTTTTCTTGGATGGTGTTGTCTAGCACGAGGGGACATAGCTTTAAATTGAGGGGAGATAGATATAGGACAGATGTTAGAGGTAGGTTCTTTACTCAGAGAGTAGTAAGGGCATGGAATGCCCTGCCTGCAACAGTAGTGGACTCGCCAACACTAAGGGCATTCAAATGGTCATTGGATAGACATATGGACGATGAGGGAATAGTGTAGATGGGTTTTGGAGTCGTCTCACAGGTCGGCGCAACATCGAGGGCCGAAGGGCCTGTACTGCGCTGTCATGTTCTATGTTCTATGATAGAGACTTTCCACCCCACATCAGACCCACACCACTTTTTCGAGTTAGTGAAACAACAGACCCTCATGTACGGTTTAGACGAGCAGGAAGAGGTAAAGCTCATAGTGATGAGCCTAGACCCCTCAGTTAGTTCAGCCCTTCCCGACCCACAGAATGTAGGAGGAGGTAGCCTCCAAGAAATGAAAACGTCCATTTTAGACGCCATAGGGTATAATAGAGGAGACCCGGTAGAAGGACTCAACCGGTGCAGGCAGAAAAAGGGAGAGCATCCAACAGCGTTTGCTGGATGCCTTTGGATCCATTTTACTGCTGTATTTGGTGAGTTAGCCCGCGCCCATTTACCAGTAGACAATACGGCCAAATGGACCCGTACGTTAGTTTCCCATGCCAGAGGCAGGACAGAAGGCATGTGTCAGTTACGACCCCTCAGACCCAACACACAATGAAGTGTGGGTTCTAAAACGATTGTCCAGAGCTTGGGAACAGCCTGTACAGAGAAAGAAGAGCAGGAGAGAGTAGACACCACAATGAATCCAGTAAGGGCTCACCAAGACCCCGCATGGGTAAATGAAGGCAGAGGTACAGCACTGCACCCCAAGACATGAGAATGTTACAATTGTGGACAGAAAGGACATTTCGCCCAAGAATGTCAAGTCCCCCGAAGCAGCAAAGAAATCAGCACCCAAACGCGCCCCCCCCCCCCCCCCCCCCCCCAGAAACAATACCAGACCCATCCACAGTATTAGCGCCCGACCAGATAATTCTGCCATGAATCGCACCGATTGATGGTGTTCGGGCTCCCCAACTTGGGTCTGCGATACCCTTTGGGGTAAGTCCGAAAGACCGGTACTTGCAGGCACAGTCCGGGAACACGCCGTAGAGTTCCTTTGGGACACAGGAGGGTCCTGAACCACGATGAACTCCTCCACTATGTACCAGAAAGAGATATGGCCCACTACGGACACCACTACCCTTAGTGGCCTCACAGGTCACCTCCAGCAGGGACACATCACAGCCCCTGTGGACATACAGCTCGGGAATATGAGAACAAAACACTTGGTTGTTTTAGTAGATTTACCCCAGGCAGCAGAACACGTCCTCGGCATCGATTTCATGAGTGCACACAGCCTTTCATTCAACCCAGTCAACTGATGCATATGGAAAATGGCTAGAGCTGCGTGAGCCCCCACCACGCTCACAGTAGGAGATTATGCCCATAGAATCAGCTCAGTAGGAGAGTACTGGTTTGATCCACAAACCATTACCACAGACAAAGCGGTTAGAGAGGTCTTGAAAAAACATAAAGCAGCATTTGCCCAGCACAAGCACGACTGCGGCAAAATCCCAGGAGTAGTAAACATTAGAGGTCCCGTTCCTAAGCCCCAGAAACAGTACGGCTTCCCCCAGCAAGCTGAGGGAGAGATAGCCAAGGTAATTCAAAGTTTACTGAATCAAGAAGTGATTCAACCCGTCGCATCGACGAATAATGCCCCGATTTGGCCAGTAAGAAAACCAGATGGATCATGGCGACTGACCATCAACTACAGAGAATTTAACAAAATGACCCCACAAGCAGCCCCCACCGTTGCCATGAGTCCTGAGACCATGTTGAGACAGGGACTCCAGTCGAAGTTTTTCACAGTGTTGGATATCAGCAATGGCTTTTGGTCCATACCACTGGACAAAGCATGCCAGTATAAATTTGCATTCACTTTCCAAGGACAGCAGTACATGTGGACGTGCCTTCCACAAGGCTTCCACAACTCCCCCTCCATTTTTCACAGACAATTGGCAAACGGATTATCTAAATTTTCCCGCCCTGAATGCCTTGTTCAGTATGTGGACGATTTGCTCCGACAGACTGATACCAAGGAAGAGCACATCTCGCTTCTTTCTGAATTATTAGAACTGCTCACAACGATTGGATGCAAAATTAACCCCAAGAAAGCTCAAATCCTTCAGGAAAAAGTCACATATTTAGGTACCGTCATCACGCATGGGAAGCGTGAAATAGAACACAAATGCATAGATTCCATTGTAAAATTGCCCTTGCCCCAGAACGTAGCACTCCGGTCATTTTTAGGACTGGTTGGATTTTGTAGAAACCACATAGATGGATTCGCCACAAAAGCAGCCCCACTTTCCGAGCTACTAAAGAAACAGGCCCCATGGAAATGGCTTCCACAGCACACGGATGCTGTGGATGCATTGAAATGCGCCCTGAGCACAGCCCCCGCTTTGCAAGCCCCAGATCCACACTCCCCAGAGGCGATAGAGGTAGCGACCACCGGCCGAACCCATTCGGCCGTACTCCTGCAGGAAAGGCACAATCGTCTAGGACCCGTAGTCTATTCCTCGCGAGTCTTAGATCCGGTGGAACAAGGATTTTCAGCCTGCGAAAGGCACCTGTTAGCAGTTTTCTGGGCGGTACAGTACTTCTCGTACATAACCGGACTCAACCCAGCACCCATTTTGACCGAGCATACCCCGACACAGCTTCTATTGGACGGCAGACTAAAGGATGGCACAGTAAGCCAAATTCGAGCAGTGCGATGGACCCTACTCCTACAGGGACGCGACATCACTGTAAAACTGACAAAAACGCACATTTTCCTGGCTGATAATTTGCACTATGCAGGAACCCCACATAAGTGCGAGATCATAGCCCCCAAGCACAGTACAGGCCCCTTTGTCCCCAAGTCGGTACCCAAGAAAGACAGGTATCGGACCACCGACGACCTAGCCCACAGACAAAGCGTTGAGGATTTATGTAGATGACGCCTCCACAGTCCTTGATGGACAAAGGATAACAGGATGTGGTATTTATGTGGAGGACGTGCAGGGATGCGCTTTGGAAGCGATTGCTTTAAAATTGCCTGGACACTTAGGTTTGCAGGCAGCCGAGTTAGCAGCCATTGCTTACATTGTCCAGCACCCCGATTCGTTCCCGACCCCTGCAGACATATATTCAGACAGTTTGTACATCTGCAACAGCCTAACAGAATTCCTACCCCTGTGGGAATCGAGAGGATTTATTTCCGCCGACGGAAAACCTCTACCCTCAGCGCCATCGCTCAAACACATCCTCCAGACAGCTAAAGGCAGGAAATATAGCATAATTAAAGTAAGAAGTCACCATCGTTCCTCCCCACCCGGTAACGTGAAAGCTGACGCTCCAGCGAAGGCAGGCTCATCACATGGCCACTTTTGGCAACCCCCGAGAGTGCCCCAGTACACGCGGTCCAGGTCTCACAGACCAACATCCAAGACTTAGCCCAGGCACAAAAGGAAGATGAAGCATTAAAGGAAATTTTAAAAGAAAACTTCCCAGCTCCCTACGAAAAGTTTAGGAATTCTTTGACGGTCCATGAGGGAATCATTTTAAAAGATGGAATTTATGTTGTCCCCACCCAGGACAGGAATGAGATAATTTGTAAGTTCCATGATGGACATGGACACCAAGGGATTGAATCCACCCTTGCCCACCTCAGACCCCTCTGCTGGTGGCCTGATTTGAAAACCGACGTGTCCCATTACGTCTAAAACTGTTTAATTTGTGCACAAAACAATCCGGATAGATATGCGAAAAAAGTCCAGCAACGACACACCCGCCCTGTAAATGGCCCGTGGACAAACCTTCAATTGGTTTATATTGGTCCCCTCTCCCCCCTGCAGAAATGGATACAAATATGTGTTAGTGGTAATAGACACATTAACGAAATGGGTCGAAGCGTTCCCCTCGAGAACAAATACAGCCAAGGCCACGGCAAAGATCTTTACAGAGCCAATTTTTACGAGATGGGGACTCCCCCGTAGTATTGAGTCGGACCAAGGTTCCCACTTTACGGTCAGGGTCATGAAAAATGTTATGACGATATTTGGGATTAAGCAAAAGTTCCACATTGCCTATCACCTGCAGTCCAGCGGCATTGTGGAAGCATGAACCGGACACTAAAGGCCACATTAGAAAAATGGTGCAGCAGAACAACACAACATGGGACACAGTGCTCCCATTCGCACTGATGTTTATTAGAAACACAGTGTCGAGTTCGACAGGATATACCCCCTATACCCTCATGACTGGACGACCCATGAAGCGTACCGAATACTTATTTGGACTTGATTTGGCCCGCCCCGCAGTCACCGCCCTGCCCATGAGTAAGCAGTCCAGCACATGGTAGAGAATATTAAAGCAGCACAGCTCGCTGCAGCTGTTCGACTAGGCACTAAACGAAAGCAGAGTAAGGCCTGCTTTGATAAGACAGTACACCTGACAGAGTATACAGTCGGACAGCAAGTGATGATCACTTTATACGACCCCAGCTCATTCCTCACCCCTAAATGTGCAGGACCCTATTCAATCTCAGACAAAGTAAGCCCCTCAGTTTATAAAATCCCGTATCCGAACGGGAAATCAGGATGGTTCCATGTAAATCAGCTTAAGGTTTATGGAACGCAGTGCAGCCACTCGCACCACCTCTCATTGGTGATGGCAGACAACGAGGACCCGCCCACTGACAACCCAATTTCCCCCTTCCCCCGCAGCAGCAGCACGTCCACAGACACGACCTTGACCCCGCCCCCAGAATCAAATTTCAACCTAACGGTTGATTCGGCTGCTAGCGACGGCGACAGCACTACTGAAGCCCCTGAGAGACCCGAACAAAGCTCCCACGAACCAGGCCCCAGTCACTACAGGCCCAGAGACCCCAACCACGATACGCTCAGCCTCTTTGAGAAGATTTATTTGCCCACACCGGAACCTGACCCACCACCCGATGATAGCGACAGCCCCCTTGCCCCGACCTCCCTAAGGAACATGAAACACTGGCACCGTGATAATTCCTGTTGACTGACAAGGAATGACAAAATGGACCCCACATCGGCACACGCCGCGTTAGCACGCAAACTCCATGAGCGAGTTTGGTACCCGGGAGATGGTGACAACTCTGAGTCTGACTCCCACCATGGTAACCCCTTTGAAAATCTTTTTGGAATGGAACCTTGAGATGTCCAGATGATGAGAGTCAGGAACCGACTGAGATTTATGGTATCCTGTACTCTGATGGGACCTGCCCGCTTTGATGTTTAGTTTGTTTTTAAATATGCTCTCTTGTACGATTTTGTGTGTTGTTCTCACGGCGCTTTCTTGATGCAGTCATAATTACTCTCCTGACGCCACACGGCAGTTAGAGAAACAAGTTTGTTGGAGCCATATATTTACAAATAATTACCGCTCTCGGAAGGTCACTCAGGCAGTGGAGTAACGGCACTTATCCCCGCCCTGCCTGAGGACCCCCTATACATTGGGTCAGCCAAGCTCAGGTAGTGGAGCAACGGCACAGATCACCGCCTTACCCGGGGATTCCACCCATTCTTGCCCTGCCGTGGATCATATGCACCACCCCATTCGGATAATTGTTTTCAAAACTTTTTTGCTGTTTTTTTTCAGTCCTATGGTTTAAAGAATGCTTTTTACCACAACTTTTGCCCTCTCCGGCAACCCTTCGGTTGCTATCCCCCACATACTATTTACATGTCAGAAACACTTGGTTGGAAAAACAACTTTGCAGAGGATGGAGAAATTGTCCGCCCACACAGCCCATCGACCATAGGCTGCGAGAGTGCTTGCACTGACACAGAATTTCTTTTCGGATGTCTTGTCTCTGCAAATGGTGGTTTAAAAAAAAAAATGAGGGAGTCACATATGGTGACGATTCTAATGGGAAATTGATGTTAAGGAGACACAGACAGACAAACAAGATGTTAAGAGGCAAGATAATGACAGACACTATGCTTGTTCCCCTAGGAAGATACTCAAAGACGAAGGAAAGCCTGAATAAGATGAAGACGACCCTGATGATCGGCATCATGATCGTCGCTGGAACAGTTGCGTGTGTTCCTTACCTGCACCTCCCTCACCACTCAAGCCCCGAACACGACTACCCAACACAACACCCCCAGCCTGGACACTACATCACACATAGACCCAGCCACCGATACCCCCACATGGTGTGAGAATTGCGTTAAGTGGTATTCCCTGTCATACACAATGGAAGCCTTACTAGTAAAAGCCATATTGTGCAGTGTCATTCAGACAATTAGATTGTGGAAATGGAGGAGGAGAGCCTCCCGCCCTCCAGTATACACTGGAGCCCCTTTCCTCGGACTCCAGCAAACCCCACACTCTTTCTGAACCTTTCTCTTTAATGAGATCCACGGTTGTTGTTTTTGTTAATAAAGTTATTTTTCTGTATGTGAATGTTAGTGATAAGAAGAAATGTGATGCTGCTATTGAATTTTTGTATTGTACGATAAGTTCTTTGATTGTTAAATAGCAGCATGAGTGTAGTCTAGTTAGAGACAGTTAGAGGTAGCGACCACCACCCTTTTTAGTGAATGTTAAATGGCCCCATAGGAATTTTTAGACATATGTTGTTTTAGGGAAATTTAGGTAAAGGTTTTTGACCCATAGGACAGAGTAGAGTAGAACTTATCCTTGGTTAAGGGTACCCGGCATTTCAGAGAACAAAGAAGACCCAGTATTGTGATCCTTCACGCTTCATGTTGAGGATCAAGAGGACAGAGTGTAGCCATCTTACAACTAGGTACAGAGAAACCTGCAAAGCCTAGCGGGTAAAATGGACAAGCCAAGACTCAGGCAGGCTCAGAACCGGAAATGCATATTTGTAAGCAAGAAGTCCAGACGGCATTGAAACTCCATCCAATTAGCATTTTAATGGGGCCGATTAGCATTTGATGGCCTATCTTCACCGAAACAAATTGCCATTGTACTCGAGCAACCGGGACAGTCCCAGACATTTCGGCGCCACTTCCTGTTCAAGGGAAATGCAAACAACGGGGTCAGTGACGGCTTGGGACACGCCCAGTCATCCAGATCCCCGCCCACTTATTGGTTAGGAATCGAACGGAGTGATCAGAGATCTCCTAATTAGAAGGGTCCAAACCGGAGGACCGCCCAAAAGAGCGCAAAAACCCCCAAGTATAAGAAGAAGTGTTCGCCATATGTTCGCTCTCTCTTGGACCTGGTACCCCGGTCACGGCCATCTCCAAGTGCAGCAACACCAGAAGCAAGATCAACGCTCGCTACCAGACGGATGAGCCTAGCTGAGCAGCAGTTACTCCTTCGGACTCAATAGATCCAGAATCAAACAACGGCCACTGTTCTCTGACCTAAGCCGGGTGCCCGAAGTTAAGTACAGGTTGTCTTAGTCGACAGGTGTAGTTAACTAGTAGTGTTTATGTTGCATGACTAATTGTGTGTAAATAAAGTACCGTTGACCTTGAACTAACTGGTGTTTGGCTCTTTGATCGATAACCGGTTGAAACTTGTGGTGGTATCATTTGATACCTGGCGACTCTAAGCATTAGGACATAAATAACAGAAAGAAGGACAAATTCACTGATTGCCATAATTGGAACAGAGCCACAGAAAGGACAGAGAAAAGAGTATAGTAAAAAGAAGGCAATAGAAGCAACAGTGCTACCCACTGTGCTACCGTGCTCCAAACATGGACCCATGTTTGACATTGTTAATCTTTTCCTTTTCACATACCGAAAGAAGCTGTTACAGTCTGCCTTTTTGTTACTTGCTGACTTGCATTCATATTCTCTTTTCCCTTTCTTTATCAGTTTCTTGATCGTCCTTTGATGGATTCTGAATTGCTATCAAATCTTGGGCTCACCATTTTTCCTGATAACCTTATGACCACCCTTTTATATAATGTAATATTTACCTTCTTTTGTTATGCAGGGTTGATTTACCTATTCTGTTAGGGCTTTTGTGCTTCAGTGGAATGTATATTTGCTGTAAACCATGTAACAGTTCTTTAAATACTAGCTAGTGCCTGTCTACCATCAAATCATTTCATGTCTTTTCCCAACTTATCAAAGCCTATCATTGTCTCGTATGTCTTTATAATCTCCTTCGTTCAGATGTAGGCCATGGTATCAGAATGGAATTATCATTTTCAACCTTAATGCAAAACTCTACCATGTTACGGTCACTATTTCCGAATAGTTCCTTTAATGCAAGGTTATTGAATAGCCCTTTCTCATTAGATAATACTATGGGCACGATTCCCTGGAACAATTTCACAGTTCATTTGAGGCGGATTTTTCATGGAGTTTGCCGCCGGCTCTACCAGCGAGTTCCCCACCGCTATTCAATGACACATAGTCACTTTTTTGGGCCCTGGGGAGTTTCTCACCAGTTTAGCCCACACTTAGGGCGCAATCTTCCCAAAGGGAACAAAGTTCCCGAGCGAGTGCGTTTAGCTGCGTGTTTCACGGCACCCTGGCCAATTTCCTGATTTGTGCCATGCCCATCATTAGCTCTATGGTTTTGTGGCCTGTAAACAACTCCCACCAGAGTTTTCTTCCCCTTGTTGTTTCCTAGGTCCACCAGTCCAAAGATGTGCAGGTTAGGTGGATTGGCCATGCTAAATTGCCCTTAGTGTCCACAATTGCCCTTAGTGTTGGGTGGGGTTACTGGGTTATGGGGATAGGGTGGGGGTGTGGGTGCTCTTTCCAAGAGCCGGTGCAGACTCGATGGTCCGAATGGCCTCCTGCACTGTAAATTCTATGATTACATAAAAAGAAATTGCTGGAAAATCTCAGCACTTCTGACAGCATCTATGGAGAGAGAACAGAGCTAACGTTTGAATCTGGATCACTCTTCGTCAGAGCTGACTCTACATCTTGATTCTTTGACCGAATGTTTTCTCTCACTTATGTACTGATCTCATCCCTTGTTAACAGAACTAAGTCCCTGCTTTTCTTCTCCGCCCATCCTTCCTAACTGATGGAATATCGCTGTATGTTCAATTTCCTGGCCTTGTCAAACGGTACCCACATCTATGCAATGGCAAGTAAATTGCACATATTGACCTCTCTTGTGCCTTGTTGCAAATGCTGTGTGCATTCAGACAGAGTGCCATTAACTTTGTCTTTTTAATGTTATTCCACATTCTGGTTCTATTTGATACTTGCCTTTGTTTAATCTGCCTTCTAACTTTGCCTACGATGTTTTGACTTCCTGTTCCTAGTTTGGCTTCCCTCCAATCTGAGCTCCAGCCTGAGTGTTCATTGCTGCACTAACAACAAATTTAAGATAATCAGTTGTACTCCAAACACGTGTCATTTACATTTGCTAGAAGTGACATACATTCATACGCAGGAATCCGTTCTCTGCAAACAAAATAAATATATTCAAGCCTTGCATCTATTTTGAATTACCCAAGAGCTTATTGTTCTTCCATTGCTTTCTCCATGGCAATGCCTAGGCCAATCAGAGTTGACTTGACAATTAATCACCTCCCTTTTCTCCTGGTGTACAAATTGTTGCGATTGTTTGAAAATTTGGCACACTTTAGTTTGTCCTGATGAGTGCAAAACGAAAAGCTTCAACAGCATGTCTTTCTTTTCAGCAATGTTCAAGTTCTGTATTATAAAGTGACTGTTTAGGAGTAATCTGAGGACATAAAAGGCAATGTATGATTGAAACGACGTTGTTTTCTTTCTATTTGCTATGCACACAGGTTTTGTAGCTTTTGTAAAAAGATAAAGCTGAATTGGAAAATGTTGATTCAAAAGAGTTTTGAAATAAAAACTAATTAAAACAAATTAAATGTCTTTAACTCTGGAATTCCTGCTTTGTCCCCTATACCTCACCCACCTATCTCGGCTCCTCCTCTTCATAAAACCTGCTTCTTTGACCAACGTTTGGTCACTCCATCTGATCCCTTTTCTCTAGGCTGACATCACTTTTCCCTCCATCTCAGTAGAGCATCTTAGGGTCTTCAGATTTGTTTTTCGATCATATTATTTTTTGAATTGTCAGTTTTTCTGGGCTATTTCAGATGCTTTATAGCTGTCAGGTTTTCTGAGCATTGAAGCTTGTCAGATCTGATTGTGTTGCTATCGTCACTTCAAAGAGATGCCTGTTAACTGCATCACCCAACATCAGCTGATATTGATGCAGAGGAAATCGCTGGCTGCCCTAGGAGAGAAGACTCCAACAAGATGGACTATATCCTGCACATACAATGCTTTGTGTAGTAGGTTTTGAACAAAGAACAATACAGCACATGAACAGGCCTTTTGGCCCTCCATGCCTGCACCGGTCATGATACCAACCTTTGCCAAATACTCAGCACTTCCTTGAGCCGTTTCCCTCTATACCACTCCTATCCATGTGTTTGTCAAGATGCCTTTTGAACGCTCATAATGTATCTGCTTCAACAACCTCCCCAGGCAATGCGTTTCAGGCACTCACCACCCTCTGTGTAAAAAAACCTGCCTCGTACATCTCCTCTAAATTTGCCCCATGGACCTTAAACCTATGCCCCCTGGTGACTGACCCCTCCACCCTGGAAAATGTGCCTGCCCATCCACCCTATCCATGCCCCCCATAATTTTGTAGACATCTATCAGATCACCCCTCAACCTTCATTACCTTATTTGCTCCGTCACCTCTTTCTTTTACCTTGCCCGGCTTCTGCATTCTCCAGGTTTCAGCCTTTTCTCTGTGTATTCTGGTTATTTGGCAAACCACGCACAGAGACACACATTCACCAATCTTAGAATGAGGGAAGAGCACCATTGAGAAAACTGAATAACTAGTCAGAGAAAGTCGTTCGGAAAGTAGGGCAAAAGTGATTTTAGGTATATTCCCGTGACGTGACTTCAAGTGTTGTGCCAACATCTGAGGATCCTGGGATTATATTCATTGGAGTTTAGGAGGTTGAAGAGAGATCTAATAGAAACTTACAAGATAATGAATGGCTTAGATAGGGTGGACGTAGGGAAGTTGTTTCCATTAGCAGGGGAGACTAGGACCTGGGGGCACAGCCTTAGAATAAAAAGGAGTCACCTTAGAACAGAGTTGAGGAGAAATTCCTTCAGCCAGAGAGTGGTGGGTCTGTGGAATTCATTGCCACAGAGGGCGGTGGAGGCCGGGACGTTGAGTGTCTTTAAGACAGAAGTTGATACATTCTTGATTTCTCGAGGAATTAAGGGCTATGGAGATAGAGCGGGTAAATGGAGTTGAAATCAGCCATGATTGAATGGTGGAGTGGACTCGATGGGCCGAATGGCCTTACTTCCACTCCTATGTCTTATGGTCTTATGCTCTTAATAGTTTTGTTTGTAACAATAGTGTCCTGACAGTGTGGACCATAAATCGTGTGACTTCAGTACAGGTAATGCAGCAGTACGAGCAGGCTAGTTTCCATATCTACATACAGTGCATATCCATCCGATGTCTTCATAATAATTTAAAATAGAAACATACATAATTAATGGATCCAGGTTTTAAAATGGTGGAATTTCTTTGTACAATTTAAATATGAGAGAGCAGAATAATTGTTCTAAATACAAGTAAGTCTGTGTAGACAGACATCACTGCTATTTTCACTATGTTGCTGTGTTAGCATGATCTGATCATAGAGAAATGGAAGGGCTAGGCCTCGGAGGGACATAGCGCAGAAGGAAGCCGTTTGACCCATTGAGTCTGCACCAACCCTCTGAAAGAGCACCCTTCCCAGGCCTGACTGCCCCACTCTATCCCTGTAACCCCACCTAACCTGCACATAGCTGGACACAAAGGGCCAATCCACAGTCTAGATATTTTTGGACTGTGGAAGGAAACCGGAACACCCAGAGGAGACCCACGCAAACATGGGGAGAATGTACAAACTCCACACAGACAGTCACCTAATGCCGCAGCTGAACCTGGGTCTCTGGCGTTGTGAGGCAGCAGTGCTAACTACTGCGTAACCATGCCGCCCTTCATAATGTGCCACTAACTGTTCTGTTTCCACTGTCTGTCACACAGACTCTATATACCAAGGCAATATTTTATTGTCTGTTTAAAGGCAGGATACAATTACCAATACGGCAATATCATTGTGTCTTTATAAAAAATAAATTTAGAGTACCCAATTATTTCTCTTTCCAATAATAATAATAATATTTTATTGTCACAAGTATGAAGTTACTGTGAAAATCCCCGAGTCGCTACATTCCGGCATCTGTTCGGGTAAGCTGGTACGGGAATTGAACCCGCGCTGTTGGCCTTGTTCTGCATTACAAATTAGCTGTCTAGCCCACTGAGCTAAACCATTGCCCCAATTAAGGGGCAATTTAGCGCGGCTAATCCATCTATCCTGTATATCTTTGGATTGTGGGGGGTGAAACCCACGCAGACACGGGGAGAATGTGCAAACTCCACATGGACAGCGAGCCAGGGCCGGGATTGAACCTGGGTCCTCAGCGCTGTACGCAGCAATGCTAACCACTGTGCCGCTCTTATAATGTGCCACTAACTGTTCTATTCCACTGTCTGTCACACAGACTCTATATTCCAAGGCAATCCTTTGTTGTCTGTTTAAAGACAGGATACAATTACCGCTATGGCAATATCATTGTGACTCTAATCATGTATTCTTCTGCCAATTTGTTCTACCTTCAGTTTCCTTTTATTAATTAAATTTAAAATAACTTTTCTGGGCCTGTGACTGGCTGGAAGCTCGGCTCACTTGCTTTAGTACTTTATTGCAACACCAATGTATGTAAGTGGCAGAGGTCCAGTGGTGTTTTCAGGGCAGGCTGTTCCAATACTTATCAGGCTGCAAGTCCAGGTTGAGGTAATAAATTATCCAATGAATCCCCCATGTGTGTCTGACTGGCACCAGCATGTCAAAAGATTTGCTTCCAGCTGTTAAGCTTGGCCTGCTGCAAAGCCTCTGATTCTCAGCTTGTTTAGAGTCTGTATTGAAGTGGTGGGAGTTTAAACCCCGCAGATCAAGGTAAATAACTCCGCGGTAGTTATTTTGCTGCTTGTCAGCTGCAGATTCGCAACAAAGGTGAATGTACAGCTGTGCTTTGCAAATGAGACTGGAGCTTGAAATTGTATTACTAGAACTGAAAGGAGCGCCTGGTAAACTGCACACACCAATTAAACTTTATTATTGCTTTATATAATCTTGAAAAGTAGGTGGCTGATGTGCGATTAACAGACACCTACTGAAGGTTTTAACTGTGCTTAACTATTACTAACATACTGACAGAATTTGGACAGAAAGAGGCGTCGTCTATTTGGGTTAGTGTATGTCGAACATTCCACACATATAAAGAATTTCCGTAACCTTGCTGTAGCCTACAATTTTTTGTGAATTTTGTTCAGCACGGAAAAATTACAAAGCAATTGAGATAAAAAGAATCCACAAAGGCTTGAAATATATGAAATAAAAACAGAAAATGTTATAGGCTTTTAGCATGTTGGCCAACATCTGAACAGGATAGATTAATATTTCACACAGATGAAAGATTCTGATCTAAGGTTATACCGCATTCATTATGCTGAACGAACTGCTGTGTATTTCCATAAGTTACTGACTTTGTAAGATTACCATTTTTTTTTTCACTGGAAGAGGAAAGAGTTACTCCTTCAAATTGTAATACTTTTAGTATATATATTATTTGGATATCCGACGTTCTGTAAGCTTAAGATCATCCAAAATTCTGCTGCCATGTCTTTACTTACAAATCTTGTTCCGCTATCAACCTTGTGCTCACTGACCAAGCAATGCCTTGATTTTCAAATTCCTATCCTTGTTCTCAGGTCCCTCCATGGCCTTGCCCTTCTCTTTCTCTGTCAACTCCACAACCCTCTGGGATACCTGTGGTCATCCAATTCTAGCCTCTTGGTCATTCTCATTTTAATCGCTCTATCATTGGTGGCAGTGTCTTCATCTGCCGAGGCTTTGGAATTCCTTACAGCTCTCTGCCTCTTAACCTCCCTTTCCTCCTTTATGGACACTCCACAAAACCTACATCTTCGGCCAAGCTGTTGGCAATCTGACATATCTCATGTGGCTTTGTCTTATATTTTATTTCATTATTTATTTTATTATTTATAACGATCCTGTGAAACATCTTGGGATGTGTCCTGAAAATATCAGGGATAACCAAGAAATTGGATTGTCGAGTTCAAATATTTTAATCTGTGGGAATATGTAAAGTCATTATGACAGGGACAGAGTAACTGTATGACAGGAACTAATGCATTTGATATGTTAATGAGTCTAGCAACACGACAAACAGACATTTCTCTGAGGAAATACAGTAAAAATGGGTGCAGAACATGAATAGATTTGAATAGGTTGTTAAGGATTCAAAGCAAGATACGCAATGAGTGAAGGAAAGGTGTCATAGGGAAAGTGGATGAAGAGAGTTTAGTTTTCTTTTAAACTTTAAAAGCTAAAATAGAATGATGAAAGTAATTAAGTCTGGAAGAATGCAGTTCTAAAGAAATTGAAGGATAGATCAAAGGGGGAAAATATATTTAAGGAGATACTGAAACCTATGAGGGGAGCTGCTTTATTAGATCTCAGCCAACAGCAGAAATAACTGTTTATGTACCAGCAAGCAGTGTGCCTAATTTGAAAAGCAAGCTGTGGTTTACCTCGGAAGCACCCCCAAGACATGTGCAAGCCCTGTGTGGTAACAGTTACTGGATCTTCATAGGTTTTAAATTCTATAAGGTGTTGTGGAACAGATTGGGAGAGTTAGCCCTGAAGGTCATTCAGTTAAATTTGTATGGAACTCGTTGAAGGTGATACTGTGTCAAGTCATTGGGCACGATTCTCCAGAAAGATTTCTAAGTGTGATAGCGAGCAGGAATTGCTGCGAGCTTCCTGGCACTTGGCCCAGCGAGGCCGGCAATGCTATTCAATATTAATTGCTTCACTTAACAAGGCCTCGAGGGCTTCTCGCTGCAAATGAAGGCTCACCAACTGATTCACTAGGACCGCGCTCGACAGCCCCACGCTAATAAGGTCAAGCAGCACTTGCTCAGCCAACCCCAGCCAGTTTGCAAGAATGGCACCAAGGAGACCAGCCCCAAGATTCAAGGACGCTGACCTGGGGAGGCTGCTAGACGCAGTGGAGCCAGGAGGGATGCCCTGTTCCCCCGAGGGTCCAAAGGGTTAGCCATAGGGCAGCCAATGCTGCCGGGCAAGAGGTGGCTGCAGCTGTGAGTGCCAGGAGTGTAACCAGGAGGACTGGCCTCCAGTGCAGGAAGAAGGTCAATGGCATAAACCGGGCAACACAAATGAGTAGACACCATCGCCGCCCCAACTCCAATCCACCCCTCCCGAAACATCTTCCCCACCCACGGGAGTGTCCAACCCACACCCCCTTCAACTCCCCCCAATCCCTCCTTCACACCCCCCTCCTCCCACCACTGTGAACCACACATGTGGCTAACAATGCCCTCTCTGTGTCTCCTCTGGAAAAGCTCTCCCACAACTATCAGGAGAGGGCCCTGACTGGTTGTGGCGTGCCAGACATAAGAATCCTTACCTCCTTCGAGGAACAAGCCCTGGAGGTGCCTGGGGTAGCTGTGGACAGAATGGTTACCAACTAGGAGGCTAGCAGACGCTACAGACATGAGGAATCACCGGGCACTACCCTGAGAACCTGTCAAGCATGTGTTGTAATTGCCTTACCGACTGACCCATCCCTCCCACTGACCACATGTCCATTCTCCCACAGGTTCTCCAGCCAACAGCGCCGGACCAAGACTAGCGGCCCCTCTCCAGTCTCCCAGGAGAGCACCTCGGAGGAGAGCTCTGAGGATGCCACCGTAATCGTCACGGCACAGCTGTCATCCCCACCCTCCACCAACACAGATACACCCTGGACATTGAGGGGGAGATGTCAGCGCCACTCCAGCAGGTCATTGCCACTTGGGGGAGTCCCAGAGGCTGCGGCTGCAGGAGATGTTGCCAGCAACGCGTGGCACCGAGGCCAACACTGCTGGGGTGGCAACCACAGTGGAAAGCCTGGTGCACGACGTCGGCACCATTAGTGAAGATGTCCAAGCCTTCGCGCAGTTGGTGATGGCCATGGCTCAGGGTCCCGATAGAATATCCACCTCGCTGGGGGATGTGACCCAGTGCCAGGCTGACTTTAATGAGGTTCTGCGGGACATGTGCCGCTCTCAGATGGGCATGGCCAAGGTGCTGCGGAGCTTGTCCCAGTCGCAGGTGGGCATAGTCAAGGCACTGCAGAGCATGGCACAATCACCGAGGAGCATCGCCGAGGGCATCGATGCGATGGTGAGGACCATGGAGAACCTTCAGGGCTGGCAGAGCCAAATGATGCAGGGGCAGCCAGGGCTCGAACCATCTGCTCTCGATCCCAATGTGAACCCCAGGCCCTATGGGCATCGAGTGGGAGGAGTGGCTCGGTGTGCAACCCACACCCATCCCATGGAGTGGCAGCGGTGGCCATCAGCTCCCCTGAGTTCCACCCCTCTGATGAGCCAGCGCATGGGACAAGGCAGCACGGCTGTGCATGTGCCGCCGACAAGTGAGCCAGGGCCCTCTGGCCTCAGAGCCCTCAGTGGGTGCCCACCAAGTGCATCCAGGGCCACAAGGCGAGGTGAGAAGCTGACTGTCTCCACGCCAGAGATGCATCCTGGGGACACACCTTGACGTAATTGTAGAGCCAGGAGGGCAAAGCACATCTAAGATCACTGAGGGCACTGGGGGAGGGGTAGAGGGAGTGGTAGGGGTAGGTAGGGGGTGAGGGGGCTGGGGCCAGGAGTGGGGAAGGGGCCACCACCATCGGGACTGTGAGGAATTGTCAAACACAATAAATACCTTTGTGCACAACCACAATGATGCCTCTGTCACTTTCTTCCGCAATGCAGGCTGACCTCCGAACCCTTGGCCCATCTCTCCAGGCATCTCCCCCTCCCCATGGCACTCAACCATCCTCCAGCCATGGGCATGTCCCCGGAGATGTGTCCCAACCCCCGGATGTTTGAATGTTGGCTGCTGCATGTGTGGTATTGCCTCCCGCAGTGTTCAGACACAGTGTCCAAGCATCAAGGTGTGATTGGAATGCTAGGCAATGACTCCCACATGCAACATGGCCCGCCACCCACGGGAATCCACTCGAGTTGTGTGACGTGCTCACTTAACCATGATTGCCAATTCCCGATTAGCAACAGCCTCAGCCACACAGCCAGAGGCTTCTGCAGTCAGTGGGGGTTATGGGTGGTCGGTGGGGCAGACGGGCAGGAACAAGGGTTGCCCCCAGGATGGATAAGCACAATCCAGGGGTTGGCATGGTGGTGCCGTGCATAGTTACCCCCTTGTTGCCGCCCCCTCCCATGGTGGCCTACCCCCGCGGAAGGTTCTCCACTCCCAGCTGAGGGCAAGTGTTCATGTTTTTCATCGTTTAATGGACCTAAGTTAAAGTTGGAGCAACCCACCACAGATCAGGATAAGAGCCAGCATCAAGAACGCTTCCAGTTTAGGAGGTTGTCACCCTCTTGGTATCGCCTGGGCTTTGAAGCAGTGGTCAAGGCTGGTTGAATTTGACTTAAACATCAGAATAGCTGCAGATGGAAATGCTTTCTGCACCCAAAAGAATCAAGGTCATTGGAGATGAAGATCGCAGCCTGCACAGGAAGGAAAGAGTTCTGGATATCAGGCGGCTAGAAAAGAGGGTCAACCAGCATGAAGGAGCAGGAAATATTACCCTGAGTACAGTTTTTACAGCTGGAGACAAAGATACCTGGAGGTGACAGAGAACCAGTGTCGAAGGATACTGCGACTCGATGGGCAGATGGTCACAGATATTTGTGCCCTTGTCAGTGTGGACTTCTATGACTTCTCACAGGCGGTTGCACACCAATGCATCACCCAGTTGACAGATTCCTTCTTCACCAAGGTTGGAAAATACATTATAGATACAATTGATGGGGCCTTGCAGGTTTAAAAGGCACTCTATCAAGTACCTGAACTGGACAGGGGGTGTCCTAGCTCCAAGAACCAACTGCAAGGTTTTGAGTCACTGTGGTTCGTCTGCTATGCTCTTCATAATTGTGGTCCTCCTGAGAGATGTCAATCTTGAGGATGTTGAGGCCCTGGAAGGGGTCAACTCTGGAAGGCGGGGATGGAAGTGTAGCTGTAGGAGGCAAAGAGAAGGAATTGGAGGCAGAGAAAGATGACATTGTGCACATATGTGTGCCTCTGCTACATGATGATGTGGTCTCCTACTGCCACCCTTTGAGAAGAGGATCTTCATCCTCTCAACTGAAAGATGGCTCTATCCCTGCCCCACATATTTTCAGGGCTTTCTATTTTTATAATTAAAAGATTTTGGGCATGATTCTCCCAAAATATTTCTAATTTGTGGTGGGACTTTCAGGGAATTTCCCGCCGCCTCTGCCGGTGATTTCCCCACCGCTATTCAATGACACTAAGTCACTTTTTGGGGCTCTGGAGACTTTCTCACCTGTTAAGCCCATGCACAAAAATTCCGAGTCCCGCCAGAGCCGTCCATGTGTGCTCTTACCCGGCGGGACCTCGGCATGCATCTTTCTGGGGGCGGCCTGTTGCGGGGGGTCCGACCCTAGGGGGGGCCTCCGCTGTGGCCTGGCCCGCAATCGGGGCCTATCTATCTATCTATCTATTCTCCCCGTGTCTGCGTGGATTTCACCCCACAACCCAAAGATGTGCAGGGTGGGTGGATTGGCCATGCTAAATTGCCCCTTACTTGGATAAAAATGACTTGGTACTTTAAATTTAAAAAAATTTCAGCAGGATTAATATCCTGTGAGCAATGTCCCAGGACAGTTTGTAGATGTTCACCTCCCAGCAATATACAAAGACCAGGATAAAAGCCAGCTGCAAGACCTGGTCAGTGTCGACTAGTGCTGGGTCTGGTAACCTTGGACATAGGACGAAAGACAGTGGCAGTCCCCTGCAGGTTTTGCAATTAAAATGCTCGCTGAAAACCGAAGAGAGCCAAGTCAGTAAAGCCGCACTGAAAATGAAACGGGGCAGCCTCTCACCCAAGCTGCAGAACACTGGCATCTTGAGATCGACTACTCAGTGGCTGAAGTCAGCGCTACCGGAATCACGAATCGCAACAACCACAACGTTTCACCAACTACTCTTCAGGCCCAAATCAAAGATTGATTTGTATGCTTACATTTGGTCTCAATTCTAATTTCTAACCTCTGTGAATGTATATGCATGCGTTTTATCACTCTGTCTCAGTTAGTAGCTAATAAACTCATTCTTTTCTTTTAATTCAAGAAGGCCTTTTAAAACATTTAGCCACAAGTAAAGGGATCCTTTTTAAATTAATCTTGTTGCAACCAATCAAGGGGGTTGAATAAAGAAAGGGAGCCAGTTCATCCCTCCTCACCTGGGGTAACAAATTGGGGAACCTCATTCAGGGACCAATCATAACAATTATATCTAATTTGTCTTTAAATCAAGCAACACGATGGGCGCGATTTACCAGCCTCGTCACACCTGACTTAGTATCACGACGAGGCCGTTGAATCTCACGAGTGGCCTCTCACGAGGTTTGTGGCGCTCAAGATATCTTGCAAGAGTCAACTGAAACACACGAGAGGTCACAATCTGGATCTCACCCAAATGGCGGCTTGCTCTTTGAGAATCCCGTCTCGCCGGCGAGTTCAGCTCCCCAGTGATGAAAACATTTCTAAGTGTGGGCTAGACCAGGGAGAAACTCCCCAAGGCCCCAAAAAGTGTGGGTGAATATCAGTGTGGATCTCACCCAAAAAGCCTGCACGAAACACCTCGCCAAACTCGCCCAAAATGACACTTAGAAATGTTTTGGTTAATTCGTGTCCTATATTATTCCACCATCTCTCTCTCATAGCCTTTTGATATAATATTCATTTGTTGAAAATGTTTCAGTATATTAGTTTTGAATTTGTTCTCCTTGAACACATATCCGCTGGTTTTCCTCGTCTGGACAAAGTGAAACAGCCATAATAATAATAACTGGAATAATAACAACTTAAATATGTATAGCCCCTTTAAGGTAATAAAACATCTGTTAAGGGTACAGTTGATGGTAAATTTCGAGTTGTTCAAATCCCAGAAGGGGAACTTGAAACAACTACCCTTAACAGTGTTTGCCATTTGTCTGGTATGAGGACAGGTTGAAATCCAGAAAATGATGCCTCCAACTCTTGGTGATGATTTTAATAAAGCAAATGTTTATTAGGAAATAGAAGAAAAAGTAAACTAAAAGTATACTTTAACAAGACAATGGGTGTGATTCTGCGGCCTCATTACGTTCTCGCTCAAGCAGATATAAATTTAACCCATTAAGCCATGGTATAAATCTGGTGAACCTAGAACATAGAACATAGAACATTACAGCGCAGTACAGGCCCTTCGGCCCTCGATGTTGCGCCGACCTGTGAAACCACTCTAAAGCCCATCTACACTATTCCCTTATCGTCCATATGTCTATCCAATGACCATTTGAATGCCCTTAGTGTTGGCGAGTCCACTACTGTTGCAGGCAGGGCATTCCATGCCCTTACTACTCTCTGAGTAATTTAAAGCTATGTCCCCTCGTGCGAGACATCACCATCCGAGGAAAAAGGCTCTCACTGTCCACCCTATCCAATCCTCTGATCATCTTATATGCTTCCATTAAGTCACCTCTTAACCTTCTTCTCTCTAACGAAAATAGCCTCAAGTCCCTCAGCCTTTCCTCATAAGATCTTCCCTTCATACCAGGCAACATTCTGGTAAATCTCCTCTGCACCCTTTCCAATCCTTCCACATCCTTCCTATAATGCGGCAACCAGAATTGCACGCAATACTCCAAATGCGGCCGCACCAGAGTTTTGTACAGCTGCAACATGACCACATGGCTCCGAAACTCAATCCCTCTACCAATAAAAGCTAACACACCGTACGCCTTCTTAACAACCCTCTCAACCTGGGTGGCAACTTTCAGGGATCTATGTACATGGACACCGAGATCTCTCTGCTCATCCACACTGCCAAGAATCTTACCATTAGCCCAGTACTCTGTCTTCCTTCCAAAATGAATCACCTCACACTTTTCTGCATTAAACTCCATTTGCCACCTCTCAGCCCAGCGCTGCAGCTTATCTATGTCCCTCTGTAACTTGTAACATCCTTCTGCACTGTCCACAACTCCACCGACTTTAGTGTCATCTGCAAATTTACTCACTCATCCTTCTACGCCCTCCTCCAGGTCATTTATAAAAATGACAAACAGCAGTGGCCCCAAAACAGATCCTTGTGGTACACCACTAGTAATTAGACTCCAGTCTGAACATTTCCCATCAAACACCACCCTTTATCTTCTTCCAGCTATCCAATTTCTGATCCAAACTGCTAAATCACCCTGAATCCCATGCCTCCGTATTTTCTGCAGTAGCCTACCGTGGGGAACCTTAGCAAACGCTTTACAGAAATCCATATACACCACATCAACTGCTTTACCCTCATCCACCTGTTTAGTCACCTTCTCAAAGAACTCAATAAAGTTTGTGAGGCACGACCTACCCTTCACAAAACCGTGTTGACTATCTCTAATCAAATTATTCCTTTCCAGATGATTATACATCCTATCTCTTATAAACCTTTCCAAGATTTTGCCCACAACAGAAGTAAGGCTCACTGGTCTATAGTTACCTGGGTTGTCTCTACTCCCCTTCTTGAACAAGGGGACAACATTTGCTATCCCCCAGTCTTCTGGCACTATTCCTGTAGACAAAGATGACTTAAAGATCAAAGCCAAAGACTCAGCAATCTCCTCCCTAGCTTCCCAGAGAATCCTAGGATAAATCCCATCCGGCCCAGGGGACTTATCTATTTTCACACTTTCCAGAATTGCTAACTCCTCCTCCTTATGAACCTCAAGCCCTTCTAATCTAGTAGCCTGAATCTCAGTATTCTCCTCGACAACATTGTCTTTTTCCTGTGTAATACTGATGAAAAATATTCATTTAGCACCTCTCCTATCTCCTCGGACTCCAAGCACAGCTTCCCACTACTGTCCTTGACTGGCCCTACACTTACCCTAATCATTTGTTTATTCCTGACATATCTAACCTGTGCAGTACCTTCTCCCAGGCAATATATATTTTCTGACCTGTTGTGCTTGTCTATTATATTCTGTTCGGCCTTCTTGGTTACTGATATTAGTGCTCATTTTTTTTATCCTTAAGATTTTACTTTCTCATTAGCAGCAGAAGTACTTTAATATTTAAATGCTAAGAGAAAACAAGTAAAATTTTTCATGATCACTTCTATTTACAGCAAAGGATAATCTGTCTTTAAAAATAAGTTGTTATTTTAAAGTAAACCATTAACCCATTGGCAATGAAGATCCATTAATAAGAAATCATGGGCGCAATTCTCCGCTCCCGCGCTGGTTGGGAGAATCGCCTGGGTCGCCAAATTGTCCCTCGACGCCGGTCCGACGCCCTCCCGCGATTCACGGAAGCGGCCAGATCGGCACAATCGCGTTTTGCGCGGCGCAGTACAGTGAATCGCCCGAGGCAGCCAAAATGGCGAGTCACCGGTACCCCAGTGATTCTCCGGCCCGGATGGGCCGAGCGGCCTGCCCAAAACGGCGGGTTCCCCCCGGCACTATCCACATCTGGTCGCTGCCGGCGGGAACAGTGCGGGAACGCTGGGGGGGGGCGGCCTGTGAGGGGGGCGAGGGGGGATCCTGCACCGGGGAGGGCCTCAAATGGGGTTTGGCCCGCGATCGGTGCCCACCGATCGTTGGGCCGGCCTCTCCGAAGGAGGACCTCCTTTCTTCCGCAGCCCCGCAAGATCCGTCAGACATCTTCTTGCGGGACGGACTCGGAGAGGACGGCAACCATACATGCGGGGGTTGGCACCGGCCAACCCGCGCATGCGCGGGTGATGCCAGTTATGCGGCGGCGGCCGCGTCATGTATGCGGCGCCGCTTTTATGCGGCGCCAAGGCCTGGCGCGCGTAAATGGTGCGGCACCGCTCCTACCCCATTATCGGGCCCTGAATCCGTCGGGATAGGGGCTGTTTCACACCGCCGTGAACCTCGACGGCTTCATGACGGCGCAAACACTCTGCCTCCATTTCGGAGAATCCTGCCCCATGTTTGTTTTTTTTGTTTTTTAAAATATATTTTATTAAAGTTTTCAAACACAATTTTTTTCCCCTTACAAATCAAAGAAATAAAAATACAAGTAACATGATAACTGGAAGATAACATTGTGTAACTAAATGGTAAACTAACTAAATAACACGAAGTAATACTCCCCCCCGCCCCCTCTCCCCCTCCAAAAACTCAAAACAATTTACCCCCCATTCCTTCCCCCCTCCCCCCCCCCCCTCCCCCTGGGTTGCTGCTGCTGGTCATCTATCTTCCCTCTAACGTTCCGCTAGGTAGTCGAGGAACGGTTGCCACCGCCTGGTGAACCCTTGAGCCGATCCTCTCAGTGCAAACTTCATCTGCTCCAGTTTTATGAACCCCGCCATATCGTTTATCCAGGCCTCCAGTCCGGGGGGTTTCGCTTCCTTCCACATGAGTAAAATCCTACGCCGGGCTACTAGGGACGCAAAGGCCACGACATCGGCCTCTTTCGCCTCCTGCACTCCTGGCTCATCCGCAACTCCAAATAAAGCTAACCCCCAGCCTGGTTTGACCCGGACCTTCACCACCTTCGAGATCACTCCCGTCACTCCCCTCCAATACCCCTCCAGTGCCGGACACGACCAAAACATATGTGTGTGGCTCGCCGGGCTTCCCCCGCACCTCCCACACTTGTCCTCCACTCCGAAGAACCTGCTCAACCTTGCTCCCGTTATATGTGCTCTATGCAGCACCTTAAATTGGACCAGGCTAAGCCTGGCACACGAGGAAGAGGAATTTACCCTACTTAGGGCATCAGCCCACAAACCCTCCTCAATCTCCTCCCGAGCTCTTCTTCCCATTTTCCCTTCAGTTCGCCCACCAACTCCTCCCCCTCTTCTCTCATCTCCCGGTATATCTCTGACACTTTGCCCTCCCCGACCCACACCCCCGAAAGCACCCTGTCCTGGATCCCTTGTGTCGGGAGCAGCGGAAATTCCCTCACCAGTTGTTCCGTGAACGCTCTCACCTGCATATATTTAAAGAAATTTCCCCGGGGCAGCTTATACTTTTCCTCAAGCGCTCCCAAGCTCGCAAACGTCCCGTCTATAAATAAATCTCCCACTCTCCTGATTCCTACCCGGTGCCAGCTCTGGAATCCTCCATCCAGCCTCCCTGGGGCAAACCTATGGTTGTTCCTGATCGGGGACCACACCGAGGCTCCCAGCACAACCCTCTGTCGCCTCCATTGCCCCCAGATACTTAATGTTGCCGCCACCACTGGGTTTGTGGTAAATCTTTTTGGTGAGAGCGGTAGTGGCGCCGTCACCAGCGCTTTTAAACTCGTCCCTTTACAGGACTTCATCTCCAATCTTTTCCACGCCGCTCCCTCTCCCTCTATCATCCATTTACGAATCATCGCCACATTGGCGGCCCAGTAGTATTCGCCCAAATTCGGCAACGCCAGTCCCCCTCTGTCTCTACTATGTTGTAGGAACCCCCTCCTTACCCTCGGGACCTTCCCTGCCCACACGAAGCTCGTGATGCTCCTATCTATTTTTTTTAAAAAGGCCTTAGTGATCAGTATAGGGAGACATTGGAACACAAATAGGATCCTCGGGAGGACCATCATTTTAATTGCCTGCACTCTGCCCGCCGGCTGCATGTCCCACCTTTTGAAATCCTCTTCCATTTGTTCCACCAGTTGTGTCAGATTAAGTCTGTGTAAGGTTCCCCAGCTCCTGGCTATCTGAATCCCCAGGTATCGGAAGTTTCTTTCCACTCTCCTTAGCGGTAGGCCATCTATCCCTCTACTCTGGTCCCCAGGGTGTATCACAAAAAGCTCACTCTTTCCCATGTTAAGCCTATATCCCGAGAAACCTCCAAACTCCCTCAATATCTGCATGACCTCTGTCATCCCCCCCACTGGGTCCGTCACATACAGCAGTAAGTCATCCGCGTAGAGTGACACTTGGTGTTCCTCTCCCCCTCTAATCACCCCTCTCCATTTTCTGGAGTCTCTCAGCGCTATGGCCAGTGGTTCAATTGCCAATGCGAACAGTAATGGGGACAACGGGCATCCCTGTCTTGTTCCCCTGTATAGTCGAAAACACTCCGACCTTTGCTGACCTGTGACCACACTTGCCGTTGGGGCCCCATAGAGGAGTTTAACCCAGCTGACAAACCCGTCCCCGAACCCGAACCTCCTCAGCACCTCCCATAGATACTCCCACTCCACCCTATCAAATGCCTTCTCTGCATCCATTGCCGCCACTATCTCTGCCTCCCCCTCTACTGGGGGCATCATTATCACCCCTAATAGCCGTCGCACGTTGACATTTAGTTGTCTCCCCTTTACGAACCCTGTCTGGTCTTCGTGCACCACCCCTGGGACACAGTCCTCTATCCTCGTTGCCAGCACCTTTGCTAGCAACTTGGCGTCCACATTTAGCAGTGAGATAGGCCTATAGGACCCGCACTGCAGCGGATCTTTATCCCGCTTCAAGATTAGCGATATCGTCGCCTCCGACATTGTCGGGGGTAGGGTCCCCCTTCTCTGGCCTCGTTAAAGGTTCTTACCAGCAGCGGGGCCAACAAGTCCACATATTTTCTATAAAATTCCACGGGGAACCCATCTGGTCCCGGGGCCTTCCCTGCCTGCATGTTCCCCAGCCCCTTGGTAACCTCGTCCACCCCAATCGGCGCCCCCAGGCCTTCCACCTCCTGCTCCTCCACCCTCGGGAACCTTAATTGGTCCAAAAACTGCCGCATCTCCTCTTTTCCCTCTGGGGGTTGGGACCTATACAGTTTCTCGTAAAAGGTCTTAAACACCTCGTTCATCTTCCCTGCTCTCCGCACCGTAGCTCCCTTTTTATCCCTAGTTCCCCCTATCTCCCTCGCCGCTGTCCTCTTTCGCAGCTGATGGGCCAACAGGCGACTCGCCTTTTCCCCATATTCATATCTCATCCCCTGTGCCTTCCTCCACTGTGCCTCCGCCCTCCTTGTGGTCAACAGGTCGAACTCCGTCTGGAGTCGTCGCCTCTCCCTGTATAGTCCTTCCTCCGGGGCCTCTGCGTATTCTTTATCTACCCTCAAAATCTCCCCCAGTAGTCTTTCCCTTTCCTTGGCCTCTATTTTCCCCTTGTGGGCCCTGATGGAGATCAGCTCTCCTCTGACCACCGCCTTTAGTGCTTCCCATACTACTCCCACTCAGACCTCCCCGTCGTCATTGGCCTCCAGGTATCTTTCGATACATCCCCGCACCCTTCCGCAGACTCCCTCATCGCCAGTAATCCCACATCCAGTCGCCAGAGTGAACGCTGCTCCCTCTCCTCTCCTAGTTCCAGGTCCACCCAGTGTGGGGCATGATCTGAAACAGCTATGGCTGAATACTCAGTTCCTTCCACCCTCAAGATCAGTGACCTTCCCAAAACAAAGAAATCTATCCGGGAATACACCTTGTGAACATGGGAGAAGAAGGAGAACTCTTTGGCCTTCGGCCTAACAAATCGCCACGGATCCACTCCCCCCATTTGGTCCATAAACCCCCTAAGCACCTTGGCCGCTGCCGGCCTTCTTCCCATCCTAGATCTAGATCTATCTAACCCTGGGTCCAACACGGTGTTGAAGTCCCCCCCCCATCACCAGGTTTCCTACCTCCAGGTCCGGGATACATCCCAGCATCCGCTTCATAAATCCCGCATCATCCCAATTCGGGGCATATACGTTAACCAACACGACCTCCATTCCCTCCAGTCTGCCACTCACCATCACGTATCTGCCTCCGCTGTCTGCTACAATGTTCCTAGCTTCGAATGACACCCGTTTCCCCACCAGTATGGCCACCCCTCTGTTCTTTGCATCCAGCCCTGAGTGGAACACCTGGCCCACCCATCCTTTCCTTAACCTAACTTGGTCCGCCACCTTCAGGTGCGTCTCCTGAAGCATAGCTACGTCTGCCCTCAGTCCTTTCAAGTGCGCGAACACTCGGGCCCTTTTAATCGGCCCATTTAGGCCTCTCACGTTCCACGTGATCAGCTGAACTGGGGGGCTACCTGCCCCCTTCCCGTGTCGACTAGCCATCACCCTCTCTAGGCCAGTCCCATGTCCCGGTTCCGCGCACCCACCCGTTCCCCAGGCGGCGCATTCCAACCCCGACCACCCTTTCTTTTACCAGTTCCTCTTTGATTTCTGCAGCAGCAACCCAGTTATCCCCCCACCCACCCCCCCCCCCCCCCCCCCCCGCTAGATCCCCATCTAGCATGATTTGCCCCATGTTTGTTGAATGGCTTTAGTTCAGGGTGCAAAGTTGTAAGATTTTTCTGGCCATATGGGGATGGTGAGGAGGGTTTGTTCCAGACATGGGGAAGAATCCTGCCCAAGCACAGGAAAGAGAAATGACCTCAGCAGTAATTACGGTGGCCTTGAAACCCTGGATAATTATTGTCAGGTAAGCTGGAAACAGTCAGCTACATCATTAAAAATACACATATTGTCACAATCGATTTCACCTCAATGTGTTTAAGGGCTTCATGGGTTTACCAAGATAGGCCAAGAGCGGGACCCTCTTTATTGCCTAATCTTCACCTCAAATTGTTGCCTTACTCACAACAATGCGTGCTTGTGCCTCTCAGAAATCCGCATGAGATGTGTAATTGTGGATTTCCTGCACGCATCATCAACTCATTATGGGCTGTCTGTTAACACTTGGATTATTCACCATCTCATGGCAACCAGAAGGCATTCACACATTGTGCATTCTTTTCAGAGGCGAAGACATCCCATGATGCAAGGAAATGATTGGTGGCGCGGCCCCACCCAACCTCCGATCACTCATCCCTTAGGAGTTAGAAACTCTGGAATTGCTGGAGTGGCAGCCAATCGAAAATGTTCAGGAAGTGCCAGCTGCAGGTTTGTCAGAATATTCTGTTTCCCTTCCTACTCATGCTATGGGACCACACAGAAGCTGTCATCCAACTGGATCATAAATTATCATGCAGCTCCTCCTACTGCAGGTCACTTGTGTGTTTTACTCCTTGAAAACACTTCCTTCTCCCTTCTATGTCCCACAGCAAAACAAAGCCACGGAGGAAGGTCAAGCTGATCTGCCTTCTGCCAGCATTGTGCAACATAGGGCATCACTAACCATCTACCATCAGGCACCGCACTGGATGAGGGTTGCTGGTTGTGGAGTGATTTGGAATGGTGGGAGGGCGAGAGGACAAAATAAATAGATTGATTGATTGCATTTGTATACTGCTTTATATAGTCACCAGGTGACTCAAAAGTGCTTCAACATTTCACAACTAATTAAATACTTTTCTAATGTGGTCATTCTTTCAGTGTAATGAAATTTGAGAGCAGGTTGATAAAGGCAATAAGAAATTCAACAATGCTTTGTGTAGTGGCTTGAGACATACACTGGAGGCTTCCAGTAATTAAGAAAAAGGGGTTTATTGATAAAAGGCAAAGGTAGTTAGATTACAGGCACAGAACATTGAACAACAAGACTTTACACTTCAGCTCCCTGGTCCACATTGCTCGGGGTCCTGCTCCCAGGGCTCTGCGCAATCTCTCCATTGGCCGGGGTTCACGTGCTCCTGCACGATTGGCCCTGAGCTGGTCACGTGCTCTGTGGGGCCCACGCTTTAAAGGGGACATGCTACAACATTCCTCCCCCCCCTTAAGTCCCTTAACACACTACCACAAAACTATGTACAATAGTTTCAATGGTTGACAGGGGCAACCAAGGAAAGAGAATCAATCAGTTTGGAGACCTTTGGGTCCTCCTGGATTTCCGTAGCCCAGCCACAGACTTGGCACTCTTTTGGGCAATTGAGTGATCCACAGTCAATACCGCCTCAGGAGGGCCCACTCCGACGGCAGGTAAACTAGCCTCACTGGCCTTGACAGATGCAGGAGGTTGAACAGAAACTGGAGTCCTTGGCTTCCCTTGGCTGGAGCAAGTTACAGGATTATTCGCGATGCTCGCTGGACTTTTTGACTCTACGTTGGGTGTTGCCACCCCTCGACTCCTCATGTGGTCGACATGCTTTTTGATGGTCTTCCCCTTAACATCGAGCGCAACACGTCCTTCTAACCAAGGGAAACGGGCAGCGAAATCGCGGACCAAAAACGGATTTTCCACCCAGAACAACCTGTCCCTCTCTGCTCTGATCGCTGACTCTTCTGGGAGCCTAGCATGCCTCCACCCTCCCAGCGAAATTTGGAAATACAAGATCCAATCGAGTTCGCAACCGACGACCCATGAGCAGCTCAGCTGATGTGACCCCTTTGGGTAAAAGAGGCTGTTTAGCACAGGGCTAAATCGCTGACTTTGGAAGCAGAGCAAGGCAGGCCAGCAGCACGGTTCAATTCCCGCACCAGCCTCCCCGAACAGGCGCTGGAATGTGGTGACTAGGGGCTTTTCACAGTAACTTCATTTGAAGCCTACTTGTGACAATAAGCGATTTTAATTTTTTAATTTTTTAATTTCAAATGGAATGTTGAGTTGTACAACAACAAAATATTAGCCCACTTCTGGTGAAGTGCTTTATTAGATTTCTTTTTCATGGCATTCTTGAAAGTTTGAATGGCCCTTTCAGCCAGACCGTTGGACACTAGGCGAGAGGGAGCTGTCCTCTTGTGTTGTGTGCCATTTACTGTCACAAGACACTGGAAATCATTGCCGGTGAAGAGGTGCAATTGACTTTTGAAGCCAATGAATGGCAAATACTTGAGCGCAATGCATCTCCCGTGCCGCCCAGGTCGTGGCCCCCATCTCTTGAACTTATAGCCACTTTGAGTGGGCATCCACTAGCACCAAAACTATCTTGCCCAGAAACGGGCAACCAACATATACCCTGGCTTTCATTAAATCCTGGCCAACATGTGGCTATCTCATACATTCAGACAAAGCTTATGACTGAAAAGATCCCATGTCATATTAGTATCAAGAAAATGCATGTTGGGTAAGAAACATTGGCCTTAAGTTTGACTTTGTGCAATCATATGAAATGTGAATTATCAATCCATGTTACGCCTTCCCAGTTTTCGCCTCCATTGACTTTGCCATTGATTATGGACCTGGTGTAATTACCACCCTGTTGTTCACCTTCGTCAGCCCCAGTAAGACCCAAAATCAGACAACAGATGAGGAATAAAAATCCTATTGGGAGCATCAACCTATTGTTCCTTCATTAGGGATGATCACAATAGCGTCTGATTCTATTTCTATCCAATGTCTTCATACAACACCCATTCCAGCAAAGGTGAATGGTAAGTGAACCGGAGCAGCAATGCTGGCTGATATTTTATCTCCTTCACTTTCCCTACTGTTTTCAAGACCAAATCTAATAGCCCCCTATTGCTTTATTGGCAGAGATAAACTAACTCAGTATAGACATTTATAAATCAGAGGTATGGGGGAATACTATGATGGATGGAGGCCTTGTAACTACATTGAGGGAGGCTGTGGACATGATGGATGCCTTGTGTTGTACCTTATGAGTTTAACAATGATGGAAGATTTCCCTTTCAATAGATCCAGGTAATCTGGATTTTTCTGGATATGTTTGATCAGGTTTGTCCGTGTGGTTTATAGTCAGGAAAGAAAGATTCACTCCCCAGTTTATCTTCTAAAGGTTCAGTATATGTTTGGAGGGCAGACATCCAGCTATTTTGTAGTGTTCCTTGACAAATGTTTTAAAGGATTTTCGGTTGTCAATTATAACCTGTTAGCTATACATCCAAAAAAGAAAATTAACCAACAGACAACCGACTGTCAGAGCAACCATGAAATGATGTGTGACATCTTTTTTGTAAACAAGCTGATCAATTAGTAAACCTTTGCTTTGCAGTTGGATAGAGAAATGTTGTTTACTTTCAGTAGATAATTACTTAATTTTCCTCCATCAGAAAATGAAGTTGTCATTTTGACAAGTTAAATATATATGATCTGTCAAATCTCTGCATACATTGCTGCAGTGTATTTTTGTTAAAGAATCCCACTGGTGTAGCTCAACACAGAGCCTAGACTGCAGTCCCTTCTGCACTATTTGTGCTCTCAGTTTAATGTCAGACTGACTATCAGTCGGATTTAATAGCATTCAATGGATTTAGTGTAAACACTGTCAGGTTGATAACTCAGAAGCTACCCGGCGCAGAGTCTCGATACTTTGCGGGTATGTTAAACGTGGCTTTGAATCGCAAAGGGGTAGCAGTGGTCTCAGGAAAATCTTCCTTTCTAGCAGCTGGATGAAGTTACCTGCCACTAACAAACTGGCAGCATCTCTACCTGATGCCTTACAGGCATCTTACCATTTTGGGCGGGATTCTCCGACCCCCCTGCTGGGTCGGAGAATCGCTGGGGGCTGGCGTGAATCCCTCCCCCGCCGGTTGCCAAATTCTCCGGCACCGGATACTCGGGGGGGGGCGGGAATTGCGCCTCGCCGGCTGGCGAGCACCCCCCCCGGCGATTCTCTGGCCCGCGATGGGCCGAAGCCCCGCTGCTGGAATGCCTGTCCCGCCGGCAAGGATCAAACCACCTCTCTTCCCGGCGGGACTAGGCAGCGCAGGCGAGCTCCGGGGTCCTGGGGGGGGCGTTGGGCGATCTGGCCCCGGGGGGTGCCCCCACGGTGGCCTGGCCCGTGATCGGGGCCCACCGATCTGCGGGCGGGCCTGTGCCGTGGGGGCACTCTTTTCCCCCCGCCTCGGCCACATTCTTCACCATGGCCGACGCGGAAGAGACCCCCCCCTGTGCATGCACAGGGATGATGTCAGCAGCCACTGACGCTCCCGCGCATGCACGGACTTCTGCTGCCCGCCAAGGTCCTTTAGGCCCCGGCCGGCATGGCGCCAAAGACCTTTCCCACCGGCTGGCGGCGTGCCAACCACTCCGGCGCGGGACTAGCCCCTCAAAAAGTGAGGGCTTGGCCCCTAAAGGTGCGGAGAAATCCGCACATTTGGGGCTGCCCGACGCCGGAGTGATTCACGCCACTCCATCCCGCTGGGACCCCCTGCCCCGCCGGGTAGGAGAGAATCCCGCCCCAGATATTGCAACATTGTCGTGCAGTACAACTACCTACTATGGGATGCAGTGCAAATGGAGCAGCCATCGTCAACTGTGGAAGTATTCATAAAAAAATGTTTACCTTGTTTTGCTTGGATAACATTTAGTATTATTTTAAAGGACGAGATCTCTGTCAGTCTGTAATTTGTGTACAATCTTTTAGGTCCTGCTTAAAGTCAATGGAATTTTCCCATGGGCTCCAAAATCTTGCTTCAGGACTAAATGGTGATCCCAAGCCACACATGCTGGGACTCAGACTGGAGGAGGCCCCCTCCGTGCTTGCATCCTATAAGGATGGGGGAGGGCACTTGATGTTGCAGGCCCCATCAGAGGCCTGGCATCTCTGTAGCATTGGAAGCCCCAACAGAAGGTGGGCGATGCTGATGCTGGTGGGACATTGTGAGGACACCACAAAATTAAGTTTCCTTTGAAGGTGTAAATTTTAACCCAAAAATTCAGAGGGACCAAATAGGCATGGCCCCACTGAGCAGAGGGGAAACTCCTCTGATGGCAGTGTTTGGGCCGCAGGCACGGTGTTTGAAGATGAAGCTTCCTCTTTGGGTGCTAGAGCCTCCAGCTCTGATGGCCCCGGGAGTCCTCCCTTACTCCCCTGTGGTGAGAATGCATTGGGCAGCTATTCTGATGTCCCCCTCTCCCCTGCCACCATCATCAAGCTGCTTATTCAGGGTTTGGAAAATTTAGCCAAATATTTGTCAGGGTGGTGTGTGACTTAGATGAGAACTTGGAGGTGATCGCATTTCCATGCACCTACTGCCCTTGTCCTGCCTGCTGAAAGCTGCTGAAGAAGACTTGGCAAATTTCTGCCTTGTATCTTGTAGATGGTACTCCCTGCAGCCATAGAACATCAATGGTGGAGGAAGCACGTGCTTAAGCTGGTGGATGGCGAGCTGATCAAGCAGACTGCTTCATCCTGGATGGTATCGAGCTTAATCATAGAATCATATCATAGAATCATAGAATTTACAGTGCAGAAGGAGGCCATTCGGCCCATCGAGTCTGCACCGGCTCTTGGAAAGAGCATCCCACTCAAGCCCACATCTCCACCCTATCCCCATAACCCAGTAACCCCACCCAACACTAAGGGCAATCTTGACACTAAGGGCAATTTATCATGGCCAATCCACCTAACCTGCACATCTTTGGACTGTGGGAGGAAACTGGAGCACCCGGAGGAAACCCATGCACACAATGGAGAACGTGCAGACTCTGCACAGGCAGTGACCCAGCGGGGAATCGAACCTGGGACCCTGGAGCTATGAAGCAATTGTACTAACCACTATGCTACCGTGCTGCCCACAATGAGGGTTGTCACAGCTGCATCCATCCAGACAAGTGGAGAGTATTCCATCTCACTCCTGACTTTTGCCTTGTACATAGTAGACAGGCTTTGTGGAGTCAGGAGGTGAGTTAGTCACTGTGGAATACCCAGCCCCTGACTTACCTTAGTACCCACAGGATTTATGCGGCTGGTCCAGTTGAGTTTCAGGTCAATGGTGATCTCCGGGATGTTGATTGTGTGGGACTTGATGATGATAATTCTGTTGAATGTCAAAGTTGTATCTGTCTGTCCATTCATTGATCTCCTCTGTTCTCTTTCCTGCCAAACCCAAATGTTTTCTCCATCTGATCAGAGCACCAACATAAATATGTAAACCTTGCTTGTCATCTGGTAGTATCAGAAAAGGTTGTTGATTCTCCTCCCACTGTTGCTGCAGGGTGACTTTAGATGGAAATAATTAATGTTTCTATTTTAATTAGGGGGAGAGCAACCTGCCCTACATTTTATATCAGGTGTACTGGGATAAATTGTTAAATGACAATCCTGTAGTTGATGTACAGGTTATATAAATATTCTAATAACCACAGTGGTCCACAGACAGATGGAATGCAATTGTACTTCCATGCCTCAGAAAACAGAGCTTGTGGCTGTGAGATTCATTCATGTGACAGTGCTACCATTGCAGCCTATGGGGTATTCTTCATTGATCTGAGCATGTGCAGCTGCACACATCCCCTGTGTGCACCCAGACATGCTGAATTGATGTTATTCTGACACCACAAAGCAGAATGGCTGATGAAATGAAAATGAAAAATGAAATGAAAATCGCTTATTGTCACAAGTAGGCTTCAATAAAGTTACTGTGAAAAGCCCCTAGTCGCCACATTCCGGCACCTGTACGGGGAGGCTGTTACGGGAATTGAACCGTGCTGGCCTGCCTTGATCTGCTGTCAAAGCCAGCGATTTAGCCCTGTGCTAAACAGTCCAAATGCAACCAAAATACCATTTGGACAATGTGAACCCTAAGCATTATCTATCTTATCCACTCCTGAGCAACAAACGGCCTTGCAGGAGCATTATTTAAAGGACCCGGCACTCTAATTGCAGGTAAGTAACATGTATGCAATTTATTCCATTGAAAGGTATCTGAAAGCAGTCTGGAGAGTTTCTGTAGGTGTTTTGGTCCATTGCCAGAAGCTGTTGCTGCATCCATACAGGGATGGCAGAGGAGTACGTGGCCGATCCACACAAAGGCTGCAATCGGTCAAGGGGCAACAGTGACAGCGAGTCTGCATCACAGCAGGAGGAAGGAGCAGAGTCTGCAGAAACTTTACATGATTCCCTCGGCCAATTGATCTGGATTTTTCCATGCTCCTTACAGTGATCAGAGGCTGAGTAGAATGCGCATATGTGAAGATGCACTCGCTGACCTTGGCCAGCTGTGTCAGGTCATTCGACCTCTTGAGGCACTGCTGCCAGATCCTCGGGCTTAGACTCCAGGAGCTGCCCTTCCGAGTCACCTGCTCCCACATCTTTTTGAGAGTAGTTTCTGAGGGCTCCCTAGCCTCCTCCTGGGACCGTGGTGTCTCTCTTCCTGCCTACCTGCACTACTTATGCCTCAGCGCTGCAGCCGTCAGTCTGGATCCCTCTATGGGCCCTGATATTCAGTTTGTAAGAATCATTTTTTCACCTTCCATTTAAAGGCAGCCTGATTTAAGTAAAAAGATAACAGGCTGCCTGTCCCACAAGGTGCCTGCTGGTACCACCTGCTCCTGTAGACCTTGCCGGCAGCATTTGGAAGAGGAGATCAGTATTTGAAATGCAGGAATGTGTGGATTGTGTGCCTTACCCACCTCTACCTGGACAGATGCGAGCACATTGTGACTTGCAACCCCAGCACCCAAGAATAGGGGCAATTGAATTTTGCAACTTTCCTATTCAAAGCGCACTCAGAAGAAAATAGATAAAAGAAGAGACGCAAATGCCGGAAATCAAAACTAAAAAGAAGTCTCGGAAATGCAATGCCTAACTGAAAGAGTTCAAAGGTGCGCAGATTAGGTGGATTGACCATGATAAATTGTCCTTAGTGTCCAAAAAGGGTAGGTGGGGTTTTTGGGACGGGTTGGAGGTCTTTGCTCAGTAGTGTGCTCTTTCCAAGGGCCGGTGCAGACTCGATGGGCCGAATGGCCTCCTTCTGCACTGTAAATTCGATGATTCTATGAGAGAAGATGGTTTAATATTTATGATGTGACCCTTCATCATAATTCTAATTAATTTCTCAATGTTTCTATACAATATGTCGTAGATCAATATAATTCCGTACAGAAATAATCTTATACCTCTCAATGTATCATATTTTATCCATCTCACGGATATTTCCTCTTGTGGGAGAGACTAGAACTTGGGTAAATAGTTTAAAGATAAGGGGCGAAATTCTCCGTAATCGGCACGATGTCCGCCGACCAGCGCCAAAAACGGCGCAAATCAGTCCGGCATCGCGCCGCCCCAAAGGTGCGGAATCCTCCGCATCTTGAGCGGCCGAGCCCTAACCTTGAGGGGCTAGGTCGGCGCCGGAGTGATTTCCGCCCCGCCAGCTGGCGGGAAAGGCCTTTGGTGCCCCGCCAGCTGGCGCGGAAATGACATTGCCAGGCGGCGCATGCGCGGGAGCGTCAGCGGCCGCTCACGGCATCCCCACGCATGCGCAGTGGAGGGGGTCTCTTCCGCCTCCGCCATGGTGGAGACCATGGCGAAGGCGGAAGGAAAAGAGTGCCCCCACGGCACAGGCCTGCCCGTGGATCGGTGGGCCCCGATCGCGGGCCAGGCCACCGTGGGGGCACCTCCCGGGGCCAGATCGCCCCGCGCCCCCCCAGGACCCCGGAGCCCGCCCGCGCCACCTTGTCCCGCCGGTAAGAGAGGTCGTTTAATCCATGCCGGCGGGACAGGCATTCTAGCAGCGGGACTTTGGCCCATCCGGGCCAGAGAATCGCCGGGGGGGGGGGGCGCCAACCGGCGTGCCGCGATTCCTGCCAGAGAATTCGGCAACCGGCGGGGGCGGGATTCACGCCAGCCCCCAGCAATTCTCCGACCCGGCGGGGGGGGGTCGGAGAATCTCGCCCAAGGAGCGGGATTCTCCGTTTCAGAGACTAAGTGCTGACACTGGGACTGAATCAGTGGACTTCCACGATAACAAAAATGGCGGCGGTACCGGACCAATTAATTAACCATTAATGGGCTACCACCAGCGCCACGCAGAACACGAGCGACTCCAATGGAAAGTTTCCAACTCGCCAGGGTCAGGATTGACACTCAAGAGGCTGACAAGCTGCAGCCACATATTAGCACTCAATGCCCCACACACACTCATCCCAGCCAACAAGATGGCACTGGTTGTATTGGAGTGCGCCCATCCCGTCGAAGGATCGGCTGGGGCCAGAGTACATAGGAGACACCCATATGACCCGTGGTACTAAGTTCACTAAGCCCACTAAGTCCACTAAGTGGGCAGTCAGCGGCATGCACAGCCACTTGGCTGCCTTGCAGGCTGCGGCAATGGTATTCAATACCCGTCCACCCTGACCTCATGGCCCACCTTATGGCTGCCCCCTTCTACTCCCCCTGGCCCTGGCAGAAGCCTCCCCTAACCAGCGGCACGACTGTCAGCACACTATAACGATGTTGGGCTCTTTATGTACCCCCTTTCTCTCCCTCAGCAGCCACGGCACCTGTTTCCAGATTTTTAAAAGCACAAGTGAAACTCGACAATGGTAATTCCTCCTGGCGGAGACAGGGCATCATGGAGACCCTAGAGAATACCGGGTCAGGTCCGCTAATGATATGCCAACAGCGTTTACTGGACGTGTGGAGTAGAGCGCTTTGACTCTGCTGTCGAGGCACTTCAGAGCATGACATTCTGTTGGGTGCCCAGCACTGACCATTATTTTTGCCTCACGCACCATTCTCTGCACAATCGCATTTCCCGATTCCGGTGTCGGCCGATGGAGAATCCCGGCCAAAGGGTCTCCCATTTAAGACAGAGATGAGGAGATATTTTTTTCTCTCAGTGGGTTGCGAGACTTTGGAACTTTTCCCCAGAGAATGGTGGAGGCAGTGTTGTTGGATATTTCTAAGGCAGAGGTAGCTAGATTTGTGACTAACAAGGGAATTAAAGGTTATCGGGGAGTATGTGGGAATGCAGAGTTGGGGCCTCAGTCAGATCAGCCATTATCTTATTGAATGACGGAGCAGGCCCAAGGGGTAAATGGCCTCCTCCTGCCCCCAATTCACTGTATGTTTGCTTGTGAGAAGGACAGAACTTGTAAAAGAAAGTGACTTTGTGTTCTCTGCTCCAATTCTTATACGCAGCAGTAAAATCACAATTCCTGCTGCAAGACCATTTACCTAAAAAATTGTCTTGACTTGCCACAAACGGTATAGAAACATTAGGTACTCTATGAGTTAATGTAAGACCTGTGAATCAAACTGTCACCCTAGTTGAATTACTGCTGAAAGAAACAATCTAGTTAAAAGGCGTTGACATTATGTGGTTACCTGGTATAGAATAAAAGTATTTTCTGACCATGGCTCAGAAAGATAACATGGCAAGATAAGCTCTAAGAACCTGGTACATTGTTGCTTATTTCCTGAGCCTGGGGGTTCCCTTTAATTATGTACTGTCGGCCTTTAAGCAAAATGGTGCGGCTTTTACCATTGCTACAGATTGTTCTCATTGGAAACTACACTGTCTTTAGTGTTTAGATTGATAGACATTACCGGTTAAGATTAAAAGCAAGAACAAAAAACATCAAAACTAATTTTTGACCTATTCTGTGTGATGCCAACAACTCAACTCAAACTAGAATTTGTACATGTTTAATTACGGATTGTAACTATGGCAATAGAATGTGCTGATAGGTTTTCACTTGAGATCTTTAAGAAACAGCAGATTACATTTCTTCAGGAGAACTGTGAAAACAGGAGGAGATTAGGAAATGGATTATTGTATAGCACTGTGATCCAATTGCCTGAGAGAATAACCATTAATGCCCAGTAATAGCCTACAAACCCTGAGCAAGTTCAGCAGATCAGAAGCAATAGTGTGAGTTCTTAAACTGCCACTGCTGGCTCGCGCTCGCCATTGTCTTACCTACTAATGGCTATAATGAATGTTCTTCTGCGTTAAATGCTGCAATAGGGGACCTCAAGCTGGTGAAATCACTCATTTGCACCCTGCACTTTAATCAGCTCTCAGTCCCCTATTCCAGCTTGTAACATGCTGAGCTGTTCACTACAAGCATATTAACACATTGAAGTACAGTTTTTCACTGAAACAATTTTGCTTTATAAAATTGCTTATTGGACTGGATTGGACTCATTTGCCTTTTAATTTACGTTGGGCTGAAAAAAAGTAAACAAATGCCCCTTTAAGTCTTTTCCTCTCATCTTGGGCTGTCTGGCCCAGTAGATTATTTTATATTAACCAAAGTAACCTTGGGCGAAATTCTCCGTTATCGGCGGAAAGTCCGCCGATCGGCGCAAAGAACGGCACAAATCCGACTTGCGTCACGTCGGAAAAATGGGTCGAAAGTCTCCGGCCCGAAATGGGCTAGCAGCGACGTAACGGGATCCGTGCTTGCGCAGTGGTTCACGCCGTGCAGCGTCATACGCGCCGCACGGCGTGACGCCTCATAAGGACGCGCTGCTCCCCCCCACCCGACCGGAACACCCGACCGGAACACCCGACTGAATGGCTGGCCGCCGCTCAGCCCCGAGGTTCGAGTCACGGGATGTGGAGGCGCTCCTGGACGCGGTGGAGCAGAGGAGGGACGCCCTGGGCGTCATTCTCTGACCCCACGCCGGGTCGGAGAATGGCCGTTGGCCGCCGTGAATCCCGCCCCCGCCCCCGCCGAAGTCTCCGAGATTGGGCGGGAGCGGGAATCCGGCCGCGCCGGTTGGCGGGACCCCCCGCTGGATTCTCCGGCCCAGATGGGCCGAAGTCTCGCCCAGGAATTGCCTGTCCCGCCGACGTAAATCAAACCTGGTATTTACCGGCGGGACCAGGCGGCGTGGGCGGGCTCCGGGGTCCTGGGGGTGGGCGCGGGGCGATCTGACCCCGGGGGGTGCCCCCACGGTGGCCTGGCCCTCGATCGGGGCCCACCGATCCGCGGGCGGGCCTGTGCCATGGGGGCACTCTTTCCCTTCCGCCTCCGCTACGGCCTCCACCATGGCGGAAGGCGGAAGAGACCCTCCCCACTGCGCATGCGCGGGAAACTGACAGCGGCCGCTGACGCTCCTGTGCATGCGCCGCATTTCCGCGCCAGCTGGCGGGGAAACAAATGCCATTTCCGCCAGCTGGCGGGGCGGAAATCCCTCCGGCGTCGGCCTAGCCCCTCAATATTGGGGCTAGGCCGCCAAATATGCGGAGCCTTCCGCACCTTTGGGCCGGCGCGATGCCCGTCTGATTGGCGCCGGCTTTGGCGCCAGTCGGCGGACATCCCGCCGTTGGGGGAGAATTTCGCCCCCTGTGTCCCGGGCACGGCCGCAGAGTTGCCCCACGCCACAGCCGGCGTCTGTGGAGGAAAGTGGCAGAGGCCGTCACCGCTGCGGCCCTGACACCACGGACAGGCACCCAGTGCCACAAGAAGGTGAACGACCTCGTCAGAGCAGGCAGGGTGAGCCTCCCCCATATCCCCCCCTCCCCCATATCACCCCCTCCCCATATCCCCCCTTCCCCCATATCCCCACCGTCCCCATATCCCCCCTCCCCTATATCCCCCTCCCCCATATCACCTGATCACTGCCTGATGTCTAACCATGCATGCTTCATTGTGTATCGCAGGACCAAACGTCCAGGCACCCATCCCAGCAGATGCAGACCGCCCGCAGGATGCCCCTCGGAGGCCACGGGAGACGGAGAGACCCGGACCCTCCAGCATGCGATGCCCGCAGGATGCCCCTCGCACACCACGGGAGACGGAGAGACCTGGAGCAACAGGGAGACGACATCCCCGTCACGTGTGGGAGCGACCACCCAGCGACGAGGGGGGGAAGCCACAGGCCCCCATCACATCCGAGCCAGGGCACCACTACCCAGGACACCACTACCCAGGACACTACTACCCAGGACACCACTACCCAGGACACCACTACCCAGGACACCACTACCCGGGACACCACTACCCGGGACAGCACTGCCCAGGACACCCCTACCCGGGACAGCACCACTCAGGAAGACGAAATACCGGACAGTGACTCCGAGTGGATGGGTGGAGACGAACCCCCACCCAAAGTGCCATGGACTCAGAGTGGGACGAAGAGCACGACACAACGCCACTGCTGTCACCAACACCCTCCACCATCGCAGAAACACTCACCTCGGTTGGGCACTTTAGTGATGAGGCGTCTGGTACACTCGCTGGTGCGCACAACACAGCCGTCCCGGTACAGCAGGTGGAGGTAGGAGCAGCAGAGCGGCCGGGCGGTCGGAGGGCAGCCCAACCCAAGCGAACATCTGCCGTCCAGATGGATCCCGGGTTCCTGGAGTTACCACACCCACACATAGATCCGATGCAACCACCGACCCGGAGACGAGCGAAGAGGGTGACGGGCGGCTTGCGGCGGCTGCAGTCGCAGGTGGAGGAGTCCACCCACGTCCAGGAGCTGGGAGTGGTGCCGGTCATGCGTGCCACCCAGGCCGACACCGCACGGGTGGCGTCCGCGGTGGAGGCAATGGGTGCGACGGTGTCAGACATGGGGAACGGTTTGCGAGGCCTGGGGCTTTCCGTGCAGGCGGCGCCTGCGGCCCAGGACATGGCTGCCCTCTCACAGGAGGCCATGAGCCAGTGCCAGCGCCAGATGGCAGAGGCGCTCAACGCCATAGCCCAGTCTCTGCAGGCCATGGCCCAGTCTCTGCAGGCCATCGCTGAGGGCATCGGCGCCAGTGGCCATGTGCGAGCCGGCGTCGCACTGTCACAGACAGGGTTTGCCAACCTGGGCTCCATGGCTGCAAACCTGCAGACCCCTGTCGATACCAGCACGGGCCCCCAGGACTGGCAGCGCCAGATGTCGGGGGGGCGTCGGATGGCCAGTCCGTTCGCATCCCCCACTCATGTAGAGGCCTGGGGGCCATCGGGCACCCCGAGGGAGGAGGAGGTGGTGTGGTCCGTCCCGGCTCCCCCTGTAGGGGAGGTCCCGGTACACCGCGACACCACGGACTCCCCCCCTTCCGTCCCAGGTGCATCGGGTGGGCAACGGGCAGGACAGGCTGGCAGCTCGCCATCCCAGTCGCCCGGGCCGCAGCCTGGCCCATCTAGGCCAGGACGCCCCAGGAAACGGCCGCCAAAGGGATCCAGTGTCAGAGGGCAGGAATCACAGGAGTCCACCTACAGTTCTGCTGTACCGTCTGGGGAACCACGTAGACATCGTCAAAGGGCCCGTAAGGCCAAACAATTAGACACTGAGTAAGTGGGCACGGGTGCAGGGCACAGACGAGTTTTAGGGGCTAGGGCACGTGCATGAACTCCTTTGGTTATTAAAGTCAATGTTACACCTACAGAAGCTGCCTTTGTGCTCTGTCCGAAGCGTGCGGGGGTGTCATGTACGTTGAGCGCAAGTGTGTGTGTGAGGGGTGGTCTTACCTCAGCCCCAGGTGAGTCTGCCCCCTTCCCCCTAGGCCGCCATCAACATCCCCCGGGCAGAGGACGGGACCGTGCGCTGCAGTGTCACAGCCGCATGCAGGGATGGTCCGGGTGGATGGTGGTACTGTGTCCATGGGTCAGACATAGTCCAACGATGTAGAGCCAGGAGCTCACCGCAGGGCGGGTTGTCATCATCCTCCATGGCCTGCAATAGACACGCGTCCACCCGCAACTGTGTGAGCCCGGCCCGTTGTGCCGCAGGTGGATCGGCAATGGGGGGGGGGGGTGGTGTGCATGCGGGTGGGGTGGATGGGGTTGGGGAGGGGGGTGAGGGTGCTGGGTGGGTGGATGGGTGGGGGGTGTGGGTGGTCGGCTGTTGCCATGGTGTGCGGCCTGTGGCCATACTACCCGATTCCCACGCCCGTCTAGTCAGTGAAGCGGGCGGCTATCAGTCTGTCCCGTGCCCGCTGGGCCAGCAGGTAACGGTGGACAGCCACCCGCCTGTGTCTACCCCGTCTGCCCTGACCATTACCCCCATCCCCCTCATCTGGGGAGGACTGCGCCTCTTCCTGCTGCTCCTCCACTCCGCCCTCCTCTGCCTGCGGCACATCGCCCCTCTACTGGGCTATGTTGTGCAGGACGCAGCACACCACAATGATGCGGCCGACCCTATCTGACCGATACCGGAGGGTGCCCCCAGAGAGGTCCAGGCACCTGAAACGCATCTTCAGCACGCCAAAGCACCTCTCTATCACTCCGCTTGTCGCTACATGGGCATCATTGTAGCGGTTCTCCGCCTCATTGCGTGGCCTCCGTTTAGGCGTCATCAACCACGATCGCAATGGGTAGCCCCTGTCGCCCAGCAACCAGCCCCTCAGCCGGGGATGGCGTCCCTCGTACATACCGGGGATAGATGACCGCGACAACACGTATGAGTCGTGTACACTGCCTGGGTAACGGGCGCAGACGTGCAGGATCATCATGCGGTGGTCGCAGACCACCTGTATGTTCATTGAATAGGTCCCCTTCCTATTGGTGAACACGGCCCTGTTATCTGCAGGTGGTCGCACGGCGACGTGCATCCCATCGATCGCGCCCTGGACCATGGGGAACCCGGCCACGGCAGAGAAGCCCACGGCCCAGGCATCTTGGCTGGCCCGGTCCACGGGGAAGCGGATGTAGCGGTGCGCCATGGCATATAGGGCATCTGTCACTGCCCGGATGCACCGATGCACCGATGTCTGCGATATGCCGGACAGGTCCCCACTCGGTGCCTGGAATGACCCCGTTGCATAAAAGTTCAGGGCCACCGTAACCTTGACGGACACGGGGAGAGGGTGTCCCCCGCCAGTGCCACGCGGTGACAGGTGTGCCAGCAGGTGGCAGATGTGTGCCACGGTTTCCCGCCTCATCCGGAGTCTCCTCCTGCATTCCCGGTCCGTGAGGTCCTGGTATGATTGCCGGGGCCGGTACACACGGGGCGCCCTCGGGTGCCTCTGTTGCCGTGGGGCCGCGACGTCCTCCTCCCCTTCCTCGTCCTGTCGGTCAGGTGTCCCTCCAGCCTGGGCGGCTGCCGCCTGTCCCTCTGCGGCAGCCTGCGCCGCCTCTCTGGCACGCTCCTCCTCCTCCTCCTCCTCCTCCTCCTCATCCAGGGCAACATAGACATTAGCGGCTGCCGCCACGGCGGCCAACATCGCTGGATGATCGGAAAACATGACGGCCTGGTGGGGGGGAGTGGAACGACGACATGTCATCATTACCCATATCCCCTCCTCCCCCCAGCCAGGTGGCATGGACCGCATGGGTCCAACTGTTGGAGGCTGGCACCTGGCCAGGTGGACCAACTCACTTGCCCTCGCATCCCCCTCCCCGGCACGGACCCCCCCCCCCACAACCTCCACCCCGGCACGGACCCCCCCCCAACCTCCACCCCGGCACGGACCCCAACCTCCACCCCGGCACGGACCCCCCAATCCCCCTCCCCGGCACGGACCCCCCATCCCCCTCCCCGGCACGGACCCCCCCCAACCTCCACCCCGGCACGGACCCCCCCCCAACCTCCACCCCAGCATGGACCCCAACCTCCACCCCGGCACGGACCCCCCACCCCCCTCCCCGGTACGGACCCCCCCCCCAACCTCCACCCCGGCACGGACCCCCCCCCCCAACCTCCACCCCGGCACCGACCCCAACCTCCACCCCGGCACCGACCCCCCATCCCCCTCCCCGGCACCGACCCCCCCCAATCTCCACCCCGGCACGGACTCCCCCAACCTCCACCCCGGCACGGACACCCCCCCCAACCTCCACCCCGGCACGGACCCCCCCCCCCAACCTCCACCCCGGCACGGACCCCCCCCCAACCTCCACCCCGGCACGGACCCCCCAACCCCCTCCCCGGCACGGACCCGCCATCCCCCTACCCGGCACGGACCCCCCCCCAACCTCCACCCCGGCACGGACCCCCCATCCCCCTCCCCGGCACGGACCCCCCACCAACCTCCACCCCGGCACGGACCCCCCCAATCCCCCTCCCCGGCACGGACCCCCCCCATCCCCCTCCCCGGCACGGACCCCCCCCATCCCCTTCCCCGGCACGGACCCCCCCCACATCCCCCTCCCCGGCACGGACCCCCTCCCGGCACTCCCCCGGAGCCCAGCCTACTCTAACCACCCCCCCCCGCCGCGCACACACACACACAACCCGAGACACGCCTCTCCTCACGCATTCAGACTGCGGCCACGCCATCGCCTGCCCAGAGCCAACCCCCCAGGCCGTCACTCACCTCCACGCTGGTCGGCGTGACCCTGGAGCACAGGGTCACGCCGATGAAAAGGAGGTTTAATTTACGTCGACGTGAACGGTCATCACGTCGACGGGACTTCGGCCCATCTGGAAGGGAGAATATCGGCAGGCCGAAAATCGGCTGCCTTGCGCAGACCCGTGACATTCTCCGACGGCAGCGGCGACATTAACGCCCCGCCGACTTTTCTCCCTTCGGAGACTTCGGCAACCGGCGGGGGCGGGATTCACGGCGGCCAACGGCCATTCTCCGACCCGCTGGGGGGTCGGAGAATGACGCCCCTTGAGTTGGGTACGTACATTTGCAAATCTGGGGCGAAATTCTCCGTTATCGGCGGAAACTCCGCCGATCGGCGCAAAAAACGGCGCAAATCCCACTTGCGTCACGTCATAAAAATGGGCCGATAGTCTGCGGCCCGAAATGGGCTAGAAGCGACGTAACGGGATCCGCGCTTGCGCAGTGGTTCACGCCGTGCAGCGTCATATGCGCCGCACGGCGTGACGGCTCATAAGGCCGCGCAGCTCCCCCCCACCCGACCGGAACAGCCGACCGCAACACCCGACTTGATGGCTGGCCGTCGCTCAGCCCCGAGGTTCGAGTCACGCGATGTCGAGGCGCTCCTGGATGCGGTGGAGCAGAGGAGGGACGCCCTGTATCCCGGGCACGGCCGCAGAGTTGCCCCACGCCACAGCCGGCGTCTGTGGAGGGAGGTGGCAGAGGCCGTCACCGCTGTGGCCCTAACACCACGGACGGGCACCCAGTGCCACAAGAAGGTGAACGACCTCGTCAGAGCAGGCAGGGTGAGCGTCCCCCATATCCCCCATATCCCCTCTCCCCCAAATCCCCCCCTCCCCCATATCCCCCCTCCCCCATACCCCCCCTCCCCCATATCCCCCCCCTCCCCCATATTCCCCACTCCCCCATATCCCCCCTCCCCCATATCCCCCCTCCCCCATATCCCCCCTCCCCCATATCCCCCATATCCCCCCTCCCCCATATCCCCCCTCCCCCATATCCCCCATATTCCCCCCTCCCCCATATCCCCCCCTCCCCCATATCCCCCATATCGCCACTCCCCCATATCCCCCATATCCCCCCTCCCCCATATTCCCCCTCCCCCATATCCCCCATATCCCCCCTCCCACATATCCCCCCCATATCCCCCATATCCCCCCTCCCCCATATCCCCCATATCCCCCCTCCCCCATATCCCCCATATTCCCCCCTCCCCCATATCCCCCCTCCCCCATATCCCCCCTCCCCCATATCCCCCCTCCCCCATATCCCCCATATTCCCCCCTCCCCCATATTCCCCCCTCCCCCATATTCCCCATATCCCCCTCCCCATATCCCCCCTCCCCCATATCCCCCATATTCCCCCCTCCCCCATATCCCCCATTTCCCCCCTCCCCCATATTCCCCCTCCCCCATATCCCCCATATCCCCCCTCCCACATATCCCCCCTCCCCCATATCCCCCATATCCCCCTCCCCCATATCCCCCATATCCCCCCTCCCCCATATCCCCCATATTCCCCCTCCCCCATATCCCCCCTCCCCATATCCCCAATCCCCCATATCCCCAATATTCCCCCCTCCCCCATATCCCCCCTCCCCCATATTCCCCATATCCCCCCTCCCCATATCCCCCCTCCCACATATCCCCCCTCCCCCATATCCCCCATATCCCCCCTCCCCCATATCCCCCCCTCCCCCATATCCCCCCCTCCCCCATATCCCCCATATCCCCAAGTGAATCCAGCCCTAACCTTAACCTCTGCAATGCACGCGCAACCGATGGCGTGCATTCATATACCTGCCTAACACTGTTGCCTTTTACCCCTGCCACCACCCCCCCCCCCCCCCCCCAGGAGAAGCGCGCACACAACAATAGGGAGCATGTGAGGACTGGAGGAGGGCCCGCTGATGAGAGGCCACTGACCGTACACGAGGAAAGGGCCCTGGAACTGGCTGGCGGACCTGAGGACCGGGAGGTTGCTGATGCAGAGGTCGGGGCCCCACGAGCAAGTGAGCCACCAACAGCCCGTCCCCATATCCCCCCTCCCCTATATCCCCCTCTCCCGTATCACCTGATCACTGCCTGATGTCTAACCATGCATGCTTCATTGTGTATCGCAGGACCAAACGTCCAGGCACCCATCCCCGCAGATGCAGACCGCCCGCAGGATGCCCCTCGGAGACCACGGGAGACGGAGAGACCCGCACCCTCCAGCATGCGACGCCCGCAGGATGCCCCTCGGAGACCACGGGAGACGGAGAGACCCGCACCCTCCAGCATGCGACGCCCGCAGGATGCCCCTCGGAGACCACGGGAGACGGAGAGACCCGCACCCTCCAGCATGCGACGCCCGCAGGATGCCCCTCGGAGACCACGGGAGACGGAGAGACCCGCACCCTCCAGCATGCGACGCCCGCAGGATGCCCCTCGGAGACCACGGGAGACGGAGAGACCCGAACCCTCCAGCATGCGATGCCCGCAGGATGCCCCTCGGAGACCACGGGAGACGGAGAGACCCGGACCCTCCAGCATGCGACGCCCGCAGGATGCCCCTCGGAGACCACGGGAGACGGAGAGACCTGGAGCAACAGGGAGACGACACCCCCGTCACGTGCGGGAGCGACCACCCAGCGATGAGGGGGGCAGCCACAGGCCCCCGTCACATCCGAGCCAGGACACCACTACCCAGGACACCACTATCCAGGACACCCCTACCCGGGACACCACTACCCAGGACACCCCTACCCGGGACACCCCTACCCGGGACACCACTACCCGGGACAGCACTACCCGGGACAGCACTACCCGGGACAGCACTACCCGGGACAGCACTACCCGGGACACCCCTACCCGGGAAGACGAAATACCGGACAGTGACTCAGAGTGGATGGGTGGAGACGAACCCCCACCCCAAAGTGCCATGGACTCAGAGTGGGACGAAGAGCACGACACAACGCCACTGCTGTCACCAACACCCTCCACCATCGCAGAAACACTCACCACGGTTGGGCACTTTAGTGATGAGGCGTCTGGTACACTCACTGGTGCGCACAACACAGCCGTCCCGGTACAGCAGGTGGAGGTAGGAGCAGCAGAGGGACCGGGCGGTCGGAGGGCAGCCCAGGCCAAGCGAACATCTGCCGCCCAGATGGATCCCGGGTTCCTGCAGTTACCACACCCACACATAGATCCGATGCAACCACCGACACGGAGACGAGCGAATAGGGTGACGGGTGGCTTGCGGCGGCTGCGGTCGCAGGTGGAGGAGTCCACCCGCGTCCAGGAGCTGGGAGTGGTCCCGGTCATGCGTGCCACCCAGGCTGACACCGCACGGGTGGCGTCCGCGGTGGAGGCAATGGGTGCGACGGTGTCAGACATGGGGAACGGTTTGCGAGGCCTGGGGCCTTCCGTGCAGGCGGCGTCTTTGGCCCAGGAAATGGCTGCCCTCTCACAGGAGGCCATGAGCCAGTGCCAGCGCCAGATGGCAGAGGCGCTCAACGCCATAGCCCAGTCTCAGCACGCCATAGCCCAGTCTCAGCAGGCCATGGCCCAATCTCAGCAGGCCATGGCCCAGTCTCAGCAGGCCATAGCCCAGTCTCTGCCGGCCATGGCCCAGTCTCTGCAGGCCATGGCCCAGTCTCAGCAGGCCATCGCTGAGGGCATCGGCGCCAGTGGCCATGTGCGAGCTGGCGTCGCACTGTCGCAGACAGGGTTCGACAACCCCCTGGGCTCCATGGCTGCAAACCTGCAGACCCCTGTCGATACCAGCACGGGCCTCCAGGACTGGCAGCGCCAGATGTCGGGGGCGCGTCGGATGGCCAGTCCGTTCGCATCCCCCACCCATGTAGAGGCCTGGGGGCCATCGGGCACCCCGAGGGAGGAGGAGGTGGTGTGGTCCGTCCCGGCTCCCTCTGTAGGGGAGGTCCCGGTACACCGCGACACCTCGGACTCCCCCCCTTCCGTCCCAGGTGCATCGGGTGGGCAACGGGCAGGACAGGCTGGCAGCTCGCCATCCCAGTCGCCCGGGCCGCAGCCTGGCCCATCTAGGCCAGGACGCCCCAGGAAACGGCCGCCAAAGGGATCCAGTGTCAGAGGGCAGGAATCACAGGAGTCCACCTCCAGTTCTGCTGTACCGTCTGGGGAACCACGTAGACGTAGTCAAAGGGCCCGTAAGGCCAAACAATTAGACACTGAGTAAGTTGGCACGGGTGCAGGGCACAGATGAGTTTTAGGCGCTAGGGCACGTGCATGAACTCCTTTCGTTATTAAAGTCAATGTTACACCTACCGAAGCTGCCTTTGTGCTCTGTCCAAAGTGTGCGGGGGTGTCATGTACGTTGAGCGCAAGTGTGTGTGTGAGGGGTGGTCTTACCTCAGCTCCAGGTGAGTCTGCCCCCTTCCCCCTGGGCCGCCATCAACATCCCCCGGGCAGAGGACGGGACCGTGCGCTGCAGTGTCACAGCCGCATGCAGGGATGGTCCGGGTGGATGGTGGTACTGTGGCCATGGGTCAGACATAGTCCAACGATGTAGAGCCAGGAGCTCATCGGAGGCGGGTTGTCATCATTCTCCATGGCCTGCGATAGACACGCGTCCACCCGCAACTGGGTGAGCCCGGCCCGTTGTGCCGCCGGTGGATCGGCAATTGGGAGTGGGGGGGTGGTGTGCATGCGGGTGGGGTGTGTGGGGTTGGGGAGGGGGGTGAGGGGGGTGAGGGTGCTGGGTGGGTGGATGGGTGGGGGGTGTGGGTGGTCGGCTGTTGTCATGGTGTGCGGTCTGTGGCCATACTACCCGATTCCCACGCCCATCTAGTCAGTGAAGCGGGCGTCTATCAGTCTGTCCCGTGCCCGCTGGGCCAGCCGGTAACGGTGGACAGCCACCCGTCTGTGTCTACCCCGTCTGCCCTGACCATTGCCCCCATCCCCCTCATCTGGGGAGGACTGGGCCTCTTCCTGCTGCTCCTCCACTCCGCCCTCCTCTGCCTGCGGCACATCGCCCCTCTGCTGGTCTATGTTGTGCAGGACGCAGCACACCACAATGATGCGGCCGACCCTATCTGACCGATACTGGAGGGCGCCCCCAGAGAGGTCCAGGCACCTGAAACGCATCTTCAGCACGCCAAAGCACCTCTCGATCACTCCCCTTGTCGCTACATGGGCATCATTGTAGCGGTTCTCCGCCTCATTGCGTGGCGTCCGTATAGGCGTCATCAGCCACGATCGCAATGGGTAGCCCCTGTCGCCCAGCAACCAGCCCCTCAGCCGGGGATGGCGTCCCTCGTACATGCCGGGGATGGATGACCGCGACAACACGAATGAGTCGTGTACACTGCCTGGGTGACGGGCGCAGACGTGCAGGATCATCATGCGGTGGTCGCAGACCACCTGTACGTTCATCGAATAGGTCCCCTTCCTATTAGTGAACACGGCCCTGTTATCTGCAGGTGGCCGCACGGCGACGTGCATCCCATCGATCGCGCCCTGGACCATGGGGAACCCGGCAATGGCAGAGAAGCCCACGGCCCGGGCATCTTGGCTGGCCCGGTCCACGGGGAAGCGGATGTAGCGGTGCGCCATGGCATAAAGGGCATCTGTCACTGCCCGGATGCACCGATGCACCGATGTCTGCGATATGCCGGACAGGTCCCCACTCGGTGCCTGGAATGACCCCGTTGCATAAAAGTTCAGGGCCACCATAACCTTGACGGACACGGGGAGAGGGTGTCCCCCGCCAGTGCCACGCGGTGACAGGTGTGCCAGCAGGTGGCAGATGTGTGCCACGGTTTCCCGGCTCATCCGGAGTCTCCTCCTGCATTCCCGGTCCGTGAGGTCCTGGTATGACTGCCGGGGCCGGTACACACGGGGCGCCCTCGGGTGCCTCCGTTGCCGTGGGGCCGCGACGTCCTCCTCCCCCTCCTCGTCCTGTCGGTCAGGTGTCCCTCCAGCCTGGGCGGCTGCCGCCTGCCCCTCTGCGGCAGCCTGCGCCGCCTCTCTGGCACGCTCCTCCTCCTCCTCCTCCTCCTCATCCAGGGCAACATAGACATGAGCGGCTGCCACCACGGCGGCCAACATCGCTGGATGGTCTGAAAACATGACGGCCTGGTGGGGGGGAGGGGAACGACGACATGTCATCATTGCCCATATCCCCTCCTCCCCCCAGCCAGGTGGCATGGACCGCATGGGTCCAACTGTTGGAGGTTGGCACCTGGCCAGGTGGACCAACTCATTTGCCCTCCCATCACCCACCCCGGCACGGACCCCCCCCCCCCCCAACCTCCACCCCGGCACGGACCCCCTCCCCAACCCCCAACCTCCACCCCAGCACGGACCCCCCCCCAACCTCCACCCCAGCACGGACCCCCCCCCGACCTCCACCCCGGCACGGACCCCCCCCCCAACCTCCACCCCGGCACGGACCCCCTCCCCAACCTCCACCCCAGCACGGACCCCCTCCCCAACCTCCACCCCGGCACGGACCCCCTCCCCAACCCCCAACCTCCACCCCAGCACGGACACCCCCCAACCTCCACCCCGGCACGGACCCCCTCCCCAACCCCCAACCTCCACCCCAGCACGGACCCCCCCCCAACCTCCACCCCAGCACGGACCCCCCCCCGACCTCCACCCCGGCACGGACCCCCTCCCCAACCTCCACCCCGGCACGGACCCCCTCCCCAACCCCCAACCTCCACCCCAGCACGGACCACCCCCCAACCTCCACCCCGGCACGGACACCCTCCCCAACCCCCAACCTCCACCCCAGCACGGACCCCCCCCCAACCTCCACCCCGGCACGGACCCCCTCCCCAACCTCCACCCCGGCACGGACCCCCTCCCCAACCCCCAACCTCCACCCCAGCACGGACCCCCCCCCAACCTCCACCCGGCACGGACCCCCTCCCCAACCCCCAACCTCCACCCCAGCACGGACCCCCCCCCCAACCTCCACCCCGGCACGGACCCCCTCCCCAACCCCCAACCTCCACCCCAGCACGGACCCCCCCCAACCTCCACCCCGGCACGGACCCCCTCCCCAACCTCCACCCCGGCACGGACCCCCTCCCCAACCCCCAACCTCCACCCCAGCACGGACCCCCCCCCCAACCTCCACCCGGCACGGACCCCCTCCCCAACCCCCAACCTCCACCCCAGCACGGACCCCCCCCCCCAACCTCCACCCCGGCACGGACCCCCTCCCCAACCCCCAACCTCCACCCCAGCACGGACCCCCCCCCCAACCTCCACCCCGGCACGGACCCCCTCCCCAACCTCCACCCCGGCACGGACCCCCTCCCCAACCCCCAACCTCCACCCCAGCACGGACCCCCCCCCCAACCTCCACCCGGCACGGACCCCCTCCACAACCCCCAACCTCCACCCCGGCACGGACCCCCTCCCGGCACTCCCCCGGAGCCCAGCCTACTCTAACCAACCCCCCCCCGCCGCACACACACACAAGCCGAGACACACCTCTCCTCAGGCAATCAGTCTGCGGCCACGCCATTTCCTGCCCAGAGCCAACCCCCCAGGCCGTCACTCACCTCCTCGCTGGTCGACGTGAGCCTGGAGCACCGGGTCACGCCGATGAAAAGGAGGTTTGATTCACGTCGACGGGACTTCGGCCCATCCGGAAGGGAGAATATCGGCAGGCCGAAAATCGGCTGCCTTGCGCAGACCCGTGACATTCTCCGCGGCAGCGGCGCCATTAACGCCCCGCCGACTTTTCTCCCTTCGGAGACTTCGGCGGGGGCGGGGGCGGGATTCACGGCGGCCAACGGCCATTCTCCGACCCGGCGGGGGGTCGGAGAATGACGCCCCTGCATCCTCACTGGGCAGCATATCATTACCACCAAGAGCAGGTATAATCACCGTGAGCACTGTGATGCAGTTACTCATCAGGAAGGAAGGGCAGTGCTTTGTGCTTTTTTGAAGTTAGAGGCACAGTGCATTGTTTCAGTGAAGATGTAACATGGCTTGCCACTTGGGAACCAGTTAATTTGATCAGGCTGATCACATTTACAAATAACACCATTCTCTTTAAATTGCTCACTCAAACCACTGAATATGTACAGGTAAAAGCCGACCCCCGACTTTTGCCCCCATATTTCTTCATTCTTGATATATCTGGGGCTGGATTCTCCAGAAATGGGGCTATGCCCCCACGGCAGTTTAAAAATGCTGGCATTTCACTCTTGACTTTCCTTAAGAAAGTCCTGAGTGATTCTCCCATCTGCAGGGGGCTGGCAGGGCCCCGGAGTGCTCCTCGCATCTCTGGCTGCGGATATGGGGCCCTGCACTTTCGGTCGGGAGTCCGCGCAGTGCACGGCGGTGGCAAGTGGCAGTCGTGCCGTGCGACATGGCGGATTCGCACCGCGGCCCCCCCGAGATGGCGTGCGCCCGTGGGTCCGTGCCGCCCGATTGCTCCCCTGGCCGTCCATGATCACCCCCCCCCAGGTGATCGATACCCCCGCCCCCACCAGGTGACCACGGACTGAGTCCGTAGCCGCCACCCGAGGTTCCCGACGGCCAATATGTGGTTAGAACCACGCCGTTGGGAACTCGGCCAGTTCTGCGCAGAGAATCGCGGGGCATCTGTTAATGGCCCCTTACCCGCGCCGCATAGTACATGCGCGGGCGACTCCCTTGGAGAATCGCTTCAGCGGTGCCAGTCCCGATTTCCGGGTAAACGGCCATTCTCTGCCCCCGCGCCGAACGCGATGTCGGCGCAGAGACTCGGAGAATCCAGCCCCTGGTGTATAAGTCATTATAAGTTTTTTGAGATGAGAAAACTATTCAGCGTGAGAAATGTCAGTTTGAGACCAGCGAAGCTATAATAGATGCTAGCAACAGTTGGAAACTATTTCTGCCAATCATGCCCTCTGAACCAGCCAATACTGTGAAAATATGCCATTAAGAAGAAACAGCAGATATACAATCCAGTTCAAACTGAAAGTCTTTAGTTTAAGAGCAGATAAATAGTTGTAGAGCAGCTACAGAATTCAAGATATCGGAATAGAATATTAGAGATGGAAGAAGCTCTCAATACATCTTGATGGCAAGTGGCCATTGTTAGAAAATGAAGTACAAAATACATCAATGAGGATTGCCAAATGCACTCTCAGTTTCCTGCAGATCTATCTGTATCTTTGCCCTGAAACAAGCAAAAATATTAAGCATTGCAGATTTCAAAGCCGGCCCTGGGTGGTGCGACCATTTTATGAGGAGAATTAATTTTACATTGTAGCAGAAGACAAAGATTTCACAGTGCCTATCAGAAGAATTTGATGACAAGGTTATTGAATTCCAGCTGTTTATGATCAAACATTGACAAAATAATGGATACAGATTGCCCTACATTGGGAACATGGATCAAATTCCAATGAATTTTGACATGCCAGGCAGTCAAATGGTTGGAGAGAAAATAACGTTAGTGGAGACATCTGGCCACGAAAAGCAGAGTATCACTATTGTACTGCCATTGACGTCAGACAGAAAGAATGCTTAAACCAATGGTGATATTCAGGACAAAAACCTTCCCAACGCAGCGATTCCCAAAAGGAGCAGTCATCCATGTCCATGATAAAGGATGGATGGATGAAGGTGGCTTGAAAATTAGTTGAGGAGAGTTTGGAGTTTCCAACCAGGTGGGTTCTGTAAGGAAGAATGGGGACGATTCTCCGAAATGGAGCACAAGTGTTCGCGCCGTCGTGAACGCCGTCGCGTTTCACAACGGCGTGAACCGGGCCCTGGTACGACCGATTCTGGCCCCCACAGGAGCCAGCACGGTGCTGGAGGGTTCACGCCACTCCAGCATCCTTTTGCGTCGCCAAATGGGCACCGCGCCAACCTGCACATGCGCGGGGGAGTCTTTAACGCGCCGGCCCCGACTTAACATGGAGTCAGTGTTCAGGGGCCGGCGCGCCAGAAAGTAGGCCCGGGGGGGAGAGGCTGGCCCATCGGTCGGTGGGCCCCGATCGCAGGCCAGGCCCCATCAGAGGCCCTCCCCGGTGAAGGAGCCCCTCTCCCCACCCCACAGGCCGCCCCCCCCGACCGTTCCCGCAGAGTTCCCGCCAACAGCGACCAGGGGTGAATGCCGCCAGTGAGACTCTGTCGTATCGGCGCGGCCGCTCTGCCCATCCGGTCCGGAGAATCGGCAGACCCGCTGATTCCTGTGGCCGGCACCGCGCTAAACGCACTGGCGCAAACGGCGCCGATTCTCCGCACCTCGGAGAATCACGCGCCATCGTCGGGGGGCATCATGGCGCGGTTGCACCGATTCTCCGGCCCGGCGCGGGGCTCGGAGAATCGCCCCCAATGTCTTTTCATTTGGGATATGTTTAGATCACACCATGTTGATGATATTGCTGAAGTTAGACTGCAAAACATTGATATTAGCCTGGATTTTCACTGAATTGGGATGACTCAGAAACCGTTTAAAAATGGTGGGCAGATCCTGATGCTGGGATTCCCAACCCAATTCCTGGGGTTTCAGATTTTCAGGAATTCCTTTTAAGGGTGTGGTCTGGTTCGGATCAAAGTCCTTCACCCTTCACTCTCAATCTGGCTGTTCTATTGCAGGAACAGGCATGTCCTAGTCCTTCGCAACTTTCATGGAACCAACGAACACTTTGGTAGCAGTAATATGTGTGAAAAATAGATTTGAAAAGACATTCATTCATACAATTAGCTTTTAGTGCAGCTCAATAAAAGCGTCACACATCCAGACCCTTTAAAGTTTCAATAGCAGAAACTAAAAGCACTTGAAGCCTCTATATGCTGTGTAAATAAACATTGTGAAATTGACAGAAGAGATCAGAGAGTCAGAATTGTCAATTACACAATGTTTTCTTTGGGGCTTAGCTGTTTCCACAGGCTAATTGATTTCTGGGCTCTCAGCCAAGTTTCATACAAGGGGAGGTGGTGGTAATATCTCCGAGGACATGCTTTCAAGTCCCACTATGGCAGATGATGGAATTTAAATTCAATTAATAATATTTAATGATAAAGCTGGTCTCAATAATGATAACCATGAAACTATCAAAATAAATCTAAATCTTTGACCTATATGCGACTCCATACCAAAGCAATGTGGTTGACTCTTAACTTCTCAACTTCTCTTTGAAATGACCTAGCACTTCACTCAGTTCAAGGGTAATTAGGAATAGACAACAAATGCTGGACTTGTTAGAAATGCCCACATCCCATGAAAGAATAAACAAAAACAAAATCCCGGCTCCCACTACCCACTTCGAGGATGGCAATGCAGGGCTTTGCATTGATTCCTGGTGGTCTAATCTGCAACCGTTGGATGCTTCTCTAATCAATCCCTTCAAGGGCAGCATGAGGAAAACAAGTGAAATTACTAGATGATTGGAAGCAAGAAAATATTCACCAAGGGAGGTAGCTCATGGGCTTCGATGTTGTATATGAATGGATAATGGAGACCTGGAATGTAATCAGAATGGAGATTGTTGCCAAATCATTCAAGAGATGTAGGGTATGCAATGCATTTGATTTACAGAAGATGATTATTTGGGAATCATATAGCCAATGAGGACATGATTGCTAATAGGGATGACGCTGGTGATTTATTTGGGGCGGCACGGTGGCACAATGGTTGGCACTGGTACCTCACAATGCCAGGTACCAGGGTTCGATTCCGGCCTTGGGTGACTGAATGGAATTTGCACTTGCTCCCTGTGTCTGCGTGGGTTTCCTCCGGGTGCTCCGGTTTCCTCCCACAGTCCAAAGATGTGCAGGTTAGGTGGATTGGCCATGATAAAAATTGCCCCTTAGTGCCCAGGGATGTGCAGAGGACAGTTCAACTAGAGAATTCAGCTGCTTTTCTTCAAATAGTATCATTGGATGATTTATATCAAATTTTTCGGGCAGACAGGACCCCAATTTAATGTCTCATTTAAAGAATGGCACCTCTAACATTGCAACGCTACCTCCGTACTGCACTATAATGTCAGCCAAGGTTTGATGCTGAAGTCCCATGGTGGGGTTTGAACCCATGACATTCTGAATCAGAAGTAGAATAACTGCCACTGAACATAGGGAGGCTCCCTTGACTCAAACTTGAGAACATGACTCAATGTCTAACCTCAGAAGATCACACACTTTTGTACCAGTTTGCTTATGAACCATACTGTGACTTCTGTGTGTAGGATTGGTAATATAAAGACAAATTTTACACTGTGTAATGGGCTCTTGTGATCATCTAAAATTGGGGCAGCACGGTGGTACAGTGGTTAGCACTGCTGCCTATGGTGCTGAGGACCCGGGTTCAAATCCCAGCCCTGGGTCACTGTCTGTGTGGTGTTTGCACATTCTCCGTGTCTGCGTGGGTTCACCCCCAATACCCCCCAAAAAAGATGTGCAACGTAGGTGGATTGGCCACACCAAATTCCCACTTAATTAGGAAAAAAAGAATTGGGTATTTTAAATTTTTTTTTAAAAAAGTGATAATCTAAAATCATTTCACATTGGATTCTGGCAGCCAACAAATAAAGGACACTTTAATCCATTTATTCTGAACAGTGTTTAAACCTAAGTTGCTGAGGTGAAAGGGCAGTGTACAAACCTATACACTATCAAGTCTGAATTTCAAAGGATGCATTTTTCTCTTTTGTGTAAAGGCATATTTAATCACCCAAATATTGTAGAAGTTAAGAACCCAAAATCAAAATACTGAGTTAACATCCTTTTGGACTTGGGCATTATTTGTCTTACTTTTTATTAAAATGTGCATAAAATAAAATGACTCATAGGTTCAATTAACAAAACGTGTGATGATTTTGTCAGTTCGAAGTTCTTTATGAACTATGGGCAGCAAGGTAGCATAGTGGATAGTGCAATTTCTTCACTTCTCCGGGGTCCCAGGTTTGATTCCTGGCTTGGGTCACTGTCTGTGTGGAGTCTGCACTTCCTCGGGCAGCATGGTAGCATAGTGGATAGTGCAGTTGCTTCACAGCTCCGGGGTCCCAGGTTCGATTCCAGGCTTGGGTCACTGTCTCCGCGGAGTCTGCACGTTCGCCCCTTGTTTGCGTGGGTTTCCTCCGGGTGCTCCGGTTCCTCCAACAGTCCAAAGATACGCAGGTTAGGTGGATTGGCTATGCTAAATTGCCCTTAGTGTCCAAAAAAGGTCAGGTGGGGTTACGGGGATAGGGAGGAGGTGTGGGGATAGGGTGGAGGTATGGGGTTAGATAGGGTGCTCTTTCCAAGGGCTGATGCAGACTCAATGGGCCGAATGGCCTCCTTCTGCACTGTAAATTCTATGATTCTATGAGAGAATCATTTGAGGAAGCTTCTGGAGTCAATCACCAACGGAAATTGGGTTGAGTTTTCCAGTAGGTCAGAGCCCTTACTTGGAATTGGGTGGGTTAGAGGTACATGGATGTGGTTACCTTAGTTGGCTAATTAGGGAAATATGGCCTAATCTACTTTATCCCCCTTAAGTCCAGTGCTCCGTTTAAATTTCATCCTTCATCATAAAACTAAATTACATAAACAACTAAGAGTAATGAATGTTGTATTTATCTTACCTTGAAAGAAACTCAGCAAAATAAAAATTGGTTGTACATAAAAGCATTTTTGTGTGTTTTTCTGTGGACTAACTCTTGTACAGATATTTAAGCATGAGAACATACTTTACGAGTCTCAGCAATGGAAGAATTCCTTTATTGTTGGGGTTGTCACCATCTGCCACATTCAAAAGCAGACAGACTGTGGGGCCAAGGCTGGGGACTAGGAAAAAGCTTTTAAAAATTGTATTAAGGCAAATTATTTCAACTTGTGTGTGGCCTCAGCAATCATCTGATATTATTTTAATTCAGTCTCCATCAAGAGCACGATGTCCTGGCTCCTACCTTGTTGTCAGCTCCATGTTTTGATGTTGAAGTCTTATTGTTTAACATTAACTGCAGTATTTTTCTTTTGAGTTTTGTCACTTGGGGTGAGAGTCAATAGTATTTGAAGTTGCATTGCAGGCTGGGTGGGATGGGCTTGTTGGGCTTGATCTAATCATCTGTTTAAGTTATATTTAGCCTTAAATTTTCTACCCAGTTCCTCGAGGCATTCATTGGTTCCCAAATAAATTGACAGATATTTATTTGGTTTTGTTCTCTTTAGTTTTTACATAGTTATACCTGGTTGCATTGTATTTTTAAAATCCTGTTGATTTTGTAGATAATAACAGTTTAGATCAACTCAGTTTTGATATTTTACTTCGAAGCATACAGTATTGCATTCAAAAAGATCAGAAACAAAATTTTTAAAAGTTGATAATGGACTTGTTGCCTTTTAGGTTTAAAATAAAAATATGAACAGCCTTTTCAAAAATGCCCTGGTTTAGCAAAAAAGCAGATAGGTAACCCCGTTTGTTTATTCTTTCAATTAACCTATTTACTCAAATCTAGAAATTCAATAAATTTTGTTCATAGAGAATAGTACACCACTAAATCCTTTTATCATTTCTAAATTTTCAGTGGCTCGGAGAAGGAACGTGTTTTAGGTGAAACTTGTACAAATTACCACTGTACAGCTTTACTTCAGGAATCAAACAGAAAAAGACTTGTTTTAAGTCCATAAAAGTGTAATGAAAATAACCACTTTGTAGACATTTCCACTTTGCATAGTCCTGTCTTCTCAAGTGGCACACAAATGTTTAGTTACTTTTTCAATCGTTTGGAAAATATTGTGTGTATATAGATGGGGTAAAGTTACGTTTAACTAGCTACAACGATGAGATATTCCATGTAATGTGATAAGTGTGTTCTTAACGTGACTGGGTTATTCTAAGAGAAATTTATAGCAGTGCGTTTGAATCCATACGTTTGACTACCAGTGACAAACACAGCCGTAATCTCGAGCAGCCTCAAATGATTCATGAGTAAAACTGAGTGAATTATACTTATTTGTGAATTATTGCAGGTATGCTATAGAATTTAATTTACTGCTATGAAACCAGAACTTCTTTGTAATAAACCCATAAAAATACATCTTAATCTTGAAATAAAATGCGGAAACAGGGGCTAAGAGGAGGTTTAAAAATGAAAGTATAAATGTCCATCAACTTGAAAGAAAAAGGGAATAAAATGGCAAACATAATGGGGGAAAAAATAACAATCAAGCATCTTAAAAGGATCAAAACTTACATCAATCATTTAGTGGGTTAAAATTACTTTCTTTAACCAGTTATAAAATAGGTTTCTGAACACATTAAACAAATTAAATTTGATTTGGAACAAGAATTGCTTTCTTCCAGTTGATCTTGCTGAAACAGATCTTTTGAGAATTTCACCAAATTAGCGTAAACTGGACTCAAGTCACAATGATAAACAAAATGAAGACGGAAGTGTTTTAACCCATTCCTGCTCTCAATGAAGCACCAAGAAATGTTACACTTGAGCTCGCATTTTCATTATTGTTTTGTAGTGTTTTTTACTTGACTAGCCTTAACCTGTTCGCCAAATCTGGTCACATTTAAAAGGAAAAAATAAAATCTGGCCCTTGCTCTCAATTAAAAATAAAATAAATTAAGTAAGATCTTCGACGAGCTAAAAGCTGCCTGAAAAGGTGGTAGATGAAGATAGAATAGTGACTTTCTAAAGGGGATTGAGCATATGTTCAATAAGAAAAAAATTTCAGGACTGCAGAGAGGGTGCGGGACGAATCAGAAAACTCTTTTAAAGAGCTTGTACAAGAATGATGGACAGAACTGCCTCCCTATGTTCTGGAAAGTTCCAAACTTCAAACCAGTAGTAATCTGATGTAACGTGTATTGCTTGGCCCAATCATATTCTGCAAAGAAAATGACTGGGCCTCTCCTATCCCAGGAGGCCATACTGATCATTTTATTCGTATTGAACATGTCAATGAAAAAACATTTTTATTATCAATAAAATAATATTGTTTAAATTATTTCCCTTCACTATCTTGTCAAAGTGCAGGATTCCTAAGTGAGTCTGCATTTTCTTAAATCCTGGTTGTAGTAAAAATAGTATGGCTGAGGGAACAATTCACTGACTGGGAAAATCTGTCCCTATTTAATCAGATCATATCTTGAAGAGATTTTTTTTTACAAATTTGCTAGGGGCATATTAATTGCCACTTTGCTCATAGATGTCTGAGAAGATGCAGTATTGTGACTTTTATGATCAATTTAGTGCTTAAAAACAATACATCTAGAATGTGATTTTGTACAGTTATTCGCAGTTATTTAATTACCAAATTCGAAATAAATTCCTGTTATATAAATTGTTGATTGAGAGGATGTTGTCCGGTTTCATTTCAAATCAACCTGAAGGTTAATAGCCAGTCATTGATTAGGGCTAAAGGTTTTGCCTTTTTGCATAAATATCCTTTTTTTTACATTGATGAAAAATAATGCAGTTGGTGTTTCGTATTTTATTTTAGTATTGATACCATATGCACATTGTATGGATTTTCAGAAGGTATTTTTCTCTGTGAGCTGGCATGCTTATTATCCACAAGTGTCACCACTAAGTGGCAATATTGAGAAGTATTCTTCCTTTAAAGGGCAACCTGGGGCTGTAGATAAGGATTTGTCTGCTGACTAGTTTGGAATAATGAAGCGCAAGCTCAGTTAGGTATTTATTACTCAGTGTATCAGCAGCAACATATAATAAAGGAAGCTTTGTGCGCCTGCCATTTATGTGAGCAGCAAGATTTTAGTTCTGTAATGGTGACAAAGCAGTTGGATATTGTGCTGGTAAGAAATATAATTAAGTGTCTGGATTCTAAAGAAGCACTAGGTGTTCACTCAGTAATTTGGATTTCTGTTAAATTGGCTCATTGTACCCACAGATATAAAACAGGGAAACACACAATAACAAGAATGACAACCTTGCATCTAAAAGAACATACATTTTAGGCACACAGCACTTGAAGAATGAACATGCCAGTAATTCTGCACACAGTAAAATCCCACAATCACAACGACATGAATGTGTCATTAATTTGTTTTTGGCGGTGTTGGGTGGAGGAGGAATGTTTGCCAAGATTCCAGGAGAGTTCCCTGCCCCAATTCAGGTCATGCCATGACATTTTCCATTGCCACCTAAACCACTACAACAGACAGATTTATGCTACAGCGAGGATATACTTATGACAGATTGGTACTTAAAGTGCACATTATCTGCTGGAACGCAGTTTCCTTTTGCTCTGCTAAGTTATTTTTTAGTTGTTGCTTTTACTTTCTTTCCATCCTCTCTTACACAACAGTTCACATTAAAACCATTTTCCTTCTCCAGAGAACAAGTTAATGGAATTTAGATCTCTGTACTTAACAAATTGTCATGCTTTTCTCACTTCAAACTAGCAGGAGGTGCTCTTCGATTTCACAAATCAATGTGTCAATCATTTTCCTGCGATGGGGCACTTCCAAAAATACACTGGGAAAGAAATGATCAAAGTAATTACACTAAACAGTTAAAAGACCAGTTCACAACTGAAGCATTGTTCACTGTGAACCTTAAATACTGGGCAATCAAACCATTTAACAGAATGAAAACCTTAATAACAGTTAGTGGTTTGCAAAAATAAGGGGCAAACCAGATTGAGTTAACCTGCCAAGTTCCTACATCTTGTACAGTTGGGGCACTTTCTGCTTGAATTGGACTCTACCCTAAATATATATTTAAAACACCCCTGCGTAGATGGTCTCCGAGCATTCGCTTTTTTTCTATTTTATATTTCCCATCATAAATTTCCAGACCATCATGGCAATTTCCAGACAAGCCAAGGCTTGTATGTATTGCTTTCTTTGTAAGAACAATTTTTCAAAGTGCAATGGAGAGGAAAAATTGCAACCTTTTGTGGGCATGTAACTGTCTGAGTCTGTAAATCTGTGGGATAGGTAAAACCCAGTCTGTTCCCCATTAAACCTCTTCAACAAAGTGCACTTTCTTTCCTGCAAAGCAATATGATGTCTAAGACAAAATAGCTTTTAGCTCCGGTTTCTGCACAGGTAGAAAGTGCTGTCACTTTATTTACCTTCAAGGGGATTTTCCTTGATCTGCACAGAGGTGCGCTGGGTCACCTGGGAACGGTAAATATCAGAACATTAGCTACACACCTGTGAAAACTCTCACTCAATTTTCCCACTGCTAATTTAGGCTTTCTGATATTTTTTCTGGAATTCTCTATCCGTTAACCCCGGTGGGAATCTCCAGTCCCGCTGCTGTGAATGGAGACTTGGCTGAGCGTGAAATTATCTGTTCTCGTTGGCAGCAGTGGCGGGCTGAGCCCAGGTCAGAGAATCCTGACCTTCATATCGTTCAATGTGCCTGGGCACAGAATCAGAAAAATCTCAGGGTGGATTCACCATTGCCCAGTGCTGGAAGTGGGTTTTGTGGTCCAGCGGAGAATGGAGTGTTGGCAGGAAAAAGTGATTAACACCCGCCAATGCTCCGATCCCCCGCTGGATGTAGCATCGTATTTATGGGCTGTAAGCCCGAATCTCCACCCCCCCCGCCCCATTATGCACTAACCCCCACAGTGGGAAATACCCTTGGCGGGATTTGGTGCAAGATTTTCCAAGTGTGGCACCGACGCAGTGGACCGTGTGGTGGGTCAAGGGGATCAGTGCATAACTGAGGTGCCCCTCAAAGTCCCTCCTCTCACTTATTTTTCACAGTAGAAAGCACTTAGCTGCCTTTGCTGTGGTGAAAACTGTCAATCACAGCAAAGTTTTTTCTAAACATTGTGGTTAGCATTACATTCGGGTACTTTAGTTGCATACAAGCGTGAAGGGAAAGGTAGATCACCAATCCACCAAGCAGCTGTCTCTGGAGTAATAAAACTGTCATTCACTGGCTAATGCAATGTATTGCTGTGTGAAATTGAAAGGAAGATTTATATTTCAAAGGCTATCAAATGATGTGAATCGCTTTGAAGTGTAATTGGCTTTCAAGGAAGCCTATGACGCTGGCAAAAGCTACTACTTTAAACACTTTTGTCTGAGGCAGCAGATGTGAGAGAAGGGCAAGTGAAAATGCAATGTTTTTTCTCTCTACTGCCTGGACTGCTCTTCAGCTTTCAGATAGGAGTCTCTGTTGGGAGTCTCTGAATGGGGTCACTGATTCAGGTCTCTATTTGGGGTCTTTATTGGCCCTGGCTGCACCTTGTTGTGAAATCGCCTAATATAAAAGGACACAGAAAAATGGATAACTTAATAACCAAAACATCAATTAAACTAATAAAACTAATTGTGGACCCTACAAAGAAAAGGAACCAGAATTTATACAGTGCCTATTATGGCCTCTGGGATGCGCAGTCCACAAAGCACTTTTGACATTTAGAGACAATTGGCAAATTGAAGATAGCCTCTCAGTTTGGACCCTGACAAGTTCCCAACGTTTTTGATGATTATAACCACTGGAACGCGATTAAAAGTTGCTGGGGCCGACTCCCCATTCCATGGGTAGAATGGTAGCTGCATATATAAGGAAGGATATACTTGCATTGGAGGCAGTACAGCAAAGGTTCACTTGATTGGTCCCAGTTGGGATGTGGAAAGTGTCCTATGAAGAGAGGCTGAATAAATTGGGTTTATATTTTCCGGGGTTTAGAAGAATGAGAGGCAACCTCACTGAAACATATTAGATTCTGAAGGGGCTTAATAGAGTGGACAGTGAGAGATAATTTCTGCTGATTGGTGAGTCTAAAACAAGATAAGTGGCCGATCATTCAGGACAGAGATGAGGAGGAATAACTTCACTCAAAGGGTGGTGAATCTTTGGCGTTCTCTACCCAGAGGGTTGTGGATGCTCCATCGTTGAACACATTTAAGGCTGAGATAAGGCCCGACTGAGTACTTTGCCAAGATGTTGGCGGAGCTGTTGAGGGAGGGGGAAGATCACTCCCGGTATGAACTGGATTGGGCTCATCGGTCGTTCAGGCCTAAACCGAAGACAAATGAACCGTTAAGTGTAGTAAGAATTTGTTTTCACAGGTACCATGTGAAGGAGAAGATCCTGAGTTGGGCGAAACAGAAGCAGGAGGTGCAACGGGCAGGAGCTGGTATACGTATATACCAGGACTTAACAGTAGAGCTGGCGGGAGGAGAGCACGGTGGTGCAGTGGATAGCACTGCTGCCTCATGGCACCGACGTCCCAGGTTCGATCCCGACACTGGATGACTGTCCGTGTGGAGTTTACACATTTTCCCTGTGTTTGCGTGGGTTTCACCCCCACAACCCAAAGATGTGCAGGGGATGTCAATTGGCCACTCTAAATTGCCCTTTAATTGGTTAAAAAAAAAATGAATTGGACACTCTAAATTTATTAAAAAAACAGTGGAGCTGGCGAGAATGTGGGCAGCCTTCGGTCGAGTGAAGACGACACTGTACAGCAGCGGTATGACGTTTGGTGTGGTGTATCCAGCGATGTTGAGGGTGACCTACAACTCAAAAGACTTTTGCTTCGACACGATGGAGGTGGCGGATACTTTTGTGAAGGCAGAAAGAATGGGGCAGAAATGAGAAATGGGACTGAGACCTGGTCTTGGACCGAGGGTAGGGTGGGGAGAGAGAGGAGCATCAAAGGCTGGTAGAGGAGATGTTGAAGGTAGACAGGAGGTACATGGGAGATGCAGTTCCGACCTTTCTGGACAGGAGGAAGGAGTTCCAGGTTAGGTTTGACCGGTTGTCTACGGGAAAGACAGCGCGCCAACTGAGGCAGGCGAGGGGAGCAGTTTATGAACATGGGGCGCATGTTGGCAGGTCAGCTTCGGAGGGAGGTGGTGGTGAGGGAGATAATCCAGGCGCGGGTCAGGACGGGGTAATTGGTGGTGGCTCTGGAGCAGATCAATAAGGTCTTTGAGGAATTTTATGAAAATCTCCATCGGTCTCTATTGGGCAGCATGGTAGCACAAGTGGCTAGCCCTGTGGCTTCACAGCGCCAGGGTCCCAGGTTCGATTCCCCGCTGGGTCACTGTCTGTGCTGAGTCTGCACATTCACCCCGAGTCTGCGTGGGTTTCCTCTGGATGGTCTGGTTTCCTCCCACAGTCCAAAGACATGCAGGTTAGGTGGATTGGCCATGCTAAATTGCCCTAAGTGGCCAAAAAAGGTTAGGAGGGGTTATTGGGTTACGGGGATTCGGGTGGAAGTGAGGGCTTAAGTGGGTTGGTGCAGACTCGATAGGCCGAATGGCCTCCTTCTGCACTGTATGTTCTATGTTCTCTGTCGGTGCCACTGGGGGAGGGATGAGGGATAGGGGAGTTCCTGGACGGGTTGGAGAACCCGAGTTTGGGGAAGCAGGATAGGGCGAGGTTGATGGTGGGGATGTTTGAGGAGGCAATAGGGAGGGGGGTACAACCACAAACTTTGGGACAGGCTTCAATCTCCCTGTTGTTAAAGAAGGACAAGGACTCGATGGAGTGTGGGTTGTATCAGCCCATATCGTTATTTTTTTTTTAATGTTTTTATTCAAGGTTTTTCAATAATTTTTACAAAACACTCTAAAAAGGAAAATAATACAAAGGAAACAGGGCAATACGCCAATAAAACAAAACAACTTTGTAAACGATTATCAATTTAACACCCATCTCAAAGCAAAATGGGGCATGCACCCCTTACGAACGCCCGAACCTGCATATGCCTAAAGGCATTTCCCGGAGGTAACCCAAATTTCTCCTCCAGTGCCCTCAGACTGGCAAAAGTCCCATCGATGAATAAAACCCCCATCCTTTTAATTCCCGCCCGGTGGCAGCTTAGGAACCCACCATCTATCCTACCTGGAACAAACCTCTGGTTGTCCCATATTGGAGCCCAGACTGAGGCCTCTATCTCCCCCCTATGCCGTCTCCTCTGCCCCCAAATCCTCAATGTCGCCGCCACCACCGGGTTAGTGGTATTCCACGTCGGCGGAAGCGGCAACGGTGCCGTCACCAGTGCCCCCAGGCTAATACCAATACAGGACGCCGCCTCTAACCTTTTCCACGCCGCCCCCTCTCCCTCCATTACCCACTTCCGAATCATAGACACATTCGCTGCCCAGTAATAGCTGCACAGGTTCGGCAGCGCCACCCGCCCCCCAGACTGCGCTCCAAGAACAGCCTCTTAACTGTCGGGGTCTTATTTGCCCACACATATCCCATAATGCACCTGTTTACCCGCTTAAAGAAGGCCTTGGAGATGAGAATGGGCAGGCACTGAAAGACGAACAGGAACCTGGGGAGGACAGTCATCTTAACGGACTGCAACCTACCCGCCAGGGAGAGTCGCAACATGTCCCACCTCCTGAATCCTCCTCCATCTGGTCCACCAGCAGTGCCAGATTGAGCTTATGCAAGACCCCCCAACTCTTAGCCACTTGAATACCCAAATAGCGAAAACTCCTCTCCGTTATCTTGAGTGGTAGCTCCTCCAACCTCATTTCCTGGCCCCTCGCATGCACCACAAACAGCTCGCTCTTCCCCACGTTGAGCTTATATCCCGAGAAGTCTCCAAACTCCCTAAGGGTCTGCATGACCTCCCCCATCCCCTCCACCGCATCCGCAATATACAACAGCAGGTCATCCACATATAGTGAGACACGGTGCTCCTACCCCCCCCCCCCTCCCCCCGCACCCGCCGGACCAACCCCCTCCAGTTTCTGACTCCCTCAACGCCATGGCCAGCGGCTCAATCGCCAGGGCAAAGAGCAGGGGGGACAGAGGGCACCCCTGCCTCGTTTCACGGTACAACCTAAAAGTCTCCAGCCCTCCCCCCACTAAAGTGGGGTAGCCAAAGTCCCCCCATCTACCCTCCCTATACACCAATGTGGACACCAAGCCAGTACCGCCCCCCGCCTCGGGCCCAGCCCCCCCTTTTTGCGGGAAAAAGCCCGCGCTCCCTGCCTGGACTGACCCCGCCCCCTGTGGCGCAGCTCCTTCCACCTGCAGCCTCACCCCATATCCCCGAAGGCCCAGGGCCACAGGCCCATACAACCCCAAGAAAACGCGGGGGACAACCCCCCCCAAACAAGCCCACAGAAAGAAAAACCATCGCCACTTCCCACTCCCCAGCATCCCCCATAACATGCTACAAACCATTAATTTGAGTCCAACTTCTCATTTTTGATAAAGGTCCTGATCTGGCGTATCAAAATAGTGGTGACGGTCCTGATACGTGACCCACAGCCGCGCCGGCTGTAACAGCCCGAACTTCACTCCCTTTCCGTGGAGAACTGCCTTGGCCCGGTTGAACCCTGCCCGCTTCTTGGCCAGTTCTGCACTCCAGTCCTTATAGATGCGGATTTCGGCATTCTCCCACCTACTGCTCCGCTCCTTCTTCACCCATCGCAGGACACACTCCATGTCGGTGAAACGGTGGAACCTCACCACCATGGCCCTCGGCGGCTCATTCGCCCTCGGCCTCCTAACCAGGACCCTGTGCGCCCCATCCAGCTCCAGGGGCCTCGGGAAGGCTCCCGCGCCCATCAGCGTACTCCGCATCATAGCCACAGATGCCCCAGCAACCAACCCCTCCATGCCCTCAGGGAGACCCAGAATCCACAGGTTGTTCCTGCTTGACCTATTCTCCAGGTCCTCGAACTTCTCCTGCCATTTTTTTATGCAGCGTCTCGTGCGCTTCCACTTTGACAGCCAGGCCCAGGACCTCATCCTCATTATCAGAGGCCTTCTGCTGCACCTCCTTTATCGCCGTCCCCTTTATCGCATCGTCTGGGTCTCCACCAGCCTTTCAATCGACGCCTTCATAGGGGCCAACATCTCCGCCTTCAATTCCGCAAAACAGCTTCTCAAAAACTCCTGCTGCTCCCGAGACCACTGAGCCCACGCTGCCTGGTCCCCGCCCGCCGCCATCGTGCTTTTTCGCGCCCGTTCTCCTCTTTTCTCGAAAGCCACTTTTTTGACCGCTCCGCTCCTGGTCCACTCCATACAGTGCTGGGGGAACCTCACTGCTTCGTTCCCACACCGGGAATCGTCGTCCAAGTGCCACTGGAGCTCCTTAAACGGGCCCAAAAGTCTGTTCTCGGCAGGAGCTGCCGACCGTGCGACCTACCCAGGCATAGCCACAACGGGAAGCTGCCCATATCGTTATTGAATGTGGATGCCAAGGTACTGGTGGCTAGGCTCAAGGGATGCCTCCCGAAGGTGATAGGGGAAGACCAGACAGGGTTTGTGAAAGGAAGGCAGCTATTCTCGAATGTCAGAAGGTTATAAAACGTGATCATGACGTGGGTCGAGGGAAAGGAGACGGAGGTGACGGTGGCACTAGATGCGGAAAAGGTGTTTGATCAGGTACTTGATGGTGGTCCAAGAGAGATTTGAGACTGGGCCGAGGTAGCGGAGTGGGTATGGCCATTGTATAGGGAACTGATGGCGAGTGTCCATACAAATAATATTAGCTTGGGATACTTTGTCCTGAATCGGGGTACCAGGTGTCCAATGCCCCCCCCTGCTATTTGCATTAGCGATAGAGCCACTGTCCATCACTTTAAGGAGTTTGGGACTGTGGAAGGGGATAGTGCTGGGTGGAGGGGGGATGAACATAGGGTATCCCTGTACGCCAACGATTTATTGTTTTATATTTCAGAGCCGTGTACATCGGTGGGGAACATAATGGGACGTCTCCAAATATTCAGGACAGTTTCAGGGTATAAACTAAATTTAGAGAAGAGAGAATATTTTATGGTGTCCCAGCCAGGAGTGGGGGTGGGAGTGGGGGGGCTGCCATTTCGCAGGGCAGCCACTCATTTCAGGTATCTGGGGGTGCAGGTGGTGTGGGACGGGGGCTCGGTCGGTACAATTTCACTAACTTGGTGGGGAGGGTGAAGGCCAACTTGGCAAGGTGGGACAATCTTCCTCTGTCATTGAATGTGTTGCCGCGATTTTTGTTCTTGTCCCAGTGCTTGCCGGTCCTTTTACCCAAATCATTTTTCAAGGAAGTGGACAAAGTGATCACCTCGTTCATCTGGGGGGAAAAGGTAGCCAGGGTCAGGAAGGTGATCCTGCAGAGAGGGCCTGGCAGGTAGGAGGGCTAGACCTCCTAAACTTATTATATTACGATTGGGCGGCGAATGCGGAGAAGGTGAGGGACTGGGTCGTGGGGGTGGGGTTGGGGTGGGGGGGGGAGCCCCTGTGGGTTTGGATGGAGGAAGGTTTGCGTAAGGGGTTGGGGTTGTGGGCTCTGGCAACGGCACTGCTTCCGATGGCACCAGGCAAGTACTCTGGGAGTCCGATGGTGGTGGCAACTCTGAAGATATGGAGGCAGTTGGGGCAGCACTTTAAGTTGGAGGCTGGGTCAGAGGAGATGCCGATCAGGGGGAATCATAGGTTTGAACCGGGGAGGCTGGGTGGGAGGTTTCGGAGATGGGAGGAGAGGGGGAATCAAGCTAATAAAAGACCTGTTCCTGGGGGGTCGTTTTGTGAGGTTGGAGGAGTTGGGGGAGAAGTATGGACTGGTACAAGGGAAGGGTTGAGGTACCTACAACTCCGAGACTTTATAAGGAAGGGGTGTCCGAGCTTCCCAATAGTGCCAACCTCCTCATTGTTGGAAGAGGTACTGACGGCAGGGGGATTGGTGAAGGGGGTGGTGTCAGTGATTTACGGGAAGATTCTGGAGAAGGACAGGCTGTCCATGATAGGGATTAAGGCCAAGTGGGAAGAAGAGTTGGGGGATGTAATGCAAGAAGGTTTGTGGTGTGAGGTGCTACGAAGGGTGTATGCCTCAATCTCATGCGCGATGTTGGGGCTGATACGACTGAATGTCGTGTATACTAGGCGCACCTCACAAATGTGAGGATGAGCCAGCTCTTCGAGGGACTGGAGGATGTCTGTGAGTGGTGTGGGACGGGCCTCGCAAACCATGTACATATGTTTTGGTCCTGTCCAAAGTTTGGAGAGGTATTGAGGGAGGTCTTTAGCATCATCTTGGAGGAACTTGGACATGGATTTGGAACCGGGCCCCCTGGACGCCATTCTTGGGGGTATTGGACCGCCCAAGCTGCAGACGGGTGCGGGGGCGGATGTTTTAGCCTCCGCCTTGCTGATTTCCCGGAGGCGGGACCTGCTGGGGTGGAGGTCAGCTTCTCCACCCTGTGCCTCAGCTTGGCAAGGGTACCGACTGGAATTCATGACCCTTTAAGAAGGTGAAATTTGAGCTAAGGGCGAAGGCGGGATTCTACAATTCATGCGGATTGCTTATTATGTACTTTTGTAACTTGATGCCATTGAACACTTTGCGGGGGGGGGGGGGGGGGGCGGGAGGGGCTAAGGGGCTATTGGGTTTAATTATCTCTGTTTTCTCAACTTATTTCTGGAATGTTCGAGTGGATGTATCAGACTGTATATTGATGGGGCTGTTTTGGGGGATTGTTGTTTTGTTTCTTTTTCTTGCGTTGCTTGTTTGATGAAAATTATGCAAATGTGGAGAATAAAAAGATTTTTTAAAAGTCTGCTTAGTTAGAAGTCATCAGATCTGTCAAAAATTAAAGACCTGTTGATAATAATCACCCTTCATATGAAACCCAATGTTAAAAACATACTGTTGGTAAATGTGGGCCTTATTGATCATTACCCCTGCCTGGAGACCCCTGAACGTGCAACTCCCATCACCCCAGTGTCCTAAATGTCAAATCCTGTTTGCTTGGGACTCATGAGACAGGAGCACTGGGAATTCCGATTGGAGATGCCATGTCACCAACCTTGCCTGATTCCTGATTTCAGGCCATCAATGAGGTGAATGAGGGCAGCATGGTGGTGTAGTGGTTAGCACTGCTGCTCACGGCACCGAGGACCCGGGCTCAATCCCGGCCCCGGGTCACTGCTTGTGTGGAGTTTGCACATTCTCTCCGTGTCTGTGTGGGTTTCACCCCCACAACCCAAAAAGATGTGCAGAGTAGGTGGATTGGCCACTCTAAATTACCCCTTAATTGGAAAATAAGTAATTGGGCACTCTAAGTTTATTTTTTTTTAAATCAATGAGGGGGATGGAATTTACACCCAAATCTACCACTAGCCCCAGTGGGAATTTATAGAGCAAGACCATAAGACATAGGAGCAGAACCAGCTTGAGGACTCCAGTGGCGGTCATGGAGTGAGTGGTCGCGCATTTGGTGGCTCCTGCTCGAGGCGGAATTGTTTTATCCATTTTTCACCCGATTGAGGGGGTGTTTGCTGGTGTGAGGTGCAGGAGCACAGAGAGATAGAAGTGCTCCCCTGGTGGGGCTGGCTTATGGCTTATCAGATGAGGAGTGTAACAAGCAAGAGGCAGCAGTCTGACCGGGAGGTGTTTTGAACTGCAACAGAAGGAAAGATGGCGGAGGGCTCTAGGGCATCATTGCCCGTCCAGTGGTCTACTGAGCAACTGGCGGACCAGGCCTCAGAAGACCTAGCCAAATTGGTGGAGCTGCTCAGGGCGGCCATTGAAAGAGTGAAGCAGAGGTTGGAGGTGCAGAGTTCAGCGCTCCAGAAGGTAGAGGAGTCAATGGTGGAACATGAGGATGTTGTGTTTCTTCACAAGACGTTGGGGGACCAGACAAGGCTGAAGAAGGGCTGGGTGGGGCAAGTGTTCCATTTGGGATTGGATATGAAGACGAGGGGGGTGGCAGTTTGAAAGGCTGAGGACAAAGGAATTTTCGTATTTTCCGCACGTGCACCGGGTGTCCTCTCGGATTGATATCTGTGTATTAGACAAGGCGCTGTAGGCAGGGGTGGCTGGATCGATCCCTGTGGGTGCCGATTTGGGATAATTATAGGTTTGCGCCGGCAGGGTTGGATTCAAGGTACTACCGGGGGTACCGGGAGTGGCAGCAGGTGGGGATAGCAGTGGTCTTCTTGTTTATTTAAAGGTTCTATCCCTTGTGAGTGGGAAATTATTCCTGGTGGCATGGTGCAGTTGTACATTAAGGTGAATGCAGTTGTGGGGGGGAAGGGGTGGGATTGTGGTTCTTACCTTTTGTGAGGAAAACAAGTGTTTGTGGCTCAGGAGAGGCCCAGGCAAGTTATGCAGCTGTCATGGTGTGGCTATTACACCAACCCGCACCCCCCCCCCCCCCCCGCCTCCTCCCCCACTCCCACCCCCTTCTGCCTCCAAATAAGCAATATCAGAAAAGCAAGGGTAGCATGACACTGAAACATCCCTTCTCACTAACTGTAAGTACTAAGATTATTCTACAACATGTTATAGGAACAGCAAGATCATTTATTTATTTTCAAAAAGTAAAGGAACTTCATTAATCTATAAAAAAAATGAATACCAGCCTGTCCCTGAAGACAGATTGCACTTAAACACTTAAACAGCAGTTCTAGCAGCAGTAATATTAGGTTTTTGTGGGAACAGTTTGTCCTTAAATTGTACATACTGCTGTAAGAAGAAGCCTGAATATAAAGATCTGACATTCATTTGCATGAATTGCTGCCCACTCTTCAGATGCAGACACCAGTAAAGCCACAGAGAATTTCAAGTGTAAAAGTGCTATTCATGAGTAAACGTGGGAAAACAAAAAATTAGCAGTCATTCTCCTCTGCATTGCACAAATGTTTTAGGTGTTGAGGACAATCAGCCCTACTGTATGTAGGGTCTGTATGGTATTTGTTAAATCTAGTGGGAAGTTAGCTTAAGCAAGGAGGTCATGCTGAACTTATACAAGACACAAATTAGACCTCAGATGGAGTATTGTGGACCATTCTGAGCACCACACTGCAGGAAGAATGTAAAAGCATTGGAGAGAGTGCAGAAGAGGTTTACAAGAATGGTCACAAGAATAGAAATGGCCACTTTGCATCTTCCTCAATGCTTACTTTCCCATGTAACTTTGTATCTGTATCGTACTTGGGCGGCACGGTAGCACAGTGGTTAGCACAGTTGTTTCACAGTCCAGGGTACCAGGTTCGATTCCCGGTTTGGGTCACTGTCTGTGTGGGGTTTGCACGTTCTCACCAGTCTGAGTGGGTTTCCTCCTGATGCTCCGGTTTCCTCCCATAGTCCAAAGATGTGCAGGTTAGGTGGATTGGCATGCCAAATTGTCCTTAGTGTCCAAAAAGGTTAGGTGGGATTACTGGTTACGGGGATATGGTGGAGGCGTGGGTTTAAGTGGGGTGCTCTTTCCAAATGCCAGTGCAGACTTGATGGGCCAAATGACCTCCTTCTGCACTGTAAATTCTATGATTCTATGATTCATCAAAGTCCTTCATCTAAGCCGTCAATGTAGATTGTAAATAACTGAAGCCCAAGTATTGATCTCTATTGACAGTTGGCACCCCACTGTCAACCTGAAATGTCTTGTTTATTCCTGCTCTCTATTTTCTATTCAACTAATTCTGTTTAACCAATTCTCAAGCCTTGCCAATATACTACCCCCGGTTCCAAGTGCCCTAATTTGCTGTGATAATCTCTTGTGTTGCATCTTATTGAATGCATTTTGAAAATCCAAGTACACAGGTTCCTCCTTATCTTCTGTTCGTTGCAATCTTCAAAATTTCTAACAGATTTGCCAAACACGATTTGCCTTTCAGAAATCTGTGTTGACTCTGCTTAATCATATTAACATTATCTAAGTTGCCTGCAACACATCCCTGATAATACAATCTTGTATACATGCTATGAACTCATCACCATACCATTACAGTCAGTTTGGTTTGCCCAGTCTATATTCAAATCTCCCATAATTATTAGATTATCCGTAATACGTGCACTTATAATTTCTTGATTTAAACTCTGCCCTAAAATCAATCTACTGTTAGGGTGTCTGTGAACAATTCCCATCAATGTTATCTGCTCCCCCCCCCCCCCCCCCCCCGGCGGTAAGGTGGCAGCACTGCATCACTGTGCTGAAGACCCAGGTTCAACCCCGGCCCCAGGTCACTGTCTCTGTGGAGTTTGCACATTCTCCCCGTGTCTGCGTGGGTCTCACCCCCACAAACCCAAAGATGTGCATGTAGGTGGATTGGCCATGCTCAATTGCCCCGAAAAAAAGAATTGAGTACTCTACATTTATTTGAAAAAAAATTGTTACCTGTCCCTTACTAGGTCTTAGCCCCAACCAGGCTGATTTTACTTATTTATTTTCTGAGCTAATATCCTCTCCCTCTATTCCCTTTGTCTCAATCCTTTATTACAAACAAGTATCTCAAACACGGCTATCCATACCTAGTGATGTCTGAAAATTGGACATTTTTGAAGCTGCCATGCATGAATTTTAATTATTCTTTGATGAATACAATAACATACCAGCTTTGGCATGGCATTGAATTCACTAGTTATCGGCCTGGCCTGCCTACTTTTCCCATGCTCCGAGTAATTCCTGCATCTCTTGACCCGATCTGCCTGGAACTGGCCAACCTGTCCCAGCCCGAATGGCCTGATCTGAAAACCAGCAAGATCTGAAATCCAGCACAGCCCAATCCCAATGTTGCCATTTTTGAGACGAACAGTATCAGGGCTGCCCGTTCACCTTTTCTATTTTGCCAATTTCTTTAAAAGTTAAGAATCATGTGTTATGGGCCAGGGTTTAGGAACACCAAAATGTATCATGGAGTTCACCTGACCCACAACTTTTAATAGATTTCGGTTATTGAGCACAACGGCCTACTTTACAGGTATGGTGCAACAGAAATCTTACGTACTTTTAAAGCAAAACCATGTTTATTTATGAATCCAGTTAACATTTCATAAACCCACAGTAAACATCTTAACAATTATCAACACCAATAATCCCACAGATACAATATTATATAAGTAACCCTTCTTAACTTTCCTAACAACAGCCATATGTTAAACCCTTTTTACAGAAAGACAGCAGGTTTAAATTCTCTACAGGAACAGGTATTACTTTGAACTCCTCAAATGATCTGGAGACAGTCTTACTTGCTTTGCCTGCAGCTATCCAGTTCTGAAAGCGAAACTAAAACACACTGTAGCTGCCTGCTCAATAGCGAAAGTGAAAGACAGCCATCCCAGCTCCACCCACACACTGACATCACTGCAGCTATTCGATAAACACTCATTTCTTAAAGGTACATCCACTACAGCTATTTGATAAATATCCATTTCTTAAAGGTACTCTCACACAACACCTTGAATATTTTGTTCGTAACCTTGGTAACATTGCAACCGTCTCACTGTAATCAATTACAGTGGCCGGAATTCTCCGGTTGTTTGCCGGTGGTGGGATTCTCTGATCCCGCCGGCAGTGCACCCCTCCCACGGGTTTCCCGGCGGCTTGGGGTGGCTTTAATGGGAATTCCCATTGGTAGCAGAGAATCCCGCTGCCCACCAAAGGCGCATTACCTCCCGCTGTCAGGAAACATGCAGCTGGGAGATCGGAGAATCCCGCCCAGTATTAACCCAAATTGCCTAAAAAGATGTTTTTGATTAATTTTAGGGCATACGTGAACGTTGTATAGCAGAAGCCCATTTTGCTATCACTTCTAAGCTGGTTGAGGTGTGATGAGTTGAAAGGGTTGTCCTATGATGAGAAGCTGAGTAAATTGTGGGCCTTTACTCTCGAGATTAAAAGAATAAGAGTGTTTCCATTGAAATATACAAGATTCTGAAGGGGTTATACAGTCTAGACATTGAGAGGTTGTTTCTCCCGGCTGGGGAATTTAGACATCAGAGGACAATCGCATCATAAGGGGTCAATCATTTAGGACTGAGATAGGGAGAAATTTCTTGTGAATTGTTGGAATTGTTCATGTTGGATGCCCCATTGTTAAGTATACTTAAGGCTGAGATAGACAGATCTTTGGTCTCTCAGTGAATCAATGGATGTGAGGAACGGGTTGGAAAGTGGAGTTGAGGCAAAAGATGAGCCACATTTGTGTTGAATGGCAGAGAAGGCTTGAGGGGCCATTTGGTCAACATTTCTTCCTATTTCTTATGTTCTTAGGTGCTTGAAATCATGCAGGTAATGTTTTATTGTGCTACTCAGAATTTTAACTTGATTACAGTTTCACAATTAAATGGTTTTATCACAAAAAACCTGATTGCAAATTTTCATCAAATATGTGAATAAAAATATAATGGGCTGGATTCTCTGCCACCCACCGCCAGTAGTTGAGTTCTTGATGCGGCGGAGAATTCAACGTCATCCAAAAAATGAGAAGTTCCGCTGCTTCCGTCCCCCACTGGCAGCGGCATCGAGGTTCACACTCCAAGCCAGCAGGATCGGTCCCTCCACCAGAGAACCCCCGTAAGAGAGACCCCATTATAAACCTCCCCATAAGAGAGATCCCTGCATGGAAGCCCCCCCATTACATGGACCTCTGCCTGGAAGCCCCCCCCCCCTATTTTAGAGGCCCCTTCCTGGAAACTCTCCATTGCAGAGACCCTTTCGTGGAAGCTAGAGAGGAGTATAGACAGAGACAGGGGAAAAAAATCATTGCTTTAAAACTCACCTGTGCAATACACCTGCTGGCTCAGGCAGAGGAAGCAGCAACTGTAAATTCTTGGAAAGAAAAAGCCACATCTGCTGGGCTCAAACCCCCTCAGATCTTTCATCTGAAATTGATTTTACAGGTTGTGATTGACAATTTGTACACACCCAGCTGTCTGGATTGTTTAAACTCATTTCCCTTCACGCTTGAGTTGATTTTAAGTAGCCTGCTGCTAAACTAACTGCAATGTTTAGAAACATCTAGCTGTGATTGACAATTCCTGGACCACATCAAAATCAGTTAAGTGCTCTCACTATCTCTTTTTCTTTACAGAAAACACTTACCTCAAGTGTGTGATTGGAATGCGCTTACCTCTCTTTGGGTTTCACCACTTAGAGCCACTGATCCACAAAGGGAGATGAATGAATCAAGCCTGCAGCCAATTTGTGGAAGTTGTCAATCATAGCCCAATACTAGAAAGTTATGAATGGCTTGCAGCTAATGGATCTGCTGGCTATGGGGTTGAAACAGAGGTCACAGCTGTTCTTCTTCAAGGTCCCTTTACTCAGGGGGTCCCTGTGGGGGAGTCCCTTTAGTTATGGGTCTCTGTGGGTGGTCCTTCTAGTTAGGGGATCCCTGTGTGGGCCCCTTTAGTTAGAGGGTCTCCGTGGTGAGGTTTCCTTCAGTTAGGGGATCCTGGGGTTCTTTCTCTTCATGGGATCTCTCACCTCATGGGGTCTCTGGGGGGGGGGAGGGCATGCGTTCATCTGGTAGAGGAGGAGTGGGCATGTAGTGCATTAAGGGAGTGGGGAAGGTGGCCATTGGATCTCAGGGATTAGTCCTTTAGCCCACCGCGAAATTCCCCACATCAGGATCACGCTGGGGACCGGAGACTCACACAGGGCTGGAGACTCTGGTGCTGGGCCCGGTAAGTGGTTGCAAATGGCAGGGCGGGGGTTCGGAGCATCGCTTTCAGATCAGCATCTGGCGCCGATTCCCATTTTCCCCTGATGCCCGATTACCATTGGGGAAACACACTTTGGGCGTCATGGGATGGAGAATCCAGCCCATAGTCTCCCAAACAGTGAATTCCACCCATTATAACATTGAAACCTGTGAGCAAGCTGCACATGTTATGCCCCACTTAGTTTTTCTTTTACTGACTTCAGTAAAATGGATAATTGGGCAGTGCCTAAAATGGTTGGTTTGCATGTCCTCACTTGTTTCCCATCCAGCAGAAACAATTAAAAATGTTCCCATGATTTAAGATTCATGGGGATATTCTGTAGAGGGAACACAAGGCACAATCCACTGATGTTATCCATAACTAAGAATCAGACCTGAAGGTTCCTGCTAGATAACTGCTCTTACTAAGGCAGGATTCTCTGGTCCACCAGCCATGGGTTTCTCAGCAGCTCACCGTTCGCTGGTGGTGTGATTCTATACTCCCGCCACTTGTCAATGGGATTTCCCATTGTAGCCATCCCTTTCCACCAGGGAATCTGCTGCTGGGAGTGCACTGCTGGCGGGATATGGGAATTGCAATGACTGGCGAATTTCAGCCTTTGTCTTGTTTCTAGATCTGCCGGTAGGGCTTAAAGTCATCTTCAAGCTGACCTGCAGTTATTCAGTTTTCATTCAATACTCATCACAAAACTGCTACATTTTCATAAAAGTTGAACTCTGCATCCTAGAACATACACTGGGGTGCATTCTCAGGTCTCCCAGCTGCGTGTTTCCCAGTAGCTTGCCAGTTTGCTGGTAGCGGGATTCTACCTTCACGCCACTTGTGAATGGGATTTCCTATTGTAACCACCCCCACGGCGCCAGGAAACCCACGGGTGAGTGTGCGCTGCTGATGGGAAAAGTGAATCACAACGACCGGAGAATTCCGGCCTTGTCTCATCTGAATTCTGCTGAACACTAGCATACCCTGGCACACACATTAGGACCTCATGACCTTAGCCTTCATCAGCTTTTTGGAAAAGGTACCCATCGTCATATGAACTCATCTATGAAAGGACATAGCTTGCAGGATTCTCCGTCGGCGGGATCCTCCGCCCCGCCGGCAGTGCATCCACGCACGCATGTTTCCCGACGGTGTGGGGTGGCCCACAATGGAAAACCCCATTGGCCGGCTGCGGGAACAGAAAATCCCACTGCCAGCGGGGGAGCGCTGCACCAGAAAACAGAGCTGGCGCGACAGAGAATCCCACCCATTTAATTTTCATCATAAAACACTTGAGGAAACACTGAATGACCGCATTAGAATTTGGACCTGGGCTACCCAATTGTGCTGTACATTAAGACCATCCCTGAAGATTTTCAGCCACACAATATATCCAGGGATGTTTGTCGCTCTGAATAACCTAATTGTGTCCAATGATGCAATGGGCTATTAAGAACCCTTGCAAGCAACATCTGAACAATATATAGACGTGTGTGGCAGGACATTTACTTTAATGAAGTTCACTTGATCCATTGAGGCAATAAAAAGCTTTGTCTAACATGCAAGGTCAGAGTAAATATATTTCAGCAACCTAAATCAATAAGTGTTGCTAATACAGGGAGTGTCTTGGATGGTAAGACATCAAAAGCTCACCTCCATCATGTCTATCTATACCCCTAGGGGCATAGCATCCATAAGGTGTAAATTCTCCATTTTACAAGGGGTAAAGATGGATGATTTGCCAAATTACGTAATGACAAAGTGCCATGATTAATAGAAGAGAATGTAGTGCAGAATGTATAATAAAGCAAAACATAATCAAATCACCACATTTTATGCAAAATTAATTCTATACCTATTTTCCACCACAAGCTACAGTAACATATATTTGAACATTCAAACAAGCTCAATTGTTGCTGTGAACAGCGACTGCAGATTTGCATCTGACATTCAAAAGGGAAATAGATGCATTCTAGATGTGTGCCTGATATAAATATATACAGAAGGTAGTTGGGCATTGGATAATATGTCTCTCAGTCACTGTGGTAACCGGGATATTCTTTGATCACCTTTGTGTTTTCTATAGGAATTTGTAAGAGCCTTTTTCCCACATTAATCAAAGATTCTTTTTCCCGATTTGTTTGTCTCTTCCAGGTGATGTATACTTCAGTAGTGAGTAGGGTGGGGGTGATGCTAATGTGCAGAAATTACACAATTAGAATATAGGGCAAACTCAAGAGACAAGTGGTCTCTACCTATTCTTCAATGTACATACATACTTTGGTTCAGGAGTTGTTCGAGATATGGGGCTAGATTCTCCGATTCTGAGACTAAGTGCCGACGCCGGCGTGGGAACAGTGGCGTTTTTCAACCGAAACAACGACGCAAGACAGCCACCGATCCCCCATGCACTGGCCGCGCATGGACCCGGCCTGCCAAATAGGGACTGCCTTTGGCCAGGCCCACCCCCCCCCCTGTCCGCTAATCGCCTCCCCCCCCTGACTGTGGCGGTGCTAGACTTAGTCCGTAGCTGCCAACCAGAGTTCCCGAAAAAAATAGCATGAGTGACCCACGCCGTCGGGACTCAGCCTATTGGGGGCGGAGCATCGGGGGGGAGGGCCTCAGGTAATGTCCTGAGGCTGTCCATATGGCGTGCGGCGTACTCCTAGAGTACAGCATTTTGGAGGGGGTGGAGTATCGCAAAAGCAGTGTCGTCCCCAATTTTGCGGCAACGTGGATTCTCCGGCCGATCGGTGACCGGAGAATCCCACCCATGGTTCCAGAAACTGTGCCCACTGTGACCGCTACTGCTAACCTTGCACACAATCAGAGGGAGGATACCACATCTGCTTAGAGGAGAAAGTCAGTTGTTGTCAACTGAGATGTTGCAATATGTGCCTCGATATCCAGGCCATTGGGGTTCATTACTTTGACCTCAGATTTGGCCCGCAGATCAAATCAGTAGATATCCATGCCAAGGCGGATGCAATAATTGAATTCTCAGATTTCCCCAGGGGGGGCAAATCACATTTAGTTGTTTGACTTCGAAAAAGAGCAATGAAAGCTTTTTGGAAGACACCAGTTTAGATGCCAATAACATTAAAAGTGATTGCTATCTCAATGGGAGTTTATTGAAGGTGACCTGATGAAGGCAGAGGATGAGTATGGCCAACTTTAGGGGAGGCAGCGGCATCGTGCCATTGTCATTAAACTAATAACATTGAGACCCGGGGTAATTCTCTGGAGGACCCATGTTCGAACCCCACCATGGCAGATGGTGAAATGTGAATTTAAAAAAATAAAGTTTAATGATGACCATGAACCCATTGTAGATTGTCATAAAAAAACATCTGGCTCACTAATTTCCTTTAGGGAAGGAAAAATTTGCCACCCTTACCTAATCTGGCCTACATGTAACTCCAGACCCACAGTAATGTGGTTGACTCTTATATGCCATCTGAAATAGCCTAGCAAACCACACAGTTCAAGGGCAATTCAGGATGGGCAATAAATGCTGGCCCAGTTAGCGATGCGCATATCCCAGAAAGAATAAAAATAGAAGTTTGACATGACTTATTTAGCTCTCCAGAGAGGAATTCAAAATAAAAACAACTGTGAATGATTTACATGAAGGGGGACTGATGAAGTCCTGCAGCAGCTGCAGCCATGTTAACCATGAGAGAATATTGGATCTCCTGAATGAAGAAAGAAAATGGAGAACATATGGTCTTGAGAAATGTTTCCAAATTAACAATGATTTCAGCCTTCCTAAAGAGCTGAGATTATCACAGAAATAAAGATGAACATTATACATTTGGATAACTCCTGGAAAATAGGAATGTTGAATGCTCTTTTCTCAAGCACACTGCCTCATGGCACAGGCCACTGAAGCTGAGGGTTAATGTGCTGGGATGTGTAGCAGTGAGTTTGACAGTCGGCATGTCGGCTGATGAAGGCTATTGTCCATGAGTAAGAGGATTGATCAAGAACTACAGTTTGTAATAGAAATAAGCTTTCATGATGAGGGGACCCTGTAACAATATTCATTGTGATTGTTGTCAAATGGTGGCGCATTCCCCACTATTCACATTGAACTCTAAACCAAAATGAATTAATTATGTATTTCGGCCAGAATTCCCCAGCCTTTGGGATTCTCTTTTCCCACCGGCCGTGCATCGTGGGATTCCCGGCGGCTTCAATGGGAAATCCCATCAACAAGTGGAGGGAACAGAGAATCCCACCGCTAGCGAACGGCGTTCTGTTGAGAAACGCACGGCTGCGGAACTGGAGAATCCAGTACTTTATCTTTTAATTTCACAAAAAATACCTGATAGGCTTCACTTTGGGACTTAATTTTAAGAACAGCTTATGTTTAAGCAGCACCTTTAAGATAACAAAATCCCCGAAGGTGCTTCACAGGAGCATTATGAAACATAGAATCATACGAAGCTACACAAGGAAATATTAGGTCAGATGACCAAAATCTCCCTCAAGATATAGGTTCAAGGAATGTCTCAAGGGAAGAAAGTGAGGTAGAGAGATGGAGAAGTGCAGGAAGGGAATTTCAGGAATCTGAATGCATAGCCTTCAAAGTGATTGATATCGGGGGAACTCAAGAGTCCGCTATATTATAAGCACAGTTATATTAGAAGGTTGTGAGGCTAGAAATGTAGGGAATGTAATTTGGAGCAGGGACTGGAAACAATTGCTTCAGCCTTCCCAATGTTTAATTGAAGGAAATGTTGCCTTATCTAGTATTGAATGACGCACAAGCAATCTAATAATTGAGCAATATTAGAAGAATTGACAAAGGTGGTGGTTGTAGTGCACAGTAGCACAGTGGTTAGCACTGTTGCTTCACAGCACCAGGGACCCAGGTTTCATACCCAGCTTGGATCACTGGCTGTGCAGAGTCTGCATGTTCTCCCCGTGTCTGCGTGGGTTTCCTCCGGGTGCTCCGGTTTCCTCCCACAATCCTGAAAGACATGCTGTTACGTAATTTGTACATTCTGAATTCTCCCTCCGTATTCTCGAACAGCCGCCGGTAACTCCATTGCAGTGTTAATGTACGCCTACTTGTGACAATAAACATTATTTAATTTCATTGGAGGCATTCAAACATTGGAGTTCTAGAAAAGATTGGAATAGATTTGGGAGGCAACAATGCTTTCAAAGACTTTTAAGAGGAAAGGGCAGTTGGAGATGAGAGGGTATTTTGCATGTACAGCAGGGTCAAGTGTTGTTTTTTTGAGGAGAGGAATGATCTTGGTAAATTTAAAAGAGAGAGAGAGAATCATTTAAAAAAAATCTTTTTATTGGTATTTTCAAGAATTATAAACAATTATGTACATTGCTGGTCGTGTTCATTCACTGGACCAGACAGAAAGGTTTGTCTTTTCCCTCCCTTGAATTTTTGTATATACAGTCTGCCGCCACCTGGCTTGGCGTGCAGTCCCTCCCAACCCCCACCCCCAGCCTTGTCACCCCTGGTTGGTCTGGGGGGTGCGGGGGGGGGTTCCCCCCTTCCTCTCCCCTCCCCCTTCTTTCTTTTCTTCTCCCGTCGGCTTCGGCTGTGTTTCCCCTGTGGCTGGGGGGAGGGGCGGAGGATGTCCCTTCCCTCCCGCGTTGTCCCATTTATATTGGTTAACATGGAGGCCAGGAGGGGAAGTTGGGTGATCAGCAGTTTAGTACAAATAGGATTGAGGAAACAGGATTTGGATCTCGTGGACCAGATGAGCTCAGATTGGGTGTGGCAAAGATAGAAAAGTAACTAAAGAAAGGTGAAAGTTCAGGATAGCGCAGAGGGAAGAATATGAGGAAATTTGCCCATGTGGGCTAGAGGATCGGAGGGATGTGGCCGAGGCAGATTATTGGATTGTCTCAATCATAGTGACAAAGAAGTAGATGAGATCCTTGTATTTGTTTTTGGAGGCGTTTTAAAAGAGATTACTTGCCCAAACAATAAAGAAAACTGTTGTCAGTTATTATTCCTATCAGGTCCTATATTAAATTGTTGAAAATACTTTTATTCAAACACACGAGTTAATATCTAATTATGGAACAAAAATAATTTGCATTATTGATGAATAATTCACGCCAAATCAGTGTGGGTAGCACGTATATTTGAGAGAGAATTACTCATTTCTTAAGGGCATGTCTATTTTTCATTTTAAAGAGGAACTCCCCCATACTTTTAATCTCCATTACTCACAATGAATTTGTCACCCCAGAGCACAGTTATATATTGTTCCCAAAACAGTCTTATATAGTGCACATGCCTTCACTCAAGTGTGATGGAAACTTTTGTTGTCATCAATTTAGTTGACTGCATTATCAAATCAACCAACAGCGCTGATTGTACGTGATGTAGTTATAAATACAATATCAAACAAAATTAGTAACTACCTCCTTTGCCACTATTCTTAATTGTTCATTGTGATAAAATCTGTGGCTTTATAGTCAAATCAATGAACTGTGAATTGTTTCAGCAGACAGATTTGACAACTGCTTTGGCTGTTGATAATACTTCTACCTACACTCCTTTTCAATCAATTTTCTCCAAACTCCTTTTCCCTCTCAAAGGTGCTGAGTTTGTGTGAGCTGTGCTGGGTAACTTGCAGTGCTTCAGCAAAGTTGAAGATTGAAGATCAGGAGATGCCCTTCAAAATGCCCCACCCATGATCTCGCGATGGTTGTAGTCTGCTATGCCCTTCACAACATTGCACAGCTGCAGGAAGAGGAAGGAGCAATGATAGGCAACCTCCTCCTCTGATAAGTCAGATATTAGGGCAGCACGGTAGCACAAGTGGCTAGCACTGTGGCTTCACAGCGCTAGGGTCCCAGACTCGATTCCCCGCTGGGTCACTGTCTGTGCGGAGTTTACATGTTCTCCCCGTGTCTGCGTGGGTTTCCTCCGGGTGCTCCAGTTTCCTCCCACAGTTCAAAGACGTGCAGGTTAGATGGATTGGCCATGATAAATTGCCCTTAGTGACCAAAACTGTTAGGAGGGGTTATTGGGTTACGGGGATAGGGTGGAAGTGATGGTTTAAGTGGGTCGGTGCAGACTCGATGGGCCAAATGGCCTCCTTCTGCACTGTATGCTCTATGTTCAATGTTCTATATGGCCATAGTGCTTACAGCCACACTCCTGGCTGTCAGATGAGCCTGCAATGGTCTCATCCAGGCATGCTTTACTTAACCTGAGTACCTGAGAGCATCTGAGTTTGCCCTCAGAAACCCAGTGCCTCCTACCCATGCCCAAATGCAATTCCTCCCAAAAGTCAACAATCCGACCACATTCACATGATACAACCTGGTCATACCATTCACCTGATGGGTCCAGGGTGAATGAGAGATGCAACAAGAGACCATGAGACTGGCAGTAGGTCCTTCACTCCTGTGATGGAGCCAGAGGTCCAGCAACCTCACCACTGAAGCCATGGAGGAGACTGTCAGTGCGGTCGGCGACTGCTACCCTCAGAAGAGACTGCTCTTCAGTGCCGAAAAGGAGGAACGATCTCATCCACTTCACAAAGATAAGTTAACTTTCTCCTCACTCTCACCTCACAATCCTACAAGGCCATCAGGTATTTGTAGGGTTACAGACTACAGGGATCTCACACACTACCAGCACAAGGGACAATATCACTGATTCTCTCACACACTCACCTTTGCATCTTCATCTGTTGTCACATCCTGCACAAGATACATCCTCAGCCCTGACACAGATCCACTTAGTACAGAAGGCAGGCATGTTTATCATGTGCTTTGGCATCTGTCCATCTGTCAAGATTTTCCACAAGAGGGAGTTTCCAGACAGGATCTCTCCATCTGGCAACTCAATCCCCCTTTGGAACACCACGCTATGTAGAAGATAGCAAGCCAGGATGCTGCACACCACTCTCTGGGGGGAGTGCTGGAAAGTACTGCCTGACCGTCCAGACATTTTTGAGGGCTCACCTGGCAGTCAGGTGTGTGGCTGTAGGCACTATGGCCATATCCGTCTCCTCAGATGAAGAGGTCGCCACTCATACTGCTCCTTCCCCTTCCTGCAGCTTCCTCCTCTCTTTAGTGCACCTTCAACATGCCGACGGTCTGTTCAATTAAGGACTGTCTTGCAGAATGAGCCGCATTGTAACTCTTCTCTGAAGCAGTCTGTGAACACTCAATGGATGTCATTAGCCATGTCTTTTGGGATAGCCTTTCGCATCCATGAGCCAAACCTAAATGCCCTGAGAGCCTCGAAGATCTGTGGCCCCTGTGGGTAACTCAAGATATAAGAGCTGGACTTCCAGCGGTGGCCATGGAGTGAGTGGTCACAGACAGAGCAACTCCGGCTCAAAGGCGTTGGCTTGGGCACAATAGTGGGGTAACTCCAACAGGAAAATGGTGCAGAAGGTGTAGAGGGAGAGGTTCTCCCCAGGATTGATGTGTCTACTGGCTACCAGACCTGACAAAAAACAGTTAAATACCTGGCTAAGGAGCTGGAGGGGACATGTGGTGCAGCAAATGGCGGAGGGGGAAGGGTTGGTGCCAATGGGAAAGGCCCAGAAGGAGCAGCTGTTGGTCTTCATCAAAGACGGCAGTAGCACATTTGCAAGGGTCAATGGACTGAGTAAAGATGTGCCTTGCGGCACAAATGGCGAAGATACAAGAGGTGGAGATGGTGGTCTTTGACTAGAGCAACCGGATCATGTCCTTGGAGGCGGAGGCGGGGGTCCTGGGAGACCTATGCAAGTTGTTGAGGGTGAAGATGGAGGAGCAAGAAACAGGTACAGGGGGCAGAACCTATGAATCGTTGGGCTGCCAAAAGTTGTGGAAGGAACGAGCGGCATGAAATATGTGTCAAGGATGTTGACTGGGCTGGTGGAGCAGGGAGTGATGTGCTGGACAAGGCTCCATAGGTCTTTAAGACAGAGGCCGAGAGCGGGGGAGCCGCCCTGAGCGGTAATTGTGCGAATGCACAAATTCATGGAGAAAGAAAAGATTCGATAATGGACCAGGGAGATGCGAGACTGTGAATGGAAGGGAACTGTGTCCGAATACATCAGGATATTGGTGGAGTGCTGGCGAAGAAGTGCGCAGGATCCAAGGTGGGTGTTGTACCCAAGGCAGATCCGGTTTGGGGTGCTGTACCCGGTGAAACTGTAGGTCACGTTTGAAGGCCGGGAGTACTATTTTTAAATGGCAGAAGGATGGGGTGAACTGTGACTTTGGTTGCTTTTTAATCTACGAGTGGAGGTGGGGGCTGGAGGAGGGGTGTGCAGGGGGGCCTTTAAGCAGGAGAGGCTGAGACACACACAGGATGAGGTGGAATTTACCCTACAAAGGGCCTCATTCAACACATCCTCATCTAAGATGGGTCCCAACTCCTCCTCCCATTTAACTGTGGTGATGTGCATCAATGTAAATGCATGTAGGCTAGCTAGACACTAGAGGGAGCACCAGAAACATCACACACACTCAACCAATAGATCAGTTAGATAGGACACGACCAATGGACATTCACGATTACACACAGAGGTGACACGACCACAAGAGGGCTTTACACCAACCCATATATAAAGGGCACCACACACATGATCTGCCTCTTTCCAGTGGAGACAGTCAGTGAGTAGAGACACAGGGTTGATTCAATATTACACCCACCACGTGGATTGCAGCAACTGGTTAGTCAGTCTGGGTAGCTATAGTAGGATTAGCAATAGTGTCGAACCCGATTAATAGAAGTGTAAATAGTTTAATAAACGTGTTGAAGTTATCTCCACGTCTGAACCTTCCTTTGTCAAGTGCACAAGGAAGCCGCTTATGTTACACCGAGAACATAACAAATCAAGGTACCAGGACTGAACTGTTTCAATCCAGATAGCCATACCTCAGCGTACAGTGACAACCAGCAACAATACCCAGGCAAGATGTCCGAGATCCGGGTTCCGCAGCAGCTCCAGTGCCACTGCATTCTCCGCGAATACTGGCGGGCATTCCGGCAACTGTTTGAAATCTTCCTGGTAGCAGCCGAACTAGAAGACGTGGCCATGCTGAAAAGACAGAGCTTCTCCTCACCATCGCCGGTGCCAGAGCAGAAGAAATCTTTTAAAAATTCAAGTTCTCCAAGGGGCAAAACAGGAGCGACTTCCAGGCAGTCTTGGACAAATTCGGCAAATACTGGGAGGAAAACGCATTCCAACCAGCAAGAAAAGGTAAGAGAAGCGCCAGTACTCACCACGAGGCCGAGATCCTGGAGCAGGGAACAATTTTGATCAATGGCCATCTTTCTAAAGGGTCTGCACTTGCACAGTTGCGCGAGAAGCGCACAGAACGGGAAGGTCCGTTTGCGCATGACCGAGACGCCGCGCATGCGCAATTACGAAAACGGCCATCGGTACAGGAGCAGCGATTTCGCTTCCTACGTATGATGTCACATGTGTCATGACGTCAGAGGCCCCGGACCACGCCCATTTAAAGGGGAAACGTCCCAAATCAAAGAAAAAATATTTTAAAGCCGTAAAACAACCTTCCTTCACCTGGAATGACAGCACAGTGCCTCAAATTGAAGCAGGAAATGAAATTAACCTCCGAAGAACCCTGCAACAAGCAGTTACCTACGCCCAAAGCGATGATTCCGACCTTGAATACTTCAAAATCGACCTTTACATTTTCTCTGGACCTCGCGAGCCCAATGCCAGCTCCGACGCAAACAGTGATGATATGGTCCTGGAAGACAACGACTCAGACGAACCTTTCACCTTGGGTGGCTACCCCAGTACCAAATCCGAACCTCAACTAGACGTGTTGCACATTGGCGACCCCTATATTGAATCCGACGCAGACGCGGATTCGTTTTTTGGATTTGAGGATCTTCAGCCCAGCAGATTATGACATCCCGACTCGTGAGTGCAGGATGATGCTGCGGCCTGACACCAAGAGACAGAGAGCGGTACAAGCCCAAAGAGAGCGGCCTGGTGCCACACAGAACGTGGTCCACGTACCACTCAGGGTTCCCGACTCTACGAAAGAAGACACGCAAGACTCCACACCGCAGTCCTTGCACGAACAAGAAGTGACTCCAGTGTCACAAGCCTCCGCAGCGAGCTCGTGGACAGACTCCATGATAGAAGAAACACAAGACTCCGACGCGCAGTCCTTGCAGGAACAAGACCATGAGGGTCTAGCAACCTCCTCTGACCAACTAGCAGCAGACAATGCAAGTCTGTCATGCTCAAGTAAACAGCAAGAAGACTATGACAGTCTACCACGCTCCAGTGCACAGCAGGACGACCATGATGGTCTATCATGCTACAGTGAAGAACAAAGCAACGATGACAGTCCAAGCCCAAATGAAGGACAACAACAAGACAATGATGGACCATCAGTACTCGCTTGCCCCTACACTGGAGTTGCTGGCGTGTAGAAAAAAGGTTGCAGACGCAATTTAAGTTACACTCAACAGGTAAGCCCCATTGGAATATATATCGCTTGATTGAGTGAAGGTGAATGATTTGTTATGTTCTCGGTGTGACATAAACGGCTTCCTTGTGGTGCACTTGACAAAGGAAGGTTCAGACGTGGAGATAACTTCAACACATTTATTAAACTATTTACACTTCTATTAATCGGGTTCGACACTACTGCTAATCCTACTATAGCTACTCAGACTGACTAATCAGTTGCTGCAATCCACGTGGTGGGTGTAATATTGAATCAACCCTGTGTCTCTACTCACTGACTGTCTCCACTGGAAAGAGGCAGATCATGTGTGTGGTGTCCTTTATATATGGGTTGGTGTAATGCCCTATTGTGGTCGTGTCACCTCTGTGTGTATCGTGAATGTCCATTGGTTGTGTCCTATCTAACTGATATATTGGTTGAGTGTGTGCGTGTGATGTTTCTGGTGCTCCCTCTAGTGTCTAGCTAGCCTACATGCATTTGAGTAAATATCCTCAAACTTTTCACTGGGCCTTACATTCATTGAATCATAGAATTTACAGTGCAGAAAGAGGCCATTCGGCCCATCGAGTCGCACTGGCCCCTACAAAGAGCACGCCACTGAAGCCCACATATCCCCGTAACCCCCACTTAATATTTTTTGGACACTAAGGGCAATTTAGCATGGCCAATCCACCTAACCCGCACATCGTTGGACTGTGGGAGGAAACCGGAGCACCTGGAGGAAATCCACGCAGACACGGGGAGATCGTGCAGACTCCGCACAGACAGTGACCCAGCCGGGAAACGAACATGGGACCCTGGAGCTGTGAAGCAACTGTGCGAACCACTAGGTTACCGTGCTGCCCCAAGTGACCAGCTGAATTGGGTGCCTTCCACCACCTCCTCCCCCACTGCACCCCCCAATCCCACCTCCCTGCCTCCACCCCCCCCCCCCAACCCACCCACGAGCCAGAGTCAGCCATTTCTACCACACGGGGTAATCCAGCAACTACTTAAAGAGTACAGGCACCGGGCCCATCCAAGGTGGCTGCCAAACCTATCAAGACAAAAAAAAGAAAAAACTGTAATCATTGTCAGAAAGGTTTCCCTGCCCCTCACCCCTCCCTATACCCGAATAAACAATCAATCAACCAAATTGGGAACAAAATACCCCATCCTCTACCTCAACTACCCCCAACCCCAAACAAAACAAAAACACCAAATAACAACTCATTATCTAAAACTACACTAAAATAATGTAGTTACCCCACCAGTCTGCTCCCGTGAGCTAACACTTCAGCCAGGACGGCGGCCCCCGCCCAGAGAGAACACCATGAATAGCCAGAACCACCAGCCGTCACCCAAATCTAACTTTAATAATCAAAGGAAAAACAGCCTTCCCACACAAGAACAAGAAAATACGAACTTGCAGAAGAAGCCCCAACAAATCCCCATAACCACATACCCTTCCCAGATATACAAAGACCTTATGAAAATTACGATTAACTCGCCCCCCAGCCAATGCTTCTTAACAAACGCATCTGCTTCCTCCGGTGAATCGAAATAATAGCACTTTGTATCAAAAGTCACTTTGAGACGTGCAGGATATACCACGCCAAATCGAACTCCACTCTTATACAATGCGGCCTTGGCCTTGTTAATTCCTCCCTCTTTTTAGCCAACTCCACACCCATATCCTGATAAGAGCTTGATGGCGTGACCCACCCAGTTGTAGTCTCGATCATCCTTCGCCGATCTGAGAACTTGTTCCTTCTCTTTAAAACTACAGAACCTCATGTTAATTGCCCACGCTGGTTTGCTGGGACAGGGCCTCTGCCTGAGTGATCAGTGGGCTCGATCCAGCTCGGGAGGGGTTGCCTGAGCACAGTGCCATGGACAACATTGTCCCGACTGGTATGCAGTGCCGGAAGAAACTTCATGACCATGTGGCCAGGGTGAGTTCACTGCTCCGTACCCCTGGCACTAACCACCCCTCCCACACACCCATAACCCGGCATCTACCCCCCCGGGGGGGTGGATGAACCCCACCCTGCCCCATATGCCAGCATCATACCATCCGCCATGACCTGGTGCCCTGGCCACTGAGGCCACCTTCTACCCAACCCCTGGGCTGCATGTGTTGGACCGTCTGACGGATTAATTGTATGTGTTTCACCTCCCCCCCCCCCACTCCCCATGAGAAGTCGGCGCACAGCTGCTGGAAGCGGGTGAAGCCCGGAGGGGGACCAGCAGAACCACGGCCCCTCACCGTGCCCGAGCAGAGAGTGGCCCAGGGGAGAGGGAGGTCGCTGAGGTGGAGTGCGGTCACGGGCGAGCAAGTGAAATCCCGCTGAGTAACGGTTGCCCTTGACATGTGTGTGGGCACCCCCCACCTCACTTGCCCCAGCTCCCTCACTCCCTCGCCCCAGACCCCCCTCACCCGCCACACCCCCCTCACCCGCCACACTCCCCTCACCACCCATGCACCCTCGCCCTCCACACCCCCTCACCCCTATTCCCACCTCACCCCCTCGTCTCACACCCCTCTCATTCCTCCTGCCCAACCCACTCCCCCCGGCCCGCTGTCTAATCATACGTGGCGTCTTACTAAGAACAAAGAATAAAGAAATGTACAGCACAGGAACAGGCCCTTCGGCCCTCCAAGCCCGTGCCGACCATGCTGCCCGACTAAACTACAATCTTCTACACTTCCGGGGTCCGTATCCCTCTATTCCCATCCTATTCATGTATTTGTCAAGATGCCCCTTAAATGTCACTATCGTCCCTGCTTCCACCACCTCCTCCGGTAGTGAGTTCCAGGCACCCACTACCCTCTGCGTAAAAAACTTGCCTCGTATATCTGCTCTAAACCTTGCCCTTCTCACCTTAAACCTATGCCCCCTAGTAATTGACCCCTCTACCCTGGGGAAAAGCCTCTGACTATCCACTCGTCTATGCCCCTCATAATTTTGTAGACCTCTATCAGGTCTCCCCTCAACCTCCTTCGTTCCAGTGAGATCAGGTCTCCCCTCAACCTCCTTCGTTCCAGTGACTTCGTTCTTGTGTCTTACAGGACCTGCCGGAGATGGGGCCGGTCTATCTGGGGCCCCTGCCCCCAGCCAGTGCCAGAGCCGGTGTCCCCAGACAGCCAAGCATTGACGGGAAGAGCAGCCCGAACACCAGCCCTCCGCTTGAGACTCAGGACACCCCGGATCTGAACCAAATGGGAACCGGAGGCAAGGGAGATTGTTTGGGATGCGGGGTAGATGTGGAGGGAGCAGCGCCTTACTGTGTCAGGGTGGACGAAGCTCTCCGTGCACCCGGAGTCGAAAAGACCGGCGGTCTCGTGCCCGTTGACCCGGACGACCATCATTGAGTTTTTGAGGTGCTTTGGCTACGACTGGTCGATGGTGACTTCGCCAAGCTGCGGGTAGCCAGCGTGGTCGGTAGTATCGGGGTCACAAAATGGCGGCCCCCATGAGTCGCACGTGTCGGGCTGGGTCGAAGATTGCGACCAAGATGGCCGCTCCCATCGGTTGCACGTGTCGGTCGGTGCCGGAGCCGATGGCCAAGATGGCGGCCCCCATGAGTGGCACGTGCCGGCCGGTGTTGGAGCCGGCGGCCAAGATGGCGGCCCCCACGAGTCGCACGAGGCTGATGACACATCTGAAGGGGGCGTTCTGAGCAGGCACTCAGCCACCTGCGGGGTCTGCGGGCCTGCGAGTCCATGTGTCGGGCCTGGTGAGTTTTCGATTTCTGGGCTTTAGGTCGGCCCAGACAGACTGGGGCGAAGTGTCCTTTTTTCCCCACAGTCGCTGCACGTCGCTGTGCGGGCTGGGCAACGCTGCTGGGGGCGTAGACCCTGGCCGCAGAAGAAGCACTGCGGTTCCCCGGGCTGGACTGGCAGCCGCGCGACACAGGCCTGTGACATAGTCGGGTCCGACGGGGGCCGTGACGATGGTGTCTACGAGGGGTTCGCTGGGCCCGCGGGGAACGTACTGAGGCTCTGGTAGGCCACCTCAAACAAGGTAGCTAGCTTTACCATGTCCCGCAGGTCAGATGTCCTGTTTTCCAGCAGGCACTGCTTATTAATTCCTCCCTCTTTTTAGCCAACTCCACACCCATATCCTGATAAGAGCTTGATGGCGTGACCCACCCAGTTGTAGTCTCGATCATCCTTCGCCGATCTGAGAACTTGTTCCTTCTCTTTAAAACTACAGAACCTCATGTTAATTGGCCACGCTGGTTTGCTGGGACAGGGCCTCCGCCTGAGTGATCAGTGGGCTCGATCCAGCTCGGGAGGGGTTGCCTGAGCACAGTGCCATGGACAACATTGTCCCGACTGGTATGCAGTGCCGGAAGAAACTTCATGACCATGTGGCCAGGGTGAGTTCACTGCTCCGTACCCCTGGCACTAACCACCCCTCCCACACACCCATAACCCGGCATCCACCCCCCCGGGGGGCGGAAGAACCCCACCCTGCCCCATATTGCCAGCATCATACCATCCGCCATGACCTGGTGCCCTGGCCACTGAGGCCACCTTCTACCCAACCCCTGGGCTGCATGTGTTGGACCGTCTGACGGATTAATTGTATGTGTTTCACCCCCCACCCCCATTCCCCCCCCCCCCCACTCCCCACGAGAAGGCGGCGCACAGCTGCTGGGAACGGGTGAAGCCCGGAGGGGGACCAGCTGAACCGCGTCCCCTCACCGTGCCCGAGCAGAGGATGGCCCAGGGGAGAGGGAGGTCGCTGAGGTGGAGTGCGGTCACGGGCGAGCAAGTGAAATCCCGCTGAATAACGGTTGCCCTTGACATGTGTGTGGGCACGCCCCACCTCACTCGCCCCAGCTCCCTCACTCCCTCGCCCCAGACCCCCCTCACCCGCCACACCCCCCTCACCCGCCACACTCCCCTCACCACCCATGCACCCTCGCCCTCCACACCCCCTCACCCCTATTCCCACCTCACCCCCTCGTCTCACACCCCTCTCATTCCTCCTGCCCAACCCACTCCCCCCGGCCCGCTGTCTAATCATACGTGGCGTCTTACTAAGAACAAAGAATAAAGAAATGTACAGCACAGGAACAGGCCCTTCGGCCCTCCAAGCCTGTGCCGACCATGCTGCCCGACTAAACTACAATCTTCTACACTTCCTGGGTCCGTATCCCTCTATTCCCATCCTATTCATGTATTTGTCAAGATGCCCCTTAAATGTCACTATCGTCCCTGCTTCCACCACCTCCTCCGGTAGTGAGTTCCAGGCACCCACTACCCTCTGTGTAAAAATCTTGCCTCGTATATCTGCTCTAAACCTTGCCCTTCTCACCTTAAACCTATGCCCCCTAGTAATTGACCCCTCTACCCTGGGGAAAAGCCTCTGACTATCCACTCTGTCTATGCCCCTCATAATTTTGTAGACCTCTATCAGGTCTCCCCTCAACCTCCTTCGTTCCAGTGAGATCAGGTCTCCCCTCAACCTCCTTCGTTCCAGTGACTTCGTTCTTGTGTCTTACAGGACCTGCCGGAGATGGGGCCGGTCTATCTGGGGCCCCTGCCCCCAGCCAGTGCCAGAGCCGGTGTCCCCAGACAGCCAAGCATTGACAGGAAGAGCAGCCCGAACACCAGCCCTCCGCTTGAGACTCAGGACACCCCGGATCTGAACCAAATGGGAACCAGAGGCAAGGGAGATTGTTTGGGATGCGGGGTAGATGTGGACGGAGCAGCGCCTTACTGTGTCAGGGTGGACGAAGCTCTCCGTGCACCCGGAGTCGAAAAGACCGGCGGTCTCGTGCCCGTTGACCCGGACGACCATCATTGAGTTTTTGAGGTGCTTTGGCTACGACTGGTCGATGGTGACTTCGCCAAGCTGCGGGTAGCCAGCGTGGTCGGTAGTATCGGGGTCACAAAATGGCGGCCCCCATGAGTCGCACGTGTCGGGCTGGGTCGAAGATTGCGACCAAGATGGCCGCTCCCATCGGTTGCACGTGTCGGTCGGTGCCGGAGCCGATGGCCAAGATGGCGGCCCCCATGAGTGGCACGTGCCGGCCGGTGTTGGAGCCGGCGGCCAAGATGGCGGCCCCCACGAGTCGCACGAGGCTGATGACACATCTGAAGGGGGCGTTCTGAGCAGGCACTCAGCCACACTGCGGGGTCTGCGGGCCTGTGAGTCCATGTGTCGGGCCTGGTGAGTTTTCGATTTCTGGGCTTTAGGTCGGCCCAGACAGACTGGGGCGAAGTGTCCTTTTTTCCCCACAGTCGCTGCACGTCGCTGTGCGGGCTGGGCAACGCTGCTGGGGGCGTAGACCCTGGCCGCAGAAGAAGCACTGCGGTTCCCCGGGCTGGACTGGCAGCCGCGCGACACAGGCCTGTGACATAGTCAGGTCCGACGGGGGCCGTGACGATGGTGTCTACGAGGGGTTCGCTGGGCCCGCGGGGAACGTACTGAGGCTCTGGTAGGCCACCTCAAACAAGGTAGCTAGCTTTACCATGTCCCGCAGGTCAGATGTCCTGTTTTCCAGCAGGCACTGCTTATTAATTCCTCCCTCTTTTTAGCCAACTCCACACCCATATCCTGATAAGAGCTTGATGGCGTGACCCACCCAGTTGTAGTCTCGATCATCCTTCGCCGATCTGAGAACTTGTTCCTTCTCTTTAAAACTACAGAACCTCATGTTAATTGCCCACGCTGGTTTGCTGGGACAGGGCCTCCGCCTGAGTGATCAGTGGGCTCGATCCAGCTCGGGAGGGGTTGCCTGAGCACAGTGCCATGGACAACATTGTCCCGACTGGTATGCAGTGCCGGAAGAAACTTCATGACCATGTGGCCAGGGTGAGTTCATTGCTCCGTACCCCTGGCACTAACCACCCCTCCCACACACCCATAACCCGGCATCCACCCCCCCGGGGGGCGGACGTACCCCACCCTGCCCCATATTGCCAGCATCATACCATCCGCCATGACCTGGTGCCCTGGCCACTGAGGCCACCTTCTACCCAACCCCTGGGCTGCATGTGTTGGACCGTCTGACGGATTCATTGTATGTGTTTCACCCCCCACCGCCCCCCCCCCCCCCCCCCCCCACTCCCCACGAGAAGGCGGCGCACAGCTGCTGGGAACGGGTGAAGCCCGGAGGGGGACCAGCTGAACCGCGTCCCCTCACCATGCCCGAGCAGAGGGTGGCCCAGGGGAGAGGGAGGTCGCTGAGGTGGAGTGCGGTCACGGGCGAGCAAGTGAAATCCCGCTGAATAACGGTTGCCCTTGACATGTGTGTGGGCACCCCCCACCTCACTTGCCCCAGCTCCCTCACTCCCTCGCCCCAGACCCCCCTCACCCGCCACACCCCCCTCACCCGCCACACTCCCCTCACCACCAATGCACCCTCGCCCTCCACACCCCCTCACCCCTATTCCCACCTCACCCCCTCGTCTCACACCCCTCTCACCCCTCCTGCCCACCCCACTCCCCCCTGGCCCGCTGTCTAATCATACGTGTCGTCTTGTGTCTTACAGACCTGCCGGAGATGGGGCCGGTCTATCTGGGGCCCCCGCCCCCGGGCAGTGCCAGAGCCGGTGTCCCCAGACAGCGAAGCACTGACGGGGAGAGCAGCCCGAACACCAGCCCTCCGCTTGAGACTCAGGACACCCCGGAGCTCGGGTCGGAGGATGATACTGACTTTCCGTCACAGCTGTCACCAACACGCTCCACCGTCCCAAAATCTATCAGCTCGGTTATGTACATTAGTGAAGAGATTCTTGGGACAGTATCTGGTGCTCACCACACACCGCATCCGGACAGCAGGTGGAGTAGGAGCAGCGGAGGGGCTGGACGGTCGGAAGGCAGGCCAGCCCCAGCAGCCATCCAGATGGGTTGGGCTTCTGGAATAACCAGTCCCAGCCACAGTGCAGATGCAGTCAGACAGCCAGGGGCTACAGCAGGGGTTGTCGGCGAGCATCCAGCACCTGCAGTTGCAGGCGGGGGAGTCCAAACATGTGCAGGAGCAGGGTGTGGTGCCGATCATGCGTACCACCCAGGCTGACACCGCGCGGGTGGAGTCCGCGGTGGAGACATTGGTGGTGATGGTTTTGGCTATGGATCAGTGTGCCCAAGGCCTGCGGCATTCTGTGCAGGTGGTGGCCGAGGCTCAGGGCAGGGCTGCCCTCTCAAGGCAGCCATGTGCCAGAACCACCTAGACAGTGCAGTGGCGCTCCTCAGCGTGGCTCAGTCACAGCATTATCCAGGCGCTGGCAGCGTTGCGCAGACACAGAGGGAGGTAGCCCAGTCCCAGAGGGAGATGACCCACTCCGTGTGCGCCATGGCCACGAGCATGCAGACCCTGGTCGAGACCAGACCCTGGTCGTGACCACATACAGCAACCGCACCCATGCCACAAATCGCGGCCCAAACCCAAACTTCCCAGAACCTCGAACAAGTACCGCCACTCCACCCGATCAAGTGCCTTCTCCGCATCCATCGACACCATCATTTCCGGTACCAGAGTTCTTGACGGATTCCTAACTACATTCAATAACCTTCTTATATTACTTGTGAGCTGCCTACCCTTCACGAAGCCTGTTTGATCTTCTGCAACCACCCTCGGGACACAATCCTGCATCCTCCCCAGCAACAGCTGAGCCAATACTTTCACATCCGTGTTCAACAGTGACATGGGCCAATACGACCCACATTCCATCGGGTCATTCCCCTTTTTCGGGATTAGTGTGATGACTGCCTGCGCCATCCTCTCTGGCAGCTTCTCCTCCTCCAGCGCTTCATTAAACGCCCCCAATAGATGTGGTGCCAGGTCCGTCACAAACTCCTTATAAAATTCCGCCGGGTACCCATCCGGCCCAGGGGCCTTCCCCGACTTCATACCCCTGATAATATCCAGCACCTCCCTCAGTCCCAGGGGCTCCTCCAGCACCTGCCTCTTTGCCACTTCCACTTGCCGGCCCCAATCTGTGTGTCATAATGGATTCTCCGCCCAATCGGCGATTACAATACCACCATCGGGTAACCGTCTCCCACCTGAGCTGAATTGCACCTGATTTGAGCTCCTGCTGGGTATGTAAATGGGGAAGCGATTCCCAATCCTTTGCCACGCAAATTTATGCATTGTGAGCATTGCGAGGAAATCACACTTTGAGGCCACCATTTTGAGCAGGTGAGGTCCCCCGCATCTGGCCACTGCCCCCCCCCCCCCCCCCCTACATCGCAATTACATCCCAATTACCTCTGTTCACGATTGAGTGATTACGAAGTGGTCAGCTGAAATTAACTCTGTGTAAAATGGTCCAGAACCTGTAAATCAAAGCTTAAACTCATACTTCATCTCCTTCAACCGCAGGAAGTCGTACAGGTCAATCAACCAAGCCGCCACCTATGGCAGCACGGTGGAGGGCAGCACAGTGGCACGGTGGGTTAGCTCTGCTGCCTCACGATGCCGAGGTCCCAGGTTCGATCCTGGCCCTGGGTCACTGTCCCTGTGGAGTTTGCACATTCTCCCCGTGTTTGCGTGGGTTTCACCCCCACAACCCAAAGATGTGCAGATTAGGTGGATTGGCCACTTTAAATTGCCCCTTAATTGGAAAAAATGAATTGGGTACACTAATTTTTTTTAAAACCAAGCCGCCACCCCTCGTGGCGATGCCGACCGCCACTCCAATAAAATTTGTTGCTGTGCAATCAGAGAGGCGAAGGTCACAACATCGGCCTTCTTCCCCTCCATGAGGTCTGGCTTCTCTGAAACCCCAAATATTACCACCATAGAGCCCGGGTCCACCTCCTCCTCCACTATCCTGGCTAAGACTCCCACTCCATCCAGAATATTCCCAATTTTTCACAACCCCAAAACAAATGCGCGTAATTTGTTGGACCCGGCCCACACCTCTCACACTCATCTGCTACCCCACTGAAAGAACCCACTCATTCTTGACCGAGTCATATGCACCCTGTGCACAATGTTAAACTGTATCAGGCTCGGGCAGCACGGTGGCGCAGTGGTTTAGCTCTGTGGCCTCACGGCGCTGAAGTCCCAGGTTCGATCTCGGCTCTGGGTCACTGTCCATGTGGACTTTGCACATTCTCCCCATGTTTGCGTGTGTTTCACCCCCACAACCCAAAAATGTGCAAGGTAGGTGGATTGGCCATGCTAAATTGTCCCTTAATTTGAAAAAAGTCAATTGGGTACTTGTTATAACGTCAATTCACTGTGAGAACGTGAGAACGAGCGAACATTAGGCTTTATTATCCATGAACTCGCCTGCCAGAGTCGGCTGTACAAATGCGTGCCACCCACAGGTGGCCGGTCTATACATGGCCCCGGTGAGGGCGGAGCCAGAGGCGGAGCCCACCAGGGTTCCAGTACAGTAACTGGAAGTAGACCGTATCATCACTTCCAGGTCATAGGTCACAGCATTATACAGACATTAGGTGAATACATTCACCACATTCACCCCCTATTAAAAAAATCAGGTCCAGCGGGGGTGACGTGGGGTCATCAAATGTTCAGTCTGTCTGGAGGCCGGATCGTTCTTTTAGACCTCCTCAGCTCTGGTGATGCGGCGGGCACGGTTGTTGCAGATGGTGACACCGGGGGCGTTGTGTCTGGAGCTTGAGCCTCAGTCCGGCGTGTCGGAAATGGTTGGGGGGTGGGGGTAGGCAGGGGTGGGGGCTGGCGGCAGTGCCAGCGCGGGACAATCCGGGAGACCCAGGGGGGCATAATGGGTGCTGGGGGTGCTGGTAGGCAGCGGGGAGGGGGGGGGGGGGCATTGGCAGGGGAACCAGCTGGCGCCAGGTCTCGTAGGGAGACTGTATTTTGCCATCCGTCCTGGTGCGCGATGTGGGCGTACTGGGGGTTGGCGTACAGCAGCTGGACCCTCTCTACCAGAGGGTCGGTCTTATGGCTCCTTATGTGCCTCCGGAGAAGGACAGGTCCCGGAGTTGTCAGCCAAGATGGAAGCGAGACCCCGGAGATGGACTTCCTAGGAAAGACAAACAAACGGTCGTGAGGGGTCTCGTTCGTGGCTGTGCAGAGGAGTGATCTAATGGAGTGGAGGGCTTCGGGGAGGACCTCTTGCCAGCGGGGGATCGGGAGACTTCGAAACCAGAGGGCCAGAGGGACAGCCTTCCATACCGTCGCGTTTTCCCTCTCCACCTGCCCGTTTCCCTGCGGGTTATAGCTCGTAGTCCTGCTCGAGGCGATGCCTTTGCTGAGCAGGTACTGACGTAGCTCATCGCTCACAAACGATGTGCCCCAGTCACTGTGGACATACGCAGGGAAACCAAACAGTGTGAAGATGCTGTGCATTGCCTTTATCACAGTGGCCCAGGTCATGTCGGGGCAGGGACAGCGAAGGGGGAGCGGGAGTACTCGTTGCGACGGTTAGAAGAAAGTATATATTACGGTTGGTGGAGGGGAGGGGCCCTTTGAAGTCAATACTTAGGCGCTCAAAGGGTCAGGAGGCCTTTACCAGGCGGGCCTTGTCTGGCCGGTAGAAGTGCGGTTTGCACTCCGCGCCGACCTGGCAGTCCCTAGTCATGGCCTTGACCTCCTCGGTGGAGAAGGGCAGATTGCGGGCCTTAATAAAGTGGGTAAGCCGGGTGACCCCCGGGTGACAAAGGTCATCGTGGATAGTCCGAAGTCGATTAATTTGCGCGCTGGCGCATGTGCCGCGGGACAGGGCATCTGGGGGCTTATTGAGCTTCCCAGGACAATACTTGATATCGTAATTGTAGGTGGAGAGTTCGATCCTCCACCTCAAGATTTTGTCATTTTTTATTTTGCCCCGTTGTGCGTTGTCAAACATGAAGGCGACCGACCGCTGGTCGGTGACGAGGGTGAACCTCCTACCGGCTAGGTAGCGCTTCCAGTGCCACACGGCTTCCACTATGGCTTGTGCTTCCTTCTCGACCGAGGAGTGTCGGATTTCGGAAGCGTGGAGGGTTCAAGACAAGAATGCTACTGGCCTGCCCACCTGGTTGAGTGTGGCGGCCAGTGAGACGTCTGATGCATCGCTATCTACCTGAAAGGGGACGGACTCGTCCACCGCGTGCATTGTGGCCTTGGTGATGTCGGCCTTGATGCGGCTGAAGGCCGAGTGGGCCTCAGCCGTCAGGGGAAAAGTGGTGGTTTGAATAAGTGGGCGGGCTTTGTCCGCATAGTTGTAGACCACTGGGTGTAGTAGGAGAACAGCCCCAGGCATCGTGTGAGGGCCTTGAGGCTGTGGGGAGGGGGGAGTTCCATGAGGGGGCGCAGAAGGTTAGGGTCAGGCCCTAGGACTCCGTTCTCCACAACTTAGCCGAGGATGGCCAGTCGGGTAGTGCGGAAACGCACTGCTCTTTGTTATTTGTGAGGTTGAGGGATTGGGCGACCTGGAGGAACCTCTGAAGGTTGGCGTCATTGTCCTGCTGATCATGGCCGCAGATGGTAACATTGTCCAAGTACGGGTATGTAGCCCGCAAACCGTACTGGTCCACCATTCGGTCCATCGTTCTCTGAAAGACCGAGACCGCGTTAGTGATGCCGAAGGGGACTCTGAGGAAGTGGAAAAGTCGGCTGGCTGCTTCAAAGGCAGTGCAGTGGCGCTCTTCTGGGCGGATTGGGAGCTGGTGGTAGGCCGACTTCAGATCGACCGTTGAGAACACCCGGTACTGTGCGATCTGGTTGACCATCTCCGGTATGCGGGGGAGGGGGTACGCATCCAGTTGCGTGAACCGGTTTATGGTCTAGCTGTAGTCCACAACTATCCGATTCTTTTCCCCGGTCCGGACAACCACCACTTGCACTCTCCAGGGACTGTTGCTGGCCTCGATGTTCCCTTCACTCAACAGTCGCTGGACCTCCGACTTGATAAAAGCCATGTCTTGGGAACTGTACTGCCTGCTCCTGGCGGCGGTGGGCTTACAGTCAGGAGTGAGGTTCGCAAAGAGCGAAGGGGGAGACCTTGAGGGTCGCGAGGCTGCATACCGTGAGGGGGGGCAAGGGTCCGCCAAACTGTAGGGTCAGGCTTCGGTGACTGCATTGGAAGTCTAATCCGAACAGAAGGGGGGCGCAGAGGTGAGGGAGGATGTACAGCTTAAAACGAGCGTACTCTGCGCCCTGCATCGCGAGATTAGCGATACAGTAGCCCCCGGTTCTGAACCAAATGGGAACCGGAGGCAAGGGAGATTGTTTGGGATGCGGGGTAGATGTGGAGGGAACAGCACCTTACCGTGTCAGGGTGGACGAAGCTCTCCGTGCTCCCGGAGACGAAAAGACAAGGGGTCTCGTGCCCGTTGACCCGGACGACCATCATTGAGTTTTTGAGGTGCTTTGGCTGCGACTGGTCGATGGTGACTGCGCCAAGCTGCGGGTAGCTAACGTGGTCGGCGGTATCGGGGTCACAAAATGGCGGCCCCCATGAGTCGCACGGGTCGGGCTGGGTCGAAGATGGTGACCAAGATGGCCGCCCCCATCGGTTGCACGTGTCGGTCGGTGCCGGAGCTGACGGCCAAGATGGCGGCCCCCACGAGTCGCACGAGGCTAATGACGCATCTGAAGGGGGCCTTCTGAGCAGGCACGCAGCCACACTGCGGGGTCTGCGGGCCTGCGAGTCCATGGGTCGGGCCTGGTGTGTTTTCGATTTCTGGGCTTTAGGTCGGCCCAGACAGACTTTGGCGAAGTGTCCCTTTTTCCCACAGTCGCTGCACGTCGCTGTGCGGGCTGGGCAACGCTGCCGGGGGCGTAGACCCTGGCCGCAGAAGTAGCACTGCAGTTCCCCGGGCTGGACTGGCAGCCGCGTGGCACAGGCCTGTGACATAGTCGGGTCCGACGGGGGTCGTGATGATGGTGTCCACGAGGGGTTCGCTGGGCCCGCGGGGAACGTACTGAGGCTCTGGTAGGCCACCTCATACAAGGTAGCTAGCTTTACCATGTCCCGCAGGTCAGATGTCCCGTTTTCCAGCAGGCACTGCCTGATGTAGTTCGATCGGACCCCAGTCACGTAGGTGTCCTCGATCTGTAGATTCATGTGTTCCTCCGCCGGCACATCCCGATAGCAGCAGTTCCTCGCGAGTAGGGTCAGGGTTTCCAGGTACTCGTCCAGCAATTCCCCGGCGCGTTGACGGCTAGTGAGAAGGTGTTGGGTGAACACCTCGCTTACGAGCTTCATGAAATGCGCCTTAAGGGTTGCGACCACCGCCTCGTACGTGGCAGCTTTCTCTATCATCATAGAGATTCGATGGCTCACCCGAGTGTGGAGGAGTCACAGCTTGAGGGTTTCAGTGGGAGGCGTTGTGGCGGAGTCGAGGTAGGCCTCGAAGCAACAAAGCCAATGTTCGAAGATCTCCTTGGCCTCTGATGTGCGCGCGTCAAGTTCAAGCTTATCTCGCTTTCGAGCGGCTTCCATGGTGCTGTCGATGGATAATAAATTGTTATACCGTCAATTCACTGTGAGACCGTGAGAACGAGTGAACATTAGGCTTTATTATCCATGAACCCGCCTGCCAGAGTCGACTGTACAAATGAGTGCCACCCACAGGTGGCCAGTCTATGTATGGCCCCGGTGAGGGCGGAGCCAGAGGTGGAGTCCACCGGGGTTCCAGTACAGTACATGGAAGTAGACCGTATCATCACTTCCAGGTCATAGGTCACAGCATTATACAGACAGCTCATGCATTAGGTGAATACATTCACCACAGTACTCTAAATTAAAAAAAAACTGTATCATGCTCATCCTTGCACAAGAGGAGGTCCCGTTTACCCTTCGCAGTGCCTCATTCCATACTCCCCAATTGATCTCCCCTCCCAATTCCGCTTCCCATTTCTCCTTGATCTTCACCACTCACTCGCCTCCCAGCTCCCCCAGCCACTTGAATATATCCCCAATTTTTTCCTCCCCTTCCACATCTGGAAGCAGCAGTCACTCCAGCAGTGTGTATCCTGGCAACCTAGGGAACCCCTTCCAGACCTTTCATGCAAAGTCTCTAACCTGCAGATACCTGAACTCACTCCCCCTCGGCAGCTCTACCCTCTCCCTTAGCTCCTCCAGACTGGCAAACCCTTCCTCCATTTGATTTGATTTATTATTGTCACATGTATTAGTATACAGTGAAAAGTATAGTTTGCTGTACAAACAATGCATACCGTACATAGGGAAGGAAGGAGAGACTGCAGAATATAATGTGACAGTTATAGCAAGGTGTAGAGAAAAGATCAACTTAATACGAGGTAGGTCCATTCAAAAGTCTGATGGCAGTAAGGAAGAATCTGTTCTTGAGTCGGTTGGTACGTGACCTCAAACATTTGTATCTTTTTCCTGACGGAATAAGGTGGAAGAGAGTATGTCCGGGGTGCGTGGGGGTCCTTAATTATGCCGGCTGCCTTTCTGAGGCAGCGGGAATTATAGATAGAGTCGATGGATGGGAGGCTGGTTTGCGTGATGGACTGGGCTACATTCACGGCCTTTTGTAGTTTCCTGCGGTCTTGGGCAGAGCAGGCTCCATACCAAGCTGTGATACAACCAGAAAGAATGCTTTCTATGGTGCATCTGTAGAAGTTGGTGAGGGTCGTAGCTGACATGCCAAATTTCCTTAGTCCTCTGAGACAGTAGAGTCATCGGTGGGCTTTCTAAACTATAGTGTCAGCATGGGGGGACCAGGACAGGCTGGTGGTGATCTGTACACCTAAAAGCTTGAAGCTCTTGACCCTTTCTACTTCGTTCCCATTGATGTCGACAGGGGCATTGTGGTATTATCAGGTATTACGGTACCTGAGAGGCTGAAGTACCATTCGTTAAACCTAGGGGTTTTACCATTGGCTGTAGAGTATGGTAGCTCCGCCCCGATTGGCGGGGTGTAAGAACCCATGCCGTCCCAGCAGCCCTCATTCTGCACCTTAGCTGCTGGGGAATACTTCTAGCTTATTAAAGCCTTCAGTTGCACTACAACCTCGTGTTAGTACTTATTGATCATGCATCAGGCATGTACTCCACTACGCTTCCTGAAGTCGATGACAATCTCCTTCGTTTTGTTGACATTGAGGGAGAGATTATTGTCGTCGCACCAGTTCACCAGATTCTCTATCTCATTCCTATACTCTGTCTCATCATTGTTTGAAATCCGACCCACTACGGTGGTGTCATCAGCAAATTTGAAGATCGAGTTGGAGGGGAATTTGGCCACACAGTCATAGGTGTATAAGGAGTATTGTAGGGGGCTGAGGACACAGACTTGTGGGACACCGGTGTTGAGGATGATCGTGGAGGAGGTGTTGTTGCCTATCTTTACAGATTGTGGCCTGTGGGTTAGAAAGTTCAGGATCCAGTCACAGAGGGAGGAGCCGAGGCCAAGACCACGGAGTTTGGAGATGAGTTTCGTAGGAATGATGGTGTTGAAGGCTGAGCTGTAGTCGATAAATAGGAGTCTGACATAGGTGTCTTTGTTATCTAGGTGTTCCAGGGTAGAGTGCAGGGCCATGGAGATGGCATCTGCTGTGGACCTGTTGCAGCGGTAGGCGAACTGTACTGGATCAAGGCAATCCGGGAGGCTGGAGTTGATTTGTGCCATGACTAACCTTTCGAAGCACTTCATGATGATGGATGTCAGAGCCACTGGACGATAGTCATCAAAGCACACTGCTCGACTTTATTTTGGTACAGGGATGATGGTTGTCTTCTTGAAGCAGATAGGGACCTCAGATTGTTGTAAAGAGAGGTTGAAGATGTCTGCGAATAACCCCGCCAGCTGATCCGTGCAAGACCTGAGTGCTCGTCCGGGTACCCCATCCGGGCCAGTGGCTTTCCGTGGGTTGACCTTCGAGAAGGCTGCTCTGACGTCTGCAGTGGTGATCTCAGTTACAAGTTCATCCGAGGCTTCTGGGGTGGAGGGCTCGCTCTCGCTGACCTCTTGCTCAAAGCGGGCATAGAATGCATTGAGTGCATCAGGGAGGGGTGCGTTGGAGCTGACGATTTTACATGCCTTCATCTTGTAGCCCGTTATGTCTTGCAGACCTTGCCATAGATGGCGGGGATCTGTGTGCCTAGCCTGGGACTCAAGCTTGGTCCGGTACTGTCTTTTGGCATCTTTGATGGATTTCTTTAGATCATATCTGGCTTTCTTGTAGAAGTCAGGGTCGCCTGACTTGAAAGCCTCGGACCTAGACTTCAGCAAGCATGGATATCCCTGTTCATCCAGGGTTTCCGGTTGGGAAACACGCGGATTTGCTTCTTTGGCACATAGTCTTCTACACACTAACTAATGAAGTCAGTTACTGTAGTGGCGTACTCGTGCAGGCTGGTCGCAGAGCTTTTAAATACTGACCAGTCACCTGACTCTAAGCAGTCCCATAGGAGATCATCCGATTCCTCAGACCAACAATGCACGATTCTCTTTGACGGATTCTCCTGCTTCAGTTTTTGCTTATAAGCCGGGAGCCTTGTGGTCAGATTTGCAAAGTGTGGGCGGGCGATAGAGCGGTAGGCATGTTTGATATTTGTGTAGCAGTGGTCCAGGATGTTTGGGCCTCTGGTGGAACAAGTGACGTGTTGGTGGTAATTTGGTCGTACGCTCTTGAGCTTGGCCTGGTTGAAGTCCCCAGCTACAATGAACAAGGCCTCGGGATGTTTCGTTTCAAGGCTATTTGTGGTGGTGAATATTTCGTCCAGTGCGATTTTCACGTTCGCATGGGGTGTGATGTAAACTGCCGTCAGGATAATGGAGCTGAACTCCCGTGGAAGGTAGTAGCGTCAGGTATTCTAGCCCCGGGGAGCAGAAACTCGCCAGTGTTGCTACATCTAGGCACCAGGAGGTGTTGATTAGGATGCAGACCCCACCTCCCCTTGCCTTGCCTGAGGCCACCGTACGGTCCATTCGGTGGATTGAGAAGCCCTCTGGTTGTAGGGCACAGTCCGGTGAAGCAGGAGTGAGCCATGTCTCCATGAAGCAGAGCACACAGCAGCCCCTTAGTTCTCTTTGAAAAGTGAGTCTGGCTTTCAGTTTGTCTAGCTTGTTTTCTAGAGATTTGACATTAGCTAGGAGTAAGCTAGGCAGAGGGGCTTTGGGGCCGCGTTGTTTCACTCTCACCGCAGGCCTGCACGTTTTCCACGCTTCCTGGAGTGACTGCTTCTTTTCGAGCCTGGGAGACGGTGAGAGTATGCAGTGTTAAGGGAATAGTTGTGTCCAACTCTGGTCGGTGTGTGGATGGAGGATTTGTTGCCTTGCTTTCGGTTCCTGCGTCAGTAGGTGGGTCTGCGCGGTCGAGCGTTCCGGGTGACTGTCGGGCTGCGGTTTGTCTTCACAGGTCGGTGGATGTCCAGACCATGCTCCGGCGTGGATGGGGTGAAGGCCGGTAAGTGTATGACGTCTCTGGGATCGCGGTTGCGGATGCAACCGTGATCCACGGTTCCAAATACAAATCCCTCACCTTGACCAGCCCCACTTCCGTCCACCTCCTGTATACTCCCCAGCTCAAACCCATGATTCTCGCACAGCGGTGTTAACACCAACATCTCCTCCACCCTAAAATGCCCCCTCAACTGATTCCAAATCTTCACTGTGGATTGCACCACTGGACTCCCTGAATACCTACTCGGTGCCATTGACAACACTGCCATCACCATGGCCCTTAAGCTTGAGCCCCCACAAGATTCCGAACCCATTCTGCCCCTTCTCCTTCCCATCACCGCCGCACCTTTTCCACATTCGCCGCCCAATAATAATGAATCAGGTTTGGCAACGCCAACCCCACTGCTGACTCTGCCTCTGTAGCAGTGTCCTCCCCAACCTCGGCACCTTCCCCGCCCATACAAAATCTGAAATAATCGTGTCCAATTTACAACAAATTGCCTTTATTTTCTTTTTTATTATTATTATTATTATTAGTACTTTTTTTTTGGTTTGTTTGGGTGTGCCCTTCTCTTCTATACTTATGTATATATTTCTTATTCTGTGTACATAATAGTAAATATACTTTGTTCAAAAACCCAACAAAAACATTTATAAAAAAAAAAGATCAGGAGAGCCTGAAAAATAAACAAGAACCTCGGCAGAATATTCGTTTTCATCATTTGGACCCTCCCCGCCAACGTTAAGTGCAGTGTATCCCACCTCCTATGATCCTCCCTGGCCTGCTCCACCAGCTACGTACGTTAAGTTCCACTTATGGAGCCCCGTCCACTCCCTCGCTACCTGAATCCCCAAATATCTGAACCTATCCCTCACTACCTTAAATGGCATCCCCCCCTGAATTAGCCCGCTATCCCAGCTCATTCACCGGGAAATCTCCGCTTTTCCCTACATTCAGTTTATACCCCAAGAACCCTCCAAACCTCCTCAACAGGCCCATGATCCTTTCCATATTCTCCAACAGATCCGAAACATACAACAGTAAGAGGTCATCGGCAAAGAGCGACACCCGATGCTCCCTCTGTCCCCTCATAATCCCCCCAAGAGCCATTGGCAATGGCTCTATGGCCAACGCCAATAAAAATGGTGACAGCGGGCACCCCTGCCTTGTTCCCCTGTGCAATTCGAAGCTCCGTGAGCTCATATCATTCGTTCTCATACTCGCCCTTGGTGCCACACATAGCAACCACACCCATGCCACAAATTGTGGACCAAACCCAAACCACCCCAGAACCTCAAACAAGTACCACCACTCCACCCGATCAAATGCCTTCACCGTATCCATGGACACCACCACCTCCGGTACCAGAGTTCTCGATGGATTCCTTCCCCTTTTTCGGGATTAGTGTGATTACTGCCTGCGTCATCGTTTCTGTCAGCTCCCCCTTCTCCAACGCTTCATTAAACACCCCCAACAGATGTGGTGCCAGGTCCGTCGCAAATTCCACATAAAATTCCGCTGGGTACCCATCTGGCCCTGGGGCCATCCCCGACTTCATATCCCTAACACTATCCAGCACCTCCTTCAGCCCCAGGGGCTCCTCCAGCACCTGCCTCTTTGCTTCCTCCAGCTGGGGAAACTCCAGCCCGTCCAGAAACTGCCCCATGTCCCCCTCCTCTCCCCCCCGGGTCCGCCTCATAAAGTCCCTGGTAGTACTCCCTAACCACCTCCTTTATCTTCCCTGGCTCTGATACCACATCCCCAGCCCCAGTCCGGATCTTCAATATTTCTCTGGACGCAGCCTGCCTCTGCAGATGGTGCGCCAGCATGCGGCTCGTCTTCTCCCCATACTCATATTGCACCCCTCTTGCCCTGCGCAGTTGCCCGACCGCCCTCCCTGTTGCCAGCGTGTCAAACTGCCCCTGCAAATTTTGTCTCCTTGCCAATCCGTCCGCAGTGGGCATCCTCGCTCATTAGGCGGTCATATTTCTCTCTCCTTTCCCTATCCGCGCGAGCCTTAAACAAAATAATTTCCGCCGGCCCACTGCCTTCAGTGCTTCCCAACAAATGGTCACCGACACTTCCCCATTCTGATTCAACTCAATACTTCTTAATCGCCGCCCCCACCTTATCACAAAAACCTCCAACAACCCCAAATCAAATCTCCACCCCGGCCTCTGCTCTTGTCCCGTTCTAAACCGAAACTCCAGCCAGTGGGGTGCATGGTCCGAAATAAATATCCCCACGTACTCTGCCCCCTCCACCCCAACCAAAATCTCCCGCTCACCGCAAAATAATCAATCCTCGAATACACCTTAAGGACGTGTGAAAAAAAGGAATACTCCCTTCCACCTGGGTTCTGAAAGTGCCATGGATCCACCATACACATCCTCTCCATAAAGCCCCCAGCACCCTTACGATTCATAAAATCTACAGTGCAGAAGGAGGCCATTGGGCCCATCGAGTCCGCACCGGCCCTTGGAAAGAGCACCCACTTAAGCCCCACACTGATGTGGATGTGTTGGGTGCCCTGGATCCGTGAAACATATACAGACCACCAACACTTAAAATAGTACAACACTATTTTATTAAGCTAGAAACTGTTGAACATACTTTCTCTGTGCGTTAACACGATGTTAGATTAAACTAAAGACCTATGCCTGTCCTAACCAGTCTATGCACTCAGCACATGGTGAAGATCTGTGCTGTAAGCTGTAAGCTCTGTCCTTCTGAGAGGCTGCATCCCGAATGAGTGGGAAAACTGATGCCCTCTGTCTTTCTACTGAGTGTGCTCTAACTGGTGATTGGCTGCGGTGTTGTGTGTGTTGATTGGTCTTGCTGTGTGTCCATCGGTGTGTGTGTCTGCACGATGATATACTGGTGTATATTATGACATCCCCCCTTTTATAAAAAAATGTATGTTGATGGCAATAAATAATGTGTGGTGATAATGTTCCTAACTACGTGTGGGGTGCGAAGACATATTTACAGGACTATGTACATGAGAACTAAACTATTTACATGGGAAGGTGCCTGGTGCACAGAAGCATATGCAACACGAGTAACGAGGTCAACATTATATACAAACCAGGGAAACGTTCAAACTAAGCAACAAAACAATTCAGAGAATGCATAAATTCAAAAAGTTCATAAATTTAGTCTCTGAGGTGGGTGACGAATTCTGGTTGACCGCCTCAAGGGTGGGTCGAGATTCGCCAGTTCAGGAGCGGGCTGACTGCGTCAAAGCCAGGGGGAGGCAGAGTGACAGGGAGCTCTGCATAGTCCGTGGCAGGGTCAGCAGGAGGGCGAGGCGACACTGGAGGATCACGTAGCGAGCGTGGAACAAGATGATTGCGGCGCAGAATAGAGCCATCCGGTAGACGAACCAGGAACGAGCGGGGGGCCGCCTGCCGAAGGACAACAGCGGTTGCAGACCAGCCACCATCCGGAAGATGGACGAGAACGTTGTCATCTGGAGCCAGAGCAGGGAGATCAGCTGCATGGGAGTCATGAGCCGTCTTGTGCTGTGCACGAGACAGCTGCATCCGGCGAAGGATCGGAACGTGGTCGAGGTCTGGGACATGGATGGACGGCACCGTCGTCCTCAGGGTATGACCCATGAGTAACTGGGCTGGCGACAGGCCAGTGGACAGTGCGGCGGAGCGATAGGCCAGCAAGGCAAGGTAGAAATCAGCCCCAGCATCGGCAGCCTTGCATAGGAGCCAGTTGACGATATGTACTCCCTTCTCTGCTTTGCCGTTGGATTGGGGGTACAGGGGACTGGACGTCACATGGGCAAAATTGTACCGCCTGGCAAAGTTGGACCATTCTTGGCTGGCGAAGCAGGGGACATTGTCCGACATAACCGTGAGCGGGATGCCGTGTTGAGCAAAGGTTTCTTTACATGCATGAATGACTGCAGACTGTGGGAGGAAACCGGAGCACCCGGAGGAAACTCAAGCAGACACGGGGGGAATGTGCAGACTCTGCACAGATAGTGACCCAAGCTAGGAATTGAACCTGGCGCTGTGAGGCAGCTGTGCTAACCACTGTGCTACCGTGCTACCATTCGTACCCTACCCATCGACCCGGGGCTCAACCTATCCACCCTCGGCTCTAGGATACAATTAAAATCTCCTCCCATGAGCAACTGGTGCGTGGCCAAATCTGGGATCGCTGTCAGCAATCCCCTAATAAAACCCACATCGTCCCAATTTGGTGCATACATGTTTACCAACACCACCGGTGTCCCTTCCAATACCCCACTCACATATCTCCCACCCGGATCCCTCACCTCCTTCGCACACACAAATCCCATTTTTTTGCTCATTAAAATCGCCACTCCCCTCAATTTCGAATCAAACCCTGAGTAGAAAACCCGACCCACCCCTTCCTTAACCTAACCTAGTCCTTTCAAGCTCCTGAGGTGTGTGAACTGTTATGGGCCAGGGTTTAGAGAACCCCAAAGTGTATCATGGAGTTCACCTGACCCACAACTTTTAAAGGATTGTGGTATGGGGAGCACATGGCCCTCTCTACAGGTGTGGTACAGCAGAAATGGAAAAGTATTTTTTAAAGTGAAACAATGTTTATTCTATGAACTCAAGTTAACCTTTTTTAAAACATGAAGTGAACCATTAATTTAAATACAACCCCCAAAGAATACAACACTAAGTAATGCTTAATAACTTCACAAACAACATCCAGAAGACAGAAGAAACACCTTTCAACAGAAGCACATTAGGTTTACATTCACTACTGAGAACATTTATAATTCTGAATTCACCAAATGATCAAGAGATAGTCTTTTGATGGCAGAGAGAACAGCAGTACACCTGCTTGGTCTGGCTTCAGCTCCAACACTGAAAACAAAACTAAAACACACCCTGCAGCCTGCTCAAAAACAAAAGTAAAAAGCTGACAGACAGTCCAGCTCCACCCACTCTCTGACATCACTGCAGTAATAAACACCCATTTCTTAAAGGTACTCTCACTTCAGATATTTATATACACACCTATTTATAAACACCCATTTCTTATAGGTACTCTCACATGACAGAACACACACGATCTTTTAACCGGTCCATTACGTCCCCGTATGTTGCACTTTACCAACCTTATCGGAGGCTTACGCCAAGCTTGTTAGGAGCAATAGTGATACTCGCCCACGTGATTCCCGGCCCAGAAGACCAGAGAATCACGTGAGCCACCAAAATATGGTGTCCAGTCTGCTGGCATGGGGCATGAGCCTCGATCCCACTGCCAGCGGGCGGCCAGACAATTGGCATTTTCTTCACTGCTGCTGGATTCTCCGCCTCAGGGGGAACTCCGCGTCCGGTGGTGCAAGGAAGAGAATTTCGCCCATTGTCGCTTCGTATTCTTTCTAGCAAAATCAATCACTTCGCATCTTTCTGCATTGAACGTGATCTGCTACTTGTCTGCCCAGCACCAACTAGTCTATGCCCTACTGAAGTTCTACACTATCCTCCTCAAAGGCGGCACCTTTCCACATTTTGTATTGTCCTCAAACTTTGAAATTGACTTTTCTACACAAGTCTAGGTCATTAACATATATCAGGGAAAGCAAGGGTGCCAACACGGACCCCCAGGGCACTCCTCCACAAACCTTCCTCCAGCTTGAAAAGCATTCACTTAAACACCACACTCTGAGCGAAACTCTCCGTTTGGGACACCACGTTCTCTCGCCAGAGGTGAATTGCAACTAACTCGCACTCCCTCTGGGTGCGTAGATCAGGAAGTAATTCACGATCCTTCGCCATGTAAATTTATGCATAGTGAGGGTTATGAGGGATTCCCAAGGGAATCCTGTTATTGGGTGGCCCAATAACGATTTCCCATGCTGGCCACACCCCATCCCCCTGCATCGCAAAGCAGCCCCCACACCCCCCTGCATCGCAAATTAACCCCCCATCCCTGGATTGTCTGGGCCCACCCCCCACTTCAATATTACCCAAGGGTGAAGGGGGTGATGGGAATGCACTGAACTCGCTTTGAAGTGGTTGATGATTGTAAACATTGTGGTTAGAACACTTCAGAGTTACTCAACCATGAAGGTAGATGAATGAAGTAAGGCTGCAGCTGTGTGTGTATGTGTGTGTGTTTGTGTGGAAGCTGTAAATCACAGCGCAGTGAGGGAAATTAATGAATGGCTTGAAGCTCAAAGAACCTAGGGGTTTAAACACTGGTCACTGTTTTCTCTTTCCAGGAACTGACACGTGGTGCTTCCTCTGTCTGAGTTAGCAAGTGTATTGCCCAGGTGAGTGTGACAACAGTATATTTTTTCACTGCCTCTCTCTGGACTGCTCTCTAGATTCCAGACAGGAGTCTCTTTTCTTAGGGGGCTTGCTGACATGTTTCTGTATTTTGGGGGGGTTTCCTGACAGGGGTCTCTTTTCTGCGGGGCCTGCCTATTTGGGGAGTCTCTGAGGAGGTCTCTTTATTTAGGGGGTCTCTGTGGTGGGGCAGTGAGCGTGCCTAGTGGGGATGGGGTGGGCAGGACTTGCATTGTAGGGGGTGGAAGGGCAGACCTTGGATGTACTTTGGGGGCAACTCTCTTCAGGAGCTATTCCCTTGGCTCATGGCAAGGTCCACCATGTCATGGCCCCGCTGGGTAATACTTGTAGTAATTCTTGCCGACATGATTTCTGGCCCAGAGGGCTGGAGTATAATGCGAGGCTGGAGAATATGGTGCCTGGCCTACTGATGCGCGGGCACGGCTCTCGATCCCCCCGCCAGTACCGGGGAGGGGAGCTTCGGCACCGATTCTGATTTTTTTTTACCAATGCCGATTCTCTGCTGCATCGGCAACGCTGCTACTGGCAGTGGGCGGCGGAGAATTTCACCCTCTGCTTCCTGTCACTCAGCCAATTCCATATCCATGTAGCTACTGCCCAAATTTTCCATGATCTATAACGTTGCTCACAAATCTGTTGTGTGGCACTGTTTTGAATGCCTTCTTTAAGTCAATGTACACCAAATCAATGGCATTATCCTCATCAACCCTCTCTGTTAGCTCTTCAAAAAACTCCAGCATGTTAGTTATAAAGGATTTTCCCTTTAGAATTCATGCTGGCTTTCCCTTATTAACCCACATTTGTCCACGTGACTGTTATACTTGTCCTGAATTATTATTACCAGAAAGTTCCTCATCATTTAAGTTAAACTGACTGGCTTGTAGTTGCTGGGCTTATTTTTACACATTTTTAAACAAGGGTGTGACATTTGCAATTCTCCACCCTGAACCTAAGGAAGACTGGAAAATTAGGCCCAGTGCCTCCGCATTTTCCACTCTCACTTCCCTCCGCATCTTGGGATGCATCTCATCCAGTCCTGATGTCTTATCAACTTTAATTACAGACAGCCTATCCAATATCTCCTCCTTATCAATTCCTTATGTATCATTTTTTGCAATCCTCTGAAGGAGCTTTTTGAGAGTGTGGATGGATCCTCAGACTGCCAGGTGAAACCTTTATCCACCCTTTATAAATGATTAGGGACCAGTGTAATCGAGTGGAGCAGAGGTTTGAACAGAAATGTTAATCTATATTTGATGAGAAACAAAATGCATTTTCAGGCTCTAAGGTTGACAAACATACTGACAACATTGATAATGAGCCAGTGCTGTGCATGTCTCCTTGTCCTCTGTCACTCAAGCATGTTACTCAAGTGCCTATTGTAGTGATCTCTAGATGTGCATGTACACAAGGGGTTAATGTGTAATCAGTAGCACCACATGATCACTAGGGGGCCGGACCAACAGGGGTATAAAAGGCAACCACATTGGGTCCCTGGGCCTCTCTTGGGTGCACTGTGACCAGGGCAATAGCAGACTAGTTCAGATGGCTAGTGGAGTTACGTATAGTTACTGTAGTTAGATCTTGTTAACCTTATCACTAGTATCAAAATTAAAATAAAGAACTCATGCAATTATTGTTATAGTTACTCAATAAACCTTTTATTATTACTGGATGAGTTCGAGTCTTCTTCATCGAGATTCAGAAGACCTCTTCATTAGCCAAGGATTGAGTATCCCATGTTACCTACCACACAGGTAACAAAACACCTATAATACTGAATAATCATTTACAAGGCTCTGCAGGGATTTCTATATAACATGTTGAAAAGAAAACTCATTGAAGTACTCAGTGGCTTAAGTATGTGCCATTGATTGCACTTCCCTCTAGTGTTACTGTGGTGCTTTGTGCCTCAGAAATATGCATGGATGACACCAGTTTCTATGTGTGTACAGAGACTTTATTTACAAGCGTTTTAAAATGTCTGCAGCACTAGCTTCCAGCTGACTTTAGTTCCTCTTTCTCCAATAACCGTACCCAGGCTTGACGAATGAACGGACATCGTGCGACAATCACCAGGCAGGAATGTTCCCTTCCAGTCGGGGAACACTTCAGCAGTCAAGGGCATTCAGCCTCTGATCTCCGGGTAAGCGTTCTCCAAGGCGGCCTTCAGGACGCGCGACAACGCAGAATCACCGAGCAGAAGCTTATAGCCAAGTTCCGCACACATGAGTGCTGCCTCAACCGGGACCTGGGATTCATGTCGCATTACATTCACCCCCCACCATCTGCCCTGCGAAATCCTACCAACTGTCCTGGCTTGACACAATTCACACCTCTTTAACCTGGGGTTACCCCATCTCTGGATCTGTAAAGATTTAATCACCTGCTAATGCTCACATTCCAAGCATTGTCTGGCGTCTTTGAATTTGTCTATATATGTGTTTCTGGAGCATACCTCTTCATTCACCTGAGGAAGGAGCAGCGCTCCGAAAGCTAGTGACATCGAAACAAACCTGTTGGACTTTAACCTGGTGTTGTAAAACTTCTTACTGAACAGCACATAGGACAGAGAACAGTTGATGTACTCCAACACTGAACAATAGAACAATTGAACCATCTCGCCAGCCCCCCACACTCCTTGTAAACTTAAATTAAACCATCATAAACAACAAACAGATGTATATCAAGTCATTTCTTAGAGTTCAACACTGTCCGTTTTCTCGAAGCATAGAAATAGTTTTGAGATATAAAGGTTATTGATTTGGGGATTGAGATCTGTAAATTGAGGTTGTGGTTCAGTATGATCAGCTCGATAAGGCAGATGATCAACATTGCAGTTGCTCATTGGAAAGGGAAATGTATCCTCACAACCACTCTCCATGAAATATCCTGGTCGACCAACTGTCAGGTATTTCATGTTCCACTTTGTGTAGTCAACCAACAGATAAAGATTGGTTCTGAGTAACTGCTCGATCCACTTTGACCTCGACAGCTAGGCATAATATGCTGGGTAAATCTAGTGAGAGGCCTCTCGCGTGATTTACCGCCCGCGTCGCGTCCCAAGTCGGGCGCAGCCATTAGATCACACCCATAAATCTCTGCTTTAATCATTTACTCTGTAGTACAGCCTCACAACCCTCTGTGAAAGCTCTCCTGCCCTCACCTAAATCTCTCACATTTCATGGTATTATTGACATACTCTTGACACAGACTCCTTAATCCTTGTCTGTTTCCATCTATTCAATCCCAGCCCTTTGTAATTTAAACACCTCAATTAAATAACCTCTCAGTTCTAATGAAAACAGCCAGGCTAGAAATTCATTGATGCAATGTCCATATGAAATTGACACCAAATGTCCAATATGGCAGACGGGCATATCCTGGGCTGGATTCTCCGATTCTAGGGCTATGTCCCCACGCTGGCATGTGAACGGTGGAGTTTTAAGCCAGGAAATATGGCGTAAAACGGCCACCTATTCCCCATTTTGATGGGGGCTAATAGGAAGGCAGCGCAGAGTACCCGGCTCGAGCTGCCGATATGCCCTGGAGCATCGCTGGGTCCGTGGCCACGCACACGCATGGCGGCCTGCAGCGGCCGCACTGTGCTGCATGGCGGCAGGTGCATGCGGACCGGGCCCGCGAGCTAGTCCCCCCCTTTGGCCGGCTCGTGAGCCCCCCCCCCCCCCCTCCCCCGACAGTGCCCCCAGCCCCTGAAGAAGTCGGCCCCCTGCCTGCGGATCGGCCCTCCCCCAATTGTTGCGTTGCTGGACTGAGTCCGCAGCCACCACGGCGAGTTCCCGACAGATGGGACCATGAGAGACCCACACCGTTGGGAACTTGGCCAGTCGGGGCCGGAGCACAGAGGGGTGGGCCTCAGGCAATGTCCTGAGGCCGTCGATACGTGGTGCTGTGAACTCGGAAAGTCCGCCGCTTTGGAGGGGGCGGAGCATCGCGAAAGCGGCGCCGCCCCTGATTTGGTCAGGAACTTTGATTCTACGGCCGATCACCAAACACGGTTTCGGCATCGGCGACCGGAGAATCCAGCCTCCTATGTCCGAGGTGCATTGGCTTTACATTTTGATAAAAGCTCCAGTATAGATGTCCTGGAAGAATCATCGGGCTCCATGCATAAGCAAATAGATGGCCTAACAACTGTTCAAGACCCTCTCCCGGAAATGACCTGGGCCGGCTGCATTCAGGAAAAGCATGTCTACATACTGCTTAAATAATGGTCCTTGAAGAGTCCAATGAATCCAGCCCCTAAATTGTCAAGCCTGTATCGAAAATACTTTCCTGATCAGGGAGCCTGGGGGAGCAGCAGTCCTCTTCCCAGACCCATAACAGTCCTGAAGACTCTTGTTGCTTCCCATTTTCCTCTCCCAGAAAGTATTCCTCTTTTCCAATTGCCTCTCCCTATGCCATCCCTGACTTTATCACAGGACATAATTGATGCCCTTGCAGGGGAGGCAGCTGATCCCATTGTGCCTTTGGAGCTGTGAACCAGCCTTCAGATGGCCAATTGATAGTCAAAACTCACTGGTAAGATGCTCATGAGCCACAGGCCCAATTACAGGAAACTTTCGAGTCACTGCCTTCTGATGCATTTCCAGTATGCTCGCTTTATCAAAAATAAAAACAGCAAAGTCAAATCTCCTTGCCGCCATTTTTCCAATGTTTCATTCCAATTACTTTCCATTAGGTAAGATCAGCTTGGTTCCGGATGCAATTCAGGCTGAAGCATAGGTTTTAGTACACCAACTGGAATGATGATGGTGCCTGTATCTTTTATTTTGTCCAGTAGCCATTTCATACCATCACATGGAGTGAATTGAATTGGCTGAAGCATTGACATCTCTGATGGTATCAATCTTAGGAGGAGGCTGAGAAGGATCATCCATTCAACACCTTTGGCTGCAAATGATCCTTTTGCACTCATATGGTGGGCTCTGCCAACATTGAGGATGGGATGTTCCAGGGCCCTCCTCCTTCCACTGGTTTTGCAATTGTTGCAGTCGGATGGAGCATAAAGGAAGTAATAATAGAAGCTTGTCAGAAAAGTACGGAAATAATCATGGGAGATTTCAATCTACACAAACTGGAAAGATCAGTGGGATTCTCCGTCAGCTGACGCTGCAATTGGGAAACACGATTGGGCGTAGAATCGGTTTTGACACCAAATCGTGGTGACCGCCGGTTTCACATGAAATCATAATTCTCCGGTGTCCTGACAGCGGCTTCAATGCATTCCACTTCGCACGTACAGTGAACGCCGTTCGCATATAATTAGCGGGCCTGACCCAGACCCTCCGCAATTCTCCGCCTCCACTGGGGGGAACTACCAACAGCGAGCTCCACTTGTACTTCTAAAAATTGGGAAACAGGCGCCGTGGCTGATGAGGGAGAGAGAGGAGGTAAGCATGGAGAGGCATGACCATGGGTTGCCGGTCCTGACTGGCAGGACTGGCTGTGGGTGGGGGGAGGGGGGTGTGATGGGGGGATGGGCCGTGGGGCCTGGGTGATCCTCCAAGGGACTGGGGCGGTGTTTAGGTATGGACCGCTATTGCTGCGGCCTGCAAGGCAGCCATCTTCCTGCTCACCACACTGACCACCCACCTTGGCCTCGGTTCTGCAGAATGACACCTGCCGTATGGGTGTCCCTACCCCACCACCACCTTACCCCACTCCTCCCAACCGGCCGCATCACGACCGGAGCATCATATGACCCACCCAAGGACAACGCCCACAGTAGCCCTCTTCAGGGGGGTGCCGAACGGGGGCCATGGAGCATACCATTGGTATGGGCAGCACCGGCCGATGGTACCCTTGGCAGCTGGGATGGGCACCAGGGCCAGTGACCCCACGGTGCGGGGATCAGGGAGGGGTGGGAGGGACATAGGGGGCAGAGTCAGCAGTGCCAACCGGGCCACTTTGTAACCCTAGGGAGCTGGTTGGGCACGGGGATGCGCACTATGCTAACATGTCAGCTTTTCACCCCCTACAGGCAATGGATACAGGAATACAACCAGCAAAGGTGGCCTTCCCACTACTCGCCACAGCCCTGTGGGATGCCCTGCGGCTGTACGAGCTGGCGCTGCTCGAGGAGGAGGAAGCTGCAGCAGCAGAGCCTGCCCCAGAGGAACAGGAGGCAGCCGCTGAGGCTGGAGAACCAATCGCCCAACAGGCTGAGGAGGAGGAGGAGGAGTGTCAAGGAGGCGCCGCATGAGGCCTCGTGTTTACTGGCAGCACCTGTCATTCGAGGACCTGCCGGGTAGCGGGGTTCGCCGCCATTGCCGAGATGCCCCGGGGCCAGGGATGATCGACAGAAGCATGTCACCCTACGAGCACTGGCAGATGACAAGCTGCTCTACATAAATAGAAAGGGGTTCCACTCATTGAATGTGCAGCTGATATGTGACCATCAGCTGCGCATCATTCACGTCTGTGCCCGATACCCGGGCATTGTGTACAACGCCTTCATCCTGGCACACTCGATTTCCAGAAGACTGGCCAGGGGCACGGACACTGCTTCCCTCTGCACCGCATCCACCCTCCCCAACCCACTCCATGATACGTACCTGCCACACTATGAGGTGCGGGCCCTGGGTTGCAGTAACAGCGGCTATGGTCCATGGGATGGATGATGATGATGACCCGCTCTGCGATGAGCTCTGGTGCTTCACATTGTTTGACAACGCCTGACTCCTGTCCACGATAGCACTTTCCATCGTCCACCTGGGTGATCCCTGCATGCAAACTGGTCATTCCATCACATGGTCCCATCGAATCCCTGGGGTGGCGGAGGTGGGGACAGTGGGGTGGGGGTGGGGGCTGGACAGGGGGGGTTGGAGGTGGTGGTGTGGTGGCGACACCAGAGCGGTGAGTGCTGGGTGAACCACAGTACCTGAGCCAACCCCATCCCAAATGTCCGCCGATACCCCCCTGCTCTGCGTCCCCTCCGCGGTCAGCCCAGACCAGCCCATCTCTCACACCCTTCTGACACAGCATCAAGGAAGATTGTAACACTGTGCATAGCTGTTTACTGTGCAAACATATATACAAATATACAGATTTGTGACCTAGCTCCTGTCACTAAACTGTGCCCTGCATCCGTGCCAACTTAACTGGTGTCTACTTTTCTGGCCTTACGGGCCTAATGCAACGCCTCGGTGGATACCCAGATGGTACATCAGGAGTGGAGGTGGCCTGCTGTGATTCCCACCCTGTGACTGTGGTGATATGCCGATGGGCTATATCATAGATGGATGGTGTGCCACCTCCAACCAGCAGGTGGCGGTACAGACACACCATGTGGTCTTTAGACCAAGGTCATGTGGTCTGTGACTATGATATAAGGGGAGACACATCAGCCATCTTCAGAAGAAGACTGAGAGGGTAATAAGACATACATGTGAATGGTTGGTGCGAGGTGCAAGTTCCAGAGCAGTTAGCAGTCTCCATGATAACGTGCTCTGTATCAGATTGCTATCTTACCACACTAGACTCAATAAAAGATTCTGGTTTGGACAAGTCAAAGTGTTTGGTGAGTTCCTTCGTGAAGTACAAAGGATCAAACACAACATGGCACCATGAGTGCTGAAGATTTAAAGATAGTGACGGCAGTGACAACGTTAGGCATTCGGCTTGAAGACCGGTCTGGTGAACTGCAGCCTGAGGCGACCCCGCGCACAAGAAAATGCTGACACTCGAGATGGATGGACTGAGGACCCCCAACAGCTTCAGATGTCTGGTAATGTAGGTGAGAGCTGGCAGCTGTTCAAACAACAGTTCGAACTTTATGTTCCGACCCTGGGCCTATGGGTCCCGCCTGATGAAAGGCGAATCGCGTTGCTGCTAACATTGGCAGGTCCACAAGCGCTCGAACTGTACAACTCGTTTGTTTTTGATAATGAGGAGGATCACAAGAAATTTGATGAAGTGATGAAGCACTTTGATAAGCATTGTCCCCCGAAGAAGAATTAAATGTTTGAGCGCTATAGGTTCCGTATGCGTACCCAGAGACCTGGCGAATCATTTGACAGTTTTGTCACGGACTTGAGGATGAAGGCCCAGTCATGCAACTTCAATGACCTGAAATCTTCATTAATCCACAACCAAATTGTCTATGGTTTGTTTGATGATAAGCTTTGGCCGACATTATTGCGGGAGGAAGATTTAGTGCTGGAAAAAGCAGTGAAGATTTGCCAGGCGAGCGAGATAGCTGCACAAAGAATAGGCGCACTCTGCTCAAAATAGTTTGGTGCCAACAGGGAAGAAGAAGCCAGCACCATTAGTGCTGTGACGCACGTCATGAAGAAACTTGTTTTCTGTGCGGGACATCATTTTAAGCAGCCGACAGGAGCCGCTGCCGCCATCTTGTGCCAAAAGTGTGGCACTCGACATGCCCCGGGACAAGGTCTGGCCTTTGGAAAAGCTTGTTCCAAGTGCGGCCGTGTTGGGCACTTGCAAAATAATGTTTTGCGCATTCCACCATGGATCATGCACGAGCGGTGCATGCAATAAATGAGATAAACACTGAAGAACAGGTTTTCCTCGATCTTATCGTGGCGAGAAACCACAAAACTCTGAGAAACAAAGATGAAAACAAAATCCCAACAAAGAATAAAGATAATAAGGAAACTCTGAAAACCTTTACGTCTGTACTAAAATCGAAGGTAATGCTGAATGATGCTTTCATCCGTTGTGACTTTCACCCTAAAGTGACGGCCAACCTCATGAGTCGACATGCTTTGCAAAAGCTAAACGTGCAGCGGGACTTTGCTGATCAGCCAGGGCTGATGATAGACTTCGGAACAAGAACTCTGGACACCTTTGATGTTTGCGAACTAGTGCTCCCAGTGGCAGGCATGAAGCACGCAATACTCTTTCACATTGTAGACATGGTCATGGACTCAGTACTTGGAATAAAATCGTGTGAATCCTTGAATCTAGTCAAGCAGCTAAATATCCTAGAAGATAGCTGGTCACCTGAGGACAGTGAATCACTGCAAGGCATTAAGTGTGCACGGTGTAGGAGGATTTAGAAGAAATCCTAGTGGAGGACGACAAACCAGACAAGGGGCCGGTGAGCACTCTGTAATTCTGGTTAACAGTTTTGAGTCTTGAAGAACGTGCGCAGGCTCAATGGCTTGATACGAGAACACAATGAACCCTTATTAAAGTATCTGTGAGATGTGAGTGTTAAATGGGCAGAGAATGGAAAGTCGTGGAGCTTCACTCTGGAGTTTACATTCGGGCCTAATGAGTACTTCACGAATGAGGTGATCACTAAAGTGTATCAGTTGGATTCGCGGCCGCTGACATCGTTCTTTGCTAAACCACAAATCATCGGCTGCACTGGCTGCACAATCGACTGGAGGGAGGACAAAAATGTAACAGCAAGAACAAAACCAAAGTCCAGGGGTCGGAACACTCCAAGAACAGCGACAAGAACTGTACCAAAAGAGCTATTCTTTAGCTTCTTCAGTCCCACTGAAGTTCCACAGGGTGGAATTTTAATCCAAGCTTCGGTGGCCAAACAAAAGACTGATTTTGTACTTGACACTCTATTTCGTGAACAGTATAATTCCGTATGCGAAGTTATATTTTTCAGGTGAAAAGACTGACGATGATGCTGAATCCGAGGCCAACTACTATGAATATCTATTTGAAGTTATCGATGATGATGCAGAAAGTGATGACATGGAAGGTGAGACGGATGACGAACACTATGAGCTGCTTGTACATCTCTTCTCCAGCAGCACAGATGAGGCTCCAGCGGCATAGCTCCGGTGGTCTGCAAGCAATGACAAGGTGGTCACGGGGGACGCCCAGACTGCGCTAGACTCTGTGGATAGCAGAGGTTTGGACTTGGAGCATGTAGAAATTGAAGCTGCTGATACAATCGAAGATCAGCTGTTAATTGAACCAGAGACGCAAGAAGTCATCCCAATCTTGGAAAAACTGGCCTCGGAGGTATGTGGTGACCCTTTACAAGCGGCTCCGGTAATTTACTCCCAAGCAGTCGACGACACCGATGACGAATAGGAGGACAGAGATGAAGATGCTGATTACGGTGATGTGGAGATTGCAATAGTAGGCAGCTCTGACACTGACTCTGAGGACAACCTAAAGACTATCTCATTCTGCAGCTCCCCAGACCACTCGCACATTTGCGAGTTTGAGCAAGAACACCCAGTGCCTGGATCAGCTCAGCCAGAGAACATAGTCATCTCCAGCAAGTCACCGATGCTCCAGCACGCCAAGAAGAGGTGAAACCGTCAACCCCAGTTCCATCCTTCATGCCGGCACTAGAAACCGAGGTAATCCAGCATGTCGATGAGGCCGCAGAAATGGGCGTGATTACCCCACCCAGAGATGATGCGATGTCTAAACCTCTGCAAACAACTCAACACACAACGACAACCAGTGCCACGCTAGAGGCTGCTACGAAGAAAAAAAACAAAACCAAGAGACAGAAACACTTCTAAGTGTGGTAGCGAGCTTCCCAGCCCTCGGCCCAGCGAGGCCGGCAACGCTAGTCAACGTTAATTGGTCCACTTAACAAGGCCCCACAGGCTTCCCCCACAACTCTCCATGCAATTCGCCAGCCGATTCGCCGGCACCGTGCTCGCCAACCCCCCGCTAACAAAGTCGAGCAGCACTTAAACAGCTCTTGCACAACCAACCCCAGTCAGCTCTCAACAATGCTGCCCAGGAGACCGCCAAGATTCAGGGGTGTCGATCAGGCCAGGCTCCTAGACGCAGTGTAGGGCAGGAGATATGCCCTGTTCCCCCGAGATCCTGGAGGGTCAGTCACATAGCAGCCATTGTTGCCTGGGACGAGGTGGCATCGGCTGTGAGCGCCGGAGTGCGACCGAGAGGGCTGGCCTCCAGTGCCGGAAATAGGTCAATGACCTACACAGGACAGCATGAGTGAATAGACACCAACCCATCTCCCCCCCTCGAGATCTTTCCGCCCCACGCAAGCATTCACACCCACAACTCTCCATGCAATGGCCGATGCTTCCTCAATCCCCCTCTCCCTTCAACCCGCCCCCAACGCTTCCTTCACACCTCCCCCCCTTCCTCCACTGTGAACCACTCATGTAGCTCACAATGCCCTCTCTGTGTATCCTCAGGATAAGCTCTCCCACAATCGTCGGGAGAGGGCCCAGACTAGCAGCGGCGTGCCAGACATAAGGGCCGTGATTCTCCGCTATCCGCCTGGGGCGGGGGGGGGGGGGGGGCGCACCGGAGTCGAGGAGTGGCGTGAACCAATCCGCTGTCGGGTCGCACGGAAGGTGCGGAATTCTCCGCACCTTCAGGGGCTAGGCCGGCGCTGGCGAGGTTGGCGCGGTCCCAACCGGCGCCGAAGGGCCTCCGCCAGCCGGCGTGAGTTGGCGCATGCGCGGGAACGCCAGCGTGTTCTGGCGTGATCCCAGCGCATGCGCAGGGGGGTTCATCTCCGCGCCGGCCATGGCGGACCGTTACAGCGGCCGGCGCGGAGGGAAAGAGTGCCCCCATGGCACAGGCCCCAATCACGGGCCAGGCCACCGTGCAGCAGCCCCCCCCTCCCCCCCGGGGCCAGATCCCCCCGCACCCCCCCCCCCCGAGGACTCCGCAGGCCGCCCGCAGAGCCAGGTCCCGCCGGTAAGGACCTTGTTTGATTTACGCCGGCGGGACCGGCCGAAAACGGGCGGCCACTCGGCCCATCGCGGAGTGGAGGAACGCCGGGGGGGCCACTGCCAATGGCCCCCGACCGGCGTGACACGATTCCCACCCCCGCCGAAAAACTGGCACCGGAGAATCCGGCAGCCGGCATTGTGGCAGCGGGGCGGGAGAATCACGCCCAAGAATCCTCACCTCCTTCAAAGAACAAGCCCTGGAGGTGACTGGGGTGGCCGAGGACAGAGCGATCACCAACGCGGAGGCTTGCGGGCACCACAGAGGTGAGAAACCACCGGGTTCCATCCGAAGGACCTATCAAACATGACTTGTTATTGCCTTACTGACTGACCCATCCCTCCCAGTGATCACACGTGTATTCTCCAGCATGTCCTCCAGCCGATGGCGCCGGCCCATCCCAGGTGGCACCCTCTCCAGCCTCCCAGGAGAATATCTCGGCGAGGAGCTCCGAGGAAAGCTGCATCACTACATATACATGCACCTTGGTGAGAAAAATGTTTGTGGTCAGGCTTCTGGGGCACAATCTGATGAGCACCACACAGTTGCTGATGCACTTCAGGTGGAGGCAGGAACCCCCGGGCAAGACAGCAGTCGGAGGTCTGTTGGATCCCAGGACCCAGCTGGGCCTCAGCCTTATGCTGAGCCTGTGGAAGAGGTATTCCCGGAGCTGATGGAAATGTTAGGATGTGGCCAGGACATGCAGAGGGAGATGTCAGCGACACTCTAGCAGGCCCATAGCCGATTGGAGGAGTCCCAGAGGCTACGGGTGCAGGAGATGACGCCGGCAATGAGTGGCACTGAGGCCAACACTGCTAGGGTGGCGACTGCAGTGCGGATCCTGGCAAACGATGTCGGCACCATTAATGAAGGTGTCCAAGGCGTCACGCAGTCGGTGACGGCCATGGCTGAGGGTCTTGACAGAAGGTCTGCCTCACTGGGGGATGTCACCCAGTACGAGGCTCACCTTAATGAGGTTCTGTGGGACATGTCCTGCTCTCAGATGGGAATGGCCGAGACACTGCAGAGCTTGTTCCAGTCGCAGGTGGGCATTCCCGAGGCGCCTAGCCCAGCGCACCCGGGCTCTTTGCCTTTGAGCAAAGATGGCTACACATCTCCTCGGCTCCCACAGAAGCCCTTACGTCAGGTTCCCCTTTTTCAAAAGGAGTACTAATCGGCACCAGCATGACTACTTGCTGGGCAGGCCGATGAATGACGGGAGGTCACTAGATATGGGGTGGCTCCCGTTAATTCTATGGAAATGGGACTTAAGTGATAATAATTGGTTTCTCGTCACGCTACGGTGAGATCCCGATTTTGCCTAGGGGGGCAGGTCGGTTGCATCGCAAAATGTTTGGTGCCTAGAGCGGTTCTCGTTTACACCTTTTCCCGTTATTCACCGGCCTGGTTTTGATCCAGGGAGAGGGTAATGAGACCGGAGAATCATGGCCAGTGTCCCAGGAGCCTCTTCACTAAAGGTGAGTATCTCTGGGATGGTGGAGGGGGTTGGAGACAGCTGTGACGGGAGGTCAGTGTCATCATTGGACTCGTGCTCCGGGGTGTCCTGGGTCTTGGTCTATGGCTGGCGTCCGTGTCCTCGTCACTGGTCGGCACCTGGGGTTCTGGCTGTGGCCGTGGCTGGGGGGTGGGAGACATCAGAGGAGCCCATCCCATCACCAGCATGTCCTGTAAGACACAAGACAAGACGCATGATTAGACCCGGGTCAGAGGGGAGTGGGGGTGGTGGGGGTGTGCGGGGAGAGGGGTGTGTGTTTGGAAGAGAGGTTAGGGGTGGTGTTGGATCGGGCAGGTGGGTGTGGTGTGGGAGTGGTGTGAGGGGGAGGGTGGTATGGGGATGTTCTTGGGGGTTATTGACACACCTGTCACGGAAACTACGACTCAGTGGGGCCTCTCTTCCTCACCCGACCCCGATCTCCACCCCGGCAACATCCCATTCCTCTGGCCTGCCGACCACATCCAGGGCCCGATACTCTGCCATGGTGAGACACGCAGGTCCGGCGACCCCCTCCAGTCTTTCCCGTTCCTGGCTGCCATCTTGTTGGCTGGGATGGTGTGTCTGGGGAGTGAAATGTGTATATGCGGCTGCAGCTTGTCGGCCTCCTGAGTGTTAATCGCGAATCCGGTGAATCTCGCATTGTTTCTCAATGGAATCGATTGTGTTCCACGTGGCACCAGTGCTAGCTCCTTAACAGTCGGTAAATCGGTCCAGGTGCGGCGCCAATTTTGCTGTCGTAGAGCTCCGCGAATCCTGCCCCGGTGTCAACACTTAGTCTCAGGAACGGAGAATTCTGCCGTAGATGAATAAAGGTGGCTAAGATGAGTTTATAGAATGTTTTCGGGATAGTTTCTTAGAACAGCATATTCTGGAGCCAAACAGAGGGCAGGGTATACTAGATCTGTTATTGGGTGATTAATTAACGATCTCATAGTGAAGACACACCGAGGTAGCAGCGATCGTAATATGATTGAATTTTACATTCTGATTGAGGGAGAGAGGAATGGGTGTGAGACTGTGTTTTCAAACTTAAGTAAGGACAAGTATGAGGGCTTGAAAGCAGAATTGGCTGAAGTTAATTGGCTGATTAAATTAAAGGACAGATTATTAGAGATACATTGGCAAACATTTAAGAGAATATTTTAGAATGGCCAGGATAGATGCATTCCAACAAGTAAGAAAAAGTCCAAGCGATGGACACACTGGGCTGGATTCTCCGCAGCACCGCGCCAAAATCGCGTTCGGCGCAGGGGCGGAGAATCCAATTTCACGCTGAAATCCGGCCCGGCGCCGGTCCGGTGATTCTCCGGGACCCGAGAATCGGCGTGTTTGCGGAGTGCGCCGTGCGGCTGGGGCCCATTGACAGAGGCCCGTGCAGCGATCCTCCGCCCCCGACTGGGGGCATGGTTCTAACCACCTATCGCCGGTCGGGATGTTCGTGTGGCGGCAGGGGAATCGGACACGGGGGCGGGCCTTAAAGGCGGCCGGGGGACAAACCGGCCGGTCGGATCTTCGGGCGTGAAGCCGACCGGGGGGGTGGGTGGGGTCTACATTCTTCATCTACCTTCGCTGTCCGTGTCCGTCATGGCGCTCAGCATGGCCGCTGGAGGCCACCGCCGTGCGCCATGCGCGGACTCAAAACCGGAAGTGCGTAAAGCTGCATAAATCACTCTGGGTCCCTGCTAGCCGCCTGCAGGTCAGTGAATCGGCTCCATTTTTTCCAACGAACCTTCAGAGTGAAACGCCAGCGTTTTTACAGCGACGTGGGACATAATGGGCTGGATTCTCCCAAAATGGGACTATCTGTGGCTAACTAAAAGATTAACAACAGTATCAATCTTACAGAAAAAACATATAATTGTGCAAAGAAAGGTAGAAGATCAGAAGATTGGACAGCATTTAAGGAATTGCAAAGGATGACTCAATGATATTCAAGATTGGGGGGCAGCATGGTGGCTCAGTGGTTAGCACTGCTGCCTCATGGCATCGAGGACCCGGGATCGATCCCAGGTTACTGTCCGTGTGGAGTTTGCACATCCTCTCCATGTCTGCGTGGGTCTCACCCTTACAATCCAAAGGTGTGCAGGGTAGGTGGATTGGCCACACCAAATATGCCCCTTAATTGAATAAAAAGGAATTGGGTACTTTAAATTAAAGAAAAAGGGAGGGAAAATGTAGGGTATGTGAGAAAGCCAGCCAGGAGTATGAATTTCTATAAATATTTTTTTAAAACAAGTTAACAAAGTGAGCATTTGTCCTATAGAAAGTGAGTTTGCAGAATTGATCATGGAAAACAAGAAAGTGACAGATGAATTGAACAGGTATTTTGAATCAATCTTCACTCTAGAGGATACAAGTCACATTGCAAAAACAGCTATAAACCAAGAATTGGAAGGGAGGGAGGAACTCAAGAAAATTACAATCACCGGAAAAGTGGTACTGAGTAAATTGTTGGAACTGTGATCTGACTAGTGCCTGTGTCCTGATGGACTTCATCTTAGGGTCTTAAACATCCACAGGAACAGAGAAAAAGGAGAATACAGGCAGAGGACGGGAGGGCCGGCTGAAGCGGCAGCGTGCACGAGAAGACAACGGCGGCGAAATCCGACCGCGAGAGGCGAGGGGCAACACCAGCACCAGACCCACTCGAGGATTGCCCTCCGGAAGTGCCTCGCTGGCACAAACGGATGCCTATTTACATATATATAGATATATCATATCCTGCAAATATACTCTGTGCAAAAATCCAATTAAAAACATTTATAAAAAAAAAATCTTAGGGTCTTCAAATAAGTGGCTCATGAGGTAGTTGATGCGTTGGCTTTAATTTCCCAAAATTCCTTAGATTTGGGGATGGTACCATTAGATTGGATAATTCTAATCAAAAAGGGAGGAGGACAGAAAAACATGACCCTGCTGACTTTGGCAGTCCTTTGTGTACCCCCGTTTCTGAGCCCCATGCTATCCAGCCCGCTGCTGTTAAATTTAAAATTGTGACAAAATCTGAGGAATGCCACCACATTTAAATATTAAAGTCACTGCCCTGCTCTCTGGAGCAGGTAACCTGGCCAACTCCAAATCAACCACAGTCAAACCAGAATTAGGTATATTTGTGGCTTTTTTTAAGTTGGCTTTTGGATTTGTCCAAATTTAAACGGACCTGACCCTTTGCTGCAATCATGGGACCTGAGATTAATCATGTAGAACCCAAATTTGCATGTATTCATGAGACACCCATCTGCTTCTGGTGGATGCCTCAGATGCTTAAAAGATGTAACCGTTAAAGTGGCGGTCGGTGATAAATTGGAAGGAATGGGGCTATAAATCCACCCATTAGATTTTCACTCTGCTGCCACCGTGTTCTTGCTGGGCTGTGTGAGTTCTAATTCCCCATAGCATGGTGTGTATGCAGATTGTGGTCAATGGTTGTTCAAGTATGTAGCATTTACTTAAGATGATAATGTTTGTGTTTAAGTAACACTTGGACATGGAAACATCTCAAAGCAGACAATTAATTGCTTTCGAGGACGAAGGCCTATCACGGAAATAAATAAATAAAATTCCTTACGATCCCTTTCTAAAAATGATAATGTTTGGCATTTCCTTGTAGCTATTCCCAATCAGTGACCATCTACCACCTTAACTGCACTTGCATGCAGAAACTCGATTTCCGTCACACTTCTGACTTAGTTACAGCTGCGAGTCTGAGGAAACAAACTCCCAACACCTTTTCTGTAAAGCCCAAAGAATCGTCTACTTAAATTTTTTAATCTGATGCTACTTACTGCTTTTACTTTTGACCTGGGGTTCATCAGGTGTGTTCCATTACTCATTGGAACTATTCCTGGTGGGCCGCAGAGTGGTTACCATCTATAAGAATGATAGTCATTACATTACTTTAACATTGCTTTAATTGAAAGCATAAATCCCTCTGAATAGTCACTCGCCTGCGATCTGCATCGTCTGACAGAAATGATCATGGGCTTAAAAAAATACCTCTTACAGATCCCCACACATCTTCCCTCTCAACTTGCTGGGAGATTGCTAGAAAACTGCACCAATTTACTGCTCCCAACTGCCTGATAATGGACACTTTACTGTACACTTTTCCTTCATTATGGCAGAGGTCATGGCTGTCGAGAAGGGTTCTGCCACATTTGACGGATAGTCAGGTGCTGTCTGGATGAATGGCACTGACCACATGACCACTTAAAGCTATGCTTACCCTTTTCAACTCGCTTAAAGCTTTCAAAATGTCCTCTAAAAAAAAGTCATTTTGTTTCTTTTTAAGCTGGCAGTGCAGATAATAAAATTAATTGATTAAAAAAACCCAGACATATGAGCATGAAGCACCATTTCTGGATGGCCAACGTTAGCTTTAAAGCCTTATTTATGCTTCAAAAGCATGCACAATTTTAAAGAAATTTGATGTAGTTTATGCCATAAAATTAACTAAATTGAGCATGGTAAATATCTAAATTAATTTGGACCAATTATCTCAAAAACGTACAAGAAAGTGTCCTGATTACTTAAGACCATTTTACATGCTATAATTGTGCCATTTACCAGGGGAACACCGATGTTCAATTTCCATCAGGCAAATTTGTAAACTGTTTCAAGGTGCGTACAGGCTAAGTATTCTGCTCCTCCTTGGAATGGAATTCAGGCACGTTCAAAGGGAGCACTGAAATTGACATCAGAACCCAGATTGGTCAGGCATCTGAAATAAAAACAGAAGTGCTGGAAATACTCATGTGAGGAAGCATCTGTGGACAGAGGTAACGGCCAGAATTTAATATCTGATTGGGGGCGAGTTGGCAGCTAGGGGCTTGTAAAATTGTATGCCATGGCAGCCGCACCGTGCCCATGACCTACCCGTCCTCACAGCTATTTTACCCAGAGCGGTGAAGGCATTGGGTGGCCTGTTGAGGATTTTAAATGAACAATCAATAGTGACGTAAGGGCTTCCTCCTGCCACCACTGGTGAAAGAGGAAGCTGGTAAAAGTAAAGTAAAGTCACCATAGTCCCAGGTGACCATAGGCTGCTTTCCAATTTCAGGAAGAGAGCTGACGGGTGGTGATTTGACCTGAGGATCACTACACTAAGGTGAGGGGCAAGGTTGAGAAGGCAGAGCTGGTACCAAGTACCCTGGCCGCGCAGGAAAAGTTGGCACCTTGTGGCTGTGGGAAGCCCCCATTCCAAGGTATTCCTCCCATCCCAATTTTGCCTCTCCTTCCATCCTGTCAATCCCGGCTCCTCCATTCCCTTATCTAAGGCCTAGCAGTCTGGCTCTTGTAAGACTCTGGGTTTATTTGTAATTTTAGGCTCCATTCGATTGGTCAGCAGCCTTCAGAGACAGGACTACATCTCCAATGTGGGCAGGAGGCCCACCTCAAGTCAATTGATGGCCCAACAGTTGTTAAATGGATGCATGTTCAGCTGGCAACATGGAGCTGGGCTCCATGGGCGTGGGAGAAGCATGGCTACTGCTCATAGGTCCCATGTAAAATTCAATCCAACTTTTCTTTGGAACTGAGCTGGTTTCTGCTATTTTGGCAAATTTGAATTAAATTGGGGGGGACAGTGGGTGGATGTATGGTTCGGGTAGGGTCAGGGTGTACAACTTGTTTGTGAAATGTCTGCTGTTTAACCCACTCTCTACTCACATTTGCTTTATCTGACTAAAAAATGGTCTGAAGTGGAAAGTGCCACCCTGAAACATGTCATTTGCTTTCCAATACTGATGGAGATTCTTTTTTTCTAAATTTAGGGTATGCAATTATTTTTTTTCCCAACTAAGGTGCAATTTAGCGTGGCCAATCCACCTACCCTATGCATCTTTTGGGTTGTGGGGGTGAGATCCGCGCAGACACGGGGAGAATGTGCAAACTCCAAACGGACAGTGACCCGGGGCCGGGATCGAACCTGGGACCATGGTGCTATGAGGCAGCAGTGCTAATCACAGCACCACCATGCAGCCCACACTGTTGGAGGTTCTGCTACGAAAACATAATTTTCTCTTTCCAGATTTCTGGCACATTACGCACTTATTTAACAATATTTTATTATCCAACTATTAATTGAAATTTAATTTGTTCCCATTTTTCAGCAACGATTATGGATCATAAGTATATCCCACTGGTTAATATTTTGGATAGAGGCATATTTTGTGTGCAGTTTTTTTTCTCCAATCTGCATATATTTTCCTTGATGTGTACCATTTTATTTTTAGCCAACATTATTATTGAGCTGAAAAGAATCAATTGCACATAATTCTCATGGGCAGTAATTATAAAGAAAGTAGCATGTAAGAACTCTGACTCCATTCCATTCTGTTAGCATATATTTAACCCTTCAAGGACAGCCTTTGTAACAAAAAATAAAAAATATATATTTGGAGAATATTTACGTAAGGAATGCTTTCTTATTTTGTTTATTATTTGATAACAATTAAGGCTGAGTTTTTCCTATTTTGCACAGAGTGCCGGCTGAGGCGAGAAAACTGACGGGCATCTTGCCGGCTGCACAGTTGGCCTTCCTCATCACATTGTGCAGCATGCAAAGAAAATCTGCAGGCATTGCCCACACCTTCACGCTGACAGGATGGGGTCAGATAAAGCCAGCAACGCCAGGATTCCCGGGCGCGATTCTCCGCTCCCGCGACGAAGTGCCCATGCCGTCGCGAACGCCGTCGAGGTTCACGACAGCGCGAAACGGCCCCGATCCCGACCAATTCAGGGCCCGAAAATGGGCTAGGATCGGGGCCGCGAAAGCCGCGTCGTCACCGCGTCGAATGACGCGGCGGTGTGTCATAAATGGCGCGATCCGCGCACAGAGGACCCGGAGGAGAAGAGAGAGGAAGCGATGGCTGAGCCCCAACGAGCCGCACCGAGGTTCCGGGACATGGACCTGGATACCCTGCTGGATGAGGTCGAGCAGAGAAGGGACACCCTCTGCCCAAGACGTGGGCATCGGCAGCCATCCAGCGCGGTGAGGCGCGGTTGGCATGAGGTTGGCACCGCTGTGAGTGCTGTGGGGCAGACCCCCCCCGGACGGGGGACCAGTGTCGGAAGAAGCTGCACGATGTCACTCGGGCTGCGAGGGTAAGTGCCATGAGTGTGCCCCCAGCCCCCCCCCCACCCCCCCGGCACGAGGGGGGGAAGTGGGGTGGTGGGGGGTCAGGGGGGGTTTGTGGGGGTCAGGGGGGTAGGGGGCATCAGGGGATGTTTGGGGGGGTCAGGGGGCATTGGGGCATCAGGGGGAGTTTGGGGAAGTCAGGGGGGCGTTGGGGCATCGGGGGTGGTTTGGGGGGTCGGGGGCGTTGGGGCATCAGGGGGGTTTGGGGCACCAGGGGTTGATTGGGGCATCGGGGGGGTGGTTGTGGCATCAGGGGGCGTTCAGGGGGGGGGTTGGGGCATCGGGGGGGGGTTGGGGGATCAGGGGTTGATTGGGGCACCGGGGGGTGTTGGGGCATCAGGGGGGGTCAGGGGGGGTTGGGGCATCAGGGGGGGTTTGGGGGGGTCAGGGTGCCCAACGATTTACTCGACCCACATGAGCTCCGGGACCCCTCCCCGGAGCGATGCCATGGCGTGCTGTCTCGTGAACCAGCAAAAATGTAGTTTATATCTGCACGCCCTGATGATACCCGCCTAATTGTGATGCTTTATCCAACCCCCCCCCCCCCCCTCCAGGACAAGACAGCTCACAACCAGCGTGAGCATATGAGAACCGGAGGGGGTTCTCCTGTGCTGCACCCCCTAAACCTTCACGAGCAGAGGGCCCTGGACCTCACTGGGGGATCCGTCACCCGGGAGGTCGCGACATGCCAGCTTGGAGGTGCAGAAGCAAGTGAGACAACCGTGCATGTCCTCACCCCCCCCCCCCCCAACCCGTCATCGTCTCCCTCACACATTGCCCACTGCAGCCTCGATCCCCTCCCCCCTCACTCTCATGCCACTGCACCCTCGCTCCCCTCCCCCCCTCACACTGTGCACCCACAATGTAGCCACGTAAAATGGCTGCTTCCCGATTAAATTGGCCAAAACCCGATTTAAAATGGCTAACCGGAAAGGCTGCTGGGAAAAGCAGGTAACAAGACAGAAACGGACAGCTGCAGACAGAATAGCATATTCGGCTCTGGGGAAGTTGGCCCAGATCGATACTCAGGGCTATTAACAGCCCATCCACCCAGACATCTGCAGTGTAATCAGCTATCCCCGGGAACAATTGCAACATATTAGCAATTGAATACCGGGCCAGACCTGTCGGCGCCTGCAGTGGCCGAAACAAAGGCAGGTGAACGACCACCCCCCGATCGGGGAATCGCCTCGCAATTGGACGTATCGACCCCAGTGATTGGGAACAGGTCCAATCACTTGGGACTCAGGGTCAAGGGCTGCCCCGGGAGGCGGGAAGCCCCTGGGCCCTATAAAGTGAGGGGCCAAGTTCAGATCTCTCTCTCTCTCCCTTCTTCGCCTGCTCGAGACCTCCGCAAGAACAGCAACCGGCAACCGTAAGTTTGAGTCCAGCAATCGCTATCTGATAAAGACTCCTAGCCATCGACCTGTAGCAGCCTTTTGAATCCCGCGGGCCAGATCCGATTGGATAAGCCATTCGTTTCCCTGACCTGGTGGGCTCTTCCTAAAGTTAAGTATTGGCCAGTAGTGATAGGTTTATTATATAGATAGTAGGGTTATTGTGTAAACATTACTTGTTGTATATAATAAATGACCGTTGATTTCAATCTTACTAAGTGGTGTGCTGACTTATTAATCATAACTTGAACTTGAACTACGAGGCGGTATCAGAAAGATACCTGGCGACTCGTGAGCAAAGGTGACGTAATCAGAGCTAATAAATTAAGGCTAAAAAGAGCAACAACCACCACCATACACCCGGGCCACCGTGTCTAACGAACCCTGAATCTTTATGTTCCCCAGGGCCAGCAGCCGGAAGTCCAGGGATGTCTCGGCCAAGAGACAGCGGAACAGCACCAACCATATGTGCACCCAGGGACGCACGCCAGAGCTTGGCAGTCAGTCGGACACGAGGGCAAACCTCTCAGTATGGAACGCAGGACCGGGACGCTCACACCACCGAGAGAGACAATAGTGAGGGGCACAGGGCAGACATTGAAGATGAATCGCACATCACGGCCACACACTCGGTGGAATCACCTCGAGGTCAGCACGACATGGCCCGCATGGAGCTTGCGCCGGGCCATGAGTGGGAGGAGAACAGACCAGAATTCCTAACGGACGATGACCTCGAGCTTGCGGCACTGCTGTCTCCCACACCATACACCATCGCAGAGACACTCACCTCGGTTGGGCATATAAGTGATGAGGCTCCCGGGTCACGGTCTGGTGTGCACCACACAGCCGAGCCGGTACAGCAGGTGGAGTTTGGAGCAGCCGAGGGGTTGGACGGTCGGAGGGCAGCCCAGGCCCAGCAAACAGCTGCCACTCAGACGGTTCCCGGGTTCCTGGATGTACTTGACCCACCCGGACAACCGATGCATGTGGACACCCAGGGACTGAATAACGGGATGAGGGCCATCTTCCAGGACCTGCACACGCAGTTGGAGGAGTCCATTCGCGTCCAGGAGCAGGGAGTGGTGCCGCTCATCGCAGCCACTCAGGCCGACACCGCACGGGTGGCGTCCGCGGTGGAGGCAATGGGTGAAAGGGTTTCGGCCGTGGGTCAGGTTCTGCAAGGCATTGGGCTTAACGTGCACGCGTCATCCATGGCCCAGGAGAGGGCTGCCCTCTCACAGGTAACCATGCGCCAGAGCCAACACGACATTGCCGCAGCTCTCCGGGCCCTGGCCGAGTCTCACCATGCCATGGCCCAGTCCCAGCAAGCAATGGCACAGTCCCAGCAGTCAGTCGCGGAGAGCATTGACCGCCTGGCACACGTGATGGATGGCGTAGCGCACTCACAGGTTGAGATAGCACAGTCCTTGGCAGGAATGTGGCACTCCCTGGGCTCCGTCTTGGCGAACATTCGGACCGTGTTCGATCCCGCTGCAGGCCTCCAGGACCGGCAGTGCCAGGTGTCGGTGGGTGCGACGGGGCATGTTCCGATCGCATCTCCGTCCCACAGTGAGGCCCGGTGGCCACCGGGCTCCCCGAGGGAGAAGCAGGTTCTGGGGCCCGTCCCGGTAACTTCATCAAGGGACGTTCCGGAACACTCGGCCTCTCCCCGTTCCGTCCCTGGCACATCTGGTGGGTAGCGGGCAGGTCAGGGTGGCACCACGCCATCCAGCACGCCCGCCGAGCAGACTGGCCCATCGAAGCCGGGCCGCCCCAGGAAACGCCTACCAACGGGGAGCCACGTCGAAGGGCGTGATTCTCAGCAGTCCGCCTCCACTTCTGCTGTACCATCTGGGAACACACCTAGACGTAGTGGTAGGGCCCGTAAGGCAAAGAAGTTAGACACGTAAGAAGTTGGCACGGGTGCAGGGCACAGTCTAGTTGTAGTGGGTAGGGCACCTATGTTAATCACATAAATAAACTCACTGTTGAATTTGACTTGTAAGACTCTGTGCTTTGTCCAGTGCCAGGGGGCTCGTGAGGGTGCCCGATTGGCGTCGTGGTATACGAGCCGTTCAAGGTCTGTTCCGGATGTGGTGACCGTTTCCCCCCTGCCTCCCATAATCGGACACCGTTGTCCTCGGTACACCGACGCCAGCCACCCCACGGGCATGTGGTGAAATATCCGTCACGAAGGCTGTGACCACCGGAGTGCATGGTTCAGCTATAGCCATGAGTCAGACCTTGGCTGGCGAATCTGAGCTCACAGCTCATCGCAGAGCGGGCTGTCATCATTCAACATGGCACTGTTCACACCCGCTTACCCAATCATCAATGTTGTGCAATCCCGTAGTGCCGCAGTGGTAAGGTGATATGGAATTGGTGCCGTGAACGCGGTGCGGGGGGGGAGGGGGGGGGGGGGTGCTGTGTGGTGCTCGTGTGCAGGACTGACGGTGCAAGTGGCAGTGTTCAGCGAATCCCACCCCCACAGTGCATGAACCGTGCGGCCACCAACGCGTCGTGTGCCCGCTGTCCGCGGCGGTGCCGTCGTGCAGCCTCCTGGACGTAACCAGCACCCGGGCAGTGTCTGTGTCCTGCGCCCCTCCCCCACCCTGATGCGCCCCATCATCCTCCTCCTCCGCATCCTCCTCTTCCCCATACCCCTCGTTTGCGTTGGCTCTGGTGCCGTCGGGTCCTCCCTCCGACTCCTCCACCAGGGCATCTCCCCTCTGCATGGCAATGTTGTGCAGCGCACAGCAGACCACAACAATGCGACCCACCCTGTCGGGCCGGTACTGCAGGGCCCCTCCTGATCGGTCCAGGCATCTGAATTGCATCTTCAGCAGCCCGAAGCACCGCTCCACCACACCCCTGGTTGCTGCATGTGCCTCGTTGTACAGGCTCTCCCGCGTTGGTCTGAGGCCTCCGTATTGGCGTCAGCAGCCATGACCTCAACGGATAGCCCTTGTCGCCCAGCAACCAGCCCCTCAGCCGGGGGGGGCATCCATCGAACATTGCGGGGATGAACGACTGTGCCAGAATGTAGGCGTCATGCACACTCCCGGGGTACTTTGCACACACTTGCATGATCTTCATGTGGGAGTCGCACACCACCTGAATGCTCATGGAGTATGAGCCCTTCCTGTTCATGAACACGTCCCTGTTGTCTGCAGGTGGGCGCATGGGGACGTGCACACCTTTGATGACACCCTGGACCATCGGTATCCCGGCCACCTTGGCGAATCCACGTGCCCGTGCTTCCTGCTGTGCTCGGTGCTCGGGGAATTTTATGTACCTGTCCGCGATGGCGTACAAGGCGTCGGTGACAGCCCTGATGCACCTGTGGACCGATGCCTGTGATATCCTGGAGAGGTCCCCGCTCGGCACCTGGAAGGAACTGGTCGCATAAAAGTTTAGGGCCACCGTCATCTTGGCGGAGACTGGTATCGCGTGTCCTCCACCAGTTCCAAGTGGTGCGAGGTGCGCCACGAGGTGGCATATATGTGCGACCGTCTCCCTGCTGAACCGTAGTCTCCTCCTGCATGTGATGTCCGGTAGGGCCTCGAACGACATTCTGTCACGGTACACCCTAGGCCTTGCTGGACGCCTGTGGCGCCCTGGCACCACCATCAGTAGATCCTCGTGCTCCACTTGCTCCTCCTCCTGCTCCTCCTGCTCCCCCCCAAGCACTTCCTCTGCATTCCTCGCCGTCAGGGGGTCAATGTTGCCCTCGGCATCCCCCTGTACATTCGGGTCCTGAGCGCCTGCGGCCTGCGCGGCAACGACGAGCCACTCCGCGGCCATCCCCTCTGCTGCACCGGCAACCGCTGCATGTACAGCCACTGTGGGCCGTCCGACTCTATGCTGCCGGATGGCAAACTCCAGAACTGCGGCTCGAACCACGGCAGTGAACATCGCTGTCTGGTTGGCATACATGGTGACCTGCAGGAGGGTGGTGGGGGGCAGAGAAACGACATGTTACACCAAGGTTCTTCCACACCTCGCCAGCCGGGTTGCATGGGATACCTGTGTGCCCCGGTGGGATGGTCGCACTGCAGATACGCAGCTAGCCTAACATCTGGTCAATGTCTGCGTCCAACTGTCAGTTCACACCATACTCCTCACCTGTGTGCCAGTCGCCTGTGCCCATCAGACACACGACAACCTGCGGCCGTGTCCTCGTCACCGTCCTGCCATATCAGGGCGACTGACATGTTGCATCCGCGGATGGACGATACCATCCACACTCTCCCTCACCCACCTGCACGCCGCTCCCTCATCCCCCCCTCCCACCTGCACACTCTCCCTCATCCCCCCTCCCACCTGCACACTCTCCCTCATCCCCCCTCCCACCTGCACACTGTCCCTCATCCCCCTCCCACCTGCACACTCTCCCTCATCCCCCTCCCACCTGCACACTCTCCCTCAACCCCCCTCCCACCCGCACACTCTCCCTCATCCCCCCTCCCACCTGCACACTCTCCCTCATCCCCCTCCCACCTGCACGCTCTCCCACACCCCCCTCCCACCTGCACACTCTCCCTCATCCCCCCCTCCCACCTGCACACTGTCCCTCATCCCCCTCCCACCTGCACACTCTCCCTCATCCCCCCTCCCACCTGCACACTGTCCCTCATCCCCCTCCCACCTGCACACTCTCCCTCACCCCCCTCCCACCTGCACACTCTCCCTCATCCCCCCTTCCACCTGCACACTCTCCCTCAACCCCCCTCCCACCTACACACTCTCCCACACACCCCTGTTGGCCGCAGCCTTCTCGGGGAAGCCGACCCGGTCTCCAGGAGCTGCGGAACAGTCCGCTCACCTCCTCACTGCTCAGCGTCAGCCAGCACGACTGGCTGACGACTTAAAATAGCAGGTGTGAACGGCGACGGCGTGAACTGGGGTCACGCCGTCGGTACTTCGGCCCATTCGGGCCTGTGAATAGCGGGGGTGCCGGAAAATCGCCATTTTGGGTGTCTCGGGCGATTCTCCGGCCTGCGCCGCGCAGAACTCGACGGGGCCGTTCTCGCCGCTTGGGAGAATCGCGGGAGGGCGTTGGACCGGCGTCGCGGGAAAATTTGGCGACCCAGGCGATTCTCCCAACCGGCGCGGGAGCGGAGAATCGCGCCCCCCATGTTTGTCCTTTTTAAAGGGTGCTCCAATCTCTGATTTAAAAACAGGTAACTCACCCCCCCCCTCCATGTACCCCAGCCAAGGGGTTCCGTTCGGGTGCCAGGGAGCCGGGGCGGTGCTTGGGGGCAGTGTCAGGGAGCACCGCCGGGGGCACCACCAGGGTCCAGTGCCAGGATGCTGCCCTGACATGTCCCTCTCCCCCCAGGGGCTATACTTACCTATGCGTCCCCGGCGGATTCCCTCCACCTGGTTTCTGTTGTAAACCTCGCCGACGCAAGGGGATGATCCCAATGTGGGGGTAACATACGGTGGGGAAGCCCGTGAATGACATTCTAATTTAGTAAGTTTTCACCCAGTACATCACTGGCCGAAGTGGGGAGAATCTGAAACTGAGATCTCACTGACGGGATTGTTGTTTTCTGACTCTTGCGGGATTCCGCTCCCACGTTGCCATTTGCACCCACGGCAAACACAGGCGCAAACTCCCATATATGTAATTTCTATGTTTTAATATGTAATTTTTCTAACCCAGAAATAGCCACATACTCACCTTCAAATCTATGTTTCAAAACCATCACCACCACCCCTACCTCCCGAAAACCCCACCTCACACTCCACATAAAATAGTGGCAAAATGATTGCACAGGCAAACATGAATGATATATTTTAGGATTTAAAGATGCTGCTTCATAGAATTTCCAGTGCAGAAGGAGGCCATTCGGCCCATCGAGTCTGCACCGGCTCTTGGAAAGAGCACCCTACCGAAGCCCACACCACCCTATCCCCATAACATAGTAACCCCACCCAACACAAGGGGCAATTTTGGACACTAAGGGCAATTTAGCATGGATAATCCACCTAACCTGCACATCTTTGGGCTGTGGGAGGAAACCGGAGCACCCGGAGAAAACCCACGCACACACGGGGAGGACGTGAAGACTCCGCACAGACAGTGACCTAAGCCGGGAATCGAACCTGTGACCCTGGAGCTGTGAAGCAATTGTGCTATCCACATTGCTACTGTGCTGCCCCTGTTAAAGTATGGTGTTCAGTGATTAAATACATTCAAATACAAAAGGGTAGGTAATATGCCATGACTGGTACTAACTCATGTTGAGGTCTGGTTCCATGGCATTGGTGTAGTAGCTCACCCAAATAAGCATTGTTCATGTCTGAATTTGGGCAATGGTGATCAGTAAACTATTTGAATATGGATGGGAGCTGTGACATATTTACATTTGATCTCCCAAGCACGTGCACATATACATCACGCTTTGCCTCTTTTCCCTCACCAGCTGACAATGGGCTTAATAGGTTTGCTGTTAAAAATCCCTGGTGTGAATGGTATTTGGACAAAGAGGAGGAGGAGCAATGGAATGGTGCCAAGCTGTCCATAGAGAACTAGAGGGGTTCTATGCCTGTTTGTATCTGCAGACCTATAGCAACAGAGGCACAAATATATGTCACTTTGGCAGAGGATTTATGTACTCAGATGCCCCTATTCCCAAAGGAAACTGGAACAGCAAAGTTAGAGACAAATAAGGTAATTGGAATCTGAATAAGCATAATGCTAGATGCAGTACGTTACACTTTCAGTGACATTGGGATGAATTATTCACCTCCCCAGCCACATGTTTCTTGCCGGCGCACTGGCAGCGGGATTCTCCGTTCCGCCACTGGCCAATGGGATTTCTCATTGTAGCCATCCCACAGCATCCGGAAACTCGCGGGTGGGAGTGCATTGCCGGTGGAACGGAGAAACCCACTGGCGGAGAATTCACCCCATTGTGGAAAAAGACACGTTAGTTGATCTTTGACCCAATTGATCTGGGCTGTGATTCTCCGTTTGGGAGACGGAGGTGAATTGGAAATGATTTACCCTCCCGTTTGTGTAAGAGCTAAGTGTTGTCAATTTCCAGCTGAGCACTTCAAAATCATTCAAGCGGGAAGGGGGGTGATTGGAATGCACTTAACTCTCTTTGAAGTGGTTGATGTTTGTAAACATTGTGGTCAGAGCACTTCAGAGTTACTGATCCATAAAAAAGATGAATGAAGCAATGCTCACAGCTGTGTTTGTGGAAGCTATCAATCATAGCCCACTAAGGGAAACGACTAAATGTTTGCAGCTCAAGGAACTGAGGTTTTCAGTGGCACAGACGTTAGCACTGCTGCCTCACACCACCAGGATCCTAGTTCAATTACGACCTCGGGTCGCTGACTGTGTGGTGTTTTGCACTTTCTCCCTCGTGGGTTTCCTCTGGGTGCTCCGGTTTTCTCCCACAGTCCAAAGATGTGCAGGTTAGGTGGATTAGCCATACTAAATAGCCTGTTAATGTTCAGGCATATGCAGGTTAAGTGTGCTTAGAAGTTGCAGGGATAGGGTGGGAACCTGGTTAGGGTGTTCATTCAGAGGGTCAGTGCAGGCTCGATGGGCCGAATGGCCTCCTTCTGCGCTGCAGGGATTCTCTGATTCTATGATTAAACACAGGTTGCTGGTTTACTCTTTTTGGGAATTGAAAGAGTCTCTAGGGGGGAGGGCTGTGTGGGGGATCTGGTGGGGTGGGCAGGTCTGGCATTGTGGTGGGGGGGGGGGGGAGAGGGTGGCCCTCGGGTGGAGTTTGGGGGCACCACCATCAAGGGGTCACCTCTTGACCAGCAGTGATCCCGCCCATGTGATTCCTGACCCAGAGGACCAGAGATTCACATGGGCCTGGAGATTCTGGTTCCCAGCTCGCTGAGGGGTGCAGGCGCGAACCCCGATCACGCAGCCAGGACGCCCGCTACTGCTGGCGGGCGGAGGAGAATCCAGGCACTGATGTGCCAAAAAGCTCCCTGTTATTGCATATCTTTAAGGATATGAGTATCTCTGTATACGTCCCTAGAAGGGAAATAATATATGTATCTGGTGTTCCAGTTTTAAGTTTTAGTTTCACTTTGTTTTAAGCAGCAGAGCAGATAACATAGCTTCTAGTGGTCAAGCTTGATAACAATAAAAGCGGTTCCATAGAATGGATTCCTACAGTGTAGAAGGAGGCCATTTGGCCCATCAAGTCTGCACCGAACCTCTGAAAGAGCACTCCACCCAGGCCCACCCCTCCACCCTAAGCCCGTGACCCCACTTAACCTACACACCTTTGGAAACTAAGGGACAACTTATCATGGCCAATCCAACTAACCTGTGCATCTTTGGACTGTGGGAAGAAGCCGGAGGATCCGAAGGAAACCCACGCAGGCACGGGGAGAACATGCAAACTCTACACAGTCAGCCGAGGACGGAATTCAACCCGGGTTTCTGCCGCTGTGAGGCAACAGTGCTAACCACTGTGCCACCGTGCCCAGTTACACAGCCAAGGTACCAGGCTGACAGTGTCTAGGTGCTGAGTGGCATCTGGGGGTGACAGGGTTGCACCCTGCCCAGAGCCCGACCGCGCAGGGGCCTCCGATGGCCTGGGAGACCCCCGCAGGTGCCAGATCCATGTTTGTGTGGACCAGTGCTAAATGGCGCCCAGTTGAGGCCTTCCTGGGGAGGCCATCAGTTCCCGGCACTGGGATAATCTGGCGCAGGCATGTTTAAATGAGTCTCGTGGCTCATTTAAAATGGTAAACTGGATGTCACCCAGTGAGTCAGATCAGCGGCGTATTGGATGAGCATCGACAAAGACATCGAAAGAATGGTGTCGACATGTGATGTGCGCCAGAAATACACAGCAGAAAAAGAAGATGATTACCACTAAAGTATCTCCCAAAACATGGCATGATAAGGAGGCTGATTTAGGCACAATTAAGAATGGTATCTGATCTCCTCGATAATTTGATTCAATTTCAATGGTGTTACATTCACTAGGCGATGAATTTTTATACCTTGATTTTTTATCTCATGTTACCCCTGTGGTGCCAACCTAGATAGGGCATCTGAAACCTCAAGAGTTGCTGGTGCTGTGCAAAGGCTCTTCTCATACATATGCTCCAGTGGCTGATGATCCCCAGGGTCTCTCTGCGGTTTACTGCTGGTGCTGGATCTGGCCTAAATTGTCCAGAGATAACCGACAAGCCACCTCACGAGGGCCGACAAGTGTTTCCAGCCAGCTGGAATTATTCAGAGGAGGCCTTGTCCCAATTTTGGAGAGCTTTGGGGCTACTGCTCTGGCATGTGCAGCGAGTATACTGACCATTTCTGGCCAAAAGCGTGCCTGAAGAGATTTCTCCCCAGGAAATTAAAGCAGTGTGAACCTGTGTGTTAGCAGCAATATTTACAGTGATGAGAGAAAAAATCCTATTGTTAAATTTATAAACAAATACTTCTCATCTGTTTGTATTCACGAGCATATAATAAATAGAATAATTGATTAGCAAGACGCCAATTTATACATTACTCATGAGAGAGACCTGGGTAATTCAATCATGAAGTAAAAATCTATATCTCACTCCTCATCATCTATTATCCTATTACTCTAATGAAAATCATAGTTCTGTGATACAGTAAAATCAAAACATTAAAAAGTCTGTGATTACAGATGAATCATGTGCTCATTACTGGGAACAGCTTTTCTACCCAAGAATTTTCCACTTCACAATTATAAAGCCAAATAGACATTTTTCAATCAGTATTTTGGATGTGTTCTGTCTGCGATTTCTTGATACTGCTAATGACATATTGCTCCATACAGCTGGTGGAATCGACATTTGTAGCAAACTTTAAATTTCTGATTTTTTACTTCCAGGTCCTTCCTCTTCACTGCTCTCCAGAAGAAACTGTGACTTTTGCTGGATTGGAGTTCCATTCACAAAACTTGCTCTCTGGTACTTTGATCAAATGGTCACTCAAGTGGTGTGGGAGCCTTCAACATTATTATGCAAGAGCAAGGAGTCTCCAGAATGAAACAACAATGACAAAGGAGGTTATGATATTATGGAAATTGCACAGACTGCATATTTCTAAAGAAAAAGTTCCAATAAGATTAACTGTGCAATGGATCAGAATTGATTGGAGCTAGACAATGAATGGCACCTGACATTCATTAGACTTGTCCTTTCCTATTAACTTTGTGCTGCAAGTGGCTATGTGGTGGAAACAGGTGCAGCACATCTGTAGGGCACCTCGGAGCTGTGTAAACAGGCAAGCAACTGTGGTTAAGGAGATCGAATCAGATTGCATGACTGCGAAGTGAACAATGCATTTTGCAGTCATGTAAAATTAATTCAAATACAAAAACAATATAAAGAGAGGGAAAGAAAGATAGGGTCAATGAGAATAAAAGAAATACATTTTATTTTTTAAAGATCCAACTACAATTAAATACTGAAGGAATAAGATGCCTCAATTGTTGTAATGATGTGGAGATGCCGGCGTTGGACTGGGGTGAGCACAGTAAGAAGTCTTACAACACCAGGTTAAAGTCCAACAGGTTTGTTTCGATGTCACTAGCTTTCGGAGCGCTGCTCCTTCCTCAGGTGAATGAAGAGGTATGTTCCAGAAACATATATGTAGACAGATTCAAAGATGCCAGACAATGCTTGGAATGCGAGCATTAGCAGGTGATTAAATCTTTACAGATCCAGAGATGGGGTAACCCCAGGTTAAAGAGGTGTGAATTGTGTCAAGCCAGGACAGTTGGTAGGATTTCGCAGGCCAGATGGTGGGGGATGAATGTAATGCGACATGAATCCCAGGTCCCGGTTGAGGCCGCACTCATGTGTGCGGAACTTGGCTATAAGCTTCTGCTCGGTGATTCTGCGTTGTTGCGTGTCCTGAAGGCCGCCTTGGAGAACGCTTACCCGGAGATCAGAGGCTGAATGCCCTTGACTGCTGAAGTATTCCCCGACTGGAAGGGAACATTCCTCACTGGTGATTGTCACGCGATATCCGTTCATTCATTGTCGCAGCGTCTGCATGGGACATCCTGAAGCGTGGTACATTGGCGAGACCATGCAGACGCTGCGACAATGAATGAACGGACATCACGTGACAATCCCAGGCAGGAATGTTCCCTTCCAGTCGGGGAACGTTCAGCAGTCAAGGGCGTTTCCAGTCACCCCGGAGAGAGCGAGACCGACGGCCCAAACAATGCCCCACCCCACCACCTGGAGATGGATGGAAGATATTCCTGACGAGGGAACTGATGACGATGAGAGGCGATAAAAGTGGAGATCCAGGTACCGGTTAAGGTGGCAGTACCAGAGGCGATGGTTGCCATGCAGTCAGCGATCGACGAAATGGGGAAGAGGCTGGAAGTTTAGGGAAAACAATTCTAGAGCCGGAAAAGGCTTTGACGGACCAGAGCGACAGGTTTGTTGCTCTGGAGGCCGAAATTAAAAGGTTGGTGGCAACCCAGGAGAGCCTGAAAGGGAAGGTCGAGGACCAGGAGAATTGGTCTCGGCACCAAAATATCCAGATCATTGGGCCTGCCAGAGGGGATCGAGGGCTGGGACCCGACGGACTTTGTGGCCCAGCTGCTGGGCAACCTATTCAGGAGGGAAAGTTTCCAGAAGCCGCAGGAGATTGACAGGGCACAGAGACCCTCCGACCGAAGTCAAAGGCTGGGAACAGCCAAGGGTATTAATTGCCAAATTACATAGCACCAGGATCGGGGGAAGATCCTGCGGTGGGCAAGGCTGATGAAGGCAAGCAGCTGGGAAGGACATAGAATCCGGGTCTACCAGGACATTGGGGCAGATCTGGCAAAGCGCAGTGATGGACTCATATAATGTTTGCAGGGGACTGTTCTGCCTCAATTTGAGCAGAAATATCAGACTGCAGGGAAGGGCAAGAGCAACAGAATGCAAGAGAGGGTGAAGAGGAGACAGAGGGAACAGCTATCTCGCAGCATAGGAAAGGGGTAAAATCAGCCCCAGGAGAGGGAGCCACCACACTAGTGGGGAAAGCTAGCACTAGGAAGCATGAAAGCAAGGGGGGCCATGGCATACCACCCGACAGGGAGGGGGCATCTGGTGGGGGGGGGGGCAGGGATGGGGAATACAAGAACAACAAAAACAAGACAAAAGATAAACTATAACATCTACGGCAGAAGAAAGGGGGAGACGGAGCCCGAATAACAGAAAAGGGGAGGAGGGAATGGGGGGGGGGGGGGGCTGAGGAGGGAATGGGGGGGGGGGGGGGAGTGCCTAAGAAAGAAAAGCATGTAAATTGTAAATAATAACCGTTTCAATCACCTTCTGTATAAATGTAAAATTTAATAAAAATACTTAACAAAAAAAAGAAGCTGGCTGACAGTGACCAGGAGTTATCATGCTATTAAAAAGGGTATTTAGATGGAACGGGACAAATCCTAGTCTTTTGAATTAAATTTTTTAAAAATTCATTTGCAGGATGCTGGCATTGCTGGCTAGGCCAGCATGTATTGCCCATCACTAATTCTACTTCAGAAGGTCGTGGCAAGCTGTCTTCTTGAACCGCTGCAGTCCCTGCAGTGTAGGTACACCCATGGTGCAGTTAGGGAGGAAATTCCAGGATTTTGACACAGCGACAATGAAGAAACGGCAATATATTTCCAAGTCAGTATGGTGAATGACTGAGGGAAAACGCAGGTGGTGGGGTTCCCTGGTATCTGCTGCTCTTGTCCTTCAACATGGTAGCGATTGATGGTTTGGGAGGTTCTGCCGAAGGAACCTTGGTGAGTTCCTGCAGTGCATCTTGTAGATGGTACACATGGCTGCCACTGTTTGTCGGTGGTGGAGGGACTGAATGTATGAGAAAGGCATAGCAATGAAGCAGGTTGCTTTATCCTGGATTGTGTCGAGTTTCTTGAACATTATTGGAGTTGCATTCATCCAGGCAAGTAGTCCGTATCCCATTACACTTCTGACTTGTGCCTTGTGGATTGAGGACAGGCTTTGAGGAATCAGAAGGTGAGTTACTTGCAGCAAGACTCCTAGCCTTTTACCTGCTCTGACAGCCATAGTATTTATATGACTAGTCAAATTCAGTTTTTGGTCAATGGTAACCCCCAGGATGTTGTGAGTGGGTGATTCAGCGATGGTAATATCATTAAATATCAAGGGGCGATGGTTAGATCCTCTCTTGTTGGATATGGTCATTGCCTGGCACTTGTGTGACATGAATGTTACTTGCCGCTTGTCAGCCCAGATCTGGATATTGTCCAGCTCTTACTGAATTTGGACATGGACTGCTTCAGTATCTGAGGAGTCACGAATGGTACTAAACGTTGTGCGGCCATCAGCAACATCCCCACTTCTTAGAGTCATAGAATCCCTAGTACAGAAGGAGGCCATTCAGCCCATGGAATATGCACACACACCCTGAAAGAACATCCTAACCAGGCCCCCACACTATCCCCTGCAACCCCATAACCCTATCATTGGACACGAAGGGGCAATTTACCATGGCCATTCTACCGAACGTGCACATCTTTGGACTGTGGGAGGAATCCAGAGCACCCAGAGGAAATCCACGCCGCTCATAAGACATAGGAGCAGGTTAAGGCCATTCGGCCCATCAAGTCTGCTCTGCCATTCAATCATGGCTGATATGTTTCTCATCCCCAATTTCCTGCCTTCTAACCATAACCCCTGATACCCCTGTTAATCAGGAACCTATTTATCTCCATCATAAAGACACTCTGTGATTTGGCGTCCACAGCCTTCTGTGGCAAAGAGTTCCACAGATTCATCACCCTCTCGCAGAAGAAACTCAGATACAGAGAGAACATGCAAACGCTGCATAGACAATCACCCAAGGCTGAAATTGAACCCGGGTCCCTGGCGCTGTGAGACAGCAGTGCTAACCACTGTGCCACCCTACCGCCCCACTTCTGACCTTGGGTTGAAAGGAGGGTCATTGATGAAGCAGCTGAAAATTATGTTTCAAGTACTGAAACATCAAGCTTCTCAATGCATTTTAATGGTGAGACAGACCGAGAGATGCTGCTTGTGTGAAGCTATCTGCATTGTGACACATCTCAGATGTCAACTTTTGAATTTTTTCATTGAACCATGCATCTGCTCTCGCTTGATGTTTCTCTGCTATTTGCCCATAGAAAATGATTTGAGATTTGAGCCTTACTGCTATTATGACAGCAAAATCAGAGTTGATAATGGGAAATATATAAAAGAAATCATTGCTCTTATACTGAGCATTTGGTCACTTGGCACCAGATATATCTCCACAACACCACCACCACAGTGGATACAATGATGTAAATGAGACATTGCTGTTACATCCAGAATCACCAATACCCTTCAAATGGCTTTCTGGTGCCTGTAGCAGCAGGGACACTCAGGCAACAAAATAAACACATCAGCTGTGAAAAGGAGCCCTGTCTTCTGGCTGTCAATGGGCTGAAATTGGGTTCTCCGTGCAGACCAGGAACGTGCTCTTATTTTCACAAGTCCAAATAAAATTTCCACGTCAATGAGGAAGTTTAATGGTAGCTAGGATACTGATTCAAGAAGGTAGATTTTAGTCTGAGCCTACAGATTCAGGACTGCGTGACTTGCTTGCAGCCAAGCCAAGAGACCCGAGAATGAATGGAAATTGGTCCTCAGGCATCACTGGCATATGAGGAGCACTAGCTGTTTCAACAGGGAGTTTGCACAAATAACAATTTCAATGTCAAGTTGTCTTCATTGTTGGCAGAAGCTCACTATCAACTGCAGTAAGGGTGGGCTGGAGTAGACTGCAGGGAGTAGGGGGTAACAGGTTGTGGTTCTGACTCCTATTAAGTTGGAGGTGGACCTCTGGCTCCAAATTATGCTTATTTACAAAAAGAAAAGTTAAAGTGTGCAAGTGACTATTGATACATAGTATACTGGAACACTGGCATGAGTGTTCATGATGAACATGGTCCAGGGGTGCTGGTTTTAAATTTGATGGTGGCATATAATGATTATTCAATTGAATTTGTACAGAATGTGGAAAGATTTGGTGTTCAAATTCTTAGCACAGCTTTAGAATAACTACACTACGCTGGTGCACATACGTGTTGCAAAGAGTCAGATTGTGCAGATTGTTCCAAGGATGTTAATGGAATAGAAAATTGAATATGTGGTGTCAACAGTCAGCTGATAAACTACCATTGTACTTTGCCCAGTGATAAAAGTTAAAGTTATCTCCAAACTACATTATCAAAACAGAAGTTACATGAGATAGAAACTGGTTCAATCTAACGGAACAATTCAGAAGGCACTTTGCAGGCCAATATTGAATTGAGCCCATCTCAGATTTACATTGGAATAATTTTCACTTCAATCTAAGAGGTTACTGTGGTAAGAAAAATAAAGACTAATGAAGAAGTTAATGTATATTAACATTCACAAGTCAAGAGAACTAATTAGCCATCACAATAAATATTACCTTATTGGAATCAATCTGCCTTCCTTTTTAAAAATAAATTTAGAGTACCCAATTGTTTTTTTCCAATTAAGGGGCAATTTAGTGTGGCCAATCCACCTATCCTGCACATCTTTGGGTTGTGGGAGTGAGACCCATGCAGACACGGGGAGAATGTGCAAACTCCACACGGACAGTGACCCGGGGCCTGGATCAAACCCAGGTCCTCGGCCCCGTGAGGCAGCAGTTCTAAGCACTGCACCACCGTGCCAATCCCATCTGCCTTCTTTTAACCTTAAAAATAATATTTCCTGTAACAAACTTGCAGAAATTGGAAGTATTATTATTGGAAATTCTGTAATTCAAGAAGGAGGATATCTGATTACTGTAGTTAATTTTTTTTTAAAGTCTGTCAACTATTTCAGGCCATTTTTAAGAAATATGATATTCATTTTATAAAGAGTTTGTGGATGCTGACTATTCACAAATATTTGCACTGAAGAAAAGGAACCGTCGGCTGATAGTTTGCTAAATTAACCATTCAAAGAAAACCATGAACCATACATTTGTATTCCACTCAAATTTGCTGATCTGCAGAATTTATTCATTGGAGCTCAAATCCCTATTATTTATCCACAAGTGCTACAAGTCCTGTACTGAATTGCACTGTTACTGATTGTATTTCTTGCAACAGGTTCTTGTCTCTTCTTTTGAACATGACAATAAAGTAAGAGATGCTGTCAGCCCCCCTACTCAATTCCCTGAGAGAGGGTATTCCATATCCTATAGCCTTCCACTATCAGCCGGCAGTTATGAGCATGCATAATTCATCTCCCTGATGTTGGAGAGCAAACAATCTGAAGCCTAATCAGATGTTCAGTTTTCCACTATTGTTTTAGTTATGTAAAGCTGACTTTCAGATGGTTAATATTTTAATCTGACCATCCAAATTAATATAGCGAAAACTATCTTCTGAAGAACTTTACCAGAGAGAAATGCAAGGCACCAGGGGGCACAAGCGCACAATGCTTGGCCTGTACCATTAGCTTGAAAAAAGGAAGGGGAGGGTCAGAATTGGAGTGCATCATTGCCTGAATTCTGGCAGTTCTGGTTGTCCAAGTTTTGCCTTGGGTTAATTTTGGCTCGTCAATAAGTAAGCTGGCATTATCCATTGTCAATGCCATATTGTACCTACCTTCACATCTCCTTACCATCCCCCATTTCCTTCAAACATTTTTTTATGTGAGAGGGTACAATAGACTCTTCTTGCCTTGCCTGAACCTTTCAATCCCTTCCACACACCTCCAATATACTGCTCCATAATAATTTGACATAGAATCATAGTGCAGAAAGAGACCATTCAGCCCATCGAGTCTGCACCGGTCCTTGAAAAGAACACCCTACTTTAGCCCACGACTCCATCTTATCCCCATAACCCAGTAAGCCCACCTAATCTTTTGACATAAAAGTTTTGGTTTCCTGATAAAGGATCAAAAAAACCTTGGTACATTTTTTCCATTTGCACCTTACCCAAACTATTTTCCATGATGTACCTGCCAATCCAGAAAACTAAAAAAACTGCACTACAGCTTCAAGAAAGCTGACCTAGTCACAGACTGATTGAAGAAAGCTGACAAGGTCTCAAAACAGCTCACAGATCTAGAACAATCTTGACAAGTGCAATAAGTCTTTACATGGGATTTTCTACCTTAACCAATTGTTGTACACTTCTTCATTTGTACTGTAGCAGAAACATGTAAGTACATGTAAATATGAAAATACAATCCTAATTTTGAAGACAAAAAATTGTGTTGCATTCCACACTGGAGATGCCGGGGAAAGCTTCTCTAAGAAATAAGGATGTTTTATGTTTAAAATGATCATCCAAATGACTTGTGAGTACTTTTTAAACTTCAAAATTAATAGATATTTCAGTTATAGCAGGAAAGACAGATTGGCATTTGGATTTCAACATCCCATTACTTATCCAAAAGTTATCCCAGATCACTAAGACAATCTACCCCTTCCTGACTGTTGCATATTTTATATCTTGGAACTATGCAACAAAGACACACTCTTCTATGTGTGTAACAGGTTCTATTCACAGTGATTTAACATGTCTTTTCTATGCTTCCAGCACTAGCTTCCAGCAACTTCTACAGTTAGTTTATTTTTTGCAGAGTCCACACCCAGGCTTAACTAATCAAGCAAAGTAAGCAGCAATAGTAAATAGACTCATGTAATCAAAACAGAACAATTGAACACACAAACCAAGTCACAGAAGCACTAATGTATTCTCAATTCAATTCCCCACCTTCGCATACAGAAATCAATTTCTACAGCTTTTCAAATTTATAATAATAATCTTTATTATTGTCACAAGTAGGCTTACATTAATACTGCAATGAAGTTACTGTGACAATCCCCCAGTTGCCACACTCCGACGCCTATTCGGGTACACTGAGGGAGAATTCAAAATGTCCAATTCATCGAGCAGCATGTCTTTCGGGACTTACGGGAGGAAACCAGAGCACCCAGGGGAAACCCACACAGACATGGGGAGAACGTGCAGACTCCACTCAGACAGTGACCCAAACTGGGATTCGAACCTGGGACCCTGGCGTTGTGAAGCAACAGTGCTAACCACTGTGCTGCCGTGCCGCCCAATATACTGGTACACTTCTTCCTCGCCAATTCGCGAATGTTTTCTAGCCCAGTTATTCATCTTTCACTCTCCCTGTTTAAACAGGGGGCCCTTCCCTTCCACTCTTTGCACTCTTTCCCAGCATTTTCCCTCCATACACCCTCTCGGTTAATGTTAGCGCCCTCTTTCAATCCTCCTCCTAGCTTCTCCCCACCTTTCCCCAAAGCACTGTTCTGAGCAAATATTCAGGATATAAGATGCTCTCCCTTTAAAGTTATGTCAGGAGTATTCTGGGCCAACCAAGTGGGCTTGAGGCCTTTTCTTTAAAAAAAATAAAATTATCAACAAGGAATTTCATCTATTTGGCAGTTTTGATTCTTGGCCTGCGCTAGAATTTGCTATTATGATCTAAGCTGGGCATGTAAAGGAATGTTACAATTGGTTGAGGAAGCCCTGGGCTACGGAAAGGAAATATCAGTAATTGTTCCTGCAGCTGATGATATCTCGTGATTTTTGTTGGAAAATGCACATTTGTTGGGTGAGAACAGGATTGGACTTGACTGTAATGGCCTCTTTTAAAATAGCTTTTCATCACTCACTGTCTAAGTATTGAGACAAAATGCTGGAAGGTGACCAGCAGATGTGGAACCATATCTGAACTGGACTTAGTACCATCGGGGGGAGAGCAAGGGGGAAAAGTGGAAAACAAAACACAGTATTGTGTTTCCGACGTATTTTTCTTCATAAAATCTGTCGTTACTTAAAAGGATCACAAAACTTAATAGAATATTAAACCAGTTACTACCAAACACACTGTACCAAACAGCTCTCTAAGAATGTGAAATTTGTATAGAGGAAATGTTTCCGTTTATTAACCAGAATTGAAGCTTTTGAAAATGCAAAAATACAACAAAATACATACATGCATTACAAATAGCTTCAAAGCTCACTGAAAATATTCAAAAGCCTGCATTGTCTGTAGGCACCCACTGTAATGTAAATCTTTAAAAGCTTTTCTTGTCTAAGGGATCACTTTAGGAAAGGCACAGCAGAAAGCAGGTTGAGAAAGTAGAGTCAAAAGCAACAAACAAGCAAGCCAATTGGAGAGATGATTATCAGAATTTAGTGACCTACAGTATTCTTCGGTATAGCTTTATCACCGGGTAATAAAAAAACATCCCAATTTGTGTCAATGTCATCGTACAGTGCAGAAAAGACATGGATCCATTAGGCCCTTCAAGAAAAAATTGAGATCCTCTCTTTCAAAATAACAACCTTTAAGACACTCTCTCTGACGGCCCGAAGAAATGACATTTTATTTCACATGTGACCTATCCTCCATTTTTCAATATGCTGTAAAATATTTCCCTCCTCGCCATGCAAAAGAAAGCACAAATATACCTTTGTCATGTACATACCTTTCTTTCACCAGAGCGCTTTGTAACTTTTCCCATGTCTATTAGGCATTGCAGTCTAATCTTGTAGTACCAATAGCTCCCATGGTGAGATCATTAAGAGAATTATTTTAAGATCAAACAGCCAGCAGTGACAATGAGGTCCGATGTAAGGTGAATGCTTCAAAGGCTTCCTCCTCAAATGATGGCTCTACAGGCTATTCATCACCTCTCGATGGGGCTTGCCCCACTATTAGTTGGCTTTAGCTGCAGGCTAAGGTAGCACCACTAATTGGCCTTTGCAACAGAACTGACCTGTGGACAGGATAAAACTTGTGCTAAACTTTAAAAAAAGATTGAAGGTCAAAGCAGGACTACTACAGCTACGAGCTAGATCTAATTTAAAAAAAATTTCCTCTACAGACAGTTCAGAATATGAGACATCTGCATTGTTACCTGAGTAAAACAATTGCTCCTTCAAGTAGCTCAGAAAGGTCCATTTTTATACCTCAAGGACAAATGGATCTATCATTTTCTTCATTTTCTTTAGTTCCTCACAGTGCGAGTCTTTGATCTCGGGGAATAATGGCAGACAGAGCAATTAAACTGCTTCATACAGGTGCAAGGAGTTTATTTAGCAGGTTGTGCCTTTTTTCCCTCGCACATTAGCTGCATGCATACAAATAGATTTTTACTGATTAATGCAGGTGAAATGGCAAAAGAATCACAACAAAGACTTGTTCACACCTGCAGGAATTCGCATTTTAAAACACTACATAATTAAAGTCAAGGAGAATAGGTTCTCCCCCTCCCAATAACCCCATTGCTGACAATGAAGCTCTATGGTCGAAGTAGAACTAGATCATGTAAAGTGAAAAAGAATGCTTACCTATGAACACATCTCAGCTGTTTCCCACATATAAAAGACTTCCAATTACAGTAGGCCTGCATTTGAAAGAAAACGTTTGCCCTAGGTCGATTGCTAGATCCTGCCTTATACAAACATTAAGTGTGGGGGAGGGGATCATGGTAAGCTGTAAAACTGCATCTAATCAGACAAAAAAATTAAAAGAAATCGGGTTGGTTGATGCCATTCACAATCAAAAGTTTGTACAGCGTTTACTGATCTGTATGCACAGTTTTAACAGTGCCATTTGTCTCCATTCTGCGTTGTTATATTAAGTGGGTGAGGGAGGTGCCGGTGGTAAGTTTGCTGATCCACTGGACAAGGAGATTTTCCTCAAATTCTATGGGTGGTGAACCAGGGGCGTCATTCTCCGACCCCCCGCCGGGTCGGAGAATAGCCATTGGCCGCCGTGAATCCTGCCCCCGCCCCCGCCGAAGTCTCGAAGTCTCCGGTACCGGAGATTGGGCGGGGGCGGGAATCGGGCCGCGCCGGGTTGGCGGGACCCCCTGCTCAATTCTCCGGCCCGGATGGGCCGAAGTCCCGCCCAGAAATTGCCTGTCCCGCAGGCGTAAATCAAACCTGGTATTTACCGGCGGGACCAGGCGGCGTGGGCGGGCTCCGGGGTCCTGGGGGGGGGGGGGGGGCGCGGGGCGACCTGACCCCAGGGGGTGCCCCCACGGTGGCCTGGTCCGCGATCGGGGCCCACCGATCCGTGGGCGGGCCTGTGCCGTGGGGGCACTCTTTCCCTTCCGCCTCAGCCACGGCCTCCACCATGGCGGAGGCGGAAGAGACTCTCCCCACTGCGCATGCGCGGGAAACTTTCAGCGGCCGCTGACGCTCCCACGCATGCGCCGGGAAACTGACAGCAGCCACTGACGCTCCCGCACATGCGCCGCATTTCCGCGCCAGCTGGCGGGGCAACAAACGCCATTTCCGCCAGCTGGCGGGGCGGAAATCCCTCCGGCGTCGGCCTAGCCCCAACATTGAGGGGCTAGGCCGCCAAAGATGCGGAGCATTCCGCACCTTTGGGCTGGCGCGATGCCCGTCTGATTGGCGCCGATTTTGCCGCCAGTGGGCGGACATCACGCCGTTGGGGGAGAATTTCGCCCAAGGTATTGTACGGCACTCAAACGAGTGGACCCACCAAGAATGGGCTGAACAAGGAGCAAGGTACAAAGAAATGTATGAACACTGGAAATCTGAAACTGGTCAATGCTGGATCAATGCAGCTGAACAGTCAGCATCCAGTCAGTATTAGCATTTGTGTATTTTTCTCCCCACCCCTGTCTTTTAGCCAGTTTCTTCTTAAATGCTGTTCATCTATAATGTATTTTAAACTGAGGTTTAGTTTCACACCCAAAACACAGTTGTCTTGTGTCTTTCTTTAACCACATGTTGCCTGACCTGTCTGCTGCATTTTCCTTTTTCATATCAAATTCCCAGAAATCCAGTATTTTTTCTTTCTTTATATTGTTGCTATTTTAGTTTGCATTCTGGGAGTCTGGTGTCTACGAATAACTCGTACAAAATCTGGTTCCTTGCTCTGGCAGGCTTTTAAACTCAGTTTTTCTTCGATCCTCTGAATAAGTAAGCAGACTTAATATTGTAAACTCGAGATGACTCCTATCTGCCAGCTTTCAGGAATTTAATCTAAAACAGGATTGTTTAAGAATGGCTGGTGTGGAGAGGTTACGTTAACATTTGAGACAAAATCCTTAAAAACGAAGGATCGCCACCTCTCTTCCACCACTGCCAACACCCTGATCAAAGTTTCACCAAAGCATTGCTTTCTTCCTTTCTCTCCTTTGCCTTTCACATACTTCCATTAATTTAGAATTCCGAGGCTTGAGTCATTGCTGGTACAGTTAAGCCACAGAACCAGCCTTTGCCCAGCTCTGATGGCTTCCTTTCCAACTAGTGTATCAGCTTTGCAGTCCTTTTTCTCTTTTTTAAATATCTCCATGGTCTTGCACTTCTATTTTTCAAAAATCTTCTCTAACTTTGGGGAAAGATACTTATTGTTGTTTAAACTGTTCTTTTGGCTTCACCCTCCCGATCTATTCCTGCCCCACACCCCTCTCGATGTCTGTGCTCATCTAATTTTGGCCTCTTGAGAATCCCCATCCATCACTGATGGTGCACATTGTTTCTATACAAGTAACCATCTAATGACCTCTTAAATGTAAACTACCTCCTGTTGCCAATCGGCACCGGAGACGCCAATAATGTTGCTCTTTTTAATGAGTGGAATACTATCCCACTAGCGTCACCAATAATGTTGCCAAATTAACTAGATATGGCAGTTATTAATGATAATATTGCTTCACAGAGTCGCCAGGTGTCAAATGATACCACCAGAAGGCTTTACCGGATATTGATCAAAGACTAAACAGCCAGTAAGTCAGTTCAAGTTCAAAGATAGTGGGCGCGATTCTCTGCTCCCGCGCCGGTTGGGAGAATCGCCTGGGTCGCCAAATTTTCCCGTGACGCCGGTCCTACGCCCTCCCGCGATTCTCCCAAGCGGCGAGAACGGCCCCGTCGAGTTCCGCGCGGCGCAGGCCTGAGAATCGCCCGAGACACCCAAAATGGCGATTGTCCAGCACCCCTGCTATTCTCAGGCCCGGATGGGCCGAGCGGCCAGCCCAAAACGGCGGGCTCCCCCCGGCGCCGTCCACACCTGGTTGCTGCCGGCGGGGGGCGGCCTGCGGGGGAGGGGGGATCCTGCACCGGGGGGGGGGGGGCCTCAAATGGGATGTGTCCCGCGATCGGTTCCCACCGATCGTCGGGCCGTCCTCTCTGAAGGAGGACCGCCTTTCTTCCACTGCCCCGCAAGATCCATCCAACATCTTCTTGCGGGGCGGCCGCGGGGAGGATGGTAACCGCGCATGCGCGGGTGACATCATTTATGCCACGCTGGCCGCGTCATTTACGCAGAGCCGCTTTTACGCGGCGCCAAGGCCCGGCACGCGTAAATGATGCAGCGCCGCTCCTAGCCCCCCAGGGGTGGGAGAATAGGGGGCTGGGAGCGGCCTCTGACGCCGGAGTGAAACACTCCGGTTTTCACTCCGGCATCGGGACTTAGTCTCCCGATGGGAGAATTGCACCCAGTTTATTTACACACAAGGATTACTTCGACATGCAACATAAAACACTACAAATTAAACTACACCTAACATCTACAATAACCTACACTTAACTTCAGGGCAACTGGCTCTTTGCAGATGAACAAGGCCTTTGTTCGGATCTTGCGTGGTTGGGTAGAAAAATGTCTTCGTTTCTGCTGGGCTCATCCGTCTGGTCGCGATCGTTGGTCTTGAACTTGTCTTCTGGTCGTAATGCTACACTTGGTTTTAGGCGTAGTACAGGGCCAAGAGAGACCGAACACATGGCTGTGTCTCTTTTTATCCCTCTGGGAGTCGCGCCCTTTGGGGCGGTCCTTAGCCTTGAACCCAATAATTCGACAGGCTTAGATCACTGCCTTCGATTTTGGCCAATAAAGGGGCGGGTGCCTTGATGGCTGGGCGTGTCCTGAGCGGTCATTGACCTTGGCTGTTTGGGCTTTCTTTGCAAAGGGAGTGGCACCGGTTAGTCTGCATCTGTATCGGTTACCTGAGTACAGTCCTTTTGTTTTGGGGAAATGAAATGAAATGAAATGAAAATCGCTTATTGTCACAAGTAGGCTTCAAATGAAGTTACTGTGAAAAGCCCCTAGTCGCCACATTCCGGCGCCTGTTCGGGGAGGCTGGTACGGGAAATGGGCCATTAGAATGCAAACGAGTGGTAGTTTCGATCGCGTCTAGCTATCTATGTTGCAAATACACACACAAGCTCTGGGTGTGTCTGAGTCCTGGGTTGGCCATAATTCCCATGGTCCTTTGCAGGTGGCCACCTGAGATGGCTACATCCCATCCTCCTGATCCTGAACACAAAGCGTGGTGGATCACACTGTTGATCCCTTGTCCGTCCTTGGTGTGCCGGTTACCCTTGGTCAAGGACAGGTTCTACATACACTACCCTGTCCTATGTTTTGGAGCATTTACCTAAGTTTTATGAACACATCATACATTCATAATCTCTAAGGGGTCACTATAAAACATTCAACTATTATACATTTAACTTATTCGCTCAAGGGAATATCTAACTATCACTATCTCAGCAACTCTCATGTTGCTGGCAAATACAAAAAGGAACTTATGTACAATACATAATTTTTAAACCAATGGCAGCATCACATTTCTACTTAACTTATCAACGTTACAGAGGTGTACAATCTTTTTATCGGTGGTTACATTGTTTGTTGGGTTCAGTGAATTCCGAAGAAGGGGGCTCGGAGTGTATATATCGGGGAGCGGGAGGCTCTTTTTCGCCATTTGTGGAGTCTAAGTGTCTGGATGACACTGCAGATTATCACTATCACCAGAAGGGCCTCTACTGTATATGAAAGGGAATACCATTTAACAATGTTTTCGCATCAAGTGGGGGTATCAGTGTTTATCTCTATGTGTGGTGTGATGTCTGGGCTAGGGGTATCATGTTGCGTGGTCATGTTCGGGGCTGGTGTGGTGAAGGGTACAAAAGCTTGTAACGCGCGCAATTGTAAGAGTCCAGCGATGATCGTAATGGAGGACATCAGTCCTGTCTTCATCTTGTCTTCTGTTCTTCGTATATTCCTGGGGGTGCAAACATAATATCTGTTACTATCGTTGGTTAACATCTCTTTTTGTTTGTCTTTCTCTCCTTAACTTCAATTACACATAAGAATCGTCACCATAAGACCATAAGACCATAAGACATAGGAGCGGAAGCATGGCCATTCGGCCCATCGAGTCCACTCCACCATTCAATCATGGTTGATTTCAACTCCATTTACCCGCTCGCTCTCCATAGCCCTTAATTCCTCGAGAAATCAAGAATTTATCAACTTCTGTCTTAAAGACACTCAACGTCCCGGCCTCCACCGCCCTCTGTGGCAATGAATTCCACAGACCCACCACTCTCTGGCTGAAGAACTTTCTCCTCATCTCTGTTCTAAAGTGACTCCCTTTTATTCTAAGGCTGTGCCCCCGGGTCCTAGTCTCCCCTGCTAATGGAAACAACTTCCCGACATCCACCCTATCTAAGCCATTCATTATCTTGTAAGTTTCTATTAGATCTCCCCTCAACCTCCTAAACTCCAATAAATATAATCCCAGGATCCTCAGACGTTCATCATATGTTGGGCCTACCATTCCTGGGATCATCCGTGTGAATCTCCGCTGGACCCGCTCCAGTGCCAGTATGTCCTTCCTGAGGTGTGGGGCCCAAAATTGCTCACAGTATTCTAAATGGGGCCTAACTAATGCTTTATAAAGCTTCAGAAGTACATCCCTGCTTTTATATTCCAAGCCTCTTGAGATGAATGACAACATTGCATTTGCTTTCTTAATTACGGACTCAACCTGCACGTTTACCTTTAGAGAATCCTGGACTAGGACTCCCAAGTCCCTTTGCACTTCGGCATTATGAATTTTGTCACCGTTTAGAAAATAGATTCATAGAATTTACAGTGCAGAAGGAGGCCATTCGGCCCATTGAGTCTGCACCGGCTCCTGGAAAGAGCACCCTAACCAAGATCCACACCTCCACCCTATCCCCACAACCCAGCAACCCCACCCTACACCCTAGAAATAGTCCATGCCTCTATTCTTTTTTCCAAAGTGCAAGACCTCGCACTTGCCCACGTTGAATTTCATCAGCCATTTCTTGGACCACTCTCCTAAACTGTCAAAATCTTTCTGCAGCCTCCCCACCTCCTCCATACTACCTGCCCCTCCACCTATCTTTGTATCATCGGCAAACTTAGCCAGAATGCTCCCAGTCCCGTCATCTAGATCGTTAATATATAAAGAGAACAGCTGTGGCCCCAACACTGAACCCTGCGGGACGCCACTCGTCACCGGTTGCCATTCCGAAAAAGAACCTTTTATCCCAACTCTCTGCCTTCTGCCTGACAGCCAATCGTCAATCCATGTTAGTACCTTGCCTCGAATACCATGGGCCCTTATTTTACTCAGCAGTCTCCCGTGAGGCACCTTATCAAAGGCCTTTTGGAAGTCAAGATAGATAACATCCATTGGCTCTCCTTGGTCTAACCTATTTGTTATCTCTTCAAAGAACTCTAACAGGTTTGTCAGGCACGGCCTCCCCTTACTAAATCCATGCTGACTTGTCCTAATCTGACCCTGCACTTCCAAGAATTTAGAAATCTCATCCTTAACAATGGATTCTAGAATCTTGCCAACAACCGAGGTTAGGCCAATTGGCCTATAATTTTCCATCTTTTTCCTTGTTCCCTTCTTGAACAGAGGGGTTACAACAGCGATTTTCCATACCTCTGGGACTTTCCCTGACTCCAGTGACTTTTGAAAGATCATAACTAACGCCTCCACTATTTCTTCAGCTATCTCCTTTAGAACTCTAGGATGTAGTCCATCTGGGCCTGGAGATTTATCAATTTTTAGACCTCTTAGTATCTCTAGCACTTTCTCCTTTGTGATGGCTACCATATTCAACTCTGTCCCCTGACTCTCCGGAATTGTTGGGATATTACTCATGTCTTCTACTGTGAAGACTGACGCAAAGTACTTATTTAGTTCCTCAGCTATTTCCTTGTCTCCCATCACAAAAATACCAGCGTCATTTTGGAGCGGCCCAATGTCAACTTTTGCCTCCCGTTTGTTTTTAATGTATTTAAAGAAACTTTTACTATCATTCCTAATGTTACTGGCTAGCCTACCTTCATATTTGATCCTCTCTCTCCTTATTTCTCTCTTTGTTATCCTCTGTTTGTTTTTGTAGCCTTCCCAATCTTCTGACTTCCCACTACTCTTTGCCACATTATAGGCTTTCTCTTTTGCTTTGATGCATTCCCTAACTTCCTTTGTCAGCCATGGCTGCTTAATCCCCCCTCTGATAACCTTTCTTTTCTTTGGGATGAACCTCTGTACTGTGTCCTCAATTACTCCCAGAAACTCCTGCCATTGCTGTTCTACTGTCTTTCCCACTAGGCTCTACTCCCAGTCGATTTTCGTCAGTTCCTCCCTCATGCCCCCTGTAGTTACCTTTATTTAACTGTAACACCTTTACATCTGATTCTATCTTCTTTCTTTCAAATTGGAGATTGAATTCTACCATATTATGATCACTGCCTCCTAAGTGCTCCCTTACTTTAAGATCTTTAATCAAGTCTGGCTCATTACATAACACTAAGTCCAGAATGGCCTGTTCCCTCGTCGGCTCCATCACAAGCTGTTCCAAAAAGCCCTCCTGTAAACATTCAATGAATTCCCTTTCCTTGGGTCCACTGGCAGCATTATTTACCCAGTCCACCTGCATATTGAAGTCCCCCATGATCACTGTGACCTTGCCTTTCTGACATGCACTTTGTGCCCCCGGTCCTGACCACTGTTAGGAGGCCTGTACATAACTCCCATTATGGTTTTTTTGCCTTTGTGGTTCCTCAACTCTACCCACACAGACTCCACATCATCTGACCCTATGTCATTTTGTGCAATTGATTTAATTTCATTCCTAATTAACAAGGCAACCCCGCCCCCTCTGCCCACCTCCCTGTCTTTTCGATAGGTTGTGAATCCCTGGATGTTTAAATGCCAGTCCTGAACCCCCTGCAACCATATCTCTGTGATGCCTACCACATCATACCTGCCAGTCACAATCTGGGCCACAAGCTCATCTACCTTGTTCCGTACACTGCGCGCATTTAAATATAGCCCCTTTAATTCTTTATTGACCGTCCCTTTTTGTTTTCTTAGTGTGGTGGACCTTGGTTTACTGAGCCTTTCCATACACTGTGTCATATTTTGTGGGATGGGGACTATCGTAACCTCTCCTGAGTTTTGTCTTTTTGTGCTTTTTTGTATTCCTAAGCAGCTACGCTTCCCACTGATTACTTCACCTCTTGGTTCCCTGACATTCCCTTCCCCCCCAATCTTTAGTTTAAAGTCCTATTGACCACCCTATTTATTCTTTTCGCCAGAACACTGGTCCCAGCTCGGTTCAGGTGGAGACCATCCCAACGGTATAGGTCCCCCCTGTCCCAAAACTGATGCCAGTGTCCCATGAAAAGGAACCCCTCTTTCCCACACCACTCTTTCAGCCACGTGTTAACTTCCCTTATTCTTGCCTCCCTATGCCAATTTGCACGTGGCTCAGGCAGTAATCCGGAGATTATGACCCTTGAGGACCTGTTTTTTAATTTGAATCCTAGCTCTTTATAATCTCTAAACAGGTCCTCTTTCCTAGACTTGCCTATGTTGTTGGTACCGACATGGACCACAACAACTGGATCCTCCCCCTCCCTCTCCAGTATCCTTTCAAGCCGGTCAGAGATGTCCCGCACCCTAGCACCGGGCAGGCAACATACCATGCGGGACTCTTTATCCTGCTCACAAAGGATACTATCTATCCCCCTGATAATAGAATCCCCTACAGCTACAACTTGGCTATTTACTCCCTCCCCTTGAATGGCCTGCTGAACCATGGTGCCTTGGTCAGCTGACTCATCCTTCCTGCAGCCCTGTTCGCCATCCACACAGGGAGCAAGTGCCTCATACCTGTTGGACAGAGTCAAGGGCTGAGGCTCCTGAGTTCCTGACTGCTGGTTCCCTTTGCCTGCCTGACTTGCAGTCACACCCTGCTGTCCCTGGCCACTGGCAGGATTTAAACTACTTACTCTGACAGGTGTGACTGCCTCCTGAAACACTGTGTCCAGGTAAGTCTCCCCCTCCCGGATGTGCCTCAGTGTTTGAAGCTCAGACTCCAGCTCATCAACTCTGAGCCGGAGCTCTTCGAGCAGCCAACACTTACTGCAGATGTGGTCGCTGCAGCTCGCAATGTGATCTGCCAGCTCCCACATCAAGCAGCTCAAGCACATCACCTGACCAGCCATCACTAATTAATTAATTAGTTTAATTTAAGTTTATGAGTTTAGCTGTGTTTTTAAAAAAAATTTGGGGCAGATTTGCTATCAACCACTCAGATCACAGCTTCCTTCTGACGTCACTTTTGGAAAAAAAACTGGAAAACAGGAAGTTACCGTTAGGTTTTAATACTCACAGAGACTGCTCCTCCTCCTCCGAACGGCTCCTGAAATTAGGCCCGAAGAAAGAGAGAGAACAAAACAGTAGGGAAAAAGCACCTTCTCCCACTCTTCACCGAATTACCTCACTGCACCAAATTACCAAATTCTCACTCGGTCTGTATCTCTCTCACTCAGGCTGTGTCTCCTTGACCTGCGCAATGTGTGACTCCCTCTTTTTTTTAAAAAAATAACATTTTGAGAGACAAGACATTGCCCCAAAAAAATTCTTTGTAAGTGCAGAAATTCTCGCAGCTGGTGGTCGATGTGGGGAGTGGGCGGACAATTTCTCTGTCCAGTCTTTCTTAAATCACAACCATGGGAGGTTGAGGCTTATCTTAAGCCGAATTCTAGGGCGGCCGGTTTTATAAAGTTTCTTCGTCCCTGGATCCAGAGATAGTTCGCGTATGGCAGCTTATATGTGGCAACCTCAAGTGTGTCAAACATGTAAATAGCAGGTGGGGAAGCGACCAAAGAGTCGTGGAAGGTAAAGAATTGAGTGTACAGACTGTGGTAAAGGGCATTCTTTAAACCACAATAAGAGCAGAGAAGGGAAACTAAGACCTGCCAAAAACAGTGAAAAGTGTAAAGAACCATTCTGGAGTACTCAAAGTGACGGGAACATGAGGTGCGTGTGGGCCGCGACAGGGCAAGAATGGGTGGGATTCTCGGGTAGGGTGGTGATCAGTGCCGTTGCTCCCCTACCCGAGCTTAGCTGACCAGATGTATTTGGGGTCCTCAGGCAGGGCGGGGAATAGTGCCGTTGCTCCCCTACCTGGGTGACCGAAATGAACGGAAAGAATTTGTAACACATGTGAGGTGCAACAATTATTCCTTTAATGGCCATTGGTCAGTAAATGGCGTCGGAATAGTAGCTATGACTGTATCAAGACATTGGGTGTCAGGCCGACATTAATTGAAACCATGTAGCAATAAGAAAGAAAGGAGGAAATAAAAGGCGGGCAGGCTCCATCAGTAAATAGGACACCGTAATCTCATGCGGTTCCTTTTTCTCATCATCTGGACACCTCAGGGCTCGAAAAGCGTTGTAAATGGGTTACCGTAACGGGAGTCAGACTCGGAATTGTCATCATCTCCCGATTGCCAGACCCGTGTCTGCCGTTTTTGTGCCGTGGCCGCGTGGGCCGTCGTGGAATTCGAATCGTCATGTCTAACTAGTCTACAAAGGTTGTTGCGGTGCCAAAGAGGGCTTTGCTTGTCGTGAGGCATAGGGGCAGTGGCAGTGAAGGGCAAATTAAGGTTGTCGGGCGGTGGTGGTGGCTCTGGCTGTGGAAGGGGATATTGGGTGCCAAATATGGCCTGGTCATGGTTCCAGGGGCTGGAGTGACTGGAGCCAGGGAGGTTGTACCAGTGGTCAGTGATCGTGGTCAATTCGGGGAGGCTGGCGCTATCGTCTGAATCAAGCTCAAGGTGGAAAGTCGTACTTGTGGATGGAGACAAGGTCGGGTCTGTGGGCGTGGACGTGCTGCCATGGCTGTGGGAGGGTTGGACTAGGTTGTCGATGGGTGGGGCGGGATCATCTGCTATTGCCAGGGAGATGTGGTAGGAGTGGCTACATTGGGTTTCATAGACTTTGAGCTGGTTGATATGGAACCAACCAGTTTTACCATTGGGGTACGTTATCTCAATGAGCCCACAGAGGGGCTCACTTTGTCCGAAATGGAGTAGGGTCCTGAAAATTTAGGGGAGAGGAACGAACTTGGATTGTACAGGGAAACCATCACCTTCTGACAGACTGTATACTCTACAGGGTCGACTGTTTTATCAAAGCAGGCCTTACTCTGCTTTTTCCTAGCGCCTAGTCGGGCAGCTGCAGCGAGCTGTGCTGCTTTAATATTTTCCGTGACTTGTTGGACTGCTTTTTCATGGATGAGGGCGGTGACTGTGGGGCTTGCCAAATCGAGACCTAATAAATATTCAGCTCCCTTCATGGGCCGTCAGGTCATGAAAGTGTGGGGGGTGAAACCTGTGGAACTGGATACTGTGTTCCTAACAAACATAAGGGTGAATGGGAGGACTGTGTCCCATGTGGTGTTATGCTGTTGCACCATTTTTCTAATGGTCGCTTCGAGGTGCGATTCATTCGTTCAACAATGCCGCTGGATTGGGGGTGATACGCTATGTGAAATTTTTGCTTGATTCCAAAAATCGTCAGGGCATGGCAAGGAAGATGGGGAAAAGGATGCTGGGTAACACGAGGCCCAGGGTTAAGGAATGCGAAGTCAGCCAATCAGGATGTTTGGCCAGGTCAGGAGGGGTATAGGATGACCTATGGGAATCGTGTATGTGAAACTTGATGCCATTTGAATGTATTTGCAGAGATCTCTTTGTCTCCGACCTCATTCGTTTTCGAGGGGTCCAGGAGACAGCTTCTGTGTTCTGAGTCTCTGTGAAGCGGGTCAGCCTTGCAAGTTGGTTAAAATAAATAATACTATACCTACAAATCCATCTTCAGTTTTATTGATGCCAGACTAACGGGTAAATAATTCAATATTGTCATTTGGTGCCGAAAACCCGGGATTTCTCCAGACGGTCACCGACCAGCTGCGAAATCAGATTTAGACTAATGTTGGACAAGGAAAGTAAAAATGGGCCCACAATGTGTGTAGCTGGAAAATGACCACATTGATTTTCCCCTCTTCTCATGGTCTGATTGGTCTGGTTACTCGTGGTTGGGACGGAAAGATCGTCTCGGCGAAATCAAAGGTCAGTCTGGGGATTAGAAAATTAAACTGATGGGATATCATAATATTGATAGTTCAGTTTTGGGTTAATTGTGGAACTGATGGGATATCGGAAAGATGGTTTAGCTCCACGTGTGTTTTTGATGAACTGATGGGACATCGGAAGGATGGTTCAGTTCCACGAGTGTTTTTGATGAACTGATGGGACACCAGAAGGATGGTTCAGTTCCACGAGTGTTTTTGAAACTATAGTTGATTAAGCTAAAATTGTATCCTTGGACTGTAGTGGCAAGAAACACAGTCTTGAGGACTAGTTAGAGATTATGGGGAATTGCTTGGATAAATTTCAAAACAAAGACGCATCCATAGAACTGGATGTTGCATGTTAGTTGAAGTAGAAGTCTCTCAAAGGGTTAACAGCCGCCAAAGTTAAAGACTACTGTTGCTAACTTTTGGTTGGCTCTTAAATCGTAATTTGCTCTGTTTGTTTAACCTTTGCTCTAGACTCGCCAGGTATCTTTATGATACCGCCACGAGGTTCAAGTTCAAGTAATGATCAATAACTCAACACACCAATTAGTAAGATTCAAATCAAAGCATATTTATTATACACAGTAAATCACTACTCATGCATAAATTCTACTTTCTAGGCTATTCCTACCACTAAAAGGCATATACTTTGCTTCGGACTGGCCCACCAGGTCAGGGGAACAAATGGCCTTTCGTTCAGGACCTGAGTCTGCAGGATTCAAAAGCTGGTATGGACTGGTAGCTAGGAGCGCCTATCTCATAGCGAGCGTTGACTTGAGACTTACTTGGTTGGCGGCAGCGAGGCAGGTCACTGTCAAGGGTTGGTTTGAGCTGTTGAGTGACCCTGCCAAAGAAGGACGATTTGAACTTGGGGGCTTTACTTTATAGTCCCCAGGGGCTTCCCGCCCTTCGGGGCGGACCCCGTACCTGGTTCCAAGTGATTGGACTGCGTTCCGATCACTTGGATCGATTTCTCCAATACTGGAGTTGTTCCCTGATTGTTGGGCGGTCCCTAAATGTCCGTTGGCCTCCCTTTATCTTGGCTCCTGCTGGCGCCGAGGAGTCTGGCTTGGCTTTATTCACCTTAACTGTTGCGATTGTGCCTTGGAATCGCTCAATACTATGCAGATGGCTGCTGGTTTCAGTGCTGTCTGGTTCCTTATAGGTTTCAATGCACATGATTTCTGTATTTGCTACTCTTTGCCTGTGTTGGCTGAATTTCCCTTCAGCCTTTGCGGTTCTCCATTTTAAGTCGGGAAGTGGCCAACTCAGGTGGCTACACTACAGACAGTGCTTCTCACACAGGCATTGAGATAACAGGCAGCCTGTGGTGTAATCGGATACCTTTCTTTCGAGTCAGTGAAACTCCAGCAAAGTTACGTTTTGAATTAATTGAAGGAAACCAGTGGATTTCTCCACCTCTTTGATACAAGTTAATTATTTTAGCAAGCAATTGATTGAAATTGCCAGAATCTTAAGTTTGAATTACTTGAAATAATGTTTATTTCATTTTATTTGTGAATTAATAGAAACTTAAAGAATTTTTAAAAAGTGTAGATCTGGAGATGACAGTTGACTTTGCTCCGGTATAAATCACCGCAGCTAACTGCTCCCTCATTGATAGCAGCCAACATTTTTGTGAATGTAAGAAAAACTTGTTAAAAGAAAAATTGTTAAGATAAAGAATTAATTAAGTGGTAAAAGTTATACAAGTTTGTGTTAAGCAAATCTTAAATTCAGTTCTGAGTTGAGATTAGAACAAAGCTTGCAGTTTGCAGTAATTCAATTTGAATTTTCAAACATTTTAAGTTTTAAAAGAAAACTGTTAAAACCTTTTTAAATAACTTTGCCAAGGAGCAAAAATTGCCATTGGTTATAAATAGGCAAATAAATGTTTTTTTTAAAAGAGCCAAAGTATGAAAGCTAAAGAGTTTATTGGATTATGGAGACAATATTGTCAAGAGGAGAGGGATAAGATCATGTTATTAAGTTGGCAAGAAAATGCCCTTAAAATGGAGATTCCAATTAGTGAAGGGGGAAACCAGAAAACTCTGGAGATCTTGAAAAAGGAGTATGCATTCAAAAAACGTGCAAGTAAAGAGAGGGAGACACCTAACGGGGCAGACTCGAGTTAAAAAAATGGGCTACGTAGTTCAATGGCTGGCCTTGCATTGACAGAGGCAGATGATGACCTAGAGAATTGGACTATGTCGAGTGGAGTCCCGACTGCACCGGTAGCATTGTCTGCACTAATTACAGAACCACCAGGGTATCATAATTTATATCCAGTCACTGCTCCCCAGATTCAAATCATGCCAGCCCCTCCAGTCCCTTAGGTTAATAGTTTGGGCCCTATTTCTGCACCTTCACCGTCTGTTAGAGAAGGGGAGCTCTGTTCCACAAGCCCAGTTAGCTCTAGGACCCGATCTCGGACAATGAGAGAGGGGCCTGATCCTATCCAGAAACAATTACGCATACCACCTAGATCCCTTAAGACCGATATAGTAGGACAGAAAAGTATGAGAACAAAGAAAGAGGATGGGAATGGTTCTGAGGAGCTGGAGCTCCCCCTAGTGGAAGGCAAGGATGTTGAAGTCTTTGAAGAGCCAGAGTAATCCGCTAAAGCGCCCCGTAGTGAGACTCTGAGACAGTTGCCGAAATACCCTACCCTGATGTTGCAACATCAGCAGCCCAGCCCACGATAGACGTTTATTTCCCATGGAGACCCAGGGAGGTGAATGACAGGAAGAAATCTCCTGCTGCTTTCATGGACTATCTGAGAACTACCATCTCAGTTCATCAAGCTGATTCTAGGGACCTCTGGGCCCTAGTCCAGCAGCTTTTAACCCCAGCAGAGCACCGCAGTAACCTCAACCACTTGAATTATGCTAGCCATGCCACACTTCAGCAAGCCCATGCCTTGGACGATGATAGATGGACACAAATCCTGAATGCATTGAATGCCACATTTCAAAAGCCCATAAACATCCCTGCTATATTAGACCTCAAACCTAAAAAGACTGAGGAGCCAGAGGAATTTCTGGAACGTTTTAATAAAATCTACCATTGACAGTCAGACGACTTGCTGTACCAAAATGGTCAGAATTCCCCTCAATATTGTGCTATGATAATGCATTGCCTACCACCTTCCGTGGCTACTGCCGTGAAATGTAATAACATGAATTGGACAGAGAACGACCCTTCCCAGATGGCCCGGGCTGTCAGATTTTATTGGAAGGAGGGTGTAGGCCAGCAAGGAAGGAGGCTCAGTTACAAAGATCAAGACTGAGTATGTAATGAAAAAGGATGATCCAGCGGCAGATGTAGAGGGAACAATGCATGTTTTAATTGTGGCCGTACAGATCACTGGCATCAGGAATGCCCTTTAAAAGACGGGCAGCAGAAGGAGACTACCCTATCCAAAGGAGGGGGTACCCACCAAGGGGAGGACAGACGAGGTACACCGACTTCTCCCAGGCAAACCTTTCCCAACACAAGATTGACTAGCTAATTTCGTCATAAGGCCTCTCCAATCGGACAGGGAACCTATTAAATCTCTGCAGACGGGAGATCAACATTACCCATTTGTAATCAACACTGGAGCAGCCATGTCTTCGGTGCAATCAGAACTTCGACTACCATTATCGGACCACACACAGCATTTGTCAGGGTTCCAAGGACAGGTGTGTGAGTATCCTATTTCTGAACCTGTGACAGTCACTTATGAGAATAAGTCTACAGATCATCAGTTTGTGGTGACTACTGCAGCCACCTGGGTTGGCCAACTCCCGATGTAAAATGGTGAACAGCAAAGGCTGCAGGGAAATTCAGCCAACACAGGCAGAAACCAGCAGGTGCAAGTTTACTGTGTATTAAACTCTGCAAAAGCCCAGACAGCATTGATACAAGCAGCCATCTGCATAATAATGTAGCAGCCATCTACATACTAATAAGCAATCCCCGGGAACAATCGCAACATTTGGGACAAACAAAGCTAAGCCAGACTCCCCGGCGCCAGCAGGAGCCAACACAAAAGAGGTTAACGGACACTTAAAGACCACCCAACGATCAGAGAACAGCTCCAGTATTGGAGAAATTGAATCAAGCGATTGGAACGAAGTCCAATCACTTGGAACCAGGAACAGGGTCCGCCCCGAAAGGCAGGAAGCCCCTGGGGACTATAAAGTTCAGCCCCCAAGTTCAAATTGTTCTTCTTGACAGGGTCACTCAGCAACGCGAACCAACCCTTGAGAGTGAACTGTCCAAGCTGCCGCATCACTGAAATAAGTCTCAAGTCGACGCTCGCTGCGAGATAGGCGCTCCTAGCTACCAGTCCATACCGGCTTTGAACCCCGCAGTTTCAGAATCCGAACGAAAGGCCATTTGTTCCCCTGACCTGGTGGACCAGTCCGAAGCTAAGTATAGGCCTGTTAGTTGTTGAAGTAGCTTAGAAGTAGAATTTGTGCATGAGTAGCGATTACCGTGTATAATAAATGTGCTTTGATTTGAATCTTACCAACTGGTGTGTTGAGTTATTGATCATTACTTGAACTTGAACCTCTGGCGGTATCATAAAAATACCTGGCGACTCGAGAGCAAAGGTTATAAAACAGAGCCAATTGAACCAACCAAAAGTTAGCAACACTACTGGGTTGGACTGTAACTTGTTGGCCCTAGATTTACTGTGTATCTTCCAGCTACAGCTAGAGTGCGGAGACGAAGGGGTAACGGTTCAATCATGGAGGATGTGACAACAGTGCTATATTTCTATTACACCCCAGTGGTGGACGTTAGACATTGAACATTCACTGCACCACGTTACCCTGGCCTATGACAGAACCGGACTGAACAGGGAGTTGGAGGACAAATACTGCCGTTTATTGGGACCGAATGGCCAGTCAAGATTACAGCCACAGTCACGGGAAAAGAAGGTACAGCCGATTTTGTTACAATACCACCACATTTATGGCCACAGTCAGCTTCTGTAGGCCCTCATATTACACGTCAGGTCCACGACCAGTACCATGCCAAGGATCTGGGGCCTATGGTAAGGAGGGCAGTGGATCATTCAAATCCAACAGAGTACGCACTTCAAGTCATGCCAGATGGCACTTCCATAAAATATTTTGAGGTCCCTGAAACGATTAACAATCGACGTCAGCATCACCTGGGACGTGACGTTTTGGAATATGCCAACCCACAGTTCTGGAAGAATAAGGGATTCCTTACCTCGACCGGCACGGAAATATCCCACCGGGGTTTAGTTAATGACCTACTGCAGGCTCTCCTTATGCCCGCGCAGATTTCCGTCATTAAATGCGCTGCCCATACAAACGATAAGACCCCAGTTGACGTTGGTAATGAACGAGCAGATTGTACAGCGCGGACAGCCGCGCAAATTCAGCAAGTGATGGTGCCTAAAATGTTAGATCAGACTAAACGTTCTGCAATAAATAGGTCTGCCTCTGACAAGCCAATGCCAACCATCCAAGACGTCATAAGGTTACAGGAGGACGCTCCTGAGAGTGATAAACAAATGTGGAAATGGTTAGGTTGTACATATGATTCTGTTTCCTCTTTATGGACCACGCCAGCACATCAGACTTGTATGTCTGATGCACTGGCTTTATGGGTCATCGAATGTGTACACTTTGCAACTCATTGTGGGGCTCGGGGGACTAGTGATTTGTTGCTGGACACTTGGTGGCACCCTAAAATGCAGGGGCTGGCCCAGAGTATCAGTAATCGGTGTTTGATTTGTCAGCAATATAACACCGGCAAAGGTATCCCTTGTGGTATGGGGCAAGCCCCGTTGCCCAGTGGTCTCTTTGAGACGCTCCAAATGGATTACATTGAGTTAGAAAGGTGTCAATGTTATAAATATGTTTTTGTCATTGTGGATGTGTTCAGCAGATGGGTCGAGGCGTATCTGACGACCAATAATAAGGCTGCTACTGTGGTTAAAGTTCTGATGCGGGAAATCATTCCCTAGTACGGTATACCAGGTCAGTTAAGTTCTGATAATGGGCCTCATTTTATTGGACAGATTAACAAAGAGTTCTGCTCCCAGTTGGGCATACGCCCGCAGTTACAGTGTGCATACAGACCGCCGGCGGCCGGGTTGGTTGAGAGACACAATCAGACCCTCAAAACTAAATTGGCTAAATTAAGAGCAGACACGGGACTGACATGGCTTAAGTTGCTCCCCGTTGTCCTCTTCCAGCTGCGGGTTACACCTGCGGGACCGGCCCGGCTCTCTCCTGCTGAGATCCTTTATGGCAGGCCCCTTAGAACTCCCTGGAACCTGCATGTTCCCAGACTGGTTCAGTTCCACCATATGACTGAAGAAATGACCACCTATGTTCTAGTCCTCACTAAGGTCCTCAAGGAGCTCCATGGCCAGGACCGCGCGGCTCACCCGCCACCGTCCCCATTACCTAGCTCACTTTCAGTGCAGCCTGGTAGTTATGTCATGGTCAAAAATTGGACTCGGAAAGGGTTGGAGCCGCGATGGGAGGGGCCCTTCCAAGTTCTCCTTACCACCCACACGGCAGTTAAAGTAGAGGGGCGGAGTGCTTGGGTCCACCTCCACCACTGTAAAAAGGTCGGTCACTAACCTGCCTCCCTTCCCCAGCGCTGTTTTACAAGTGTGAAGCATGATGGGGTGTCTCCGCTCCGCCTGTGTAACCTTCGGTCTCGCCTCGCTTGGAGTGACATCGGCGACGGACATGGAAAAGGGAAATATCATCTACATCTGTAACCCCAACCAAACTACAAGGACTTATGCAGAGGTAACGTTCTTCTCTGCCCCCATATACGAGGACATGGTATCGACTCATGGAAGGTCATCAGGTTAATGGACAATGCAGGACTCATTACATGGACAGTGCCTTGTTTTTTTTTTATTGAGGCCAGACTGACGGGTAAAGAATTTAATATTGTCACGACCGGGTGGGGGGAAACAATGATGGCTTCTCACTTTGATTATGCCATATGTGCGGCCTTCTGCTGTCTTAAGGATATGCTTCAACAATGGGGCTGAGGGTAGGGGTTTACCATCAGCGGATACGAATCCTCGAGATTCCCACAGGGGCAGGAATTCTGTCAAACAATTCAGCCTTATAAACTGTCCGAATGTATGTCCGCTGGGGTCGGAAAGGAATCTGGGTGCTGCACTACATATGCTATTGCTATTAATTCGGCTGCTTGTGATCCTAGGTGGCCGGGCAATTTTAAAGATATTTCCTCTAATGTGCGTCCCTGTGCGTCTTCCACATAAATTCCACAACCAGTTATTCTCTTTCCATTCTCAATGGTTGAGGAACCGTCTACATAAATCTTTAAAGCGTTGTCCGTGGTCTGGGGATTCTGTGTTTTGATGCCTGCTCGTGTGTGTAGTGGCTTCGGAATAAAGGGTCCTGTGTGGTGTTTGGCTGCAATGATCTGGCACTCATGTGGGGCTCCTGCATACTGAAGGTTGTCTGCTAAAAGTGTGTGGGTCTTTGTACGTTTGACTGTAATGTCCCTTCCTTGTAACAACAGTGTCCAGCGAGCTGCTCTAATCTGGCTGACTGAACCGTCCTTTAACCTACCATCTAACAGTAGCTGCTTGGGGTGGGCTCGGTTAAAATCGTTACTGGGTTAAGGCCTGTGATATATGCAAAATACCGCACTGCCCAAAAGACTGCGAGCAAGTGCCATTCGCAGGCTGAAAATCCTTGCTCTACGGGATCCAAAACTCGTGAGGCATAGGCTACGGGTCCTAAGCGGTCATGTCTTTCCTGTAGGAGTACTGCTGATAGGGATCGGTCGGTGGTCGCTACTTTTATGGCGTAGGGTGAGTGTGGGTCTGGAACTTGCAAAGCGGGGGTGTGTGCCTAGGGTGCGTTTTAATTCATCGATGCCATCCGTGTGCTGAGGAAGCCATTCCCATGGGACGTTCTTTTTAAGGAGCTCTGAGAGTGGGGCTGCTTTTGTGGCAAAATCATCTATATGGTTCCTACAATATCCAACTAATCCTAAGAATGACCGGAGTGCAGTGACATTGTGGGGCAGGGGCAATTTAACTATTGACTCCATTCATTTGTGTTCAATCTCTCTCTTCCCGTGGGTGATAATGGTGCCTAAATAAAGGACCTTTTCTTTTAGGATCTGGGCTTTATTCGGGTTAACCTTGAATCCAATTGATTGTAAGAGACTTCGCAATTCTGAAAGAAGCTGAACATGCTCTTCCTTTGTGTCCGTCTGTAGGAGTAAGTCGTCCACACATTGAATAAGGCATTCAGGGCGGGAAAATTTGGATAGTCCGTTGGCCAATTGTCGATGAAAAATGGAGGGGGAGTTGTGGAAACCTTGCGAGAGGCATGTCCATGTATATCATATACTGCTGCCCTTGAAATGTGAACACAAACTTGTATTGACAGGCCTTATCTAAGGGAATGGACCAGAAGCCATTGCTAATGTCCAGCACTGTAAAGTACTTTGCTTGTACTCCCTGCTTGAGCATGGTTTTGGGACTCGTGGGGGCTGCTAATGGTGTGACCTTGTTGAGCTCTCGGTAGTCGATTGTCAGTCGTCAAGAACCATCGGGTTTCTTTACGAGCCAAATTGGGGCATTGTTTGTTGAGGCGACGGGCCGAATTACTCTTTGATCTAGTAAGCTATTGATGACTTTTGAGATCTCACCCTCGGTTTGCTGTGGGAAACCGTATTGCTTCTGGGGCTTGGGATCGGGACCTGAAATTGTGACCATGCCTGGGATCTTCCCACAATCGTGTTTGTGTTGGGTGAAGGATGCTTGATGTTTTCTGAGGACCTCTCTAATTGTCTGGTCTGTGCTAATTGCGGATCAAACCAATAGTCTCCTACTGAGCAAATCTTATGTTTGTAGTCCCCAACTGTGAGCGTGGTGGGGGCTCTCGCTGTTTTGGCCATTTTCCATACACACTTATTCACGGGGTCAAAGGAAAGGTTGTGGGAACTCATAAAGTCGATTCCTAGAATGTGCTCGGCTGTTTGGGGCAAGTCGACTAAAACAATGGGGTGCCTGGTGTTTATGGTTCCTATCTGAATATCTACGGGGGCTGTAATGCATCCCTGCTGTACATGTCCTGTAAATCCACTAAGACTGATGGTGTCTGTGGTGGGCCATTTGTCACGCTGAAACAATGTGGAGGAGTTTAAAGTGGTGCGGGACCCTCCTGTGTCCCAAAGGAACTCTACTGGATGTCCCCGGACTGTGCCTGTGACTACTGGTCTGCCTGATTTGTCCCAGAGTGTGTGGCAGACCCAAGTTGGGGATTCCGAACACCGTCAGTCTTTGGTGTTGATTACTGCATTATCTGTTCAGACGCTAATGTTATGTATGGGCCTAACATTGTTCCTAGGCGGGGCGTTCGATTGCTGGTGCCGTTGCTGGTTCGGGAAGTCTTGTCTGCATTCGCGGGCGTAATGTCCCATGTGTCCACAATTATAGCAACCTCGTGGTGCCTGTGCTCTGGGGTGCTGTCCTTCATGTCTGCCCTCATTTACCCATGCTGGGTCCTGATTAGTCCTGACTGGGTGCATATTCGCCTCTGCCTTTTCCTGATCTGCCGTCCTATGTAGGGATTGTTCCCAAACTCTGGAGAGTCACTTTAAAACCCAAACTTCATTATGTGTGGCGTCTGCGGGGTCGTAATTTACCCAAGCCTTTTGACCTGCTTCTGTGGCGTGGGAGACTAAATGCGGGCCTATTTAGTTGTGTCGTCGGTATCTAAGTGTGCGCGGCTCAAATCCCCAAATACTGCTTTAAAATGGATCCAAAGGTGAGCTGCAAATGCAGTCGGATGCTCTCCCTTCTTTTGCCTACAATGGTTCAAACCTTCTGAGGGGTCTCCCTTATTTTACCCAGTCGCATCTAAAATAGCCGTTTTCATCTCCTGTAGGGTTCCTCCTCCTACATCATGGGGTTCTGGTAAAGCTGAGCTAACGGATGGGTCAAGGCTCATGACTATAAGCTTAACTTCCTCCCTTTTGTCTAGACCGTACATAACCATTGCTGTCATACTCTCTCAAAGAAATTATGTGTGTCTATGGTGGGTTCGAATGGTTCAATTTTGGCACAGGCATCTCAATTGGGTGATGGTTAGTGGGGTGGTGTAAACAAAATCAGGCTCATCCCGCTCTGATGACTTGCGCTGCGTGGTGACTGGATTCATGGGGGTGTGTGCTGCCTGTGCAATCAGTGGAGCGGGTGCTTTCCTTTTCGGGGCCTGGGGGGCTCTATTGTGATTTTCGGTATTCTCCACATATCTATTGGTGGTTTCATTTAGTTCTTCCCAATTGGGGCCATTCTCCTCATCAAAATCTTGTCCAAAGATATCTCTGAATCCGTTTTGCACTGACAGCAGTGACTGCAACTTCTCTATTTGTTGTCTACATTTCTCATGATCTACTGTGCTCTGTCTTTGTTCTGTAGTGGAGCTATGGAGCGCTCATAAAGCTGCCTTTAAATCTGCGCATTGTCTTGTTAACTGTGCTACCTGCTGTTCTGTCTCTTCTCGTACCAAAATTGCGCGTTGTGTATCTTGGTAGGCTTTATCGTACTGGGTCTGAAAGCTGTTAAGGTAAACTAAACAAGATTGGTGTGCCCGTTTGACATCAGCCATTTCTTTATCTTTAGCTGCCAACTTTTCCCGGAGTTGCTCATTAATCATTTCACATTCACTATAGTTTCCCTCATTCTTCTCCTCTTCCTCAACTAGCTGTCTGAGGAGCATCCTCACGACCTCCTCTGTTCCTCGCAACTGTGCCAAACAGGACACTATTGCCATCGGTTTACGAACTTTCGCTGCATTCTTCTTATGTACCTCAATTAGGTTTTCCCACCAGATTTGTCCTATGCTTCCTGGACCTGACTCATCATTTGAATAAAACTCAGACCAAAGTGGCCATCCTTTCCCCTTCAAATACTTCCTCAACACTTCTTCCCATATGGGGCACTGCTCTGCTCTGTTGGTCGCTGTGACCTCGGGTTCCTGTGGGTTCATTAGGCGTTCCATCGCTTTTGTGGCCATTGCTAGTATTATCTCTCTTTTCCTACCGTCAATTTGGGACAGGGGGAATAAGGCGGTGATTCGAACAGCGGGTATGGCCTAGGCTATTTTCCGGTTCACAATACTCCCAATAGTTTTACGCAAAATCAAACGATTTTACATTATATCCCTGTTAGTACGCATGCAGGTTAATATACACTTCAGAATCTTGGTGATTTGATCGATATGGGCCTTACACTTGTGGTTTCTTTCACTTTTCCTCAATTGGATTTCTATTGCAAAGTTTTGTGGGTTCTCTTGGAGTGACAAAATCACTTCTAGGTCGAGTCGCATCAAATGTCGCCAATAATGTTGCCAATCGGCACCGGAGACGCCAATAATGTTGCTCTTTTTAATGAGTGGAATACTATCCCACTAATATCACCAATAATTGATAGATTATTTTATATTATCCATAGAATTTACAGTGCAGAAGGAGGCCATTCGGCCCATCGAGTCTGCACCGGCTCTTGGAAAGAGCACCCTACCCAAGATCAACACCTCCACCCTATCCCCATGACCCAGTAACCCCACCCAACACTAAGGGCAATTTTGGACACTTAAGGGCAATTTACCATGGCCAATCCACCTAACCTGCACATCTTTGGACTGTGGGAGGAAACCGGAGCACCCGGAGGAAACCCACGCACACACGGGGAGGATGTGCAGACTCCGCACAGACAGTGACCCAAGCCGGAATCGAACCTGAGACCCTGGCGCTGTGAAGCAATTGTGCTAACCACTATGCTACCGTGCTGCCAAATTAACTAGATATGGCAGTTATTAATGATAATATTGCTTTTCAGAGTCGCCAGGTATCAAATGATTCCACCACAAGGCTTTACCGAATATCGATCAAAGACCAAACAACCAGTTAGTCAGTTCAAGTTCAAAGATAGTTTATTTACACACAAGGATTACTTCGACATGCAACATAGAACACTACAAATTAAACTACACCTAACATCTACAATAACCTATACTTAACTTCAGGGCAACTGGCTCTTTGCAGATGAACAAGGCCTTTGTTCGGATCTTGCGTGGCTGGGTAGAAGAATTTCTTAGTTTCTGCTGGGCGCATCCGTCTGGTAACGATCGTTGGTCTTGAACTTGTCTTCTGGTCGTAATGCTACACTTGGTTTTAGGCGTAGGCCGGGGCCAAGAGAGGCCGAACACATGGCAGTGTCTCTTTTTATCTCTCTGGGATTTTGCGCCCTTTGGGGCGGTCCTTAGCTTTGGACCCAATAATTCGACAGGCTTAGATCACTGCCTTCGATTTTGGCCAATAAAGGGCGGGTGCCTTGATGGCTGGGCGTGTCCTGAGCGTTCATTGACCTTGGCTCTTTGGGCTTTCTTAGCAAAGTGAGTAGCACCGGTTAGTCTGCATCTGTATCGGTTACCTGAGTACAGTCCTTTTGTTCTGGGGAAATGGGCCATTAGAATGCAAACGAGGGGTGGTTTCGATCGCGTCTAGCTACCTGGGTTGCAAACACACACACAAGCTCTGAGTGTGTCTGAGTCCTGGGTTGGCCATAATTCCCATGGTCCTTTGTAGTGGCCATCTGAGATGGCTACAGTCCACCACACTACCAGGCAGTGCATTCCAGAATCGAACCACTCATTGTATGAAAAAGTATTTTCTCACATCACATTTGCTTCTTTTGCAAATTATTTTCAACCTGTGCCCTCTTTTTCTTGGTCCTTTTACAAACAGATACAGTTTCTTCATATCTACTCTGTCCAGACCCCCTCATGATTATGAACATCTCCATCAAATCTCCTCTTAGCATTGGCTCCAAGGAGAACAGTCCGAACCTCTCCAATCTGGCCTCATAACTTAAGTTTCTCATCCATAGAAACATTCTTGTAAACCTCTTAAATGGTTGAATGATGGGGATGCCCAACACCCAGTGCTAAGACAAGGCCGAAACATTTGCAATCACCTTCAGCCTGAGGTGCTAAGCGACTGATCCATCTTGGCTTTCTCCTTGGGTCTCCTACATCACAGATGCCAGTGTTCAGCCAACTTATTGTCCTCCACAAAAATCAGGACAATCCCACCCAATTACTCCCAACCAGTCTACTCTCAATCAGCAGCAAAACGATGGAAGGTGTTGTCGACAGTGTTATCAAGCAACACTTACTCAGTAATAACCTGCCCACGGACGCTCAGTTTGGGTTCCTCCAGATCCACTCAGCTTCTCACCTCATTACAGCCTTGGTCCAAACATTAACAAAAGAGCTGAGCTCCAGTGGTGGCATGAGAGTATGTGCCCTTCACATCAAGGTTGCATTTGACCGAGTGTAGCATCAAGGAATCAGGGGGAAACCTTCCGCTGGTCAATCATATCTCGTGGAAAGGAAAATAGTTCTCAATCCTAAGACATCATTCAGCTGTTCCTCAGGATGGTATCCTAGGCCTAACCATCTTCAGCTGCTGCATCAATGGCCGTCCTTGCATCATAAGGTCAGAACTGCAGATATTTGCTGATGTTTGTACCATTGTATGTTCTCAGATATCGAAGCAGTTTGTGCATGCGCAGTAAGACTTGGACATCATTCAGGTTTGGTCTGATAAGTGGCAAGTTACATTCATGCCACACAATTGCCAGGTAATGACAATCTCCAACGAATGAGAAGCCAAACATTTCCCCTTGACATTCAATGGCATTACCATCGCTGAATGCTCCACTATCAACATCCTGGGGGATATGGTTGACCAAAAAGTGAACTGGTGTAGCCATATTAATACTGTGGCTAGAAGAGTAGGTCAGAAGCTGGGAATTCTATTGCGAGTAACTCACTCCCTGACTCCCTAAAACCTGTACACTAACTACAAGGCTTTACCCAGTGGTGTTATGGAATACTCTCCACTTGCCTGAATGAATGCAGTTCCAACAACACTCAAGAATATCAGCATATTGATAGGACAAAGCAGCCTACTTGATTGGCACCCCATCCACCACCTTAAAGACTGGATGGGATTTTAAGTGTGCTGTGGCAGCAGAGAAGACCTTCCATTGGCTGGCGGCAAATCTTCTGTTCCCACTGCTTTCAACGCGGTTTCCCGTTATTCGCCATTGGGGAACCTACAGCATGTGGATACCGTCAGCGGACCGGAAGATCCTGCCAGTGGAAACGGCCGAAAAATCCAACCCATTAAATCCCTCCACTACCGATGTACAGTGACAACAGTGTGCATCATCTACAAGCTGTATTGCGGTAACTCACAAAGGCTCCCGAGACAGCACCTTTCAAACTTGCAACCTCTGCTATCTATAATGACAAGGGCAGCAGATGCATGGGGATGCCATCATCTGCAAGTTCCTCTCCAAGTCAACCACCATCCCGACTTAGAAATATATCGCCATCCTTCACTGTCACTGAGTCAAATACCTGGAACTCTCTCCCTAACAGCACTGTGGGTGTACCTACAGTACATGAACTGCAGTGGTTCAAGATGGTAGCTTACCATCACCTTCTCAAGGGCAATTAGGAAAGGGCAATAAATACTGGTCAAGCCAGCGATGCCCACATCCCGTGAAAGAATCTCTCTCGTTACTCCTTAAAAGCTTTTTGGACAAGGTTTTCAGTCACCTGTCTTAATATTGTCTAATGTGGATAGGTGTCAAATTATGCTTTATAGTGGACCTGGGAAGCACCTTAGACCATAGACCATAAGACATAGGAGGATAATTAGGCCATTCGGCCCATCAAGTCTGCTCCGCCATTCAATCATGGCTGATATGTTTCTCATCCCCATTCTCCTGCCATCTCCCCATAACCACTGATCCCCTTATTAATCAAGAATCTATCTATCTCTGTCTTAAAAACACTCAGTGACTTGGCCTCCACAGCCTTCTGTGGCAATGAGTTCCACAGATTCACCACCCTCTGGCTGAAGAAATTCCTCCTCATCTCTGTTTTTAAAAATCATTCATTCAGTCAGAGGCTATGCCCTCGGGTTTTGGTTTCTCCTAATAGTGAAAACACCTTCTCCACGTTCACTCTATCCAGGCCTCTCAGTATTTTGTAAGTTTCAGTGAGATCCCTCCTCATTTTTCTAAACTCCATCGAGTACAGACCCAGAGTCCTCAACCATACCTCATATGACAGGTCCTTCATTCCGAGGATCTTTCTTGTGATCCTCCTTTGGAACTTCTCCAAGGCCAGCACATCCTTCCTTAGATACGGGGCCCAAAACTGCTCACAATACTCCAAATGGGGTCTGACCAGAACCTTATACAGCCTCAGCAGTACATTCCTGCCCTTGTATTCTAGCCCTGAATGCTGACTTTTGCCTTCCTAACTGCCAACTGAACCTGCATGTTAACCTTAAGAGAATCCTGAACTAGAACTCCTAAGTCCCTTTGTGCTTTTGATTTCCGAAGCCTTTTTCCATTTAGAAAATAGTCTATGCCTAAATTCCTCCTTCCAAAGTGCATAACCTCACACTTTTCTACATTGTATTCCACCTGCCAATTCTTTGCCCACTCTCCTAGTCAGTCCAAGTCTTTCTGCAGCCTCTCTGCTTCCTCAGCACAACCTGCCTCTCTACATATCATTGTATCATCTGCAAACTTACAAGAGTACCCTCGGTTCCTGCGTCCAGATCATTAATATATATCGTGAATAGCTGTGGTCCAACACTGACCCCGGTGGAACACCACTAGTCACCAGCTGCCATCCTGAAAAGGACCCTATATCCCCATTCTTTGCCTTCTGCCAGTCAGCCAATCCTCTATCCACGCTAGCACCTTGCTCCTAACACCATGGGATCTTATCTTATTTAGCAGCCTCCTGTACTGCACCTTGTCAAAGGCCTTCTGGAAATCCAAATAGATCACGTCCACTGGTTCTCCTTTGTCTAACTTCGTTGTTACCTCCTCAAAGAATTCTGAAGGCATGATCTCCCCTTGATGAATCAGTGATGACTCAGTCCTATTTTACCATGCACTTCTAAGTACTCCACAATATCATCCTTAATAATAGACTCTAAAATCTTATCAACAACCAAAGTCTGTCTAACCGGCCTATAATTTCCTGCTTCCACCTCCCTCCCTTCCTAACAGGGGTTTTACATTCGCCATTTTCCAATCCTCTGGGACCCTCCCTGCCTCCAGTGATTCCTGTAAGATCACTACCAATGCCTCCTTAATCTAGTCAACTATCTCTTTTGGGGTGTAGTCCATCCGGTTCAGGTGATTTATCCACCTTCAGACCTTTCAGTTTCCCCAGAACCTTATCCTTAGTGATAGCCACTTCATTCACTCCTGCTCCCTGACTCTCTTGAAATTCTGGTATGCCGCTGGTTTCTTCCCTGTGAACACTGATGGAAAGTAACTATTCAGTTCCTCTACCATTTCTTTGATCCCTCTTACTACTTCTCCAGCCTCATTTTCCAGTGGTCCAAATCCATTTTTGCCTCTCTTTTACCTATTATATGTTTAAAAAAATCTCTTGCAATCTTCTTTTATATTACTAACTAGCTTACACTCATATTTCATCTTCTCCCCTCGTATTGCTTTTTTAGATGTCCTCTGCTTGCTTTTAAAGGCTTCCCAATCCTCTGGCTTCCCACTAATCCTTACCACATTGTATGCTTTTTCCTTTGTTTTTATGCTGTCCTTGACTTTCTTCGTTAGCCATGAATGCCTTGTCCCCTTGTTAGCATGTTTCCTCCTCCTTGGGATGAATTTCTGTTGTGCCTCCCGAATAACCCCAAAAACCCTGCCTTTGTTGTTCTTCCCTTCGAAACAACTCTGGCCAGCCCTCTCTCATGTCTTTGTAGTTACCTTTATTTAATTGTAAAGCCGTTACGTCAGATTCCAATTCTTCCTTTCAAACTGCAGGGTGAATTCTATCATATTGTGGTCACTGCCCCCTCAGGGTCCTTTCACCTTAAATTCCCTAATCAAGTCTGCCGCATTACACATCACCAAATCCAGAATTGTTTGTTCCCTAGTGGGCTCTCCCACAAGCTGCTCCAAAAATCCTTGGGACATTTTATTGTGCTAAAGGTTGTGTTAAAGGTTAAAAGTTAAAGGTATTAGATAAGAACAAATTGTTGTTGCTGTTGTTGTTGTATGAAGTGCAGGATAAAAGGACAAGCTTGCCGTGCGATTTTCTATAGCTGGTCTTCTCGAGTAGTGTTTGGCCTGTAATATTAACTGTGAATTTTCAGGTCTCCAGGCTTACACCTAAAGCAGGTGTTAGGTGTCTTGTACATGAAAATATTGGTCCTCTGATTGTGGGACCTAGATGCAAAATGTGAATACAAATATGCAAAATGAATGTCATTCAAGCCCCACCAGTTTTACCCGGATTTGAGCTTCCTAACTAGCAAGGCTGATGGTCGCTTTGGAAGTTGGTGCAAAACCTGTTCAAAGTTCAAATGGAGACATTTTCGGAACTGGAGTGTTCAGCCTGGCTGCACACAAAAATAGCAGGTGGCTGCCAGCCTGGGTTCAACTCTGCCTTTTTACTTCCTCTACGCCATATAGATGGTGGCACAGCGGCAGGGACCTGGGTTCAATTTCGGCCTTGGGTGACTGTGGGGTTTGCACATTAGAACATAGAACATACAGTACAGAAGGAGGACATTCGGCCCATCGAGTCAGCACCGACCCACGTAAGCCCTCACTTCCACCCTATCCCCGTAATCCAATTATCCCTCCTAACCTTTTTGGACACTAAGGGCAATTTAGCATGGCCAATCCACCTAACCTGCACGTTTTGGGACTTTGGGAGGAAACTGGAGCACCCGGAGGAAACCCACGCAGAAGCGGGGAGAACGTGCAGACTCCGCACAGTCAGTGACCCAAGCCGGGAATCGAACATGGACCCTGGCGCTGTGAAGCAAAAGTGCGAACCACTGTGCTACCATGCCGCCTTGGAGGGAGGGGCATTACTTAATGACTAAGCTTTACTGTTGTAAGGGAAGGCAGAGGGTAGAAGCTCTCACTGTTTAATTGTTATTCTGTGTTTTTGTATGTTTTGTATTAAAATTGTCAAAAATTCTGATAAAAATATTTCCAAAGGTTGATAGCCCGGGATTAGCTCAGTTGCACAATGAGCAGCACATTTATGATGTGAGCCATTCAGGGCCTGCCGTGGGTGGTTATTTGTATGCTGGCAGTCCGTGCCTATGATGCTTTAAACTATTCTCCCTGTGACTGAAAGTCAGTACAATGTTAATGCTCCAGTAATGGCAATCCATTTCATAAGAAAGAAAAATTCCCGATTATATTAAACCATATTTTCAACTGCAAGAGTTTGGTATCCTGTAAATGAAGTAATTATGACACACTCAATGTGATTTACTAATAAATGGACATATTCTGTCAGGGACCTGTTTATGCTTTATTAGGTTATACATCAACATATCAAATTGCAATTACCTTTGTTTGTGGGTCCTGCAAAATGCAATAATTATGACATAAAATATGGAATAATAAACATGGAGCCATGGATACGAATGCAGAACTGTGCTGAATCAAATAAAACTCACCTTACCACACACACAGTAGCTTCATGCAGCCCAGCCACATATGAAATGCTGTGGTTAGCACCGGAAGGGTTAAGAAAGCCTGAATAGCTTGTTGAATATGGCTTAACTTGGAAGAGGTTTATTGCATCTTTGATCTTTGGAAGTTGTTGGGGGAGGGGAGGGGTGGGGGCGGGGGTGGAGAGAAAAGAAAAGAAGAGTTTTCTTATGCATGTTCAGTAAAATTGACACCAGTACACATTTTGGCTCTCCCCTTAGGATATGGATGTCAATCATTGCCTTGTTGTTTTGCTGTACTGTAGAAAAATAGATGGAAATGCCATTTATAGAAAACATTAGAGGCTAAGTGGATAATTTTAAAAGTTATATCTCTTTCGTTTGATTGGCTTAGACAGGCATTTTTTAACCATCAGAATTTTGTCACCTCCCTAGGCTACTTAGGTGTTCATATTTAAACAACTATAATCTCTTCAAAGTACTGTACATTTTGCACAGTTCATAAAAGGTGCAAAGATGCATGTCCAAAATGTCATGGAATTTACTTTTGTTCATGAACGATTTGATACAAGAATATTCTCTGGAGATGTTGTATTATGTATATTGCAGTTTTCTGTCCCAGCTTAAACTGACAGTCCAATCTCATCCTTAGATGTACAACTGTCAGGACATGATGTTTAGAAGAGCAATTTTTCCTGCTTAATTCAATGTAAGCCTATTTCTGCTATATGCCTCATAACCAGGCTGACTTATAGCCAAGTCTTGTTGCAGTCTACACTCCCATTCATACTTAGGCAAGTACTAATCTGTTAATTGTTCACTAGTTCCTGAAAGACCCCACAAATGTTGGTATCTTTAGATGTCATAAAAACTTTAAATATCATAGAAAGGATTGCACTAGAAATCATTCAGTCTATTGTGCCTGTGCCAATCACTTAAAGGAGAAGGTCAGGAGTATTAGTGAGTACTTACCTATAGGGCACTATCGCTTGTTCTCATTTTTTCCATGGAAAGGATTCAGAAGAAGAGTTATGTTGTGTTTAAAAGAATAGCGTATTCACTTGAGTTAAAACAGATAGCTCTGACATAATCGATTGTTGAGGTGCAATTGATCTATATTTGATGTTGCTGATAATAATAATAATCTTTATTGTCACAAGTAGGCTAACATTAACATTGCAATGACGTTACTGTGAAAAGTGCCTAGTTGCCACATTCCAGCACCTGTTCAGGTACACCGAGGGAGAATTCAGAATGTCCAAATTACCGAACAGCACGTTTTTCGGGACTTGTGTGAGGAAGCCGGAGCACCCGGAGGAAACCCACACAGACACGGGGAGAACGTGCAGCCTCCACACAGACAGTGACCCAAGCTTGGAATCGAACCTGGGACCCTGGAGTTGTGAAACAACAGTGCTACCCACTGTGCTACCATGCTGCTTCCTTATAATCTGTAAATAATAACCAATTTGATAGCTTAACTCTGAAGCTGTTAAGCGCCTCAAACTCATTGTTGTGGGGAGTCATATTTGACCCTCAGTTGACCCCATATTCATGCTATCTCAAAGATTGGCTATTTCCACCTGGGAAACATCGCCCGACTTCAATCCTGCCTCGGCTCGTCTACTGCTGAAACCCTCATTCATGCCTTTATTACCTCTGGACTTGACATTTCTAACACAATCTAACCCACATTCTACTCTCCATAGACTTGAGGTCATTGAAAGCTTTGCTGCCCATGACCTAAATTACTCCGAGTTTCATTCACCTATCACCCCTGTGCTTGTAATCCTACGTTGGCTCTTGGTCAGGCAATGTCTCTATTTTAAAATTCTCATTCTTGTATTCAAATTTCTGTAATCTCCTCCACCCTTAAAACCTTTTGAGAGATCTTCGCTCATCTAACTCTGGTCTCTTGATCTCTCACGATTTTAATCACTCCCCATTGGTGGCTGTGCATTCAGTTGCTCTAAGTTGTACGGTTGCCCTTCCTTAAGCTCTGTAATTCGCTCCCTACACATCTTGGCCTCACTTGCCCCTTTAAGAAACTCCGTAAAGCTTTTGAACATCTGCCCTAACATTGCCTCAGGTGGCTCAGTGTCATATTTTGTTTTTTAATGCGCCTGTGAATGAAATGTCTTGGAGCGATGTTGTTGCTTCTTCTTCGCTGGCCCTGGTTGCCTGGCAGGAACTCTGGCAGGCCTTTCCTTTTGGCTGTGAACAATAAAACATAGAGATACAGACCTCAGCAGTCAGCCTGTTTTTTGAAATGGAATGCTGAGAGGCAGTCAGGCACAAAGGCTGTGAGAAAGTTGGAATTTTAGAGAGTGCAGTCAGAAAATACTTTGTTTATGACAAATCAAATGACGTGCTGATGTGAGGAGCTTGGAGTATTTGTTATTTTGCATTATTATGCAAAGACAACTGTTACTGATTGAACCATGCGAGCTATGCTCTGCATGCTGACTTGCTGTAAAACACGATTTGCATCAAGCCCCATATTTCAGCAAGTATTTACTTGGTTCATTTATGGTTAGATTGAGGAAGTACATGTGCTAAAGACCTTGGTTCAGGTCATAAAGGGGTGTTATTGTTGCACCCCTCCCCACCCCCACCCCCACAACCACCACCCCCCACTTCACCTTGGATTATTTTATTGCACAAGTAGATATAATACAGTGTGAATCAATTCCTATAAAAGTAAGATGGCGCCACTGAACCTGAGAAGGTAATTGTGGCAGAGCCGAATTTGTAACAGTGAAGTCACACCACACATAATTAGCTTACAAATGCTAATGATTTGGAAATGTGTTAAATTATTGGCAGAGGGGCAGGTTCAGCACACTGGGCTAAATTGCTGGCTTTGAAATCAGACCAAGGCAGGCCAGCAGCACAGTTCAATTCCCGTACCAGCCTCCCCCAACAGGCGCCGGAATGTGGTGACTAGGGGCTTTTCACAGTAACTTCATTTGAAGCCTACTTGTGACAATAAGCAATTTTCATTTTGTTTCATTTCATTAAAGCATTCAGGCAAAATTCTTTTAACTGCAATTTTAGTTTTCAACATTATGTGCAATTGTATAGATCGGTCCAATATTGAATTCCCAGGACAGAGTTTTGCTGTGATCATGGGTCGTATTTTGGGTCACCCATTAAATCGAAACTCATCACATTGTCTCCCATTTTAATTAATAACTGTGGAATTTCTTACTTATAGTAAAAATAATAATCTTTATTATTGTCACAAGTAGGCTTACATTAACACTTCAGTGAAGTTACAATGAAAATCCCCTAGTCGCCAAACTCCAGCGCCTGTTTGGGTACACTGAGAGAGTATTCAGAATGTCCAATTCACCTAACAAGCATGTCTTTCGGGACATGTGGGAGGAAACCGGGTCACCCAGAGGAAACCCACGCAGACATGGGAAGAACATGCAGACTACGCACCGACAGTGACCCAAGCCGGGAATCGATCCTGGGACCTTGGTGCTGTGAAGCAACAGGGCTAACAGTGTTTCTTTCATTCTGGGGTTCTCACTATAGTGTACAAGCTTTTATACTCCAAATTTGTGTTACCAAGGCAGTGTGAAAGTCCTGGACCGCAACTATGGTCTTGTAAAGCAAATAGGACACAGCCAAAGGAAATCATAGAATCATACAAGTATACAATGGTCCAGCACAGAAGGAGGCCATTCAGCCCATCATTCCTGCGCTGAATCTTGGAAAGTCCCACTCATAGTCATAGAATTTACAGTGCAGAAGGAGGCCATTCGGCCCATCGAGTCTACACTGGCCCCTGCTCTTCCTTCAAACCCGTGCAATTTTTAATATTTCAAATGTTTATCCGGTTCCGTTTTAAAAGTTACTATTGAATCTGCTTCTGGCACCCTTTCATGCCATTTATTCCAGATCATAACAATTTGCTGTCCAAAAAGTGTTTTCCAGATGTGGCCTCTTTGTCAAGTATTGTGAAGTCTGTTACTATTCTCACGGTTTATGACATTTCTGATTTCCATGTCATCTGCAGACTTTAAAATTATGCCCCATATACCCAATTCGAGTTCATTAATATAAATCGAAAAGACCAGTGGACCCAACAGTGATCCCTGGTGGACAGAAGTCCAGTCTCCCATCCAGTTTAGTAAACAACCTTCTGTCATTACTCTTCTCTCTGTGCCTTAGGCAATTTCGTTTCCATGCAGCTATATTGCCCCTTTATTCCCATGGGCCTCTATTTTTGTCTATCAGATCATACTTAATGAAACGTCTTTGAAAGTCCATATACACAATATCAACTGCACAATGTTACCAACCCTCTTTGTTTGTTCATATAGAACAAAAAACAGTTCATCAAATTTGTTCTGATGGAAGGTTATCAACCTAAAACTTTTAACTGTTTCTCTCCACAGATGCTCCCTGGCCTGATGAATATTTTCAGCATTTTCTGTTTTGAAGTCAATTACGATTTGCTTTTTAATAAATTTGTGCTGGTGGTCATATTTTAAAATAAATAAATTTAGAGTACCCAATTTAGTATTTTTTTCCAATTAAGGGGCAAATTAGTGTGGCCAATTCATCTACCCTGCACAACTTTGGATGGCGGGGGCGAAATCCATGCAGACACGGGGATAATTTGCAAACTCTACACGGACAGTGACCCAGGGCATGGATTCGAACCCAGGTCCTCAGCGCTGCAGTCCCAGTGCTAACCACTGCGCCACCGTGCTGCCCTCTGGTGGTCATATATTAACCCATATTTTTCCAAAAGCCAATTAATTTTGTCCCTGATTAATATCCCTAAATATTTTCTCACCACCAATGTTAGGCTGTCTGGCCTGCAACTGTCGGATTTATACTTTCCTCTTTTTTTAACAGGGGTGTAACATTTGAAATCACCCTGTCCTGTGGCTCTACTCTGATATATATATGCTAACATCGACAGTACTATCGATTGGTACTTACACAGTAAGAATCTGCTTAGTTTAGGTTCTAGTAGGACATCTCAGCTCCTGACATCATTACAGCCTAGGTCCAAACATGGACAAAAAACTGAACTCACAGGGCTGATCTATCCAATGCCAGGGGGGTGGGTACCGTATGGGTAGTATGGCAGGGGGGTGGGTACCGGAGCAATAGGTCAGAAGGTGAAAATATTGAGGGAGAACTAGGGAATAGGTCCAGTATGGCTCTGAGGAAGAGCGGACAGTGAAATGTTGCTGAAAACAGCGGGACTGGGGACTTCCGGTTGCGGCTATGCCTAGGTAGGTCGCACGTTCGGCAGCTCCCGCCGAGACGGATTTTTGGGCTCTCTAGAGGAGCCCCAACAGCAATTGTTCGACGGCTTCCCGTGTGGGAAGGTGACAGCAAGGTCCCCCCCGGCAGTATATGGATTGGACCAGGAGTGGAGCGGTGAAAAAAGTGATCTTGGAGCAGCGAAAAGTGAGAGGGAGGAAAAACAAGATGGCGGCGGGTGGAGACCAAGCAGCATGGGCGCAGTGGTCACAGGCGCAGCAGGGGTTTCTTAGACGCTGCTTTGAGGAGCTGAAGACCGAAATGCTGGCGCCAATGAAGGTGGCGATTGAAAAGCTAGTGGAGACCCAGAATGCCCAAGGGGCAGCGATTCGAGAGGTGCGGCAAAAAGCCTCGGAGAACGAGGACGAGATCTTGGGTCTGGCAGTGAAGGTGGAGGCGCACGAGGTGCTGCACAAGAGGTGGGCGGAAAGATTTGAGGACCTGGAGAATAGGTCGAGGAGGAAGAATCTTCGGATTCTGGGTCTCCCTGAGGGAGTGGAGGGGCCCAATGTCGGGGCATATGTGAGCATGATGCTCAATTCGCTGATGGGCGCGGGAGCCTTCCTGAGGCCTCTGGAGCTGGATGGGGCTCACCGGGTCCTGGCAAGGAGACCCAAGGCCAACGAGCCGCCAAGGGCTGTAGTGGTGTGGTTTCACCGCTTTATGGACAGAGAGTGTGTCCTGAGATGGGCCAAGAAGGAACGGAGCAGTAGGTGGGAGAATACGGAGATCCGAATCTACCAGGACTGGAGTGTAGAGGTGGCTAAGAAAAGAGCTGGTTTTAATCGGGCCAAGGCGGTGCTCCATTGAAAGGGGGTGAAGTTCGGTATGCTGCAGCCAGCGCGACTGTGGGTCACGTTCCAGGATCGACACCACTACTTCGAAACGCCTGATGAGGCATGGAGCTTTATACGGACTGAAAAGTTGGACTCAGACTGAGGGTTTGGTGTGGGGGATGTTTGCTGTGTTTGCTATGTTTGGGGAATGTTCTTTTTGTTAGGGTGCTGGGTGGGGATGGGTGAAGGGATTTGATGGGGAGACTGTGGGAGAGTGTGTGCGTCGGTTCTGGAGGCTGGAGGGGCAGACCCCCACGAGGGAAGAGGGGGAGGGGAGGCCCGGGGAGGGGAATTGGGGTAAGGCCGCAAAAGGAGCTCCGCCAGAGGGGGCGGAGCGTCCCAGGAAATGCACGGGCTTTTTCCCGCATTAGAGAAGGACGGGGATGGGAGGGGGGGCGGCTGCGGGGGGGGGGGGGGGGGGGAGGCGCACACTGACTGCCAGGGAGGGGGAGGGGGGATTCTCACACTGGAGGGGGTCGATGGAATGGCGGGAGAGGCCGGGGTCAGCAGGAGTCAGCTGACTTACGGGAGTGGTATGGGGGGAGCAAAAGGGCTAGATGTGGATCTAGCGGGGGGGGAGGGGGAGGGGGAGGGTAAAGGGGGGGGATAGAGTTGCTGCTGCATTGGCCAAAGGGGAGCCGGAAGTAGGAGAGGTGGTCGGGGCGGGGGTCCGCCGTCTGGGGGATTGGAGGGTGCGGGAGGCGCGGGCACGTGACTGGCCTAGAAAAGGAGATGGCTAGTCGGCGGGGAGGGAGGGGGGCGAGCAGCCCCCCAATCCGGCTGATAACTTGGAATGTGAGGGGCCTGAACGGGCCGGTCAAGAGGGCCCGGGTGTTCGCGCACTTAAAGGGGCTGAAGGCAGACGTGGTTATGTTTCAGGAGACGCATTTGAAGGTGGCAGATCAGGTTAAGCTGAGAAAGGGATGGGTAGGACATGTGTTCCATTCGGGACTGGATGCGAAGAACAGAGGGGTTGCATTACAAGTGGGGAAGCGGGTGTCGTTTGAGGCAATGAATATTGTAGTGGATAGTGGAGGTCGACATGTGATGGTGAGCGGTAGGCTGCAGGGGGTGTAAGTGATACTGGTAAATGTATATGCTCCGAATTGGGATGATGCCGGATTTATGAAGCGCATGCTGTGTCGGATTCCGGACCTGGAGGCAGGAAGCTTGATAATGGGGGGCGGATTTCAACACGGTGCTGGACCCAGCATTGGATCGCTCCAGGTCCAGGACGGGTAAGAGGCCGGCTGCGGCCAAGGTGCTTCGGGGATTTATGGACCAGATGGGAGGAGTGGATCCATGGAGGTTTGTCAGGTCCCAGGCCAGGGAATTTCCATTATTTTCCCACATCCATAGAGCCTACTCCCAGTTAGATTATTTTGTTCTGAGCAGGGCGCTAATCCCGAAAGTGGAGGACACGGAGTACTCGGCCATAGCCATCTCAGACCACGCCCCGCACTGGATGGAGCTGGAGTTGGGGGAGGAGAGGGACCAGCGCCCGTTATGGTGCCTGGATGTGGGACTGTTGGTGGATGAGGAGGTGTGTGGGCGGTTGCGGGGGTGCATTGAGAGATATTTGGAGGCCAACAACAATGGGGAGGTGCAGGTGGGGGTAGTATGGGAGGCGCTGAAGGTAGTGGTTAGTGGAGAGCTCAAATTGAAAGTAATTTAGTGAATAATCAGCCGGTTTTGCCTTCTTAGCAGTATTTCAGGTGTTTAATTGACTTCTGAATGCAATTCACAACTGATTTATAGGATATGCTGCTGTTTTCCATTCATTGGCTTACTGATAGTGTAGAATAGAATTCCAACAGTTTTGTTCGCAAGCTGAAACCAATATTGTGGGTGAAACATCAGGATTAAATTCTTCCTGAAACTTCTAGTACACCACAGCTTTTCCACAATTAGCAAGTAGCAGCAATTTTCAGCTATATAGTTTAATAATTGCTAGTATGAGACATTAAAAGTCCTTTATTTTCGAACTTTATTAATTATGTTTCATGTTACTATTACCGCATGCTTGCCTGCTACAAGTAAATGGTAAAATCTGTGGAAGCAGAGGACTTATGAGTTTTGCAGTTTTTCAAACATTGTACGCTGTGGTTCGACCAGTTATGGGTCGAGTATTCGCTCAATGGGCGCAAAAGGGAAATTGTGCTGTTATCTGACTAGGGTAAAGTTGTGCTCACATTTCTGTGCAAATTAATTGACATAAGCCCAGATGTAAAATCTCTGATGAATCGGCGCAACCAATGAATTGAAACTGGAATCGAGTCTATGAAACCCCAAGCTGTGAGAGTGGGTTGTATAAAAGCTGAAGAATACAAATTTCCCTTCCAGAGTGAGGCTGGTGACTACAAGGTAAACAGTACTTGTCTCCCAGTCCTGCAAACCTTTGCAGTAATTATTTTAAATCGCTCTGTAGACTGTCGAAAGTACTTCTAAAATGTCCCTCGCTGCAGATGGCTGTTAGCAAGAATGATTGCCTCTAAGGCCTTCAGTTTTGCAGAGAAGGCCTTCAGGCCCTCAGTTTGAAGAAGAAATACGAGCGAAGCAGGGCACAATGGAGTCCTGGGGTTGTTCACCTTATCAGTGTAGTGAGATAGCGTGCAAGGCTGGGCTGCATGCTTCCACTCAAAGGGCGCAATTCTGCAGGCTCCAGTTAAAGTCTGCTGAAAGACCCGTTTAGCAGTGTGTTCCTCGGCCTCTGCTATTCAAAGGCACTTGGCCTTTTTGTTTGGCCTTGGCAAGGTACTCCCCGTCGAGGCCACTCTTTAAGTCATTTCCCGCACCGAGAGATCAGCTGACCAGTTCAGGAAGACTACTCACAGAGCGGGGCACCATTTTTAAAGGCAACCCCAATCTTTTGACCGCCCTCTGTGCTCCCACCATGGCTTCAGGGCCTCTACTTCACCCAAAATACACCTTCTGGGGTCCTCGATCCCCCCTCACCCCACCTCTTATGGTCAAGGACCACCCTGGACTTAACCCCTGGCATGAGCAACCTGGCACCTTGGCACTGCCAGTCTGACACCCTGGAAGTGCCCCTGCCAGCCTCGCAGTGCCAGGGTGACCAGGTGCCAGTGCCAAGGTGCCAGAGTGGAAATGCCCAGGTGCCAGTGGGAGTACCAGGATATTACCCTGCCCAGTGCCCAACCATCTGGGGGCTTCAGATCCAAAGCGAGATGCCTGCTCCAAGGTGCCATCACGACTAGTTGTCTTTGCGAACCACTACCAAACGCCGCCCGGTTGAAGCCACGCTGGTGAGGCCGGTGAAAACGGGCACTGAGTGAATTTAGCGAGCGCATATTTAAATATGCATGCCTGGATCTCGCCCAGCGAGAGTGAGATCCAGATCGTGCCGTGAGATTCCATTGAATCTCGCACGACATTTTGAACATCGCGATTCTTGATCCAGGCCTCTTGCGAGATTCAACAGCCTCACCCCGGTACCAAGTTGGGTGCGACGAGGCTGCTACATCGTGCCCAAGGTCTCTACCCTGGGGTGCAGGTATCAGTATTCCTGAATCACGAGCAGCTGGCTGTAACAATCAATGAGGCACCAGCCCATGGTTCATTAAACTGGCATCCTCCTACCATACCTCAAGAAGCTGCGCTGTCCCTGGCAGCTGGTAAACAGTGCAGGGATGGGGTAGGTGGTAGAAAAGCTCAAATGGGGGCCAATCAAGGTACCATGAGGCAGGAAGCGGAATCTTGTGCCTGTCTCTCCTACCTTCACCTGCTCTGCCTTCATATTGAATCAGGGTTGTCCGGTGGTGGGAAGGTTGTGGGGAAAAGCTGCAAAGCTGGAAGATAGTTGCTAAAGTTTAATACAGTTTTTGTAACATGTTCAACTTTTGTAATATTTTGCATTCTTGCCCTTGTTTAAATATTAATTTTTAATACAGTCTGCACAATTTTCAAATGGTTTCTATTATTTGATCTTCAAAATGCTACATTAATGTTTTGTGGTTACAGAAAAATTTACATTTTGAAAACTGCAGAAGAATTCAAATTTGCCGCATAAATTTCTTGTGACAAATCTTTTTGAATTTGAACAGATCTGACTTTCAGTCTTCTGTTCACTGACCCATGAGGAAGGTGACTCATTGTGTGAAAGATAATACCATAGGCCATACACTGATAACCTATTGGGTGCTTGCCATCTGCAGGGATTCACCATCCCTCTGTTCTCGGTCATATGGTGCCTGATCTTCAGTCAGTTTCTGTTCCTTTCCAGAAATGTCAAGATTGGATTCTATGATCTATGATTGAAATATTTTTTGATTTGGTTTGATTTGATTTATTATTGTCACATGTATTAGTATACAGTGAAAAGTATTGTTTCTTGCATGCTATACAAATAATGCATACCGTACATAAGGAAGGAAGGAGAGACTGCAGAATATAATGTGACAGTTATAGCAAGGTGTAGAGAAAAGATCAACTTAATACGAGGTAGGTCCATTCAAAAGTCTGATGGCAGTCGGGAAGAAGCTGTTCTTGAGTCGGTTGGTACGTGACCTCAAACTTTTGTATCTTTCCTGACGGAAGAAGGTGGAAGAGAGTATGTCTGGGGTGTGTAGGGTCCTTAATTATGCCGGCTGCCTTTCTGAGGCAGTGGGAATTGTAGACAGAGTCGATGGATGGGAGGCTGGTTTGCATGATGGACTGGGCTACATTCACGACCTTTTGTAGTTTCCTGCGGTCTTGGGCAGAGCAGGCTCCATACCAAGCTGTGATACAACCAGAAAGAATGCTTTCCATGGTGCATCTGTAAAAGTTGGCGAGGGCCGTAGCTGGCATGCCAAATTTCCTTATTCTTCTGAGAAAGTAGAGTCATTGGTGGGCTTTCTTAACTATAGTCTCGGCATGGGGGGACCAGGATAGGCTGTTAGTGATCTGTACACCTAAAAACGTGAAGCTCTCGACCTTTTCTACATTGTTCCCATTGATGTAGAGAGGGACATGTTCTCCACTACGCTTCCTGAAGTCGATGACAATCTCCTTTGTTTTGTTGACATTGAGGGAGAGATTATTGTCATCGCACCAGTTCACCAGATTCTCTATCTCATTCCTGTACTCTGTCTCGTCATTGTTTGAAATCCGACCCATTACGGTGGTCGTCATCAGCAAATTTGAAAACCGAGTTGGAGAGGAATTTGGCCACACAGTCATCGGTGTATAAGAGGTATAGTAGGGGGCTGAGGATACAGCCTTTTGGGGCACCTGTGTTGAGGATGATCGTGGAGGAGGTGTTGTTGCCTAACTTTACTGATTGTGGCCTGTGGGTTAGAAAGTTTAGGATCCAGTCACAGAGGGAGGAGCCGAGGCCAAGGTCATGGAGTTTGGAGATGAATTTCGTAGGAATGATGATGTTGAAGGCTGAGCTGTAGTCGATAAATAGGAGTCTGACATAGGTGTCTTTGTTATCTAGGTGTCTGCGAATACCCCCGCCAGCTGATCCGTGCAAGACCTGAGTGCTCGTCCGGGTACCCCATCCGGGCCAGTGGCTGTCCGTCGGTTAACCTTCGAGAAGGCTGCTCTGACGTGGTGATCTCAGATACAAGTTCATCTGAGGCTTCTGGGGTGGAGGGCTCGCTCTCGCTGACCTCTTGCTCAAAGCGGGCATAGAATGCATTGAGTGCATCAGGGAGGGGTGCGTTGGAGCCGACGATTTTACATGCCTTCATCTTGCAGCCCGTTATGTCTTGCAGATCTTGCCATAGACGGCGGGGATCTGTGTGCCTAGCCTGGGACTCAAGCTTGGTCTGGTACTGTATTTTGGCACCTTTAGATCATACCTGGCTTTCTTATAGAGGTCAGGGTCGCTTGACTTGAAAGCCTCGGACCTAGACTTCAGCAAGCAGTGGATATCCCTGTTCATCCAGGGTTTCCGGTTGGGAAACACGCGGATTTGCTTCTTTGGCACATAGTCTTCTACACACTTACTAATGAAGTCAGTTATTGTAGTGGCGTACTCGTGCAGGCTGGTCGCAGAGTTTTTAAATACTGACCAGTCCACTGACTCTAAGCAGTCCCATAGGAGATCATCCGATTCCTCAGACCAACAATGCACGGCTTTCTTTGACGGATTCTCCTGCTTCAGTTTTTGCTTATAAGCCGGGAGCAGGAGCACAGCCTTGTGGTCAGATTTGCAAAGTGTGGGCGGGCGATAGAGCGGTAGGCATGTTTGATATTTGTGTAGCAGTGGTCCAGGATGTTTGGCCTCTGGTGGAACAGGTGACGTGTTGGTGGTAACTTGGTAGTACGCTCTTGAGCTTGGCCTGATTGAAGTCCACACTACAATGAACAAGGCCTCGGGATGTTTCGTTTCAAGGCTATTTGTGGTGGTGAATATTTTGTCCAGTGCGATTTTCACGTTCGCATGGGATGGGATGTAAACTGCCGTCAGGATAACAGAGCTGAACTCCCGCGGAAGGTAGTAGGGGCGGCATTTTAGCATCAGGTATTCGAGGTCCGGGGAGCAGAAACTCACCAGTGTTGCCACATCTAGGCACCAGGAGGTGTTGATTGGGAGGCAGACCCCACCTCCCCTTGCCTTGCCTGAGGCCGCCGTATGGTCCATTTGGTGTATTGAGAAGCCCACTCATTGTAAGGCAGTCTGGTGAAGCAGGAGTGAGCCATGTCTCCGTGAAACAGAGGACACAGCAGTCCCTTAGTTCTCTTTAAAAAGTGAGTCTGGCTTTCAGTTTGTCTAGCTTTGACAAGGGGAAGTTGTGCAGGGTGCAACAAATCACTACAATCTTAGCTGCACTCTCTGGAGAATATATAGGCACCTACCTGGGCACCTTAAGCGACTGTTCATTGTCCCTATTGTTCTCTCAATAGGCTGCCTGGTGGACACATGTGTCTCATTGTACATCTCCTCTGCCTTGGTCTGTACCTCTCAAAATGGTGTCAGGAGCCATGGCAGCAGTGATTGTGCTTTGTCAGCAATAAGCCATCCATTCACTGATTCATTTTCACTGAACATATGGGCTATTAATATAGAATTTTGCACATTGAAATGTTTGCAGGCTCTGCATTAACATGCCAGATGCGTAGCCATTCCACGCAGGTAATTGGCACATTAATGGAGTAGAATCTCTTTGTGTTTGTGCATTACCAAGGTAAACCTTCAGTGCCCCATGAATCCCTCCAAACACCTTAGGTGACCATTCACACTTTATAAACTCTCCAGTCCGATGAAGCCAAACATTGCATGTTGGTGACCCCAGACACAATCCCAGGTTTCCCGTGGTTGCCCTGAATGATTTTTTATTTATTCAAAAGATGTGGATATCACTAGCTCGGCAAATATTTATTGTCCTTGAGAAGGTGATGGTAAGCTGTCTTCTTCAACACTGCAGTCCATATGATGCAGATACACCCACAGTGCAATTAGGGAGTGAGGTTCTGGATTTTGATCCAACGAACAGTGATATATTTCCAAGACAGGATGGTGAAAAACTTGGTGGAGAACTTCCAAGTGGTGGTGTTCCCATTTGTCTGTTGCCCTTGTCCTTCTGTATGATAGTGGTTGTGGGTTTGGAAGGTGCTGTCTAAGGAGGCTTGGTGGGTTCCTGCAGTGCATCTTGTAGAAAGTATACACTTCTGGCACTGTGCGTCAGTGGTGGAGGAAACATGTCTTTGCGGATGGGGTACTAATCAAGTGGCTGCTTTGTCCCGGATGGTGTCAAGCATCTTGAATGTTGTTGGAGCTGCACTCGCCCAGGCAAGTGAAGAGTATTTAATCACACTTCTGACTTGTGCCTTGTAGATGATGGATAGACTTTGGGGTGGGGGGTGGGGGTGGGGGTGGGGGGGGGGGGGGGCAGTCAGGAGGTTGAGATACTTGTCACAGCATTCTTAGCCTCTGACCTGCACTTGTAGCCAATTTTTTTATATGGCGAGTCCAGTTCATTAATTTTTTTCAATGGTAGCCTCCAGGATGTTGATAGTGAGATATTCAGTAATGGTAATGCCATTGAGCCTCAAAGGGTGGTGGTTAGGTTCTCTCTTGTTGGAGATGGTCATTGCCTGGCACTTGTGTGGCGTGAATGTTATTTACCACTTGTAAGCCAAGCCTACATATTGTCCAGCTCTTGATGAATTTGGTTATGGACTGCTTCTGAATCTGAATGGAGGGAAGATGATCAATGAAACAGCTGAAGATGGTTAGCTCTCGGAGGAACTCCTTTAGTGATTTCCTGGAACTGAGATGACTGACCTCCAATAATCGCAAACATCTTCCTTTGTGCGAGATATACCTCCAACCAGCGGAGAGTTTCTCCCTGATTCCCATTGACCCCAGTTTTGCGAGGGCTTCTTGATGCCACACTCGGTCAAATTGACCCCAGTCAATTTGGGGGCAGCACGTGCTGCCTGGGGGCAGCATCGTGGCATTGTGGATAGCACAATTGCTTCACAGCTCCAGGGTCCCAGGTTCGATTCCGGCTTGGGTCACTGTCTGTGCGGAGTCTGCACATCCTCCCCGTGTGTGCGTGGGTTTCCTCCGGGTGCTCCGGTTTCCTCCCACAGTCCAAAGATGTGCAGGTTAGGTGGATTGGCCATGATAAATTGCCCTTAGTGTTCAAAATTGCCCTTAGTGTTGGGTGGGGTTACTGGGTTATAGGGATAGGGTGGAGGTGTTGACCTTGGGTAGGGTGCTCTTTCCAAGAGCCGGTGCAGACGCGATGGGCTGAATGGCCTCCTTCTGCACTGTAAATTCTATGATAAATACTGCCTTGATGTCAAGGGCCTCTCACTTCACCGATTATCCACACCTGTGGGTTGTTTCGGGCGGTGGCGAAACTCATCTGCCATGTGTAGACTCTGTAACTTGTCTACTGAGGCTAACGATAAGGTTTTCAGCCTCATGGCAGGTAGGGGGAGTTGGAAAAATCCTGGGCTCGGCCCACTTGCCTGGGAAGAAGGTGCCCATTAAGGCAGGATTTTCATTGCTGGGGGCCGGGTGCAATCTGGAGCTGAGCCGAAAAGAAGCGCAGAGGGAGCCACAGGGCTGCTGAGTACTGAGGTAGGCTGTTTAAAAGGCCTGCTGTGGTGCTGTGGGACTTGATACCTATGAAAAAAGATACACAAAGACCCTCCAGCACTCACCCCTCAAGCACCCTTCACCCTCACCCACCACCCCATGCCCAATCCATGCCACCTCATGCCCCCACCTATCCCTTATGTCACTTCATGCCAGATATGCCAATCTCTGTCCTTCTATCCTTTTCCTATGCTATTGCATGCCCCTTATGCCAAGCTCTACTCTTCCACCTACCTGATCACGCCCTACATACCCTATACCAATCTCTGTCCTTCAATTGACTCGCTCATACCCCTCATGCCCGTACACCAAGCTCTGCCTTTCTAGCCACCCCATCAGGCCCTTCATACCCCCTATGCCAGGTTCTGGCACTTCGATGTCTATTGACGCATTGTACACTTTCTTGAAGCAATGAACACCACAGAGTAAAGTTGTATATGTAAAAAGAGGTTTTGAAAAAATGTAATCCAATGATCAATTTTCCTATGCTTGAAAAAATAGTCTGGACAAGCTGATAAAAGTGCCAACCATCCAGGCCCTTTGAAGTTTCAAAGACTACAAACCACAAACTCTTGAAACCACATGACTTATGTCAAGAAGCATTGTGAAATTTCTAATGGTTAATAGGATAGATAAGGTAGTGATGTAAATCATGATGTAACAGTGACATCAGTAGTCATGTACCAGAGGCTCCAGAAAGTGGACGGAGCAGTCCGTACTCCTGAGATACATACTGACTCTGTAACCAATCTTATGTATAGTATGAATGAACCAGTTTGAAGTAGCTACCTGAGTGAGACCAGACTCACTCCAGATAAGATCAGGGTAATCAGTCAAATTATTTATTGTTGACTTATACCACCTCTTGTGGATACAGTGCATTGAAATGTGAACTTATTTTCAACTGCATTGTCGTTGGAGTCCATGATGAAAAGCTATTGTTTTATTTTACAGACAAAGATGGCCTCTCTGTTTATCAAGCAGTTCAATACATGAGGCAGGCTGAACTCAGAGATGAATTGTGCTATAATTCATCACGATACGTGTCATTGATGACTCAATTGGTAGGGTAGGTCCAACAGTGGCAGCCCCACTGATTCAAAAGTCCATCAAAATGGGTGAAAGGGTGGTTAACCCCACAGCAGCCATCTTGAAATGCTTACGCTGTGGCAAAAAGAAACAGCATAGATACCAAGATTGCCCAGCAGAGGGTGCAGAGTGTTTCCAGTGCGGGACGACTGGAAAATTGAAGCATTTTTATTAATCCAACAATTTTAATAGAGGCGGAAGATAAGACAATATTTATGAAATGCCCACCATCAAAGAAATTAGAGATCACGATGGAGGCAAAACTACAGGGTTCCTAGTCGAAACTACTGGTCAGTTATCGTGGAAGTTAAATGCTTGGACACAAACTTTAAAAACGATCCTGGAGCTGGTGTTATGATATTAGCTGATCATCTGGACTGGCTTCAATCAATACCCCTCCATCCATCAGATATTAAGTTGCAAGGTCCAGGTGCAGAAGCCTTCCATTAGAAGGTCAGCTAATGATCACTCTTTACGGCAAGGGGTAACAGATTGTTCATTCTCTCTGTCTTGCCTTCAATCATTGCATTCCTTTGCATTTCCTCAATGAGTGAAGATGTCGGCATACTACTGGGTAGTCTGTGAAAAGTGGAAGATGACCTACAATTGGACATCTGGATGCCTTTCATGGATGAAGTTCCAAAGTTATGTGTACAGGCAATGGACTTTTGTCCTACAACCGCTGGTGAGGTTTGTTTATTGAGAGATGGTTTACTCTCTATCATCAAGACACCATCCAATTGGCTGATATTGAGATTGTGGGTCTCTTAGTTTTTTCAAAGCTAGGCCAGAGGATTTCATAGATTTCATAGAATTTACAATGTAGAAGGAGGCCATTTGGCCCATCGAGTCCGCACCGGCCCTTGGAAAGAGCACCCTACATGAGCTCACATCTCCATCCTATCCCCGTAACCCAGTAACCCCACCCAATATTTTGGAAACTAAGGGCAATTTAGCATGGCCAATCCACCTAACCTGCACATCTTTGGACTGTGGGAGGAATCCGGAGCAGCCGGAGTAAACCCACGTAGACACGGGGAGAACATGCAGACTCTGCACAGACAGTGACGCAAGCCGGGAATCGAATCTGGGAGCTGTGAAGCAACAGTGCGAACCACTGTGCTACCGTGCAGCGGATACAGAAGACACTGCGGCAGACGGTGACAAGAAGATCTTTTGGACCTGGATTGGCTCTTTCCAGAAGAGGGTAATGAGAAAGAAACCAATGCAGCACTGAGTGATCCTTTGGAAGATGAGGTCGTAGAAGTTGGTATGCTATTTGAATCTATTGTTGAACAATATGAAATCTTTGGGGTTTGTTTTGAGGTGTCAGAAAGGTTTACTATCGCAGAGCAGTTTTCAGGGCCGGGAATCTCCCGGAATTAGCGGGATGGCCCGTACCGGCGCCAGTAGCAGGGTGAACCACTCCAGCGTTGGGCCACCCGGAAGTTGTAGAATCCTCCGCACTTCTGGGGGCTAGGCAGACGCTGGAGGGGTTGGCACCGCGCCAACCGGTGCCAAAGGGCCGCCGCCGTCCGGCGCGAGTTGGGCATGCGCAGGACTGCCAGCATGTTCTGGCACATGCGCAGGACCGCCAGTGTGTTTCCTGCGCTTGCGCAGGGGGTTTCTTCTCCGCACCGGCCATGGCGGAGCCTTACAGATCGCAGGCCAGGCCACCGTGGGGGCCTCACCCGGGGCCGGATCCCCCCGCGCCCCCCCCCCCCAGGACTCCGCTAGACGGCCGACAAGCCAGGTCCCGCCGGGATGACCATGTCCATTTCAGGCCGGCAGGACTGGCCAGGAACGGGTGGCCACTCCGCTGATCGGGACCCGGAGAACTGCCAATGGCCCCCAACCGGCACGGCGCGATCCCCGCCCCTGCCTGTAAACCGGCGCCGGAGAATTCAGCAGCCGCCATCGGAGCGGCGGGGCGGGCTTCACTCCGCCCCCCGATGATTCCCCGACCCGGCGGGGAGTTGGAAAATCCGCCCCAGATCTTCATTCCTCTGATGGAATGCCTTGTAAATCACTGGTTAACCACGAAGAGTTGTCCAAGGAGAAGAAAATGCTGAGTCACGCATGCTCCAGTGTCAGTTAGCTTGGGCGAAAGTAACTTGATGGTCATACTTCAGTCTCAACTGAAAATCTTCTTCCCACTGAAGGTGTCCTTCAGCACAGAAGCTGGGACTAAATCTTCAGAGCTGAGGAGCCCTATACAGGAAATTTGTAAAAGACATCCTGATCTCAAAATGATACTCCAAAAACGTTGCACCGTTGGGTGGGTGAATTCCAGGAGCCTGGTGAATTCAACTTAAAACAGATCCTACGGGGTGTAAACCAGATTACGTCGCCGGCTGGGAGAGGGGAGAATCTCAAGTTACACGAATGGCGCCTGCACCAGCTGGGCCGCAGAATCATCCTCAAGATGTCAAACTCAGCTGCGGTTCATTTTGACTGAGCTACGATTGCGTATTTGATTGATGCCATGTGACTTCACTGAAATGATGCGCCTTTTAAAATCTTTAGTAATTTTTCAGAGAAACAAAATAACATTGCAAACCACCCTTGAACAGAATTTGGCATAATGGATCTGGTGGTGGATCAGAGTTAAAGGCTGTCCTGAGGTTGAACTATAATATAAATGTTCTATAAATAGATGCTGGAGTGTAGGCTTCACTCTTGCATCATATGCATAGAAAATAATTGTTGCCTCCCTCTGCCACTCCTGCTGCGTCTTGTAAAAAATTCTGCCGACTGCATTTGGCATCATGCCAAAGCATCTTGAACCAACTTTACATGTGTTTGGAACCTCTTTAAACCAACTATTCGAGCAGCTAAGTGCAGTTTTATTGAAAAACAATCATCAATTATTCTCTTCCTGCCCCTCCAGCAACCATTCCTTTTGGTCCCTGAGCAGACCTGTCTCTTGCGGTCTTTGATTCATCCTTTGGTCTCTCTTCTATCCAGGTGTTACAATTGGTGTTATGCCTTTTGGTTCCCAGAGGTTCAAAATAATCAATTGACTAAAGTGATTAGCAGAAGGATTGGAGGGGACATGAGGAAAACCTTTTTCACCCAGAGGGTGGTGTGCGTCTGGAAGTCACTGGCTAACTTGGTGGTTGAGGCAGAAATGCTCAAATCAAGATACCTGGATCTGCATCTGAAGTGCTGTAACCTGCAAGGTTATGGACTAGGTCCTGGAAAGTGGGATTAGAATGAGAGGCTAGCTTCTTTTCTTGGCCGGCGCAGACACAATGGGCTGAATGGCTTCTTTCGGCACTCTAACTTTTCTGTGATTCAGTGGTTCGATCACGTTTTTAGACACAAAATGCTGGAAATTTCTTTGACTCTATTTCACACATCACATCATGTGCTGTGGACTGACACATTGTTGCTCAGCACCTGATTGCAGTGCAGCTGTGAATGTGGCACCCTTTGTATGCATTTGCATAACAATTAGTTCCTAACATGAAATGAGAAATGAAAATCGCTTATTGTCACGAGGAGGCTTCAATGAAGTTACTGTGAAAAGCCCCTAGTCGCCACATTCACGGTGCCAGTTCGGGGAGGCTGGTACATTTTACAAACAATTTGACAATATAACATCCCCCCTTTTTTAAAAACCAAATGCCTCTATATACTAATAGGGTGATTTTCCACCCCTGTTATTGGGGGAGGGGGGGGGGGGTGAGATCAACAGCGGGAGCAGGAAATCCCACGGGAGGCCCAAAACGTGATTTATGCTGGCGGGATTTCCCATTGCGAGTCTCCACCGCCCTCTGCCATTGACAGAACGGGAATCCCTACATTAAATCGGGATACACATGAGAATACATTAACATCTGATTATCAGGCTGCTATACCGGGTGCGTGAGGGCACACCGATGTGAACCACGATAGGTCTCCCATGGCATGCACCTGGTGAACCAAACCCACCAGAGGAGTTCAGGTGAGTGCATCACACAGCGGAGAGAGGTTCATGCATGGGCACTCAGTGTCCGAGAAGTACCGGGAGCAGTGCCTGGAGGTAGGGCCGATGCGGGTGTTTTGAGGGAAGTTGTTCCTTGTGGGGGGTGGTGTTGCGTGGGGGAGGGGGTGTTTTGTGGTAGGGGGCTGTTACATGTGGAGGGGAGGATGTACTGTCGGGCGAGTGATCCATGGGGGGGAGGGGGGGGGATGGGGGGGATGTTGGAGGAGCCCCGCATTGGTATACAGAACAGTTGTTTTAAAAACCCAAGTTGCTGATGTTGTGGGACCACCCCTTCATTTTTATTCGGATATGAGCCGAGAGACATGGCCTGGAAAGCTGCCATTGGGGCCGATGGCTCGAACACCGTTTTTCCTGCCTGCTTTGCCACTCTGCCAAAAAAATAGATTCTCCGTTTGGGAGACCAAGTCCCCAACCCGGCATGAAAACGGTGGTGTTTTATGCCAGGAAAACTGGTGCAAAATGGCCACCGATTCCCTGCTCTAGGGGGGGCTAGCAGCCAGACAGCGTAGAGCTCCCAGCTCTAGCTGCCAATACGATCTGGAGCGTTGCCGGGTCCGTGGCTGCGCATGCGCACGGTGGCGGCCTGCAGCGTCTGTGCTGAGCTTCATGGTGGACGCAGCCCGCGGACCCGGTCCACACAAATAGTCCCCCACTTTGGCCGGCTCAAGCGCCCCGGACCTCCCCACCCACTGTGTCCCCAGTCCTGAATAATGTCCCCCCTGCCCATGTGCGGAGAGGCCCTCCCCGACTGTGGAGGCGTTGGACTGAGTCCGCAGCCGCCACGCTGAGTTCCCGATGGATGAGACCATGAGAGTCCCACGCCGTCGGGAACTCGGCTGGTCTGGAGTGGAGCATCGTGGGGCAGGCCTGAGGCAATGGCCTGAGGCCGTGGATACGGCCTGTAGCATACTCCTAGAGTACGCTGCTTTTCAAGGGGCGGAGCATCGCAAAGGCAGCACCACCCCCGATTCTGTCGTCATCGGGGATTCCCCGCCCCGTCGCAAAACGCGGTTTTGGCGTCAGGGATCGGGGCATCCAGCCCGGGAAATTTCTGCCCAATATAACTGTTACAATCACAACTGTTTCAAATTAAAAGAAGATTAGTAATTGACTTACATAAATAAATTCAACAGCTTTAAAGGCAATAAGGTGTTTTCCCAAAAAGGTATTATTCATGCTATTGCTTAGATGATGGGATGGTGTTCCTCCATCTTATTGAATTGCCACATTGTATTATTGATGTTGTGTGTGTTGTTCATGGTTTTGTAGGAGTTGTGGTTGCTTTTACTAAAGCTGTGTTACTTTCTGATGATCTGCTGATGTTGAACCATTTGTTGATGATGTCTTGCTGGTTAGTGATGCCGATGGTGTTGTTAATGATCTTTTCTGCATGTTGTTATGACACCTTGAGCTGGTGCACGGTCAATCCCAGCCCCATTTGAACCGGAGTCACAACCCAAGTGAATTAACCAATAATTCTCAGAAAAATACCCAAAGTCTTTGGCCCCTGGCTGCCCAATAAGTACAGTCACCAGGTTTGTAAGTTTAAACACTGTTCATTTGTAATGAAATCTGCAGCTATTTCAACTGATTAGCTATTATATAATTCATAACTCCCTGCTTTAGCTTGCCCCCACCCCCTACACACATACACAAGACATACAGACACAGAGGGAGAGAAAGGGGTAAAACAAAAACTTAAGTAAAAGGGAAAAAGAGTCTTTGTTTCAAATGGGTGTCTCCAGCACCTTACTCCTCTTCAAACTTTCCTTTCAGTTTGAGTTTTTACTATAGGTTCCTTCTCTCTAGTTTCAGGAATACAGCACTCACAGGAGTCAAAGTTGAAATGCTTGGGACTCTGAAAATCATTTCACTGGGACAGGATCCAATCACCACCTGTTACCGGGCAGAGTAAGGCCTTTTGGGCCAATTTGTTAGCCCCTAGTTAATCGATCAAACTGAGTCCCAGCTTGCTCTCTGGTGCCGAAATGTCTGAAGCTCATGTTCAAACGAGCAGAGACTAGCAGAGTGTTCTCTCCTGTAACTTCTGAATTCCTCATTTTCTCTGCTGCTTGACTTAAAGATACATGTCCATTTAATCACCCATGGATCAAAAAATGATAACTGCAAAATAAAATAAAGGGAAAATAAGGGAATAAACAGGAAGGACCCTTACAATGTCCAGCTCAAGTGTAGATTGAATATGGGCTCTGTTTCTTCTCATTTGCTTACTGGTATCAGTCTCAATAATGTATAATCTTGGAGCCTCAACTTCAGCAACGACTTTTGCTGTGTTCTAGGTTTGCATGGCTGGATTCTGATCATATACAGGTTGTCCTTTGAACAACTCAGGCAAGGAATTGGCATGCTTGTTGAAGTCTGATTTCCTTTTGCCTGTGTATCAATGAGATGTTGTCTTCCTTCCACCAAGTGATCAGGAGGAGGTATCTTGCTTGGCCGAGTTGTCTTGTACGTTCTACCATTCAACAACTCAATAGACAATTTCATGATAGCCGAGAGAGATGTAGCTCAGAGTGACAATAAAGCAAGGTTTGGGTCTTTGTCTCTCAGCATTTCGTGAGGGTTTTCTTGCCCATCTAATCCTGTCTTTCTGTTAACCCATGTGTCCTTGGATAATATGCCTCTCGAGATGAATTGGGTTTATCACATATTACTATTTCAGGCATGCCTTGATCAACAAACAGAGCTTGTACTACTGAGATGATTGTTATAGCTGTCAAATCTTTCACCTTTCTGATAAAAAAGAATTTTGAGTAATAGCCTGCTATTATTTTTTTTATTCATTCTCAGGATGTGGGTGTCACTGGCTAGGCCAGCATTTATTGCCCATCCCTAAAGATGAGATGTTGTTATTGATTCTGTGTGAATAAATCAGTTCACACAGTCTGCCATGTCTGGGTGGTACATCAGTAGCTATCATCTACTCTTTCTACTGTATATTTCAGTACTTCTGGCATGCACTGCATTGAGCCACCATTCGTCTGATGCCTTTGTAATTGCCTATCCATTATACAGCTTGCTCACCTCCATTCCGATGTGACCTTCGTGTATCTTATCGAGATGTTCTCTCTGCATTGTTTTGTTCTGAATATGATTATCCTGAATCCAACTAGCAGAACAAATTCTTCCAGTGGGATGTCATCTCTGATAGACCAATGCTGCTGTATTTTGGCTGTTTTGTTGTACCTTATCAGGTAATTGCTGGGTTTACTTGCTGAGAGAGCATCTTCATTTTTGCTGGCCTCATGTCTAATTTGATTCAGTTTTGGTGGTTTCATGTTCACTAGGTGATAGATCTTTATGTCCAGATCATTTATCTCGCATTTCTCACGTGGGGCCAATTGATTTAGGAAATCTGCTAGCAACATTTCTTTTCTTGACTTATATTGCAGATTAAAATTGTAACTCTAAAGCCTCAAGTCTGGCTGGTGGTCTACACAGATGTTTTTCTTGTAGATCTGCTCTAGTGGATGATGATCATTCTTTATTATGAACTTTCTCCCATAGAAATCAGTATTGACTTTCTCACATCCACACATTGGCATATCTGGTCTAAGCTCGTGGCAGAGATTGGATTGGATTGGATTTGTTTATTGTCACGTGTACCGAGGTGCAGTGAAAAGTATTGTTCTGCATACATCTCAGACAGATCATTCCATACATGAAAAGAAAATACATAATAGGGCAAACATAAAATACACAATGTAGATACATAGACACAGGCATTGGGTGAAGCATACAGCAATGTAGCACTATTCAGTAGAAAAGATGTGTGAAGAGATCAGATAAGTCCATCAGAGGGTCATTCAGGAGTCTGATAACAGTGGTGAAGAAGCTGTTTTTGAATCTGTTAGTGCGTGTTCTCAGACTTTTGTTCTCCTGCTCGATAGAAGAAGTTGGAAGAGTGAGTAACCCAGTTGAGAGGGTCTTTGATTATGAGTCCTGCCGGGACGGGACGGGTCATCTGATCCAGTCCACGGGCCTCTGAGGATCTTCAAATCTGCAAGAGAACATGAAGGAGAAAGGTTAGTGATAGTGTTAGTGTTTGAATTAAGTTTTAAGAGATCAGGAGATGTAAGAAGAGGATTCGTGTGACAGAGTTTGCAGAGAGTCGCCACGCTCCGGTGCCGTCTTGCTAGATTTGGATGTGAATGTTATTGGCTTCCCCTCGTGAGCTGGGGCTGTCTCCAGTCCTTTTGTAGAAGTATCTATTTGCAGAGTGACAGGTTCCTCGCTGTTGTTGTATGACATACTTGTCCCCTTACATACAAACTCCTCTCCTGTGACTCTGGCCACTGGTACTTAACATCGTCTCTCATCAGCTTTGGTAGATTTGCTGTGTTTTCTGACATGTGAGACATGAAAGAACTGATGTACTGTATCAAGGACATATATCAACTCTTTCTTGTCTCCTGACTCTTCCATTTCAGAGCTGGCTGTGATTTTCTTCAGGACTTGGATTGACTCTGTCAGGTCTTTGAGCCATTCCGAAAAGTTGGTATTCTGTCACCTTGTCTACATTTAGGTTGATCTCAGCTTTCCTGGTTCTCTCCATGGCATTATATAGATAGTGGTAATGATCTTTTTCATATCCACCATCAATTTGATATCCTCATCTATGGCCACTGCTCTTTTCCACCATCTGTATGTCCAGTCTATTTTCTGCTCACCTTAAATCCAAAAGCTAGACACAGAAATTTGTATGATCCAAAGGGATTGTTGGATGTTGTCAACAGTTAAGATTCCTTGTCAAACTTCACTTGCTATTTCTGGCATCACAGTTACTGAAAACCTTTGCCCTTGCCAGTGTTGGTGATAACACTTCCAGTGTTGGAATAGTGTTGTGATTCCTCCTTATTAACTGAGTGTGAAGGAAACTGAGTGTAAACCTGAGAGTTAAATGAGAGTTTAAACTGCTAATTTTGTTCTTAATTTTTTTTCTGAAACTTTAATCTAGCCTGTAATTTGTAGTAACTGGGAAGTACTGTGGAAGTAGACCAAGTTTCTTTCTTTCCTACAGCTTAGGCAAGGTAAAAACATTCTACTGTGAGAGCTGAGTCGTTAATTAGCCAACTGAACTCTAGTCCCAGTTTAGTTGGCTAAAAGTACAGGGTTAGCGCAGTTTTGGTAAACGGAGTGTAGCTGAAGAAACTGAGTGGAAACCTGACAGTTTGGTGAGTGGGGGAGACGGTGCTTGTTTCCTTCTGCTTTGTCTACCTTTCACAAGCTGTAGATATTGGTTCTTATTCTGGGAAAGGAACCAGCTGTTTGGAACCAGCTCAAGGTGCATGAGTCCAAACGATTATTAAGTAGTTAAGGTCTATTCCAGTCTTAAGATTTAAATTGTATACAAGTTGTAAAGTTAATAAAAAGTATAAAAACACAACATAAGCAAGTGAATAATACAATTAAGTAATTAATTAAAACACATCAAGGATGGCAGGGCAGGTGATGTGTCAAGGCTGCAGCATATAAGAGATCCTGGATGCCAATATGATCCGGGTCAAACACATCTCCAATAAATGTTTATTGTTCGAGGAACTTCAGCTCAGTCATTAAGCTGGAGGCTGAACTGCAGACACTGTGACACATCAGGGAGGAGTTTGACCACGCAGAATAGAGTCTCCTGGTTTGGTGAGTGGTCAGGCAAAGGAAGGTATGATTTTGAGTGAGGCAGGTAAGGGGACCCAGAGAGCAGGAGTGCAGGAGTGTCACCCTCAGCAAATGCCCAATTGGTTTGAGATGCTCTCTAAGCTTGTTTGGATGAGAGTAGTGGATGAGTAAACTGACCATCGCATTGGGGTAGAGGAAGCCATTCAAGTGGTGGGAGCAAAAAGGAACTCAGTGATAGTAAGGGACAGTATAGTGAGGGGGAGTGGCAAGGTGCATGAGTCCAAACGATTGTGCTCTCTGCCAGTGCCAGGGTTCAGGACATCTGCTCAGGGTTGGAGAGGAAATTGCAGTAGGAGGGGGAGGATCCAGATGTTGTGGTTTCTGTGGAGACCAAGGAGATAGGTAGACTAAGGAAAGAAATTTGGCAGAGAGAGTGTGAGGAGTTCGGCACTAAATTAAAAAGCAGAACTCAAAGGTTGAAATCTCTGGATTATTACCTGAACTGCATGCAAATTGGCATTGGGTAAATAAAATTAGAGTCCTGAATGCGTGGTTCAAAGATAATATGGGAGAAGTGGGTTCCAATTTGTGGGGCACTGACACCAGTATTGGGAAAGTGGGGGCTGTACTTTTGGGACAGTTTACATCTGAACCGTGCTGGGACCATTGTTCTTGCAAAGTCGCGAGGATTTTAAGCTAAATAATGGAGGAAAGGGATCAAATGTGGAAAGATGTGAGGCAGGATTTTTTGTTTGTTGACGTCGAAATCGCAAAACGTAATTGGAGGGAGAATAGGTTGCGACACCAAAATCGCGGAGGGTGCCGATTTGACGCTAAATTGCTATTCTCCATCACCTCGACTGCGGCGCCAATGCGTACTGGAACGCACGTACAGTAAACACCATTTGCATGTTATTAGGGGGTTCGACCCAGTATTCTCGGGGGCTCTGTGATTCTCCTCCCCCGATGGGCCGAGTTCCCAACGGCACGGTTCACTTGTGCTTTCAAACATCGTGAAACCGGCGTCGTGGCTGATGAGGGAGAGAGAGGAGGTAGGACATGGAGAGTAGCGAATGTGGGCTGCCGGGCCGGACACTGGCGGGTTGGCTGGGATGGGGGGGCAGCCCTGCCAAGGCCGGGGGAGGGGAGGGAACAGGCAGAGTGGCCGGGATGACCCCCATGGGATTGGGGCATTGCCCAGGTACTGACTGCCATTACCACGGCCATTTTGCTGCGCATCCAATGACCACCCACTTTGGCTCCTGGTTCTGCAAAATGACACCGGCCGTAAGGGTGGACCCACTCTCGCAGCACCCTCCACAACACCCCCCGCCCGCCACACACGCCCCTACCCAGCTGCCTGGCGATTCTTGCCTCAACCTGATGTACATCAGCAGCTGTGTGGTGCTCACCAGATTGTGCCCCAGAAGCCTGACCACTAACATTTCCCACCGAGGAGTGTGTATCTGCGCTGGTGGAGGATGGGGATGACAACTGTGACGGCTCGATTGTTTCTTCCTTGGAGATATCCCCTGGGAGTCAGGAGAGGGGGCCACCCAGGATCGACCGTCGCCATCGGCTGGAGGACCTGCGGGAGAATGGACATGTGGTCGGTGGGAGGGATGGGTCAGTCAGTAAGGCAATAACAACTCACATTTGACAGGTCCTCCGGGTGGAGCCCGGTTGTTCCTCACCTCTGCACCACCTGCCAGCCTCCACGTGGGTGACCGCCCTGTCCTCGGCCACCCCAGTCACCTCGAGGGCCCACTCCGAGGACATGAGAATTCTTAAGTCTGGCACTCCACCGCCAATCTGGGCCCTCACCTGGTAATTGTGGGAGTGCTTTTCCTGAGGAGACACAGAGAGGGCATCGTTAGCCACATGCTTGGTTCACAGTGGTTGGGGGGGGGGGTTGGTGTGAAGGAAGCATTGGGGAGTGGTTGCACTGGCTGCCCTATGACAGTCCCTCCTGGACCATTGGGCAATCAGGACATCTCTCCTGGCTTCCACTGCATCTAGGAGCCTCCCCTAATCTGCATCGCCGAATCTTGGGGCCGGTCTCCTGGGCGCCATTGTTGCGAGCTGGCTGGGGTTGGCTGAGCGAGTGCTATTTAACTGCTGCCCGACCTTGTTAGCGGGTGCTGGCGAGCGCGGTGCCGGTGAATTGGTTGGCCAGCCTTCATTTGTGGCGAGAAGCCCTTGAGGCCTCGTAAAGTGGATCAATTAATGTTGAATTGCATTGCCGGCCTCGCTGGACCGAGCGCCTGGAAGCTCGCGGCAGTTCCCGCTCACTACCACACTGAGAAATCATTCCGGAGAATCGTGTCCATAGTCTCCCAAATGAAGAATCTAGCCCCTACCTCTCCATTTGTTTTGTACCAAAATGGATTATTTCTCATTTCTCTGCACTGAACTTCATCTGCCACCGTCCATTCATCCACCTCCACCCGTCCGTTCCACAAACTTGTCTTTTGTCCTTTTGAAGTTCTACACTGTCCTCCTCACAGTTCACAATGCTTCCGGGGTTTGACTCTTTCTGGTTTTACTCTTTTTACCTGAAATGTTTGCTTTTTATTTTACTTCTGGCTGATGCTCACTTTTAACAGTTGCTTCCCATGGGCCTTTTACTTTTAACTTAACTCGCTGAGGTGCTTTCTTCTTGCTACATTTGTTTCAGCCGAGATGCTCTGTATAATTTTCTTTTCCATTGTGATCTCCTTTTGGTTCTTTCAGTTGATCTCCCAGATGCTCCACACTGTGCCACGCCAAGCCAAAGGCTTTCACCCATAAAACCATCGGGACAGTTCGTGTGGTTAGGGAGGTTAGGAAAATATTTTTTGGGAGGGTAGAAGGTAGGAATATTCCACCAGCCACCAATGGAAGCAAATTCCATAAGCTCCCCTCCCGCCTGCAAAAGAAAACACTGTTCCAGTGAAAATTCTGTTCTAGTGAGGGCAGAAGGTTAAACAAATGCCTCATAACATTACATAACACCCAGTTTAATGTGAGTAGTTTGTTTTGAAGATGAGGAATGTGTGTACATACAATGATTAATAGCTAGTTTTAATCCCACAAATTGTTTGAAGCTTTGATGTGGATGACTTAATGTTGCTGCACGAAAATATCCTTGTAACTAATGGGAAAATACTTCAGGTGCACCGCTGTTGTGGTTTCTTCACTCGGAAGCTAATCCACAGCTACGAGACAGTGGTGATCACACACGCAACATCCTCTGCATTCAGACACTATGTAAGCCTGGACTGACTGTGTTGAGCTAAACAGGTAATTACATAAAGGTCTGGAAATGGCAAGCATTTCTTCAAAGCTTTCTTTTGCTGTTCTTTGGAACAAAGAAGATTCTTCTGGAGATAGCTTGCTGCCTTTGGATTCTATGGACACAAGATTGGGTTCTGTATTGCCTGTAATTTTAGCTCAACAAATGTGGTCTTAGCACCAAAATGGAATCCACGCAATGCGCACATACTTCTGGCATGTCCCACAACTTTGGCCATCTTGGTGAGGGCATTAAGGCAGGTTATGGGAATGTGCACTAGAAGAATGGTGAGGAGGCACATCATGATGTCAGTCAGCATGTTATGCTGATTTGATATCAGCGCTGTCATTTTTGACCTCACCGCTCCAGCTAATGGCCTCTATTAAACACACAAAGTTAAACATAAGTTCAGCAGCAGGAAGGAATCCCACAAGCACTTTTTAAAGGGATCATCAGCAACTTGTAGATTAATGTCTATTGGCTCTGGACTAGGTGGTTTTCTAGAGCTGGTTAAAGTTGAAGTCGACAGGGCGTGGTTCTGCATGCAAAAAAAACCTTTGTTGTAACTTCAAGATTACATGTCAGACCACTTGCTCCCATACACGGGTGCTATAGTTACCAATCCTCTTGGGCTGTGGCCTGAGCAGCAAAGAGGACAAGTCGTTCACAGAGGGAATAAGGGCTATCAACAGGAGACCTTATCGACTTAGGGACTTCTGGAAGCATTTCTCTTGCCTCTATTTAAGCCTGTGTGTGCATTATCTGCGCTTCATGAAGGAAGTGTTCACAAAACTTTGGCACCTCTTATATCAGAGCAGGGCAAGACAGTGCAACCAGTGGCTGTGGAGATGACTGTGACCTCTGCATTGGGATCTTCCAGGCAGTAGCAGCAGTCTTCTGGAACCAGTTTGTCTCCCAATTTGTCATCCATGGCTGTATCAGTAAGATAACTGACTCTCTTCATGCCAGGAGATTGGAGTTCATTGTGTTCTCTCGGATTTTACCAGATAGCACCTTTCCCAAGGTGCTAAGTGTCAATGACTACACAAATGTGGCTTTGCAGGTGTTGTTGATGTGCAAAAACGGTCAACATATCTTGCTGATTAAGGCCAGTTATCCTGACAAGTCATTATGCTTTCATTCTGCACCATCCTGCTGTACCCTCAATATTTGAGCCACCATGTTAAACCACAGGACGACTGTAGGGCAACAAGGGCTATCTGCTTCACCCCTAGTCCATTTGCAACCCAACTGAGCATTTTTGTTCCCATTTTTACCCAACCCTAATTAAGAGTCAACCACACTGCATGGCCTGGAGTCACAATAGGCCAGGTAAGAATGGTAGATTTCCTTAGTAAACCAGCTGGGCTTTGAAGACAATCGACAATGGCCTCATGGTCGTCATTGGACTTTTTTCATTAGACTTAATTCCAGATTTTTATCGAATTCAAATGTCACCATCTTTTGTGGTGGGATTCGAACCAAGGTCAACAGAGAAATACCCAATGTCTCTGAATTAGTCCCTTGCTAATACCACTATGCCACCAACTTTTCCCACATACAATAAGGATCATGCTGTTACATGAGCATCAGGACAGACCATTAGGGTGTTGAAGAAATGGTTCCACTGCTTGAACCACTCTGAAGGCGTGAGTAAGCACTGTGAAGTACTCACTGGTGCAAGGGTCCTGATTTATCATGGTCTGCTCTATACTTCACAGCCTGGCAATCATGTAGGCACAGCCTTTGTCACCAGGGAGAGAACAAATGTTCAGGAGCTGGGGGAGGAGGAAGAGAAGCAAGAGGAAGTGATTCATTTGCAAAGATATGAAATGTGTAAATACATTCACTGGCCCTGACCACTCGTGTAATGTTTTTGTGGCTTTACATCTAGCTTCTCGAAGGTAGACTGCTGGCATTATCATCAACAGCTACCTGCTCCTGCTGCCTTTCTCGTGCCTGTGCAGAGGCCCTCCTGGATCTCAGAAAAAGACTTGCCTCCTCCTGTCCACCTCTTGCACCATCAGAACATAAGAAATAAGTGCAGCGTAAGATATTTGTCCACTCAGTCCTGCTCCACCTTTCAATAACCTTAGCTTCACTTTCCTACCTCTCCTCCATAACCCTTAACTTCCTTGTGATCAAAGATTTGACAAACTCGGTTGTGAATATATTCAATGACCGAGCCTCCGCTGCTCTCTGGGGCAAAGAATTCCAAATGACTTGCTGAGAGAAGAAATTGCTCCTAGTTTCTGTCTCAAATGAGAGACCCCTTATTTTGAAATGGTGACCCCTAGTTCTAGAACCCTCCATGAGTGGAAATATTCACTCAGCAAGGTGTGAAACCCCGGCAGAATCTTTGATGTTTCGATAAGATCACCTCTCATTATTCTAAACTCCAGTGAGTATCAGCCCAATTTGCTCAACTTTACCCATTGGATAAACCCTTTGTCCCAGGAATCAGTCTCAATAACCTTCTCAGAACTGCCTTCAGTACAAGTCTATCCATCCTTTAGTACTGAGACCAAAACTGTACACAGTACTCCAGGTCCTCCAAGCCCTTTAGTGCTCCAGTGGAGAATCTTGGAGCATGTTCTCTGGCCTGCTGCACCATTTCACTCCTCATTTTTCTTACAGGCTCTTCTGTAACCAGTTCCAGCAGCTGCCGCAGCCAGAGTGCATCCTACCTTTAAGAAGCTGACTTAAAGCTGTGCAGGCCCTTTAAGTGGTGCCAGCTAGCACAAACCTGGGCCCCCTGCTGAGGCCATGTAGCTACTGCATTGCATGCTGAACACTGGGCTGCATGCCACTATTATTTAAATTAGCAGACAGCACGATATTTGCATTATGATCTTGATGCCCATTTCCCGACCAAATCCAGTTCTTCCTCCTATCCATTGCAAAATATAACATTGGACAGGGTTTGATCTTCATGTAAGCAATTGTATTTACTGTCATTATTAACGTGACCCTAATCACATGCACAGCCAATGACATACATACAAACATATCCACTCACTCACACACATTGGTAAATAGGCAACTGTGTATTCATGACATCAAAAACAGGAAGAAACATTTCAATTTGTTTGAGACAATAAGAAAGCTGATATGATTATTTTCCAATGCAAGCATTGCTGTGTGTAAAATCTCTGATAGATTATGCACTGGAACAACACAAGCAGTTCCTGATTGCAATACTTTACTCTCCAGCATCAACACTGTTCACTTGATATCAGTAAGGTCTTTAAAAAAACCCTGCTGTGCAGCACCAGTTGTGCCGAAGTAAAATGTGTGCTTTAGCTACACGCATGATATAAAGTGAAATGCAAGAGCATTTCTGTCATCCTGTCCTTTCAGCAGGGAATGGACTTATAGGGAATGCAGGTAGATAATTGTTCCCTTTGACCACAGATTGACCATTCAGAATGAGGGATTGTGGAAGGAGTCCTATTGTTGGCACGGTGCTCGCAGGTGTGCCCTCTTCGTTTGCCTGAACTTGCACAGGCACGACATCAATGATGTTAACTGGCTGATACTTTATCAGATACCAATATTGGTAGAGTTGAGAGTTGTTTAGTCCCCAGTGTCCTTCATCCAATTGCCTTAGCTTCCAGTTAAAACTGAGAACAAAGGCAGTCCTCCCTTCTGGAAAATGGCCTCCTGTTGTTAAACAATAACTTGCTTCTAGTTACTCTTCATGCTGTATGTAACCCTCTCTAGGCACAATTGAGACACAGTTGTAACTGAACCAACGCCACACATTCAAACATCTTTGTCAAGCATGAATCTAACTATAGATTTTACCCTTTCAGAGACAGAATCATTAAATTAAACCCACTTAAAGCTATAAAATGTTACCAATCACAAATATAATTCCCTTAAAATTATCATTATTTTCCTAACATTTCACAAACACTCATTATTTTCTGGTTTTAATCACACTAGAGAGGATAATTATAGTCAGAGTATAGAGATAGTGTTAGTGAGTGGGGTTTAATATAATCTACTTGTTTACACTAGGAATAAGTGTCAAACGTTAATTTAAGTAGTGTAAATAAATTTAGCTTTGTTGATAAACATAGCTTCAAGTGTCTTTATGAAAACTACACTTTCCATCCTGAAGTCAACCTCACAAAGATCACCACATGGTACCAGGAAGTGTATTCCTAGATAGTAAGCAGTGAGAATAGAGATAAAATTCAAGACAAGAAGAAAGAAAACACACTGTACCGCTACACAAATCTCAGCATCAGCAAGAAAATGCCGAGAGCAACATGGAAGGTCCAAAGAAACCAGATTATTTCAAAATGTCTGGTAAACTTAGCTTAAATTGGAAGAATGGTAAGCAACAATTTGAAGTTTTTCAATCTGCCTAAGGGCTAGAGTCAGCTCCTGATCGGCATTAAATCATGATCCTCCTAAATCTAGCTGGACCACAAGCTATAGACTTGTTTAATTCATTTAACTTTGAAAATGAAGATGATTAACATTAACCTAGATTTGGTAATTGATTTATTAAGGGCAGCACGGTGGCGCAGTGGTTAGCTCTGGGACTACGGCGCTGAGTACCTGGGTTAGAATCCCTGTCCTGGGTCACTGTCCGTGTGGAGTTTGCACATTCTCACCGTGTCTGCGTGGGTTTCACCCCCACAACCCAAAGATGTGCTGGTTAGGTGGATTGGCCACGCTAAATTGCCTCATAATTGGAAAAAAAAAATTGGGTACTCTAAATTTATCCCCCCCAAAATTGAAAAGTTTAATCAGCATTGTGAGCCTCACATAAATGATAACCTACGTAAAAACTGCTCAGAGAAAAGAAACTAACGTTGCAAGAAACTAAAAATAGATGGTCTGAAATATCGATGCGGGAATGTGTACAAAAATAACCATCGTGGTGGATGGTGTTGAAGCTGAGATACAACTAGAAACTCAGAGCGGTACAGAAGAAGGCCAGTTTGCACAAGCGCACCTGAAAAAAAGCGCGCTTTGGAAAAAGGCCATTTTGCACATGCGCAGTTGAGAAAAAAACACGTTCTGCGCAAGCGTATGACAATGTTGCGCATGCGCACTTGAAAAGAGAGCGCACTCCGGACGACAACCGCTCTGCTCATGAGAACTTTGCACATGGCGGCATGAGTGGGATGACGTGCACGTGTTGTGGCCACGGCCACTCAAGAAATAAATGCCCAGCTTTCGGAAAAAGATGTTTGAAGTGCAACAAACTGATTCATTTTGCATTGCAATGCAGAACATTGATGAAATTTCACCAAACTGCTGAACAAGAGGTTTGCAGCATAAAACAAGAATTTTTTTTTTAACACACCTAAAAATAAAGAGGATAACCTCGATATCATAGAACATGAATTAGATCTGGAATATATATTCTATATGGATATAATTAAATGTGTAGACAAAGGTCCACAGGAAATTTCAGAAGCTGAAAAAATAAACCCAATCACAATTGTTCCAAATCTAGACGAATGGACAATTCCAGTGATGCTGAATGCCACATTAATCTTCTGCAAGCTCATCACTGGAACAAGTGCCAATTTCCTCAGTCTCTCCAATTTGAACCGTCTGAGGGTTCAACCGACAGTTTTTGATCGACAGAAACGGCTGATCGGCAACAGTGGGAATGCGATTAAAAAGCTAGGGGTGTGTGACCTAGAAGCATGGGAGCACAATCAAAGTCACTGATGCACGATCAATTGCAAAAAGACTAAAGTTGGGTACAACTGTGGCTTTATTGCAGTCAGATGCGAGGCCTCCTGCTGCAGCTGGCGAAATGGCAGGGCACTGGAGGTCATGCATATTTATATAGTTCTCCCTGGGTGGAGCCAGCCGGCAGGAGCTACCGGAGAACCTGTAGTGCAGGTCCTACCTTACATCTCCTTTTATAGTGGATCACCACATTCACCCCCTGTTAAAAATGAGTCCGGTGGGGGTGATGTGAAACTAAATACAATTAGTGGAATTATGTACAGTGGTCGGGAAAGAAAAGTCCATGTTGACGGTCCGGAGTCCGTCAAAGGTTCAGCCGGTCCGGTGCTTTGGTGCTTCCTTGGGATCGGCGTAATGGTGGCGGCGAAGTCGGTGCTAGCGGTGGTGGAGGTGGCGCCAGTGGCGGTGGTGGCGGTGCTGATGCTGGCCAGTCATCGGGGAACTCTGGGAGCGGCCGAAAAGGTGAGGGAGGGGCGGTGGTCTGGTGGGGTCAATATTTGCGGCGCGGTGGGAGGTGGGGGGGGCGCATTGGTGGGGGGGAGTGTTGGGGTGGAACCTGACGGTGCCAGGTACCTGAGTGAGACAGTATCTTGGCGGCCGTCGGGGAACTCAACGTAGGCATATTGAGGGTTGGCGTGGAGCAGGTGAACCATGTCCACCAAGGGGTCCGCCTTGTGGAGTCGGACGTGCCTACGGAGAAGGACCGGTCCTGGAGCAGCGAGCCAAGTCGGGAGTGACACACTGGATGTGGACTTCCTGGGGAAGGTAAAAACATGTTCATGGTGTGTTATCAATGGCGCTGCACAATAGTGACCAGATGGAGTGCAGTGCGTCAGGGAGGACCTCCTGCCAGCGAGAGGCTGGGAGGTTCCTGGACCATAGGGCCAGCTGGACGGCCCTCCAAACTATCCCATTCTCCCGTTCTATTTGCCCGTTTCCCCGGGGGTTGCAGCTGATCGTCCTGCTGGAGGCTATACCCCTGCTGAGCAGGAACTGACGCAGCTCATCGCTCATGAATGAGGATCCCCTGTCACTGTGGATGTAGGCGGGGAAACCGAACAAAGCGAAGATGCTGCTGAGGGCTTTGATGACGGTGGTAGACGTCATATCGGGGTATGGGATGGCGAAGGGGAATCTGGAGTACTGATCGACCACACTGAGAATATACGTGTTACGGTCGGTGGAGGGGAGGGGCCCTTTGAAATCCACGCTGAGGCGTTCAAAGGGGTGGGAAGCCTTCACCAGACGCGCACGGTCTGGCCGGTAGAAGTGCGGCTTGCACTCCGCACAGACCTGGCAGTCCCTGGTGACTGTCCTTACTTCCTCGACGGAGTAGGGCAGATTGCGAGCTTTGACCAGATGGTACAATCGGGTGACCCCCGGGTGACAAAGGCTGCCGTGTAGGGCCCGGAGTTGGTCCACTTGTGCGCTGACACATGTACCTCGGGAGAGGGCGTCTGGGGGCTCGTTGAGTTTACCGGGGCTATACAAGATCTCGTAATTATAGGTGGAGAGCTCAATTCTCCACTGCAAGATTTTATCATTTTTGATCTTGCCCCGCTGTGTGTTACTGAACATGAAGGCTACTGACCGTTGGTCCATAAGGAGAGTGAATCTCTTACCGGCCAGGTAATGCCTCCAATGCCGCACAGCTTCAACGATAGCTTGAGCCTCCTTCTCGACGGATGAGTGTCGAATTTCAGAGGCATGAAGGGTGCGGGAAAAGAATGCCACGGGTCTGCCTGCCTGGTTTAGGGTGGCGGCAAGGGTGACGTCTGAAGCGTCGCTTTCTACTTGGAAAGGCAGTGACTCGTCCACTGCGTGCATCCCAGCCTTGGCGATGTCTGCTCTGATGCGGGCGAAAGCATGTTGTGCCACGGCCGCAAGGGGAAATTGGGTGGACTGAATGAGTGGGCGGGCCTTGTCCGCATAGTTTGGGACCCACTGAGCGTAGGAAAAGAACTCCAGGCAGCGTTTGAGGGCTTTGGGGCAGTGGGGGAGGGGAAGTTCCATGAGGGGGCGCATGCGCTCGGGGTCGGGCCCGAGAAGACCATTTTGGACTACATAGCCGAGAATGGCTAACCGGGTCGTGCTGAACACACACTTCTCTTTGTTGTAGATCAGGTTGAGAAGGATGGCAGTGCGGAGGAATTTATCGAGGTTGGCATCGTGATCCTGCTGGTCATGGCTGCAGATGGTGACATTATCTAAGTACGGAAAGGTGGCCCGCAAACCGTACTGGTCGACCATTCGGTCCATCTCTCTTTGGAAGACTGAGACTCCATTTGTGACACCGAAAGGGACCCTGAGGAGTGGTAGAGACGACCGGTCCGACTTCCGGATGAGGAGCTGGTGGTAAGCGGATTTCAGGTCAATTGTTGAGATGACCCGGCACTGCGCAATGTGATTGACCATATCAGATATGCGTGAGAGGGGGTACACGTCGAGTTGCGTGTACCGATTGATGGTCTGGCTGTAGTCCACGACCATCCTGTGTTTCTCCCCAGTTTTAACCACTTCCACTTGGGCTCTCCAGGGGCTGTTGCTGGCCTCGAGTGGGATGCGGATGCTAGGGGGATCCTTTGATTGGCCGGGTGGACCGCGAGGGAGCAGCACCTTACCGTATCTGGGTGAACGAAGCTTTTGGTTCTCCCGGAGTCCAGCAGGCACGAGGTCGCGTGGCCGTTGATTTCAACCGTCGTCGACACGGTGGCCAGGTTGTGCGGGCGAGATTGGTCCAGCGTCATCGAAGCGAGCTGCGGGTAGCCATCGGATGGCGAGCGGGTGCGGTTCCAATGTCGAGATGTCCGGGGACCCTGTGGGGAACAAGATGGCGGCGCCCATGGTGCACACATTGCGGTGTCGGGACAAGATGGCGGCGCCCATGGTGCGCACATTGTGGGGTCGAACAAGATGGCGGCGCCCATTGGTCGCACATGGACCCGGGAGGAGAAGATGGCGGCTCCCATTGTGCGTCTGACATGGGGGAGGGGGCAATAGTGGGCGCGATCGCAGCGACTGTGCGGGCCTGGCACACAGCCGCAAAGTGGCCCTTTTTACTGCAGGCTTTACAAACTGCAGTGCGGGCCAGGCAGTGTTGGCGGGGGTGCTTCTGCTGACCGCAGAAGTAGCAGCGGGGACCCCCGGGGTGCACGGATCGGTGTGCGGCGCAGGCATATTGCGAAGGCAGGGCCCCGGCTGAGGAGGTCGGCGGCGGGGTCCAGGAGGGGTAGGAAGGGGTAGAAGGGTGGGCAGCGCGGCGGGAGAGGTACGATTGTACGTTATGGGATGCGACCGTCATGGAGAGCGCCAAGGTTTACGTCTCCGCCAGTTCGAGCGTGGCCCCTTCCAGCAATCGTTCTCGGATGCGGTCCGACGCAATCCCTGTCACGAAGGCATCGCGCATAAGGAGATTTGCGTGTTCGGCGGCCGCGACAGCCTGACAGTCACAGTCCCGGACGAGTGGAATTAGGGCCCGCCAGAAGTCTTCGATGGACTCACCAGGTAGTTGCAAGCGGGCGGCAAGTACATGCCTGGCGAAGAGCGTGTTCGCCTTCTGCGTGTAGTGTTCTTTGAGGAGTTCCATTGCTTTTGTGTAAGTCGTGGCATCTTGGATCAACGGGAACACGCTGGAGCTCAGTCTAAAGTACGTCTTTATCGTCTGAGCCTCCGTTGGCGCGGAGTCCGCCGCGTTGATGTAAGCTTTGAAACATGCTAGCCAGTGAGTAAAGTCTTTCCTGGCGTTGGGCGAGTGAGGATCCAGCTGCAGGCGATCGGGCTTAATTCGGATATCCATTCTGTGGAAAATCTGACTGTAATAAATTGATGCACGATCAATTGCACAAAGACTAAAGTGGGGTACAACCGTGGCTTTATTACAGTCAGATGCGTGGCCTCCTGCTGCAGCTGGCGAAATGGCAGGGCGCTGGAGATCATGCATATTTATACAGTTCTCCGTGGTCGGAGCCAGCCGGCAGGAGCTACCGGCGAACCTGTAGTGCAGGTCCTACCTTACATCTCCTATTACAGTGGATCACCACAGTCACATCATGCAATTCGCCATTGTGGACACAAAGCGAGAGTCCATATTGGGAGAGAAAGTATGCGAAGCCCTGAACCTCGTTAAATAATTTTACGTTCCAGACAACGTGACGACAGAGGATTATTGTAACTGCCCACGAGATATGATGCTGCAATCATCTGATGAGGACAGTAAAGAAAAAGATGATGATACAGAAGAGGAAGACTATGAGGGTCTATCCACTTTATTTGCAACTAGCGACGACGTGATCATAAGTAGCATACAAGCTGTGCAGGACAACGGCGAGACTGGCGAATCTCAGCTAGGTTGTACAGAGGCTGACAATAAGAGTGCAACATCAATTGTGAACAGCCAACAAGAAAATGAGGACATCTTGTAAAGCCTGACTCCAGATGAGAAGCACAAAGAGCTCAAAGAGACGTCAGATAATCCAAAGGGAACTGATAGTAAAAAGTTCAAAAATGAATAAGATAAGCCGAAAATAAGTGATTTTGAGAACACAAAGAGCAACTACAGAACAACAGAATTTACACAAAGGTATGACTTTGAAACCAAGGAAAACTAACCAATGTTTTGATTTGATTTGATTTATTATTGTCACATGTATTCGTATACAGTGAAAAGTATTGTTTCTTGCATGCTGTACAGACAGTGCATACTGTACATAGGGAAGGAAGGAGAGACTGCAGAATATAATGTTACAGTTATAGCAAGGTGTAGAGAAAAGATCAACTTAATACGAGGTAGGTCCATTCAAAGGCCTGATGGCAGTAGGCAAGAAGCTGTTCTTGAGTCGGTTGGTACGTGACCTCAAACTTTGGTATCTTTTTCCTGACGGAAGAAGGGTGCGTGGGGTCATTAATTATGCTGCCTGCCTTTCCGAGGCAGCGGGAATTGTGGACCGAGTCAATGGATGGGAGGCTGGTTTGTGTGATGGACAGGGCTATATTCACAACCTTTTAGATTCCTGCGGTCTTGGGCAGAGCTGTGTGATGACTTGCATGTATAGACATTCAACCTTGTATGTAATTTTTTAAAACTATTTTGTTTCCAAAGAAAGGGGGATATGACATTATACAAATGTACAGCATGTGAACCTCGGGGCTCCATGTCTTGAAGCCATCTTGTTGGCTGGGATGATGTGTGTGGGGTGTGAAGTGCACATATGCAGCTGCAGCTTGTCAGCCTCCTGAGCGTTAATCAGGGACCCGGCGAATCCAGCACCGTTTCCCATTGGAATCAATTGTGTTCCACATGGTGCTGGTGCTAGCCTCTTAATGGTCACAGAATTGGTCCAGTTTTGCTGTAGTAGAATGCCACGAATCCTGCCCCGGCGTCAACTCTTGGTCTCAGAAACGGGAGGATCCGGCTGACTAACTAGAAGTCATGCCAGTGCATCAAAAATCTTTATCCCTTTATTTTATTTAATATTGTCTTCCCTTTCCACCACCCTTTCCCTCTGTGTTCTTTGTCTGTGTGTGTGTAGAGAGTGGGGGTAGTTAGGAAGGGGGGTGGTTGGGAAAGACGTATTAAATAGTAAGTTACATTTTCTGTCCATTTAATTATTATACTGTACATGATAAACTTGTGATAAAGTTACATACCTGGTGACTGTAGTTTATTGGGCTCAACCAAAGGCCTTGAGTATTTTAAATAAAACCTCATTTTAATTGTGTTGCAACTTGGGTTAAGTGGGACTGGAATTGATTGTATTTTGATTATCCAATTTTGATTTGATTTGATTTATTGCCACATGTGCCGAAGTACAGTGAAAAGTATTTTTCTGCAGCCGAGGTAATGTACACAGTACATACATAAAAGATAAAAGAATAATCAACAGAGAACATTGACAAATGGTATACCAACAAACAATGATTGGTTACAGTGCGGAACAAGGGGCAAACAAAGCAAATACATGAGCAAGAGCAGCATAGGGCGTCATGAATAGTGTTCTTACAGGGAACAGATCAGTCCGAGGGGGAGTCGTTGAGGAGTCTTGTAACTGTGGAGAAGATGCTGTTCCTATGTCTGGATGTGTGGGTCTTCAGACTTCTGTATCTTCTGCCTGTTGGAAGGGTCTCGAAGAAGGCAATGCCTGGATGGGAGGGGTCTCTGATAATGTGTGTATGGTTTGCTCTGTGAATTGTTGAACCAACTTACTAGTGGTCTACGATTAATATTAATTCAGACTCGCTTCTATACAAGTGGAGATGAAAGTGTAAGACACATCATGTGACTGAGAGATTCTGGGTGCAATCTAAACGAATTGCAACAGAGTCCCGTGTTGAGTCCGCTTAGCTGGGTCTTTCTCGGTGCTCACAGTGCTGAGAAAGAGCACACTATCGACTTCCGGGTGCAGCGATGACCAGCTAAGTCGCACGTTTCGGCAGCTCCCGGTGGAACGGACTTTTGGGCTCTTAATAGGAGCCCCAACGGCAATTTTAATGGCTAAAAACACTGTGTGGTAAACCAGAAGGGAATCCCCCCTGGATACGGATGGAAAAAGGGAGAGGAAAGCGGCCGGATTGCGGAGGATCCTCTAGAGCAGCGGCAAGGAAGGCAAGCACAAAGCAAGATGGCGTTGGAAGGTGGCCGTTTAGTATGTGGCCCTGACCAACAAGAGTTCCTGCGGCGCTGTGTGGAAGAACTAAAAAAGGAGATGAAGAAGGAGCTGCTGGCCCCGATATTACAGGCGATTGAAGGGCTAAAGGAGGAGCAAAAGACCCAGGAGCAGGAGCTTCGTGTCGTGAAGGCAAAGGCCGCTGAAAATGAAGAAGAAATACAGGGCCTGGTGGTGAAGACAGAGATGCACGAGGCACAGCACAAAAGGTGTGTGGAAAGGCTGGAGGTGCTGGAGAATAATGCGAGGAGGAAGAATTTAAGAATTCTTGGTCTTCCCGAAGGCGCAGAAGGGGCGGACGTCGGGGCATATGTGAGCACGATGCTTCACTCGTTAGTGGGATCGGAGGCCCCGACGGGCCCGTTGGAGGTGGAGGGAGCTTATCGAGTTATGGCGCGAAGACCGAAGGCTGGAGAAATACCTCGAGCCATAGTGGTGAGATTTCTCCGCTATAATGACAGAGAGATGGTCCTCAGATGGGCGAAGAAAACTCGGAGCAGTAGGTGGGAGAACGCGGTGATCCGCGTATATCAAGATTGGAGTGCGGAGGTGGCGAGAAGGAGGGAAAGTTTTAATTGGGCTAAGGCGGTGCTTCACAAAAGGAAGGTCAAATTCGGAATGTTGCAGCCGGCAAGATTGTGGGTCACACACCAAGGGAAGCACCACTACTTTGAGACGGCAGAAGAGGCGTGGACATTTATTGTGGATGAGAAGCTGGAATAGGCGGGCAAGAAAAAGAACGTTTGGGACAAAGTGGTGGGGTGATTACGTGGGGTGAAGGGGGGAAAAAGGGGGAGGGGATGATTTTTCAAGTTGTTAATCTTGCGACCCTGTAACTTTTCTCTCTTCCCCATGTTGTGGGGGAGGGGGGGGAGGGAGGATGAGGAACTGTGGGCGCCGGTCATTAGGGGCGGGGCCAAGTGGGAAATGCGGGCTTTGTTCCCGCGCTATGGTAATCATGGCGGGAACAGGGAAGCAGGAAGGAGGGGGCCTCACACAGTGGGGGCCGAGGTCACGGGGGGAAGCCGAGGTCAGCCAGAGTTTGCTGACTTCTGGGAGTAACATGGGGGGTGCAACTACGCTAGAAAGGGATCTAGCGGGGGGGGTTAACTGGGTTGCTGCTGCTGGGGAGAAGGGGGAGCTGGTACGGGATGGGGTGGTCGAGGCGGGAGGGCGCCGTCGGGGGGATATACGGGTACGTGGGAACCGGGTGAGGAGCTGGATTAAAAAAGGGGATGGCTAGTCGACAAGGCGGGGGGGGGGGGGGGGGGGGGGGGGGTAAAGAGCCCCCCAACCCGGCTGATCACGTGGAGTGTGAGAGGGCTGAACGGGCCGATTAGAAGGGCACGGGTACTCGCACACCTAAAGAAATTAAAGGAGGCAGATGTGGTTATGCTGCAGGAGACGCATTTGAAACTGATAGACCAGGTCAGACTACGCAAAGGATGGGTGGGGCAGGTGTTTCATTCGGGGTTAGATGCAAAGAACAGGGGGGTGGCTATATTAGTGGGGAAACGGGTACTGTTTAAGGCAAAGACCAGAGTGGCGGATAGTGGGGGGTAGATACGTGATGGTGAGTGGTAGATTGCAAGGGGAGGCGGTGGTTCTAGTGAACGTATATGCCCCAAACTGGGATGATGCAAATTTTATGAGGCGTATGTTGGGATGTATCCCGGAACTAGAGGCGGGAAAGTTGGTAATGGGGGGAGACTTCAATACGGTGCTGGACCCAGGGCTGGACAGATCGAGGTCCAGGACCGGGAGGAGGCCGGCTGCAGCTAGGGTGCTCAAGGACTTCATGGAGCAGATGGGAGGAGTAGACCCCTGGAGATTTAGCAGGCCTAAGGAGTAAGGAGTTCTCGTTTTTCTCCTATGTTCATAAAGTATATTCACGGATAGACTTTTTTATTTTGGGAAGGGCATTGATCCCGAAGGTGACAGGGACGGAGTACACGGCCATAGCTATCTCGGACCACGCTCCACATTGGGTGGACCTGGAGATAGGAGAGGAAAAAGAACAGCACCCACCCTGGAGAATGGACATGGGATTATTGGCGGATGAGGGGGTGTGTTTAAGGGTGAGGGGGTGTATTGAAAGGTACTTGGAGCTTAATGACAATGGGGAGGTTCAGGTGGGAGTGGTCTGGGAGGCGTTGAAGGCAGTGGTTAGAGGGGAGCTGATATCTATCAGGGCACATAAAGGAAAGCAGGAGGGTAGGGAAAGGGAGCGGTTGCTGAAAGAACTTTTGAGGGTGGACAGACAATATGCAGAGGCACCGGAGGAGGGATTGTACAGGGAAAGATAAAGGCTACATGTAGAATTTGACTTGTTGACTACGGGTAATGCAGAGGCACAATGGAGGAGGGCACAGGGTGTACAGTACGAATATGGAGAGAAGGCGAGCCGGTTGCTGGCCCACCAACTGAGGAAGAGGGGAGCAGCGAGGGAGATAGGGGGGTTGAGAGATGAGGAGGGAGAGCTGGAGCGGGGAGCGGAGAGAGTGAATGGGAGCTGGAGCGGGGAGCGGAGAGAGTGAATGGGGTGTTTAAGGCATTCTACGAAAGATTTTATAAAGCTCAGCCCCCGGAAGGGAAGGAGAGAATGATGTGCTTTCTGGATCAGCTGGAATTCCCTAAGGTGGAGGAACAGGAGAGGGCGGGACTGGGAGCACAGATTGAGATGGAGGAGGTAGTGAAAGGGATTGGGAGCATGAAGGCAGGGAAGGCCCCGGGACCAGATGGATTCCCGGTGGATTTTTATAGGAAGTATATGGACTTGCTGGCCCCGCTTTTGACGAGAACCTTTAATGAGGCTAGGGAAAGGGGCAGCTGTCCCCGACTATGTCAGAGGCAACGATATCGCTCCTCTTAAAGAAGGAAAAAGACCCGCTGCAATGCGGGTCCTATAGGCCCATTTCCCTTTTAAACGTGGATGCTAAGATTCTGGCCAAGGTGATGGCGACGCGGATAGAGGACTGTGTCCCGGGGGTGGTCCATGAGGACCAAACCGGGTTTGTGAAGGGGAGACGGCTGAACACGAACATACGGAGGTTGCTAGGAGTAATGATGATGCCCCCGCCAGAGGGGGAAGCGGAGATAGTGGTGGCGATGGATGCCGAGAAAGCATTCGACAGAGTGGAGTGGGATTATCTGTGGGAGGTGCTGAGGAGATTTGGCTTTGGAGATGGGTATATCGGATGGGTACAGTTGCTGTATAGGGCCCCGATGGCGAGTGTGGTCACGAATGGACGGAGGTCTGATTATTTCCGGCTTCACAGAGGGACGAGGCAGGGGTGTCCCCTGTCTCCGTTATTGTTTGCATTGGCGATTGAGCCCCTGGCCATAGCACTGAGGGGTTCCAGGAAGTGGAGGGGAGTGTTTAGGGGAGGAGAAGAACACCGGGTATCTTTGTATGCGGATGATTTGTTGTTGTATGTTGCGGACCCGGTGGAGGGGATGCCAGAGGTTTTTTCGGGGTACAAATTGAACGTGGGGAAAAGTGAGTTACTTGTGGTGCATCCGGGGGAGCAGAGCAGGGAAATAGAGGATTTACCGCTGAGGAAGGTAACAAGAGACTTCCGGTACTTAGGGATTCAGATAGCCAAGAATTGGGGAACCTTACACTGGCTTAATTTAACACGATTGGTGGAACAGATGGAGGAGGATTTCAAGAGATGGTACATGGTGTCCCTGTCACTGGTGGGTAGGGTGCAGGCGGTTAAAATGGTGGTTCTCCCGAGATTCCTCTTTGTGTTTCAGTGCCTCCCGGTGATGGTCACGAAGGCTTTTTTTAAGAGAATTGAGAAAAGTATTATGAGTTTTGTGTGGGCCGGGAAGACCCCGAGAGTGAGGAGGGGGTTCTTGCAGCGACGTAGAGATAGGGGGGGGCTGGCACTACCGAGCCTAAACGATTATTACTGGGCCGCCAATATCTCAATGGTGTGTAAGTGGATGGGAGAAGGGGAGGGAGCGGCGTGGAAGAGATTGGAGAGGGCGTCCTGCAAGGTGACCAGCCTACAAGCAATGGCGACGGCACCGTTGCCGTTCTCACCGAAGAAATACACCCCAAGCCCAGTGGTGGTGGCAACACTAAAAATTTGGGGGCAGTGGAGACGACATAGGGGAAGGACGGGAGCCTCGGTGCGGTCCCCGATAAGAAATAACCATAGGTTTGTTCCGGGGAGAATGGATGGGGGATTTGGAGTATGGCAAAGAGCTGGGGTAGTACAACTGAGAGATCTGTTCCTGGATGGGACGTTTGCAAGTCTGGGAGCGCTGACGGAAAAGTATGGGTTGCCCCAAGGGAATGCGTTTAGGTATATGCAACTGAGGGCGTTTGCGAGGCAACAGGTGAGGGAATTCCCGCAGCTTCCGACGCAGGAGGTGCAAGATAGAGTGATCTCAGAGACATGGGTGGGGGATGGTAGGGTGCCGGATATATATAGGGAAATGAGGGACAAGGGGGAGATCATGATAGATGAGCTGAAAGGGAAATGGGAGGAAGAGTTGGGGGAAGAGATCGAAGAGGGGCTATGGGCTGATGCCCTACTTAGGGTAAACTCGTCGTCCTCGTGTGCCAGGCTAAGCTTGATACAATTTAAGGTTTTACACAGGGCGCATATGACTGGAGCACGGCTCAGTAAATTTTTTGGGGTAGAGGATAGGTGTGGGAGATGCTCGAGAAGCCCAGCGAATCACACCCACATGTTCTGGTCATGTCCGGCACTACAGGGGTTCTGGGTGGGGGTGGCGAAGGTGCTTTCGAAGGTGGTGGGGGTCCGGGTCGAGCCAAGCTGAGGGTTGGCTATATTCGGGGTCGCAGAAGAGCCGGGAGTACAGGAGGCGAGAGAGGCTGATGTTTTGGCCTTTGCGTCCCTAGTAGCCCGGCGCAGGATATTGCTTCTGTGGAAGGAAGCCAAACCCCCGGGCGTGGAGACCTGGATAAATGACATGGCAGGGTTTATAAAGCTAGGACGGATCAAGTTCGTATTAAGGGGTTCGGCTCAGGGATTCACCAGACGGTGGCAACCGTTTGCCAACTACCTCACAGAACGATAGAGGGAATGGAAAAGAAAGAAGGCAACAGCAGCAACCCAGAGGGGGGGGGGGGGGGGGGGGGGGGAGGCGGTTGGGGGGGGGGGGGGGGGGACCCGGGCGGGCTCTCAGGGACGTCATTGTATATGTATAGGCATTTGTTTTAGGTAATGTATATTGGACTGTTAGATTGTACTTTTGGAGAGTAACTATTTTTGATAAGGCAGTTGCCATTTAGTTTTTGTTTATATATTATTTATTTATTTCTTTAAAACTGGCCACTGTTATTTATATTGTTTTACTGTTGTTAAAAAGAAAAACTGTGTACTGTTATGTTTGGCCAAATAATCTTGAATAAAATATATTTAGAAAAAAAGAGAAAGAGCACACTATCGAATGAGACCCTGTTGCAATAGAATAGAATCCCAAGCTGGCAGCACCAGGGTGCCAGGTTAGCAGTGCCAAGGTAACCAGGTGGCACCAGCAGTGCCCATTTATGAGGACCAATACTGAACGGCACTCACCTAAGGTCACCAAGGCGAAGGTGTTAGACCCCAACACCTCGGGTAGATCAGGCGAGCTGCATATTAAAGTGAGATTAGTTGTCACTTTAAATGCAGATTTTCTAAATACTGATCCCGCTCTCAATGGGCTGGATCCCGACCCCGATGTCTCGTGAGATTCCGTTAGATCTTGCGTGGTGAGCAGTGTAAATCCCGGAAGAGACCTCTCCCGGCATCTACCAGCTGCATTGTGCCTCCTTTTGGGCACAGTATTGCCGGTAGACCACAACATCTCTCTCTGTTTGTTACTGACGTTGCCATACACATGTTCATGATCTGCTTGCCATCACAACCATTGTTGGGTCCCCTGCCTTGTCTTTCTGCAAGAGAATTGTCCCTAAACCATAAGGGCTTGCATCCACAACCAATTGGGTGGTTTTCCTAGGGCAAAAATAAGCATTTGTGCAACTGCTGTTTGACCCTTTAACTTTGATGTTCTAATTTTCCACACAACTGAACCCTCCCCCCACTATCTAGTTTAAAGGCCCATCTCCAGCCCTTGTTAAGCGATTCACCAGAACTCTGGCCCCAACTTGATTCAGGTGAAGACTGTCCCATCGGAACAGCTCCCTCCTTCCCCAGTACTGGTACCAATGTCCCATGAATTCAAGCCCATTTCTCCGACACCAACCTTTGAGCCATGCATTTATCACTTTATTTTGATTTCCCATTCGGCACGTTCCACATCACCAAAGTCACATTTGTTTGCTAGTGGCCTCAATTGCATGAAATATAGATTAATTGTCTTGTTTGCTTCTTCTTTGCACTTCAGAAGATAATGATTTTGTATGTTGTACTTTTCTTAGGCGTGAAATAGATGTTAGCTGATTTTTTTGCTGCGCCATATTCATCTTACGTAGGCGCAAATGCCTCAAAGATATCTTACAATGCACCATTTCAATCATGAAGAACTAAGCCTTTTTTCTTTTGTTATCTGTGATTGCAAAACCTGCATCTTTGAAACACTGCAGCCACTTTTGCCAGCGTGGGAATACAAATGCACATCAAAATGTGATAGATTGGGCACAGACAACATTATCGTGATCAGCAGTGCCAGGAGAGCAGGCGATCAAAAGGAATCTCATTCCTTTCAAAGGAAATATTTTCTGTAACAGAATCACAGAATAGGTACACCACAGAAGGAGACCATTAAGCCCATCATTGGAGCTCTGGCTCTCTGAAGGAGCAATTTACCTTGAGTCACTCCCCTGCTTTCTCCCTGTAGCCTTTACATTCTTCCTCTTCAGATAATAATCCAATTTTCTCTTGAATGGCTCGATTGAACCTGCTTCCACCGCATTCTCAGGCAATGCATTCCAGATCACAACCACTCAATGTGTGAAAAACGTTTTCCTTATATAATAATCCAAGATGATTATTTTTCCCATTTGGATGGTTATTTTGGTGAGACCAATGTGTGTACACTGTGCGACCCTCCCTGTCATTCATCCTGAGCTTGCGTGTCTGTGACCCTCCCTGTCATTCATCCTGAGCTTGAGTGTCTCATGTGTGTCCAACAACAGGCCAAAGCTGCAAAATGTTCCCTAAATCTCCAATTTAAAATGCAGTCATCAAAAGTAGACAAACATCTTCCAAAAGTTGCATACCTGAAGGCAATGTTTCATATTTGCACTATCTTCAGAAGTTCTTCAGAATGAATGTAAGATTCAGTGAGCAGCAGCTATGCACGTGTTGTTAAAACAATGGACACCTTTATTCTCTTTCCAGATTTCCTCTTCTGGTACATTTGTATGGTTTAGCCTTAAGTGGACAAAGTCCACAATAACATGGCCCATTCTGCTTTTATCTCTGACAGTTAGCTAACACCCACTGTCCCAGGACCTCCAAGACAAACAGTAGGTTGGCTTGTTGGAGCCAGGCTCACCCCTTCCACAAATGGCCCATGACCTCTTCCAATATCCCATCTTAAGATGTCAGCGGGTCTTCACTGAAATCGAGTAAGCTATTGGGCTCCTGAAACAGAAATCCTGCTGCTTTGATCACTCGTGGGGGGGGAGGGGATCTCTGCAGTAAATGCCCAAGAGATCTCCATATTTATGGCAGTGGGCTGCGAGCTACGTAATCTTGCAATTGCAAAGGTTCCCCTGTAGTGATATCATGGTTGTGTTGTAATTCACCAACTGATCACTAGGAGTCTCATAAGTATATAAGTGAATGTCAGAGTCAGGTGACCTCAGACTGACTATGGAGTTGGGAAAGAGTTGCTTGTGTATTTTCATACTATTATTCACTGTTGTTTGTACATAATTGACCCACAGTTAATAACTCATTTATAGCTTTAGTTACACATGTTCTTATAATATAAATCAGGTCGTTTGACAAGAGCATTATATGATACCAGGGCTGGATGGTATTAAACACTGAGAAAAAGCTATCACATCATCGAGTGAAGCCACGAGGCCCACAGAGATTTGAAGATTTTGCAGTTGCAAGAATGAACCACATGGAGTCGTTGAAGCCACCACTGAGTCTCAGATTTCATGGTAATTATAATGCACTTGTCAGATGGCCTGAATTATATTACAAGAACACTTGTAGCTAAAGCTATAAACAATTTATTTATTTATTTATTTTTTCGTACAAAGACATATTTAATGCCCTTTTGGTCCCAAAGGTACAAATAATGACCTATTCACAAAAACGGCACCTTGCAGCTCATTAATGAATGAATGAAGTGCCATCTTCTACCAGAAAAACAAAGAACAAAACTCTAGGCTTCAAATGATGAGTGGTGACTTTGCAACTTTCTTTCCATGTGTTCAGGACTACAGCTGTCTTCACTATACTCGCTCTAAGGCTTCTAGCATGATAATGCTGTTCCCTTGGAAAACCACCATGCCAATGTGGTTCTGCTGGCCCCCGCCCGGGTGCCATCTTGACAGATTCATCCACAACAAGATTCATGAAGGGGTCAAAGCCACGCAGGATTCCTTGCATATGGTCTCCCGCCATTCAATTTGAATGACAGTTTCTTGTCCATGAACTTTTCGAACTCGGCCGAGTGTGCTTTACTCAAGGCCGCTGCTGCCGCGCGTGCTGCCTCTGTCTCCTATAAATGATTTCTGAACATTAACTGTGGGGTAAACTATATACAAACCAACAGATGAATAACAGTAAGATCAAGCGAAAGCAACCTTTCCCCAGCTTCCTCCAACCAGTCTGAGGGATCACGTGACTCTAACATTCACTTATATGCTAGTGAGACTCTGAGTGGTCAGTCGGTGAATTGCAACAGAACCATGATATCACTACATCCCCTTTCCTTTGAAGGAATAAATTAATACATTATCATCAGTATATTTATGTGCGATATCATGAGCCTATGAGTCCAACAGTATGATTTTAAAAAACATTTTAAAAACTGATTTAACAAATAAATATATGTATATGCGTATATATACAAGAACAGCAAGCATAGTATGTACAATCTACAATTGAGTCGATCAGGTTTTCTACTGATTCTGGTTGATCGTCTCAAAGTTTGACCTTGCTGCTCAGAACTTGTAGCTTCAATGTTCTCCATGACATTCCCATGCTCAGGAACTGCTGAACTGTCCGACACTGCAGCTGACGCTAATTCTGATGTAAATTTGTCATCCATCACGTTGTTGTGAAAGTCTTCTCTGGTTTTCAAGAGTGCGCAGTGATTTCTTCTTAAAACCAACCCATCCTTTGGCTTTTCGCGACCAATTGCCTGAATCTTCTATTCTCACAATGTCATCACTGCTGAGAGGTGGTAAAGTTCTGGACACTCTATCATAGAACTGTTTTTGTTTCTCTTTAACGTTTTGCATGTTCCTGCAGTACCACTGCATTCCCCTCCTTATTTTCCAAGTATGGAAGTGTGGTACGCAACCTTCTATTCATGAGTAACTCTGCTGACGGTCTACCATGTGACAATGATGACACTCTGTAACTCATAGTGCAATATATGGATCAGATTGGCTGTCCATTGCTTTCTTCTTCAATTGCTTAACAATATGTGCACCTTTATTGGCTTTTCCATTGGCTTGAGGGTACAATGGACTCGACGTGACGTGATTGAAATCATACATGCCTGCAAAGTGTTGCTACTCTTTACAGCTAAAATAAGGACCCTTGTCACCCCGACGATTTGCGGAATTCTGTGTCCAGCAAAAATTGACTTGGTATGCAGTATTATACTGCTTGCCATTTTGCTTGATAGTGGAGCCATTTTGGGATAGTTTGAATAATAGTCTATGATCATTAAATAATCTTTCCCTTGTAGGTGAAAGAGATCAAGAGCTACTTTCTGCCATGGTGCCGCAGGTAAATCACATAGTTGCATAAGTTCTCTTGTTTGCTTGCAAAGATGTGTCTCCATGTGTCACAACAACTGACCATCCTTTCAATATCCTAGTTGATATCTGACCAGTAAACAGAGTCACAAGCTCCCCGTTTACATTTTTCAATCCCAGGATGTCCTTTGTGTATCCTCTTTAGTAAGTCCTTGTGAAGAGATTGAGGTATGACTATAGTGTTCAAATGAAGCACCTCTCCATTAATGATACTGAGTTCAGATGGTATATTGTAGAACTCCCTCTCTTTCCTATCTTTGCATGCCTTATATGCAATCATTTCCCCTCTTACCACCACCTTCAGTGCCTCCCAGAACGTGGGGGAGAGGGGGGAGGGGTGGGGGGGTGAGACCTCCCTATTTTGGTTGTTGGTAATGTACCCGTAAAAGGCCTGTGATATCCTTTTGCAGAATGGTTTATTGGTCAGGAAGGCCGTGTCCAGTGTTGTGCCTGTCCCATCTCCAACCTCACATCCACATAGTATGGAGCTTGGTGGGAGATACTACTCTGGAAGCACCGCTTTCCCAACTACAAAGACGTCGATGGTAGCATATATCCTGTGTACCTGGGAGAAGAAGGAGAACTCCTTCTCCCCGGGTGTGTGAACCTGCATGGGTCCACTGCCCCCATCTGTTTGATTAAAATATTAAATTCCTTTGCCTTTTTGGAATTTTTTCCCGACTTGGGGTTTGATCTGTCTGTCTGTGGGTCCTGTACACAGTTAAATTCCCCCCATGATGAATTAGTGTGGGTCATGGTTTTCTTCATTGTCCCAGGTGGGAGCATACACATTTACAAAGACCACTGGTGTCCTTTCCAGGTCATCACTAATCATGATGTTCCTTTCCTCTTGGTCCATTACTGTCCTTGTCGCTGTAAATGCTGTCCTCTTATTGAGCAGTACAGCCACTTGTCCCATTGCGTGATTGGTAAATCTATCCCATCCAGCTCTTTCTGACCTGCAGTTAGTCCTTCTACCTCAGGTGTGTCTCTTGGAAGAAGGCTGTGTCGGCTCTCAGGATTTTCAGATGGATAGAAGACTCTGGATCTTTTCACCGGGCTATTAAGTCCCCTGATGTTCCAGGTGACTATTCTGATGGGGGGATTTCGGTCTCTCCTCTCCTGCTGGTCAATCATACAGATCTTGTGGATGGTCCCGTTGCACTCCAGGGTTTCCTGTTGCTTGGGAGCCATCCAAAATGGCTGTGGTCACCATTTTCGCCATGTGGCGGATTCCTTTTGCACAGGGGTCCTCCAAAATGGATGTTTGAGGTCCCCTTATTTCTGTTGTTGTCATGTGCGATCTGTAATAGTCAGCCTTCTACTCCCCTCCCTCCCACCATTCCTCAATGTTTTCCCCTGGGTCTGTCCCCCCACCCCCTCCTCCCCATTCCACTATGGGCTTCCCCTCCCCAGCCATTCCCCCTAAGTTTTCCCCCAATTTAGAGTCTCTTCCCCCCTGCTGCCAGGCACTCTCTCTCCTCGTTGGGTGTTATGCTGCGGCACTCCCCTCGCTCATACATCCCTGAGCTAGCTCACCCACTAGTGTGGTGCCAGGAGAACTGGCGTCAAAAGGCCACAGATTCACCTTCTTGCAGGGGGCTAGCAGGCAGCTGTCGTGGAGCTCGCCGCTTCAGCTGCCGATACGGCCCCCCCGCACGTCCGGGTCAGAGGCCGCGCATGCGCACAGCGGCGGCCTCCAGCGGCCGCGCCGTGCTCCATGGTGGACTCAGCCCGCGGACCTGGACCTCTGAAATAGCGCCCCCAATCGGTTGATCGCCTGCCCTGGACCGCCCGCACACATAGCCCCCAGTCCCAAACAAAGCCCCCCCCCGCCTTCCGATTGGCCCTCCACCAACTGTGGCTGCCCCAGACTGAGTCCGCAGCCGCCTGCGAGCTTCCCGAACGGCAGGATCACATTAGAACCACACCGTCGGGAATTCGGCCGTATGGCGACGGAGAATAGCGGGGCAGGCCTGAGGCCGTGGCCTGAGGCGGTGGATACTCGGCGTGGTGTACTCCCCGAGTACGCCGCTTTTCGGGGGGGGGGGGGGCGGAGAATAGCGGAACCAGCGCCAGTCCCGATTTCGTGCAGTAAAACGGATTCTCCGCCCTGTCGTTAAACGCGATTTTGCCATCCGGATGCGCAGAATCCAGCCTGTAGTCTCTCCTTTTCTTTTTTTTTACCAATGAGATTAGACTTCTGGTTCACTGCTGGTGATGTTGCCTTCCCAGACTCTGCTTGTGCACAAATTCGTCTGCTTCTGCTGGTGTGGTGAAGTAGTACTCCTTGCCCTGGAATGTCACTCAGAGTTTGGCGGGCTACAGCTTCCCGAACCGCACATTGTTCTTGCTAAGGGTCGCCTTGGCTGTGTTAAATTCCACCCGGCAGTTGGCCAGGTCTGCCTCAATGTCCTGATACACCCGGATCGAGTGTCCCTCCCATTTACAGGATCGTGTATGTCCTGCCCAGTTCAGGATCTTTTCCCAGTCTTGGTACCGGTGCAGTTTCGTGATGCTGGCCCGCGGCTGCTCTCCAGCCTTGGTCTTTGGTCGGAGTGACCTGTGGGCTCTGAACACTTCTGGGGGAACCTTTCCCCTTCAACAATTTTGCCCAACATCTGTGCCACATACCCCATCGGGTTTCTGCACTCTGTACCCTCTGGTAAGCCCACAAGGCGGAGGTTTTGGGAGCACAATGGTTCTCTTGTTCTTCGACCTTCCCCTTTAGCGTCCATTGTGCCGGCACCAACCTTGCCATCTCCATCTCTAGTGAGGCGACCCGGTCGCTCTGGTGGGTCACAGCATTCTCCAGCTCTCTAATCGTCACTTCCTGTGTCTCCCAAGTGCTGTTCCGTCTTTTCCAGCGCTGCTTGAAGGGGGACTAGTGCCTCTGCTACCGCCGCCTCCACCGTCACCATCATTTCGAGTTCGATGGCATCTTTGAGCATTTGGAGCTCCTGTGTTAAGAGGTTACTCCATTCATGTATTGGGAGGGTAGCCCGGCATATGTCCTGGCGGCCCATCCCATTCAGGTGTCGCTGGTTCGTCATCGCCTTGCGTGTTCGTCGTCGCCTCAATTTTCCTCTCCAGACTTTTACTGATACTGCTGTCTTTTCGGCTCCTCAGGTTGTTGCTTGGCATTCCTCGTTCATTGTGGTGTTGTGGAGAAAGGTGGGGTTGGGGGGGTCTTTTTTCCACCAGAAGTCCCCCATCGCCAGTTTCTATGTGGTGGTTTTAAAATTAAATCTGCAGGCCTCACAGGTTCAAACAAGTAGAGGGCTTTATTAGAAGATGTTAAAACTATTGGCTGCTATGTTACACTGCCCATTTTTCCACACAAATGACCGATCTCTTGACGTCACGTGATGGGTCTTTTTAAGTGCCCTGTTCTACTCCAAGGCTGCTAAGTAAAGCCTCCATAGTCCCAGATGACCATAGGCTGCTTTCCCCTTTGATAGGGAGAATTGACTGGTGGTGATTTAACCTGAGGGTCACCAGACCTCAGGCAAGAAGCAAGGTTGAGATGTTTGGCCCTCTTGAATAACCTCAGCCATTATGGGAATTGAACCCATACTATTGGTGTCACTCTGCATCATGAACCAGCTGTCCAGCTAACTGAGCTAAATCACCCCCAGCTGGTGGAGCCAGTAATATTGCCTTGTGGTGCTGCAAAGCTAAGTTGCAACCTTTCCATCTACCAGTCAGCAGCACAGCAAAAAGGCTTTGTCCAAGTTTGAACGGCCTGGCTCTAGCTACACTGTTTCTACTGGAACTCCTGGACTCCTTGCCATCGCCTATAAGACTGATTCATCTCCGTGTGCCTGACTCATCATGGAAGTCAGCTCTACTGGAAAAGTGAATTATCCAGTATCAGTTCAGCCTGCCTACCTCTGGGAAGGAATAGACCATTGGACTTTCATTCTGGAATGTGGGCACAAGCGAAACAATACTTTTTTACTCTGTGGTCTTTAACCTGTAAACATTTCTTTATCAATCCCTGCTTTTACTGTCGGAGTGAAAAGGAGGCAATGGGCTGACTCTCCAGTTCCCCAGCTGCGTGCTTCTCGACGGCGCACCGTTCGCTGGCAGCGGGATTCTGTCTTCCCACTGCTTGTCAATGGGATTTCCCATTGAAACCACTCCATAACATAGTAAACCAGCATGCAGGGGTGCACTGCCGATGGGAAAAGTGAATTGCGACGGCCGAAGAATTCCAGCCAATGTTGTTACCCCCTGCATTGTGTGTGTGCAAATAATTGAAGCTCTGAGTTTACCCTATCTCGAGTTTGTTGCTCTGGGGTTATTAAAAGAAATTGGATCACATCAAAACCAAGTGGCTGGGAAATAAGCCACCGCTTCTAAAGGGGCATATCAGGGCAGCACAGCGGGGCAGTGGTTAGGGCAGCTACTTCACGGCGCTGAGGACCCGGGTTCGAACCCAGCCCCCGGGTCACTGTCCGTGCAGCGTTTGCACATTCCTCCTGTGTCTGGTGGCTCTCACCCCCACAACCCAAAACAATGTGCAGGGTAGGTTCCAATTGCCCCTTAATTGGAAAAATTAAAAAAAATTACATGGGGAAATCAAAGTCAAGTCACCTTTCTGTTTATAGATGGGTGGTGAGAGGAGAAATCAGTGCTGTTTCAATTAAATCCCCTCCAGTCTGTAACAATACACATTGCTGTTCATTGTGTTAAAGGTGTTATTTGAATGTACTAAAGGGAATGGGGAGTAAGCAGACGAATGAGAGTAAACTAGGTGGTTTATGAGAAGAAAAGCACAGATACAAACTTCCTCGACCAAATAGTCTGTTCCTGTGCTGTAATATTCTTCAATTTTGTGATTATTTGTTCATTTCCAGGTCACAGGTTAAATATTGAGTAAGCCACACTCCTGACTCTAGTTTCGGTAGTTTCACTTTTGCATTGGATTGGTTGATTGTCACGTGTGCCGAGGGACAGTAAAAATTATTTTTCTGTGAGCAGCTCAACAGATCATTGAGTACATGAAAAAGAAATATAAAGAAAATACATAATAGGGCAACATAAGCTACACAATGTAACCACATAAACACCGGCACGGGTGAAGCATACTGGGGTGTAGTATTAATCAGGTCAGTCCATAAGAGGGTCTTTTAGGAGTCTGGTAACAGCGGGGAAGAAGCTGTTCTTGAGTCTGTTCGTGCGTGCTCTCAGACTTTTGTATCTCCTGCTCGATGGAAAAGTTGGAAGAGTGAGTAAGCTGGGTGGGAGGGGGTCTTTGATTATGTTGCCCGCTTTCCCCAGGCAGCGGGAGGTGTAGATGGAGTCAACGAATGGGAAGCAGGTTTGTGTGATGGACTGGGCGGTGTTCACGACTCTCTGAAGTTTCTTGCGGTCCTGGGCCAAGCAGTTGCCTTACCAGGCTGTGATGCAGCCAGATAGGATGCTTTCTATGGTGCATCTGTAAATGTTGGTAAGTGTTAATGTGGATTTGTCGAATTTCCTTAGTTTCCTGAGGAAGTATAGGCGCTGTCTATACTTTCTTGGTGGTAGCGTCGACATGGGTGGACCAGGACAGATTTTTGGTGATGTGTACACCGAGGGATTTGAAACTGCTAACCATCTCCACCTCGGCCCCGTTGATGCTGACAGGGGTGTGTACAGTACTTTGCTTCCTGAAGTCAATGACCAGCTCTTTAGTTTTGCTGGCATTGAAGTATAGATTGTTGTCGCTGCACCACTCCACTAGGTTCTCTATCACCCTCCTGTATTCGGACTCGTCGTTATTCGAGATCCGGCCCACTATGGTCGTATCGTCAGCAAACTTGTAGATGGAGTTGGAACTAAATTTTGCCACGCAGTCATGTGTGTACAGGGAGCAGAGTAGAGGGCTAAGTACTCAGCCTTCCGAGGCCCCGGTATTGAGGACTATTGTGGAGGAGGTGTTGTTGTTTATTCTTACTGATTGTGTTCTGTAACAGTTACCAACTGCTCCTTCCACCCAAAAATAGGATGCCGCTGCTTCAGTAAAAATTATGTTCCAGTGAGGGCAAAGGGTTAAACAAATATGTAAATTTACTTCCTCATGTTTTCTCTTCTGATAGTCGGGCATGCTGAGGCCAGTTGTAGTTTGCCAACTGCCACTCTGCTGAGACCAAGAGTAGCTTGGTGCTCAATGTACCTATTTACTGGGAATAAATAAAATGCATAAATAAACAGAATATATATAAATAAAAACGAGGGTAGGTTCTTCAGTTATTCCTTCCTAGAAACAAAACGTTTGCCAAGACTCCTTAAGTGAAATCGACAATCCGATGATTTAAAATATATCTTTTGATGGTGTTCAAAAAGGTGTCACAATATTGCTTTAAAAGACTACCGTGGCACGACATCTTTATTGCAAAAGTTAGCAGCCAGAACATTGCTTTTCTAATTCCATCTAATTTCATCCATATAAATCTAAAGCAGGCAAGCATTGCAATCATTAGCAGAAAGGCAAAACAATGGCAGCTTTTAAAGTTAAGCAGCCATTCAAATGCTAACACAGCAAAGACTAATTAAATGGCATTCACTGGCCACTTACAACCCTTTCATCCCGCAGTCTAGTCACTCAAATGCAGTCAGCTAAAGTGTTTTGTTATTTTGCATTTGAAATCGTCAATTTAGCAGAGTGACATAAAATCTCTATTGTGCGCGAGTCTTTTTTGCATACAGTGTTTAAGTGAGCTGAAGATTGAAGCTTGCATAGAGCCGGTATGAAGAATTAAATTATAACTCCAATTTGTTTCACAAAAAGATCACAGAGTGAATTTTCATCACACAAAATGGATATTGGCGATTTAAAAAAGCTACCTTGATAGATGCTTCACAATTTCAAAGATGTATGCTTGTTTCCCTCTGTTCATTTGGAACTGCTGTGCTACAGAGCAACCCAATACTTTCCCATGAGAAGAGTGTAACATTGTTTTGATCTCAGTGTGAGCAAATAACATTGAAAGAGAGAGAGAGAAGGGACCATATGAAAGGAATGTTGTCCAAGCTGTTTTATAAAACATATCCTACTTCACTTAACTGTATACCTGTTTTGTATAGAAACCTGATAAATATAGACCAATTAGGCCATTTTCACCTTCGTGTATAGTCTTACAGTTTGTATAAGCAATAGATTAGATGCCATCCATTCTCACTATAGAATTGCTAATCTCTTAATTATTTGTCTAAAGAGGTTGCTTTAACGTCTCAGTATTCATTTGCAGTTAAAGTATAGCAAGTATAAAGGTCACACACACATACTAAGACTCCACATTCAACTGATCACCCTTTAGCTTTTCTGTAACATCGTTAGTGATCCCACCATTAAACACATCTTCCTACCCTTTCCATTTCAGCATTCTGAATGGACCGTTCCCTCTGCAACACCCTGGTCCAGTCTTCAAGCACCCCCAAGCCTCTGCCTATTGCGCCTTCCCGTGCAAGCTGGGAATATGCAACTTCTGCTCTTTTCAGGGGATCAGGGGTTATGGGGAGACGGCAGCAGAATGGGGATGAGGAACAAGGCAGCCATGATCGAATGGTGGAGCAGACCTGATGGGCCGAATGGCCTAATTCTGCACCTATATCTTATGGTCTTATGGCCTTATCTCCTCTACTCCCACCATCCTAGGCCCCAAACCATTCCAGGTGGAACAGCGATTTACTTGTATTTCTTTCACTTTAGTATATACTGTGTTCACTGTTCACCAGTAAAGTTTCTTCTGCATTGAGGAAATGAAACACAAGATTGCATGACAATTTTTCACAATCTTGGAATCAGAGATTTAGAAAGAGTAGGAGATGAGAATCAGAGCAGAGATTTAAAAAGAGCGACAGCGGAGAGTCAACAACACAACAATCTGCATCGTACCTTTGACATGACAAAACAAGGTGCTTCATAGGAGCATTATAAAACAAAGTATGACTGAGTCCCATTAGAAAATATTAAATCAGGTGACCAAAAGCTTGGCCAAAATGGATTTGAGGAGTGTTTGGAAGGGAGAGGGAAGAGAAGGCATTGCAAGTGATTCTGTGGCTATGGTTAGGGAGATAAGAATGGACCCAAGTGAATACACTTCTACTCAGCAGGATGGTGGCGGAGAAGTGTTGGAGGAGGATGATGTGGTCAAGGCTGAAGCCAGGTGGAGAAGGATGAGCAGGGAACATTTACCTTTGGCACAGTCACAAAGGATGTCATTTATGACTTCGACAAGAGCTCTTTTGGTATTGTGGGAGGGATAGAAAACAGATTGGAGGGATTCAAACATGGAGGAGTTCTGGAAAAATGGGAATACATTTGGGAGGCAACAGCACATTCAAGGACGTTGGAAAGGAAAGGAAAGGGAGTTTGGAGATGGAGTGGTAGTTTGCAAGGATGGCGGGATCAAGGGTTGATTTTTGTGATGAGCTGTGATGATGGCAGATTTCAAGGGGAGAGGGACATCCAAAGAGAGAGAACCATTTACAATATTGACTTACATGAATATAATAAGGCCAGGAGGGGAAGCTGAGCGATCAGCAGTTCAGTGTGAATAGGGTGGAAGGAACTGGAAGTGAGTTTCAAGGACAAGATGAGCTCAGAGAGGACATCAGGGGAAAAGAAGATGCAGGTTAAATCTTAGGGCAGAGGGAGGCATTAAAGGAAGAGAGAGTCAGAGGGCGGTTTAAAAAGAGCAGGAGCCGAGTGGGATCAACCTATCATGGAAGTGAAGGGATGTCACAGACGGGGGTCACGTCGGGTGGTTTTTCTGGTAAATGTCTAATTTAACTAAATTAATCAACTACAAAGTGAGGCTAGATGGATTGATTTGATAAATTAGTGATAAATCTTGTAATTTATCACACAAATACAATCTGTATTCAATTGATTAATCAGATCTAGGGGATAAAGTTAAAAGGTAATAACAAGGGATGAAAATACTATAGGGTTCTGAATTTTTCAGGTAATTAAAAACTAAGGTTTTTAAAAAGAAATTTTTATTTGTTTTTTCACATTTTATACATAAAACAAAACATTGTAAAACATCACGAACAACCGAATCCCCCACCCCACACTCCACCAACCAACACCCGAATAACTCAAAGAAAACTACTTCCCCACCTGTACCCCCTACCCTGCAGCCACCCCCTGCCCTGAGCAGCTGATGGTAACCAACTCTTTAAATTATAGAATAAACAAACCCCATCTCTTTTAGGGCACCTCTGTCACCCCCCTCAAAGAAAACCTAACCTTCTCCAAATACAGGAATTCCATCAAGTCCCCCAGCCACACAGGCACAGGGCAGAAAAGCTGACTGCCACCCAAACAGGACCTGCCTGCGAGCAATCAGCGAGGCAAAGGCTAAAGCCACCGCCCCCGTACCCGTCTGCAGCTCTGGCAGGTCCGAAAACCCAAATATGGCCCCCAGGTGACCGGGAACCAACACGGGCGGAAATTCCCGCGAGAATTGTGAAACGCAATTCTCATCAGAGAGAGCGTGTGTCACGATTTTCTCCGCCCCACACCGACGACGTCACAAGCTTCATGCACACATTGGGTGTGAACCTCATTTTCATAGTCTTGCATTGATTTCAATATTATTAGTGGCCCCCGAGTGCATGATAGCCCCCCTCACCGTGCCTGTAGGCAATTTTCTGGAGGTGAGGTGGGGTATTGCAGTGAGAAAAATGGAATAAAATGGATAGAAAATTGGCGGGAGGGGGAGGTGCGGGGATGGAGAGGGAAGTGAAGGATTGACAGGAGGAATGTTGGAGCTGCACAGAGTTCTTGAAGGATTTCAGGGCTGGAGGAGATTAGAGATGCAGAATTTCTACAGAGAATTTTCAGATGTCCTTTTGTGATGTTGGCGGGAGAGCAGTGGAATCCTGGAGAAATAATGGCCTAGATCTTCCGAGGCGCAGCAGTCAACATCAAGCTCCACTCAAATATTTCCCCCCGACTCGACTGCGCTCATTTCTTGTCAGGTCTTCTGAGTCTGATTTTACCCGAAATGTGGAGTGCACCATTTAAGGGAGTGCACATCCCTTGGAGATGTGGCAGGGATGGGAAGTAAGAAGACAGGACACACTCCCTCTTTACGTCACTAGCTACCATATGGTAAGTTTAAAGGTTCAGTTTACATGTTAGTGAATGAGGATGGGTCGAGCAGTAGGAAGGTGAGGTAGTAAGTAAGGTAGCAGGTGGTTCGTGGGAAGTGTTATATATGGGTGAGGTGGCAGATGAGTAGGGTGGCAGATGGGTAGGGTGGCAGATAGATAAGGTGGCGGGTGGTAGGATGGTGGATGAGTTAGAGTGACAGATGGTTAGGATCCGTGTGAGTAATTGGGATATCAGTTTTGGAGTTACCGAGGAGTTTGACTAGGTTTTTCCTGTTCAACATGTCTTGGTAACTATTCAGAAAAGTAAATCAGAGCTGTACCTCAGAGTTGGAGATATTCACTGAGGGTCCAAGGGAGCAGGTAAATTGCCCATCAGAAGTTGAAACCACCCAGGGCAATTCCCACGTAGTTCAGTTCATCAGGACTTCTACAGGGTCTTGTCACACATATCCAGTCTTTGATGATCAAGGGACTGGAAGATTTGGACCAGTGTAAACAACAATTTATTCACTTATGCCAACTCTCTGAGATTCTGCTGTTCTGCAAAGTTATGGAAGAATATATGAAGATTCCTGTAACACGTCACATAATCAGAATGGGACAGCACAGAAAGTTGTGAGTCGGCTCATTGCACAAAATGAAATAAAATTCGGTATGACTTAAAACATGGTATGCAGGAAACATGACACCTCGTAAAATGAGACATACTGGCCCGTAAGTTCTGGCTAGTGGCGGAAAGCCACGGGCTGCCAATTCTGAAATGAGCACTTCACTGCGCTCGGATATCGTGACGAATCTTCCTCTCCATGTGGCAGCTTCGGGCCTCCAGCGCAACAATCTGCGCAGGCTCCAGCGCGGAGCGGGAGGAGTGCAGCCTTGCCCCTTTATGACGCAGCCAGGTTGGGAACGCCCATTGAGGGCAAGGATTTAAACTGCAGATTTATACTGAAGACAACAGGCAACTTTTTTCACAAGTGGTTTAAAGGTATGTAGAAGTTTTAAAACAGTTTTAAAAAAAAAATCTTACATTTATGCAGTAATTGCTGTTGCTATTGTCTCTTTTAAAGTAATTTTTGATTTTATTTTTTATGATTAAAGGTGATTAAAGGCTGTAGGAGAGTCCTCATCAGCCACGCAAGGACCCACAGAAACCGTGGGCAGTAACATTGAATATCTTAGATGGACAACTCGTTCGCGTGTGATCACCGCATTCTATCCATTATAGTTCCTTTAATGGAATAACATCCTCCTGACAAATCAAAGCAAAAAAAAAATCTTTCTTTCACTTTCTGTGACTCACTTTATACAGCAAAGTACCTTTCTGATGGAATTAAAAGCCTCATGCAAACCAAAGTTATAAACAAAAAAATATATATTTTCCTTTCACTTTATTTGCATTTTAAACATAATTATAAATGCTAAACATTAATAAAATAAAACAAAACATTAACCTACCAAATAAATGGCTCCCGGTGTCCCGTAGTCTCCTGCCTCTGCTCGATGGTCCTGGACCCAGAAATAAAAGTGCAAATAAAAAGGTGTAAAAACTTACCTAACATCGGGGCAAGTTGAAAAGTTAGTGCTGTCCCTTTAATTTGGTCCAGTGAAGTGCTTCTCTCAATTTGTTGAAAAAAAGGGGGCCAGGGGGTTGAACACCGCCTGCTTCCACACTTCCGGGTCGTTGCACCGTGCGGCGACACAACAACTTAAGTCGGGGACCGGAAAGGAAGTTATGGGCTACGGTGACGTATAATATGACAGAGTGTGTCATGTGATATAAACGGACACAAGACTGAAAACATAGCAGAGCATAAATGTGCCATGAAAAGTGATGGAAAATGGGACACGCTGTGAAATGAAATGTGACGTGAAAATTGACACATCAGAAATTTTGATGGCGCAGAAAACATGACAAAACATGATGTGACGTAACTTGACATAAAATGTGACGAAAATATAAAATGTGACATAAAATGTGTTGCAATGGAAAATATATTGTGATGGAAAAGGTCACACAGCGAAAAATGAGTCCTGCCTGAAAAATGATACCACATGATGTGGTGCAAAACATTATGGGCGGGATTCTCCGTCAGCCGACGCCAAAATTGGGAAAGGCGGTTGGGCGGGCGCCATGTTGACGCCAAATCGCAATCCTCTGTCACCTTGACGCTGGACCTGCTGAATGCAAATTAAAGGGACAGGGCTAACTTCATCAACTTGCCCCGATGTTTGGTAAGTTTTTATACCTTTTTATTTGCACTTTTATTTCTGGGTCCAGGATCATCGAGCAGAGGCAGGAGAATTCGGGACACCGGGAGCCATTTGTTTGGGAGGTTAATGTTTTGTTTTATTTTATTAATGTTTAGCATTTATAAAGATGTTTAAAATGCAAATAAAGTGAAAGGAAGATATATTTTTATTTGTTTATAACTTTGGTTTATATCACATCACTCTGAATGTACAGTTCACATATCATTAGTGGGCCTGACCCTGTATTCTCTGGGGCCTCCGCGATGCTCCGCCTTCACTGGGGGGAATTCCCGATGGAGAGGTTCACCTGTGCTTTTCAAAACGTGAAACAGGCGACATGGCTGATGAGGGAGAGAGAGGAGGTAGGACACGGAGAGGCGTGACTGTGGGCTGCCGATCCTGACACTGGCCAGGCTGGCTGGGTGAGGGTAGGCCCTGCCAGGCCGGGTAGGGGTAAGGCCCAGGTGACCCCTCACAGGACTGGGGTGGTATCCAGACACGGATCGCCATTGCCGTGGCCTGCAAGGCAGATCTTGTGGCGCACCTCACTGACCACTCATCGTGGCCCGTGGTTCTGCAGAGTGCCACTGGCTGTATGTACGCTATACTGTGCCGTGCACCCATGCCAACTTAAATTGTGTCTACACTTCTGGCCCCACAGGCCCTAAAGCTACACCTAGGTGGATCCCCAGATGGTACAGCAGGAGTGGAGGTGGCCTGATGTGATTCTTGCCCGGTGACCTTGGTCCCCTTTGGCTGCCGTCTTCTGGCGCGACTGGGCTAAGATGGGCTTGACTGTTGCCGGGTGGCCCAGGTGGCTTGCTGCCGCCCTGTTCTGCCCACTGCCTATGTGATGGGCCAGGGACAGGGGGTGTCATTCTCCGACCCCCCAGAGGGTCGGAGAATGGCCGTTGGCCGCCGTGAATCCCCCCCCCCCCCGCCGGTTGCCGAAGTCTCCGAAGGGAGAAAAGTCGGCGGGGCGTTAATGGCGCCGCTGCCGCGGAGAATGTCACGGGTCTGCGCAAGGCAGCCGATTTTCGGCCTGCCGATATTCTCCCTTCCGGGTGGGCCGAAGTCCCGTCGACGTGATGACCGTTCACGTCGACGTGAATCAAACCTCCTTTTCATCGGCGTGACCCGGTGCTCCAGGCTCACGCCGACCAGCGTGGAGGTGAGTGACGGCCTGGGGGGTTGGCTCTGGGCAGGCAATGGCGTGGCCGCAGTCTGATTGCGTGAGGAGAGGTGTGTCTCGGGTTGTGTGTGTGTGTGTGTGTGCGGCGGGGGGGGGGGGGTGGTTAGAGTAGGCTGGGCTCTGGGGGAGTGCCGGGAGGGGGTCCGTGCTGGGGTGGAGGTTGGGGGGGGTGGTCCATGCCGGGGTGGAGGTTGGGTGGGGGGTCCGTGCTGGGGTGGAGGTTGGGGGGGGGGTCCGTGCCGTGCCGGGGTGGAGGTTGGGGGGGGGTCCGTGCTGGGGTGGAGGTTGGGGGGGGTCCGTGCCGTGCCGGGGTGGAAGTTGGGGGTTGGGGGGGGGTCCGTGCTGGGGTGGAGGTTGGGGGGGACCGTGCTGGGGTGGAGGTTGGGGGGGAGGTCCGTGCCGTGCCGGGGTGGAGGTTGGGGGGGGGTCCATGCTGGGGTGGAGGTTGGGGGGGGGTCCGTGCCGGGGTGGAGGTTGGGGGATGCGGGGGGGTCCGTGCTGGGGTGGAGGTTGGGGGGGGTCCGTGCTGGGGTGGAGGTTGGGGGGGGGTCCGTGCCGTGCCGGGGTGGAGGTTGGGGGGGGGTCCGTGCTGGGGTGGAGGTTGGGGGGGGGGGTCCGTGCCGGGGTGGAGGTTGGGGGTTGGGGGGGTCCGTGCTGGGGTGGAGGTTGGGGGGGGGTCCGTGCTGGGGTGGAGGTTGTGGGGGGTCTGTGCCGTGCCGGGGTGGAGGTTGGTGGGGGGGGGGGGTCCGTGCCGGGGTGGATGTTGGGGGCTGGGGGGGGTCCGTGCTGGGGTGGAAGTTGGGGGGGGGTCCGTGCTGGGGTGGAGGTTGGGGGGGGTCCGTGCCGTGCCGGGGTGGAGGTTGGGGGGGGGGTCCGTGCTGGGGTGGAGGTTGGGGGGGGTCCGTGCCGAGGAGGGGGATGGGAGGGCAAATGAGTTGGTCCACCTGGCCAGGTGCCAGCCTCCAACAGTTGGACCCATGCGGTCCATGCCACCTGGCTGGGGGGAGGAGGGGATATGGACAATGATGACATGTCGTCGTTCCCCTCCCCCCCACCAGGCCGTCATGTTTTCAGATCATCCAGCGATGTTGGCCGCCGTGGTGGCAGCCGCTCATGTCTATGTTGCCCTGGATGAGGAGGAGGAGGAGAGGAGGAGGAGGAGGAGGAGCGTGCCAGAGAGGCGGCGCAGGCTGCCGCAGAGGGGCAGGCGGCAGCCGCCCAGGCTGGAAGGACACCTGACCGACAGGACGAGGAGGGGGAGGAGGACGTCGTGGCCCCACGGCAACGGAGGCACCCGAGGGCGCCCCGTGTGTACCGGCCCCGGCAGTCATACCAGGACCTCACGGACCGGGAATGCAGGAGGAGACTCCAGATGAGCCGGGAAACCGTGGCACACATCTGCCACCTGCTGGCACACCTGTCACCGCGTGGCACTGGCGGGGGACACCCTCTCCCCGTGTCCGTCAAGGTTACGGTGGCCCTGAACTTTTATGCAACAGGGTCATTCCAGGCACCGAGTGGGGACCTGTCCGGCATATCGCAGACATCGGTGCACCGGTGCATCCGGGCAGTGACAGATGCCCTATATGCCATGGCGAACCGCTTCATCCGTTTCCCCGTGGACCGGGCCAGCCAAGATGCCCGGGCCGTGGGCTTCTCTGCCGTGGCCGGGTTCCCCATGGTCCAGGACGCGATCGATGGGATGCACGTCGCCGTGCGGCCACCTGCAGATAACAGGGCCGTGTTCACTAATAGGAAGGGGACCTATTCGATGAACGTACAGGTGGTCTGCGACCACCGCATGATGATCCTGCATGTCTGCGCCCGTCACCCAGGCAGTGTACACGACTCATTCATGTTGTCGCGGTCATCCATCCCCGGCATGTACGAGGGACGCCATCCACGGCTGAGGGGCTGGTTGCTGGGAGACAGGGGCTACCCATTGCGATCGTGGCTGATGACGCCTATACGGAGGCCATGCAATGAGGCGGAGAACCGCTACAATGATGCCCATGTAGCGACAAGGGGAGTGATCGAGAGGTGCTTTGGCGTGCTGAAGATGCGTTTCAGGTGCCTGGACCTCTCTGGGGGCGCCCTCCAGTATCGGTCAGATAGGGTCGGCCGCATCATTGTGGTGTGCTGCGTCCTGCACAACATCGCCCAGCAGAGGGGCGATGTGCCGCAGGCAGAGGAGGGCGGAGTGGAGTAGCAGCAGGAAGAGGCCCAGTCCTCCCCAGATGAGGGGGATGGGGGCAATTGTCAGGGCAGACGGGGTAGACACAGGCGGGTGGCTGTCCACCGTTACCGGCTGGCCCAGCGGGCACGGGACAGACTGATAGATGCCCGCTTCACTGACTAGATGGGCATGGGAATCGGGTAGTATGGCCACAGACCGCACACCATGGCAACAGCCGACCACCCACACCCTCCACCCATCCACCCACCCAGCACCCTCCCCCCCTCCCCAACCCCACCCACCCCACCCGCATGCACACCACTCCCCCCCACCATTGCCGATCCACCTGCGGCACAACGGGCCGGGCTCACACAGTTGCGGGTGGACGCGTGTCTATCGCAGGCCATGGAGGATGATGACAACCCGCCCTGCGATGAGCTCCTGGCTCTACATCGTTGGACTATGTCTGACCCATGGCCACAGTACCACCATCCACCCGGACCATCCCTGCATGCGGCTGTGACACTGCAGCGCACGGTCCCGTCCTCTGCCCGGGGGATGTTGATGGCGGCCCAGGGGGAAGGGGGCAGACTCACCTGGGGCTGAGGTAAGACCACCCCTCACACACACACTTGCGCTCAACGTACATGACACCCCCGCACACTTTGGACAGAGCACAAAGGCAGCTTCTGCAGGTGTAACATTGACTTTAATAACCAAAGGAGTTCATGCACGTGCCCTAGCCCCTAAAACTCAACTGTGCCCTGCACCCGTGCCAACTTACTCAGTGTCTAATTGTTTGGCCTTACGGGCCCTTTGACTACGTCTACGTGGTTCCCCAGACGGTACAGCAGGACTGGAGGTGCACTCCTGTGATTCCTGCCCTCTGACACTGGATCCCTTTGGCGGCTGTTTCCTGGGGCGTCCTGGCCTAGATGGGCCAGGCTGCGGCCCGGGCGACTGGGATGGCGAGCTGCCAACCTGTCCTGCCCGTTGCCCACCCGATGCACCTGGGACGGAAGGGGGGGGAGTCCGAGGTGTCGCGGTGTACCGGGACCTCCCCTACAGAGGGAGCCGGGACGGACCACACCACCTCCTCCTCCCTCGGGGTGCCAGATGGCCCCCAGGCCTCTACATGGGTGGGGGATGCGAACGGACTGGCCATCCGACGCCCCCCCGACATCTGGCGCTGCCAGTCCTGGAGGCCCGTGCTGGTATCGACAGGGCTCTGAAGGTTTGCAGCCATGGAGCCCAGGGGGTTGGCAAACCCTGTCTGTGACAGTGCGACGCCGGCTCGCACATGGCCACTGGCGCCGATGCCCTCAGCGATGGCCTGCAGAGACTGGGCCATGGCCTGCTGAGACTGGGTCATGGTCTGCAGAGACTGGGCTATGGCGTTGAGTGCTTCTGCCATCTGGCGCTGGTACTGGCTCATGGCCTCCTGTGAGAGGGCAGCCATTTCCTGGGCCACAGACGCCGCCTGCACGGAAGGCCCCAGGCCTCGCAAACCGTTCCCCATGTCTGACACCGTCGCACCCATTGCCTCCACCGCGGACGCCACCCGTGCGGTATTAGCCTGGGTGGCACGCATGACCGGCACCACTCCCAGCTCCTGGACGCGGGTGGACTCCTCCACCTGCGACCGCAGCCGCCGCAAGCCGCCCGTCACCCTCTTCGCTCGTCTCCGTGTCGGTGGTTGCATCGGATCTATGTGTGGGTGTGGTAACTGCAGGAACCCGGGATCCATCTGGGCGGCAGATGTTCGCTTGTGTTGGGCTGCCCTCCGACCGCCCGGTCCCTCTGCTGCTCCTACCTCCACCTGCTGTACCGGGACGGCTGTGTTGTGCGCACCAGTGAGTGTACCAGACGCCTCATCACTAAAGTGCCCAACCGTGGTGAGTGTTTCTGCGATGGTGGAGGGTGTTGGTGACAGCAGTGGAGTTGTGTCGTGCTCTTCGTCCCACTCTGAGTCCATGGCACTTTGGGGTGGGGGTTCGTCTCCACCCATCCACTCTGAGTCACTGTCCGGTATTTTGTCTTCCTGGGTAGTGCTGTCCCGGGTAGGGGTGTCCTGGGTAGTGCTGTCCCGGGTAGGGGTGCCCTGGGTAGTGGTGTCCTGGGTAGTGGTGTCCTGGGTAGTGGTATCCTGGCTTGGATGTGACGGGGGCCTGTGGCTGCCCCCCTCGTCGCTGGGTGGTCGCTCCCGCACGTGACGGGGGCGTCGTCTCCCTGTTGCTCCAGGTCTCTCCGTCTCCCGTGGTGTGCGAGGGGCATCCTGCGGGCGTCGCATGCTGGAGGGTCCGGGTCTCTCCGTCTCCCGTGGTCTGCGAGGGGCATCCTGCGGGCGTCGCATGCTGGAGGCTCCGGGTCTCTCCGTCTCCCGTGGTCTCCGAGAGGCATCCTGCGGGCGTCGCATGCTGGAGGGTCCGGGTCTCTCCGTCTCCCGTGGTCTCCGAGGGGCATCCTGCGGGCGTCGCATGCTGGAGGGTCCGGGTCTCTCCGTCTCCCGTGGTCTCCGAGGGGCATCCTGCGGGCGTCGCATGCTGGAGGGTCCGGGTCTCTCCGTCTCCCGTGGTCTCCGAGGGGCATCCTGCGGGCGTCGCATGCTGGAGGGTCCGGGTCTCTCCGTCTCCCGTGGTCTCCGAGGGGCATCCTGCGGGCGTCGCATGCTGGAGGGTCCGGGTCTCTCCGTCTCCCGTGGTCTCCGAGGGGCATCCTGCGGGCGTCGCATGCTGGAGTGTCCGGGTCTCTCCGTCTCCCGTGGTCTCCGAGGGGCATCCTGCGGGTGTCGCATGCTGGAGGGTGCGGGTCTCTCCGTCTCCCGTGGTCTCCGAGGGGCATCCTGCGGGCGTCGCATGCTGGAGGGTGCGGGTCTCTCCGTCTCCTGTGGTCTCCGAGGGGCATCCTGCGGGCGGTCTGCATCTGCGGGGATGGGTGCCTGGACGTTTGGTCCTGCGATACACAATGAAGCATGCATGGTTAGACATCAGGCAGTGATCAGGTGATACGGGGGAGGGGGATATAGGGGAGGGGGGATATGGGGACGGGCTGTCGGTGGCTCACTCGCTAGTACGCCCCCGACCTCTGCATCAGCAACCTCCCGGTCCTCAGGTCCGCCAGCCAGTTCCAGGGCCCTTTCCTCGTGTACAGTCAGTGGCCTCTCATCAGCGGGCCCTCCTCCAGTCCTCACATGCTCCCTATTGTTGTGTGCGCGCTTCTCCTGTGGATGGGGGCAGGGGTAAAAGGCAACAGTGTTAGGCAGGTATATGAATGCACGCCATCGGTTGCGCGTGCATTGCAGAGGTGAAGGTTAGGGCTGGATTCACTTGGGGATATGGGGGATATGGGGGAGGGGGGATATGGGGGAGGGGGGATATGGGGGATATGGGGGAGGGGGGATATGGGGGAGGGGGGATATGGGGGATATGGGGGAGGGGGGATATGGGGGAGGGGGGATATGTGGGAGGGGGGGATATGGGGGAGGGGGTATATGGGGAGGGGGGATATGGGGGATATGGGGGGGGGGATATGGGGGAGGGGGGATATGGGGGAGGGGGGATATGGGGGAGGGGGGATATGGGGAGGGGGATATGGGGGAGGCTCACCCTACCTGCTCTGACGAGGTCGTTCACCTTCTTGTGGCACTGGGTGCCTGTCCGTGGTGTCAGGGCCACAGCGGTGACGGCCTCTGCCACTTCCCTCCACAGACGGCGGCTGTGGCGTGGGGCAACTCTGCGGCCGTGCCCGGGATACAGGGCGTCCCTCCTCTGCTCCACCGCGTCCAGGAGCGCCTCCACATCGCGTGACTCGAACCTCGGGGCTGAGCGACGGCCAGCCATCCAGTCGGGTGTTGCGGTCGGGTGTTGCGGTCGGGTGGGGGGGATCAGCGCGGCCTTATGAGCCGTCACGCCGTGCAGCGCGTATGACGCTGCACGGCGTGAACCACTGCGCAAGCGCGGATCCCGTTACGTCGCTGCTAGCCCATTTCGGGCCGGAGACTATCGACCCATTTTTCCGACGTGACGCAAGTCGGATTTGCGCCGTTTTTTGCGCCGATCGGCGGACTTTCCGCCGATAACGGAGAATTTCGCTCAGGGTGTGTGGCCCGGGAGCGGGGGGGGGGGGGGCGGGGGCGGGTTGAGGTGCTGCCATGTTCCGGCACTTCCCCTGCGGGAGTTGTTGGGATGGGTCCCATCTTCTCCTCCTCCCTTGGGGTGCGCGGTGACCCCTGGGCTACTCCATATAAGGGGGTGCGAGTGTAGCGAACCCCTGATGCTCCCCCGCCACCTGGCGCTGCCGTTCCTGGAGGCCCGCTCTTGTCTCAACCAGAGTTGGCATGCTCGCGGCCGTGGAGCACAGGGAGTGGACTACCTCCACCTGGGACTGCGCCACATCATGCTGCGACTGTGGAAACTCCTTCTGGGTCTGTGCCACATCAGCCAGTGACTGCATCATCTCCCTATGGGACAGGGCCGTCGCCCTCTGGGTCTGTGCCATGTTGGCCAGCACCTGGGAAATACCGCCGACGCTCTCAGCCATGGTCTGCCGTGATTGGGCCACACTCAGGAGCGCTGCTGCAATGTCCAGGTGGCCAGATGGCTGCCTGTGAGAGGGGGCCCCCTCCTGGGACTCAGCCACTGCTTGCACAGATTGCCCAGTCCTTGGACATCCAACCTTCGCCCCCCCCCCCTCCAAGGACTCCACCGTGGGCACCATCCATGTGGTGTTGGCCTGGGTGGCATGTATGGCCGGCAGCACCTTCTGGTCCTGCACATGGTTGGACTCCTCCAACTGCACCTACAGATGCTGGATGCTCACCGACAACCCCTCATGCAGTCCCTGGCTCTGCGAGTGCACCACCTCAAGCGATAGGCCCATCCGTTCCAGAAGGCTGAAACCTGTCTTGACGGAAGGTGTGGGTGTGGGGTTGGGGGCTGCTGGTAGCGGGGGTGGGGGGTGACACACGTGCCAAGGGGAACCGCACCTCAATGGGGTCTGACATCCTCGCCCAATGTTGCCCCGGCGACTGCCCTTTCTTCAAGCCCACTGACCACGCCCAGTGCCCTCTGCTCTGCTGCGGTGAGGGGCTGCAGGTCTAGAGGTCCCCATCTAGTCTTCTTCCACTCCCGGCAGTTGTGCCGGCATTCTCCTGGGGGAGGGGGTGTGGGGTTGGACTGAATACACTTAGTATTAGACAGTCCCATGCATATAGCCCAGGGGGTGGGTAGCTGGTGGTGGCTTCAGTGGCCAGGGCACCCGGCCATGGCCGTCAGAATGGGTGCCGGCATGTGGTGCAGAGTTGGGGTTCAGCTGCCTTCCAGGTAGGGGGGGTGGGGATATTGGGTTGGGTGGGGGGTGGGGGGACTACTCAGCATGGCTGCCCTGAGGAAGTGGTGCAGTTTTCTCCGGCACTGCTGGCTGTGCTGGACGGTGTTGCCCATGGCGCTGACCCCCTCTGCTGAGGACCCGGGTTCGATCCCGGCTCTGGGTCACTATCCGGGTGGAGTTTGCACATTCGTGTTTGCGTGGGTTTCAACCCCCACAACCCAAAGATGTGCAGGTTAGGTAGATTGGTCACGCTAAAATTGCCTATAATTGGAAAAAAAATAATTGGGTACTCTAAATTTAAAAAAAAAGGATTGAAATGAGGATGAATCTTTGGAATTCCCTGCCCCAGAGGACTGTGGAAGCTTAATCATTGACCATGTTTAAGATAGAAATCAATAGATTTCTGGATACTAATGACATCAAGAGTTGTGGGAAGAGTGGGAAATATGGCATAAGGGGAAGATCTGTTTGAATGGTGGAGCAGGCTCAACAGGCTGTATGGCCGACTCCTGCTTCAATTTCTTATGTTCCTCAGGGAATGGCCATGTCATATTAAATGTGAAATAAAACATGGAACTGTGTAAAATGTAACGTGACATAAAATGCAACATAATGTGAAATGTGATGTGAAAGGTGTCACAATGACAAACGTGAAATGCCATAAAATGAGTGTGGCATCAACTGACACGGCGTGAAATGTGACGCAAGCATGGCACAAAATACGATGTGATGGGAATTCTGAAGCACCATAAAATGCGAGATGATATAAATGCCACATAAAATGAAATGTGATGTAAAATGTGACTTGATATTAAGGGAAGCATGGCATTAAAGCATGACATAATTTACGTTAGGACAGAAAACAAAACTCAACATAGCATGTTATGTGAACACAACATAAAACAGGATGTGATGTAAAACATGACACAAATCGTGGTGAGTGAAAAGAGGTGTGAAAGATATCAGGATGAAAAACTTGCACTGGAAAATGAGTCATGAGGAAATGAGACGTAACAAAATGAGACACGATGGAAAGCAGGACACAATGTAAAGCATGGCTCGATGGATCAATGTGCCACAATGGATATCATGATGCATATCAAAACAAAAACATGGCACAACCTAAAATGTGATGAGATGCAAATGTGACGTAAAATACAATGTGATGTAAAATGTGACATGACCTGAAATGTAACATGTCATGAAGGCTGATGTGGAGCGTATCTCAATGGAAAATGTAGTACACTGGCAAACAAGATGTGGTGGAAAACATGACTAATTGTAAAACACAGCTTGACACAAATTGTGTCATAACGGAAAACGTGATGCCTCATAAACTCAGACTCAGGGAAAGCATAACATAACGAAAAATGTGATGTGATGTAGTGTGATCTTACATGATATAATAGGCGACATGACATTAAAAAGACATAAAAATTCTGCGATATAAAATGTGTCATGATAGAATTCATGATGCAAGGTAAAACTTGTGTGATATAAACACAACGCAAAGTAAAACATAACATTATTTGAAACGTGACACGTATTGCAATTGTACATAGAGACCAATAACTTTTAAAAAGAAATGTGAATGTCTAGTAAATAGTTGAAATGGATGACACAACAGGATTTTTCACTTTAGGACTTTTACTGTAACAACAGCCTAAAAGAACCATTGACGAAACACTTTTTAGGCAACATAATTTACACAATGGAACTCAACTTTCCATTTACTTACAAAACAATCGAAAAACCCACTTTGCAGATATACGCTACAGCGTCCTTCAAGGAGACATTCAGTTCTTCTGAACCAGTCCAAAGTGATTCTTAACTCCTGGGGTTTGCCTTTGTTCTTTCCCTTTCTGAACCTGGTAACTTCTAACTCTATAACTGTTCTTTATGCTGAGGGATTTTTCCAGAATCCTCCTTCTAGTCCAAGCTAAGATAATTTTCAGCCTCATTTCAAATCATCTTGAATTTGATCTTTTCAATCTAAGGACGAGCTCCCACCTGTTTCTTACACAGTGAAGGATAGAGATTTCTGACCTCTAGCTGCTCCCTCTCTTCTGGATACTGGCAGAATACCAATGTCTGTGAATTACCAGAGATACCTTAGAAGCTATTCCCCCTTAAAGCCCATCGCGATGGGCAATGTGTATCATATTGGCACTATTTCCAAGTTAAAACGCTGATTACATATTCTGCAAATCTTGAAAGTAAATGTACAGTTTAAAACATAACCGTTTACAATCCAAACATTCTAAATATCTCCCTGGGATATTGGGGATTTGATTTTATTGGACTTCTGTTGGTCCACATCTAGTAAAGAATTTGGTAAACTCCTCTACAACTCTTTTAGATGTAATGTTTCTTGATGGAACTGCCTCCGAATATCTAGTAGACCAGTCCATTCTGGTCAACAGATACCGATTCCCACTTTTTGTTTCAGACAGGGGTCCCATGCAATCAATTAGGACCCGAGTAATAGGTTCCACAAATGTTGGAATGGGTATTAAAGGTGTTGATTTGATTATCACCTGAGGTTTCCCTATTACCTGACATGTGTGACATGTATGGTCAAATTCAACTACATCCTTTTGCAGTCTAGGCCAATAAAACTATTTTTGTATTTTTGCCTGCGTTTTCCTTACTTCTAACTCCTAAATGACCCCAACTGGAAGCTCATGCGCTCACCACAAAACCTCCTTTCTATAACCCACCAGTTACACCACTTGATGAACTTCTGCCCATTTCTCATCTGCTTGAATATGTAACGGTCTCCATTTTCTCATTCATACATTATTTCTAATGTAGTAACACTCTGGTATGCACTCACATTCTATTTCCACATATGCTTTCTGATACAACTGCTTTATCTCTGAATCTTTCTGCTGTAATTCAACCAACTTACTTGAACTAAAGATATCCACTTCATCCACCACCTGTCCTTGTTCTTTGCTAACCACCTGATCAAACCTAGTTCCTGATGATTGAACCTCAGCCTCCCTATCGATACTACCCAAGTCCTCTTCCTCCTGTCTCAACCTGTGGCTTTGTGATCTTGTCACATACTATCAGGAAACACTTCAGGATATACTTCTTGAAACACCTCAGTTGTTTGACTTTCCACTGGCTTTTCAACTACAGTAGCCTGCTCTCCAACATGTAATCCAGTTATATCATTACCTAGAATAAGAAGTACCCCTGAAAAAGGTAATTTTTCTATTAGTCCTACCACCACTTCACCACTTTTCACCAGACTCCAACCTTCATTTACGTAGTGGCATTCTATTGCTCTCACCACTAATCCCACATATTACTATCTTTTCTGACACCACTCCTTCCAAATCTCTCACCATTAAAGATTGACTTGCTCCTGTATCCCTTGAGATCTTAATCTCCTTCCCTACTTCATCTTGTACACATGAGTAAGCCTTACACTCACAAATATAGGGTGTGATCTATCAGCTACGTTCTGTCAAAATTGGAGCAGGATGCGGCCAGTAAATGACGTGTGAGGCCTCCCATGGGCTTCCTGACAGCTACTGCGCCTCGCGAGATCTAACCAGAGGGACCCAGTCTCACACAGCAACCCACTTAACCATGCTGAAGCAGGTCTAACCAGCTCCCAGCATCTATCGGCCTCCCCAGGGAAACCCCAGTTGGGCGCCAGTTAGTACTGTTCCAGGTGGAATGGCACATGGGGGGGGGCTCCCATGCCATTGGAGGCCCTGGGTGGTCATGGACAAGTTAGGGTGGCACCCTGGCTCTCCCGGGGAATGTTGGCACTACCAGGTTGGCACTGTGACACTGCCAGGGTGTCTGGGACACAGGGTGGCACTGCCAAGGGAAAGGGCCTGAGGGGGGCCATACCCATGAAAGGAGGGATGGGGGTTATGAAGGGTGGGGATGAAGCATGGATATGAAGGAGCCGCTGTAAAGTTGGGGGTGATGAAGGGCGGGGATCCTGAATGGAGGAGGGCATGAGAGATGGCGTGGGAAGTCCTGAAAAGGTGGGCCCTCAGTGACCCCTTAGCAGGGCATCCTCACTTGGGGAGGTGTGGGGTAATGCCAATGTGTGTAGGTGGTGGCATTGTTCATGGATTGGGGGGCGGGGGGGATCCTCAAGCTCAATTAGAGATTGAATCACCCTTTCAAAATAGTGGCCCTATCTCCGAGGAGATGGTCTGGCCAGTGAGTTCAGCTCCCCAAAATGATAAAAAAATTCTAAGTGAGAGCCAGCCCGGGGAGAAACTCCCCAGGGCCCGGAAAAGTGACTCAGCGTGGTTAGATAGCAGTGGGAAACTCGCTGACTGAGCCGGGGAGAAACTCCCGGCCAAACACGCCTGAAATGACACTTAGAAATGTTTCTATTACATTGCGCCCAAAAATCTTTTTAAAAGTTCTTATTAACCAACCTCTGAACAAGCTGTACACTCTGTTGTACCTTTTCCACTGGGACTAGGGTTTTTCTCCCCACTTTAAAAAACCCCACTGGCTGATCCTGTTTTACCAAGTCTATCTTAGTATGTTTCTTAAGCCTGCGACTTCACGGGCTAGATTCTCTGCCGGCGGGATGCTCCATTTTGCCGGCAGCCCGGGGGTTTCCCAACGGCATGGACTGCCCCACAATGGGAAACCCCATTGACCAGCCGGCATAACGGACCATCCCGCTTGCATGCTGAAATAGAAATTTGGCGTGGCGGGGCGGAAAATCCAGCCCCTGATGTCCAACTTTATTACAATGAAACACTCACATTTTTTAAATCTCACACTTTCATAGGTTTCCTTTTTACGCTGAGGCAGACTCTCATTGACATCTCCAACTAAACCACCAATGCATCTACCAGCTGTGAATTTCATTTCCCCAGTTTCTGTCCTTCACAGATTGAAATCGATGTTGAAAACCAGACTTTGCTTTGTGAAATAATTCAAAATTATCTGCCATTTCTGCTGCCAGGCTAGCAGTTTGAACTCTTTGATCTTCCACATGAGTTCTCACTACTGCAGGAAGCAAATCTTTAAATTCCTCCAAAATAATTGTTTCCCAAGAGCGTTACGCATTTGGTGTACTTTTAATAGTCTTATCCACCAATCAACATTATTTTGTTTAATTTTTTTGAACTGTATATATGTCTGACCTGGTTCTTTCCTTAGATTTCTAACTTTTGTCTGTAGGCTTCTAGGCGCCTGGCGCCGGCCACAATTTTTGGAGGTCAGTCACCTCAGCCCCAGAACATTGATGCAGAAATTCCTCAGGGTCATGTCCTTGGCCCAATCATCTTCAGCTGCTTCATCATTTCCCTCCATGATAATGTCAGAAATGAGAATGTTTGCTGACAATTGCACAGTCTTCAGTTCCATTCACAAATCTTCGGATATTGAAGCAGTCCATTCCTATATGCTGGGTTGATAAGTGGCAAGTAGCATTAAGACTACACAAATACCAGGCAGTGATTATTTCCAACAAGAGAAAATCTAACCATTTCTCCTTTACATTCAATGGCATTACCAATGCTGAATCTCCCAACATCAGCATCTTATCAATGTTGTGGCTAAAGCATGATGTGCGGCCTCAACCGGGACCTGGGATTCATGTCGCATTACATTCAACCCCCACCATCTGACCTGCAAAATCCTACCAACTGTCCTGGCTTGACACAATTCACACCTCTTTAACCTGGGGTTAGTCCATCTCTGGATCTGTAAAGATTTAATCACCTGCTAATGCTCGCATTCCAAGCATTGTCTGGCATCTTTGAATCTGTCTATATATATGTTTCTGGAACATACCTCTTCATTCACCTGAGGAAGGAGCAGCGCTCCGAAAGCTAGTGATATCGAAACAACCCTGTTGGACTTTAACCTGGTGTTGTAAGACTTCTTACTGTGGCTAAAGCAGTTCAGGGGCTGCTTGCTTACTCCGAAAATCCTTTCCACCATCTATGTGGCAAAAGACAGGAGTGCAATCAAATACTCCTCACTTGCATGGATAAGTGCAGCTTCAACAAAATTCAAGAAACTTGACACCATCCAGAATAACCCACCAACAACCGTAAGTAGTCATTCCCTTCACGAGCAGCACACAGTGGTAGCAGTGTGTACCACCTATAAGATGCACTGTAGACACTCGGCATGGCTCCTGCGACATCACCTTACAAAGCCACGACCTCCACTCTTTAGAAGCAGATACATATGAACATCATTAACTAAAGTTCCCCTCCAAATCACACTCCATCCTGACCTGGGTATGCAGTGCTGTTCCTTCACTGTTGCTGTGGTGCTGTTCCTAATTCCCTCCCGACAGCACTGTGGGTATACCTCTACTACGACTGCAGCAGTTCAAGAAGGTGGCTCACATGCGCCTTCTCGGGGGCAATTAGGGAAGAGGAACAGCTACTCTCCTTGCCAGCAATGCCTACATCCCATGAATAAATTAAAAAACAGTTGCAAAACATGCCATAATGAAACATGTACTGCAATGTAAAATGTGAAAGGTGACCTGATGTAAAAAATGACATGATGTAAAATGTGATAACAAATGTGGAATAATGTTAAAGGCGATATTATGGAAAACATAATAAACAGAAAAGTGATAAGCCATAAAATGTGTGTACATTGCCTGTTTCAGCTAACCAAAATAAGTGACAGCCATTCACTGGTACATTTCCCAGAACAATGCCTTGACTAATCAGGGTCAGGCTATGAGGTTTAAATTTCAAACAATGCTTGGCAGTAACCATAAACTGGTGCATTCTCTGTGGCAACACCTCCAAAAATCAGAGTCCACTTACCGACTAGTCAGCGTTCTCTTCTCATAAAGTATAAATTGTTGTTTTCCCCTTACACTGTCATTCTTGTGATGTGACCTGATGCGTGCAAGACAAAAAGCTTTGACATGTCTCTTTTTTCAGCAATACTCAAGGTCTGTACTACCAACTAACTATTTGTTCCCAATTAAATGTTACACAATGTAAACTGCGGCATGATGTGGTGTGAAGTGTGCTGTGATATAAAATACGATTTAAAGAATCTAAGAATGTTTTGCCCCTTTTTGCCAGGGTGCCCAGAGGCCATTCGAACCCCCGAATGGTCAGGGGCAGGGCAGTGCCCACCTGGAACCCTGAAAGTGCCAACCTGGCACTGCAGGAGTGCCAGGTTGGCACTGCTAGTATGCAAGAGGCAATGCCCAGATGCCAGGTTGGCACTGCCAGGGTTCCAAGGGGCACTGCCATGAGGCAGAGCCTGGCAGAGGTCATGCCCATGAAAGGGGGTGAAGGGGTATGAAGGGTGGGGTTTGAAGGGTGGGATTGAAGGGAGGTCTTGAAAGGGGGGGCAGAAAGGGGGTTCCCTCAGTGACCCAAGGTGGGGTGTGCTCACTTGGGGGTGACGTACTAATGCTGATGAGCATGATTCGTGTGAGACCAGGTCACCCTCATGCCTGGGTGGTGTGGGTTGGGGGGGTGGGAGTTGGGGGGGTGGGGTGGGTGTCTCATGAACATTTAATGATGGAAGGAGGAGATTGCCCCTCCAGGGTCGAGGAATGGTTGTGTTGCTCATATTTGTGAGGGGTCAAAATGTCTGTGGGTGGGAAGTATGGGGACCCTCAACCTTACTTTGAGATCTGGGCATCCTTTAAAAATGCCACCCTGATCTCTCAGGAGTCGGTCTTGCCGGTTTCTTTGCAGAGAAAAGTTCCAATGGAGAAATTCTTCGTTTGCGAGACTATGGGCTGGTTCTCTGTTTCTGAGGCTAAGTATTGACGCCGGCGTGGGAACAGTGGCGTTTTACGACAGAAAATACGGCGCATCACCAGCACCAATTCAGCTACTTTAAATGGGCGAGCACCCTCGCCACGTAGAACACAATTGATTCCATGGAAAACAGCGGCGGATTCGCCGGGTCCGTGATAGGCACTCATGAGGCTCACACGCCGCAGCCGCACTTAATCGGTCCTTCCCCCACACACACTGTCCCAGCTAATAAGATGGCTGGAAGGAGAGCAATGCTACGGTTCAGGGACGCTGAGCTCGACACCCTCCTGGAAGCCTTGGAGAGAAGAATGACTCTATACCCCCGCCCGGGAGGAAGTCACCAGGTGTCGCCATTCACTGTACCTGGGCGCAGGTGGCAGAAGCGGTCAGCGCAGTGGGCAAAGTCATCCGGACCTGGGCATGCAGTGCAGGAAAAAAGTGCACAACATTCTTGGGGCGACCAGGCCCCTGGCACTAACCCCACTCCTTCACACACCCAGAACCCCACCCTCCCGGGGACGGCCGAGCCCCCAACCCTGTCCCACATGCCAACACCCATGCCATCCGCCATGGTCGGGTGCCCTGGCCACTGCGGCCACCACCTACCCAACCCCTGGGCTGCTTGCCGGCTGTCTGGATTATCTAACGGTGTCTTTGTTTGGGTTTGCCCCCACCCCAGGAGAAAGCCGGGATCGGGAGAAGACTGGAGGTGGACCACCAGAACTGCAACCCCTCACCATGCACGAGCAGAGGGCCCTGAACATGGCCAGTAGCCCAGAGGAAAGGGATGTCGCCGGAATGGAGTGTGGTCACGGGCGAAGCAAGTAAAACACAGCTGAGTTGGGGTTGTCCATGACACGTGTGTGGGCACCCCCCACCCCCACTTCAACCCCCTTCACCCCCTCACCCTCACCCCACCCCCCACCCACCCCCAATCTGTCTAATCATACATGTTGTCTTGTGTCTTACAGGACCTGCTGGAGATGGGTCCTGTCTATCCGGAGTCTCCCACCCCCAGCCAGTGCCAGAGCCGGTGCCCCCCAGACTGCCGAGCACTGATGGGGAGATTAGCCCGGACACCAGCCCTCCGCCCGAGACTCGGGATACTCCGGACCTCGGGTCGGAGCAGAACACTGACTTCCTGTCACAGCTGTCTCCAACACCCTCCACCATCTCAGAGACTCACCTCGGTTGGGTACACTAGTGAAGAGGCTCCTGGGACACTCTCTGGTGCGCACCACACATTCCATCCACTACAGCAGGTAGAGGTAGGAGCAGCCGAGGGGCCGGACGGTTGGAGGGCAGGCCAGCCAGAGGAACCAGCTGCCGTCCGGATGGGTCCCGGGATTTTGGAACATCCAGTCCCAGCTGCAATGCAGGGGCAGTCAGAGAGCCAGGGACTACAAGAGGGGATGACGGCGGGCATCCAGCACCTGCAGGAGTCCATCTGCGTGCAACGAGCAGGGGGTGGTGCCGGTCATGCATTCCACCCAGGCCAAAATCGCACCGGTGGCATCCGCGGTGGAGGCAATGGTGACAATGGTTTCAACTATGGATCAACGTGTCCAAGGCCTAGGGCATTCTGTGCAGGTGGTGGCTGAGGCCCCGGACAGAGTTGCCCTCTCACAGGCAACCATGTCCCAGAGCCACCTGGACACTGCAGTGGCACTCCTCAGCATGGCCCAGTCACAGCAGGCCATGGCTGGGAATGTCAGCAGCACTGCCCAGGCGCTGGCTAGCGTTGCGCAGACACTGGGTGAGGTGGCTCAGTCCCAGAGGCAGGTGGCCCAGTCCCAGAGGCTGGCGGCACAGTCGCAGTGTGATGTAGCAGAGACCCACAGAGTGGTGGCACAGACGCAGTGTGACGTTGTGCAGTCCCATACGGAGATGGCCCACTCCCTGTGCTCCATGGCCGCGAGCGTGCAGACCCTGATCGCGACCAGAGCGGGCCTCCAGGACTGGCAGCACCATCGGGCACCCCAAGGCAGGATGGGGAGATGGGGCCCGTGCCAGTGACTCCAGCAGGGAAGTTGCCAGAACACCGCAGCACCTCGGACTTAGCCCCTCCTGTCCCTGGTGCATCTGGTGGGCAGTGGGTGGAACAGGGCAGCACCACGGCACCCAGGACACCCGTGCAGCGGCTGCCCATTCAGGTCAGGTCACCACAGGAAATGTGGGCAAATGGGGACCCTTGTCACAGGGCAGGATCCACAGCAGGCCACCTCCAGTAGTGCTGTACCATCTGGGGAACCACCTAGGCTTAGTATAGGGCCCGTAAGGCCAGAAAGTTAGACACCAGTTAAGTTGGCATGGATACAGGGCACAGTTTAGTTATAGGGGCAAGGGCACACACTGTATACATTGTTCACAATAAACACCTGTTAACACCGTTAAAACCTGCCTCGATGCCCTGACTGGTGGGTGTGAGGGTGAGCTGTTCCGGGCTGGCCGGGGCGACGGGGGTGGGGGGGGCATGGTGGGGGACCAGTGCAGGCCATCCTCTCCCCCCTTCTCCCCCCCCCCCTCTCCCCCCCCCCCCCCCCCCCCCCCCCACGCCACGACCGTCCCCACCCCAGAGATTCAACGGGCCTATGCGATGGACCGGCCAGCTCGCATGCAGGGATCACCCAGGTGGAAGGGGCTACCATGGGCATGAGTCAGACGTTGTCCAACGATGTGGAGCACCAGAGCTCATCGCAGAGCGGGTTGTCATCATTCCCCATCCCATGGACCAGACTCGATGTTACTGCTAACCCAGGGCCACCAGCTTGTAGCGCCGCGGGTACGTATAATGGAGGGTGTGTGCACACAGGTGGTTTGGTGGCGTGGGAAGTGAGGGTGTGTATGTCTAGAATGTGGTGTCCGTCCCCCTCCCTAGCAGCACCCCCTCCACCCCCTCCCTCCTAGTCGGTGAACCTGGAGGTGGTCAGAGCGTCCCGTGCACGTTGGCACTGGCGATAATGTTGTGCGGCCTTCCTTCCATGCCCGGGACCCATGTCCTGCTCATCATCCCCCTCCCCCTCATGCTCCTCATCCGACATGGCCTGCCCTTGCTCCTCATCCTCCTCCAGCACGTTGCCCCTCTGCTGTGCCATGTTGTGGAGGATGCAGCAGTCCGCTACGATGCGGGCAGTCCTCTCAGCCTCATACTGGAGAGCCCCACCAGCGCGGTCCAGGAACCTGAACCGCATCTTCAGGAGGCTGAAGCACCACTCGATCCCACCCCTGGTCGCTGTATGGGCATCATTGTAGCAGGTCTCCGCATCAGTCTGTGGCCTCCGGATAGGTGTCATGAGCCTCGGCCACAGCGGGTAACCTCTGTCACCCAGGAGCCAACCCCTAAGCCGGGGGGGGTGGGGCGGGGTGCCGCTCAAGCATGTCAGGGATTGCAGTGTGCCAGGATGAAGGAGTCGTGCACACTGCCTGGATATCGGGCGCAGAGCTATACAATGCGCAGCTGATGGTCAGAAACCAGCTGGATGTTCATTGATTGGTACTCCTTTCAGTTAATGTAGAACATCCTGTTATCCGCTGGTGCCCATAAGGCGACATGCATTCTGTCGATCACCCCCTGGACCCGGGGAACCTAGCAATGCTGGTGGACCCCACTGCTCGAACATCCAGGTGGGCTTCGTCCACATAAAAATGGGTGTATTGCTCCGCCTGGGCATATAGGGCCTCTGTGACGGCGTGGTTGCACATAGATTATCATAGAATTTACAGTGCAGGAGGAGGCCATTCAGCCCATCGAGTCTGCACCGGCTCTTGGAAAGAGCACCCTACCAAAGGTCAACACCTCCACCCTATCCCCATAACCCAGTAACCCCACCCAACACTAAGGGCAATTTTGGACACTAAGGACAATTTATCATGGCCAATCCACCTAACCTGCACATCTTTGGACTGTGGGAGGAAACGGGAGCACCCGGAGGAAACGCACGCACACACGGGGAGGATGTGCAGACTCCGCACAGACAGTGACCCAAGCCGGAATCGAACCTGGGACCCTGGAGCTGTGAAGCAATTGTGCTATCCACAATGCTACCGTGCTGCCCCTAACATGTGCACAACATGTGCACTAAAGTCTGTGAGATCCCGGACACGTCCCACTCGGCGACCGGAAGGACCACGTTGTGTAGACTTTCAGAGCGGCCGTCACCTTGACGGTCACCGGGAGCGGGTGCCCTCCCCCATAACCCCACGGTGCCAGGTGTGCCATCATATGGCAGATGTGTCGCACTATCTCTCTCATCCGGAGTCTCCGACTGCATGCCCGGTACGGCAGGTCCTTGAATGAGAGGCGGCACCAGTTCACACGAGGCCTCATGCAGCGCCTCCTTGGCACCTCCTCCCCCTGCTCATCCTGTTGCACGGCCGGCCCTCCAGCCTGTGCAGCCGCCACCTGCCCCTCTGCAGCTTATTCCTCTGCAGCCCATTCCGCTGCAGCCTGTTCCGCTGCTGGCCGCTCCATTGCTGCCCGCTCTGCTGCGACCCGCTCCGGTGCTGCAGCTTCCCCCTCCTTTCCGAGCGGCTCCCGCTCATGGCATCTCGCAGAGTTGCGACCATCACCAGCGTGGCCACCAATGCTGGTCGAACACCAAACGCCATTGTCTGCAGGGGGCGAAAGGCCAACATATTTGCATGGTGCATACTCTCATGCCCAACCAGGTTTGATGGTCTATATGGTGGTCCCTGTTGGCCGTGCTGGCTCCTCCCCCCGCATTTCACTCTCCCACCCCCTCATCCCTACCCCGTCGGTGTCCAGCACCGTGGGGACCCCTGGTCCTAGCATCCATTGGCTAGCCTTGGCTGACACTGCCCTCACTGGCGGCTACCTTGGGTGTTGCCCTGGGTGGTCCCCCGGTAGGTGGCAGCCAGTTGGGTAGAGTGCCTGCGTCCAGGGGCGCGCGCTGTGGTGGGGGACAGGGTGCTGGGTTGGACACACCCATATGGCCGGTGTTATTGTGAAGAACCAGGGGCCGGGGTGGGTGGTCAGTGGGTTTGCAGCAAAATGGCCACCATAATGGCGGTCAGTGCCTGGGCACCGCCTCAGTCCTGTGGAGCACCTCGGCTGCTCGACCTGTTTCTCTTCCCTTACTGGCCCTGGCAGGGGGGCCCCCACCCCAGCCAGCACAGCCGGTGTCCAGTCCAGCAGCCTGTCAGTCACTCCACGCCATTTCCTACGTCCTGTCTCTCGCTCAGCAGCCACGGTGCCAGAGCAGAAGTGAACCACGCCGTCGGGAACTCGGCCCATAGGAGGCGGTGAATCGTCAAGCTGGCGCCTACCATGATTTTGGCATCGGGGGCTATTCTTCGCCCAATCGCGTTTCGCGATTTCGGCGTCGGCAAACGGAGAATCTCGCCCTTAGTGCTGATGCCGACTTTGTGGACTTTCACGACTACAAAGCCGGCGCCAAACCTGGTTCGATTCAACAACTGTGGAGGGGCTAGCACCGGCGCCACGTGGAACACAATTGATTCCAATGAAAAACGGGGAGGGATTCGCCGGGTCCTCGATTGACACTCGGGTGGCTGATAAGCTACATGTACCCAGTACAGTTCCCACACACGCTCATCCCAGCCAACAAGATGGCACTGGTTGTGCTGGAGCGTGCTCATACAACTGATGGGTCGGCTTGGGCCAGAGGGCACCTTGGAGGGTGGCCTGGGGGGACACCTAGATGACCTGTGTTCGCAGCGGGCTGTTAGCGGCGTGTGCAGCTGCATGGCTGCCTTGCCAGCTGTGGCAATGGTGTTCTGTGCCCATCCACCCCAGCCCCACTGTGATATTATAACTATCAGCGTTACAAGGGTTAATGTAGTACCATGAATAGCCATTAGAGGGAGCTGCAGATACTACTATATAAAGCAGTGATGCTAGACTTTAGGGGAGGGGTGTATGCAGGAGACAGCTAGTGAAGGTTATCAGAGCAGTTAGTGTGAGAAGGTTAGATTATAGATCATACCAGTGAGTGAGATTAGCAGTAGGTGAGTGTAGTTAGATGTTATTGATCAATTCTGTATTCTAAAAGGGCTAAGTGTCGAAACCCAGTTTAGTAGTGTAAATAAAATCATAGCTTTGTTTAAGTAAAAGCGATACTGTGGTCTTTGTGGAGCACTACGTCAACCATCCTAAATAAGCAACACAAAGAATACCACACCCACAGTCCACCTCTTGGGTCACCCCCCCCCCCCCCCCCGCCCCCCCTGTACTCCCCCCAGCCCTGGCAGAAAACCCTGACCAGCGGCACAACTGTCAGCAAACTATGGTGATGTTGGACACTTTCCGTACCCCCTCTCTCTCCCTCAGCAGCCAAGATGCCGGTTTCACAATTTTTAAAAGCACAAACGAACCGCGCCGTTGGAAACTCGGCCCATCGGAGGCGGAGCATCGCGGACACCCCGGAGAATACCGGGTCAAGCCCGCTAATGACATGCAAATGGTGTTTACTATACGTGTGTTCCGGACTGTCAAGGTGACAGAGAATAGCGATTTGGTGTCAAATCGGCGCCCGCCGTGATTTTAGCATTGGAATCTCTGCCCAATCACGTTACACGATTTCAGCGTCAGCCAACAGAGAATCTGGCCCAGGGTCTCTGTGGGGGTCTCTTTATTTACGGAATCTCTGGGCGGATCTTTTTATTTTGTGGGTCTCTGGCGTGGCGGAGGTGGGGGTATCTGTTGGGAGTGGGGTCAGCATATCTTGCATTGTGTGAGGGGGGTGAGGGTGGCCCTCGGATGGACTTTGGTCCTTTTGCTCTTCTCCTCACAGCGGCACAAATGCAAGAAAAAGTCTCTTCCAAAAACAAATCAACTGAAGCCATTTATAACTGTTAGAATACTCAACAAAGTTGCAAACAGGAAGACAATTATACAATTTCCCATAAGTTAAAACAGTATGAATTCTAGATCAATCACACTTTCTGACAACTGTATGTCTGAAAAGATGCCAGAATTGAAGAAATCCTAACTGCTAGCAAAATTGCCAGAATGCTGTAATAAATATTGTTAATGCGGCTGACAAAGTTACTGTTGGCCAAAAGCTTGAATTGGCATCCCATTTGGAAAAGACTTTTACTCTTTCCAGCAGGATTAAAGTCTGATCTAACGTCTGGCCGTCTGGTCTACTGATGGTAGCACTCTTTTCTGACAATATACACATTCATTGCACTTTGTCAAATCCATGCAACAATGTGTTGCATCCTTTAAATACAGACAAGGAGAATGTCAGCGTGCCAGTCTTGTGGGTGCTGCCAGCTCAGAAACTGCAACCAGTTATTCCATTCGGGCAAGTAGCCCTTTAACTCTTGATAACGTGGACTGGTTTTGCACTTGGGAACAAAAGGGCACGATTCTCCGGAAAGATTTTGAAGTGCGGTAGCGAGCGGGAACTGCTGCAATCTTCAGGTGCTCGACTCTGTGAGGCTGGAAATGCAATTCAACGTTAATTGGTTCCCTTAACGAGGCGCACGGGACATGGTAAGCAGCAGGCTGCCTCCACCTCTTATTTGCATCCTGGGGATACATATAGGCATAGCGGTAGAGCTAGGAAGACCAAGCACATGCAGATTTACTGAGGACACTGGCGGGGCAGGGTTAGGTGGGGGGGTAAGAAGCGGAGTGTGCGCTGGAGGTGGAGGGGCTTTGGGGAGCGAGGGAGGGAGGGTGGGGACAGTGATGTGGCTCCAGCGGGATAGTGGGGCAGTGGTCTACATATGCACGAGGAACATTAAAATACCCACACCACAACCAGTACGACGCCTCTAGCTCTTTGTTCCGCGATGTGGCCGGACCACCATTCCCATGCTCCATCCCATAGACATGCCGCCCCCCCACCCTCCCCACTTGACATGCCCTGCCCACGCACACCCGGCAGCGGACATGTGCCCGGGCAGGAGCCCATTCCCTGGGTGGTTGAAGGTTGGCCGTTGTGTCTGCAGTATTCAAGCACTGTGTCCATGCATCAACGTGTGATTGGGATGCTAGACAATGAGCCCAACATGCTACATGGCCCACCCACTCATAGGGATCTACTTGGGATGTGTAAAGTGCACACTTGACTATGATTGCCAATTCTCTATTAGCAATAGCCTTCAACTGCACGGCCAGAGGCCTCCGTGGTCAGTGGACGTTATGGGTGGTCAATGGGGCAGACAGGCAGGGGCTAGTATGGCCCCCCAGTACAGGAACACATGGTCCAGGTGTTGGCATGGCGGACCCACGCACTTCTGCCTTCCCACCCCACTCCACTGCCCCGCAGGGCCTCCCCACCAGCCCCGATACCCCCAGACCCCCATGGCGGCCCACCCCCAACCGGTGGTGCAGTCCATGGTTGTCCCCCCACTTCCCCTGAGCACATGGGCAGTATTCCCAGTGCCCCCCGGGCTCATTAGCTGTGAGCGAAGATGGCTGCTCGCCTCCTCGGCTCCCCGCAGCCGCCCATCCGCCAGGCTCACGTTTTTCAAAAGGAGTGCTAATTGGCGCCAGCGTGACCACTTGCTGGGGAGGCCACTGAATAATGGGAGGATATGGGGTGGCTCCCGTTAATTGTCTGGAAATAGGACTTAAGTGGTGATAATTGGTTTCTCATCACGCTACGGCGAGATCCCGATTTCACCTACGGGAGCGGGCCGGTTGCATCGCAAAGGGTTTGGTGCCAGGGTCTGGATTTCTGCTTCTACCGTTATTCACCGGTCTTGGTTCACTCGAGTGAGAGTGCAACGTAACCGGATAATCGGTCCCAAGGATGAGAAGTAATTTTCCATTGTATTTCACTCTGACTGGTATTCCCAGAAAGAATGCCGAGACATGGAACAGTTTGGGATATTTTTATTTGTAGCCTACTTTTTCCATTCCAACTTCTTCTACTCTGGATACTAGCCCAAGGATTTCAATCACTTTGCAAATCCATTTTTATGTTAATTCTCTTGAGTGTAATTATCCAAATTCTATTTTTTGGGGTATTGATGAGCAATGTTCTTTATTTATTGCACTATATCTCTATCAGGGCATGTGCTGCTGAAAGCTTTCATGCTGAGCAACTTTCTGTTCATCAGTGAATGTTCCTTTTATTTGTGAAGTTGTTTCGAAGGAAGTTTGGCTGCTCAGATTTTTCCTCTGTCTTCAGGGGATCTACTTTCCCATTCGGTTGGTTTCTAACTACTGCCTGTTGCTTTTTAACAGCTTCACTGTATATTACCATTTGAAGTGTAAACTCAGGATCAAGTTGAAGCCTTTCCAACAGTCTTTCATCTTGCAGTCCAACTATCATAAATCATTGTTTAGTACATCATGTTTTCAGTACCCTGCCCTATACTTTCAGCATTCTAACAATACCATCCATCAATCCATTCTTCGTTTCTTTGATTATATTTTGGTGTATTGAAAATGATGGGCACGATTTTAAGGAAACGTTTCCTAGGGCACGATTTAACCAAAAGGTTTCTAAGGGCGGAATTTTCCGGCTGGAAATTCCCACCCGAGGTCAACGGACTTTACATGTTCCCTGTCCCGCCTGTGGCGATCTTGCGGCAGGCCCTAATTGTCACTTGTGGTGGGTTTTGCAGGAAGTTTCCTGCATGCCCTGCTGGCGAGTTCCCCACCGCTATCTAATGACACGAGTCACTTTATTTTGCCCTGGAGAGTTCCTCACCAGTTTAGCCCAGAATTTTTTTGAGCACTGGGAAGCTGAACTCAGAGATCGGGCCGTCATTTTGAAAGAGTGCCCTGATCTCTAAGTGAGCTTGTAGGTTCCCCCACACACCCCACCCATGGGAAATGTCACCTCCCACACAGATGGGCATTACCCCCCCCCCCCCCCAAGTGAGGATATGGGGTCCCTGGGAGTCCCTCTTCAGGCCCCCCAAACCCCCTTCCAGGACCCCCACCCATCAAACCCCCAACCTCCCAGAGGCCCCTTCTTACTGTCCTGCAACCACTCCGCCCTCCTTTCATGGGCATGGCCCCCCTCAGGCTATTACCCTTGGCAGTGCAACCATGTCACCCAGGCACCCTTGCTCTGCCACCCTGGCAGTGCTCCTGCCTGCTACGAAATGCCACCTTGGCAGGGCCATGGTGGCAGTGCCAAGGTGCAAGCCTGGCAGTGTCTTGGTGCCCACATTCTAGGGGGGGGGCATGGGACCACCCTGCACTATTTCTGGCCACCCACGGACCTCCATTGGCCTGGGAGACGCCCCCGGATGCCATTTCGCCTGGTCCATGTTTGTGTGGACCAGTACTGCACGGAGACCGGCTGGAGCCTTCCTGGGGAGCCCAGTAGATCCTGGGTAAGTAGGCCTTAAGTAGGTTTAAGGCCTACTTAGCAAGCACGGCTTGTTCCTGAAATTATGGGCGGGTTCCTGATTCTGACCTCTCGTGGGAGTTGGGCATATCCAGCGAGGCATTGTGGCTGTCGAGAAGCCCGCGGAGGCTTCACCCGGGATCTAGCAGCCACGTCGCACACCCATTCGGGCACAGCTTGGCCAGCAGATCGCGCCCGACATCTCTGAAAATGAAATGTCTCCCATGACTGAATTATTCCTCATCTCCCGATTAACTTAAATGTATAGAGAACATTTGATCCTTCTTCCCCTATTGCATACATCAAGGAAATACATTTCTTTATTCTTTTTGAATTAACTAGAAGCTTTGAATAAAGTCAAGGGATAATTCCATAGCCCTACCCTCCCAGTGGGGAGGAACACTCACAGGGAGTGTATTTCAGGAAATCACTTGCCTATTGTAAGTACCCACCCAATTTTCACCTCATTAAGCTTGATGGGTCAAAACAGATGAATGATCACTGCCAGGATCAGAGGGTGAAAAATCCTGTATTACACCACCCACCCCCACCCCCTTCCCCCACCCCACAACTGATAAGCGGCCCATGTACTTGGGTCCATAAAAAGTAATGGCTCGAAAATCTGGGACTGTGCACCCTAGGAGTGTCAAACCCCGTTGAAAGTGCTGGATGAAGGAATTACCCTCAGATCTATTCCTCCTGATTTTTGAAATAAAGCTTCTAGCGGGTTCATGTATTTATTTACCTTACTTCCTTTTGACAAAGTACAGCTTCTGTCACCGTGTGTTGTGTTTTTTTTCCCAATTAAACAATTGGAGGAATAAACAAGAGCCTTTTTGTAATACAAAGACATTCCATTGCACCTGCTTCCTTGTTCCTAACTCCCTGCTGTCTCGAAGGGGTATTCATTTTGCTTCCGATGGTAGCATCAGCACCACCCCATAAGATGGATAACCCTACATTTACAATCAAGTGCAGTGATGAAGTGTAACAAGGAGTCAGTTTAAGACGCTGTAAAAAGGTCATGCTGTCTCTGTAAATGTTATGTTATCGATTGTGAGTGGACTGTCCAGCAGAATCCAATAAATAGATGGTATTTTGGATAATCGCTACGGAAATATTTTTGTTAGAAAGTACATATAAAATGAACGCACATGAAATGGCAGTAGATGAGCCATTTGTATTTTCAAGCTTGTTATGTATTCAACATTTGATTAAGAGATTGAATCTTAATGAAAAACACTTTGGAAAAATGTTACTTCAATTGATTGAAATGAACAAATGCAAGAATAGGTAAAGCATAAAGTAGCTCAGTGAATGTCTGCTTGATTAGCTCATGCAGGCAATACCTTACCCACAGGACAATTTCTAACTGCAGCCCCTCAAGCAGACACTTCAAGCATGTATCACACAAATCTGTCAGTAACCGTTGAAGGCAGAAAATTGTCATCTCAAATGTTACAGTACAGCAAAATCGCCTCACTGCACATGCTGCCAAAAAATGACAGCTTAATTTATGCCATGCTCAAGCCACATCATAGAACCATTCAGTATGGCAGCTAAATACACTCCCAACGTACATTGCCACTCTTTCCAAGTGCACTGCAGCATGACAGCCAGACTAACTACCATGTGTGCAACAGGTATAAAAATTTCCCATGGCAGAGGCAGCAGTTTGTGTTTCCTGGTCTACGCAAATCACTGGCAACCTATGTCTAGAGTCATTCAGGTTGTTTCCGCTTGTCCAGAAGTCACATGATTTTTAAGTGTTCATAAGTGCAAATACTCCAGGCAAGTTACAACAAATATTTTGCAAACCTTGAAGTGAAATATTCTTCAACATTCAGCCAAGAGAATGAGTATTTAATAAAGGCTAAACAAAGATAAAGCCACGATTTTAACTTGGACTGTGAGAGCAGCATGTGGTTGGTGGGTGAGAGGAGATGGCTCTAAGATGTTTAGCTGCATCAGTGTGCAGCTCAGGTTGTTAATTAACTTCTGGGCCACAAATACATGTCTGAAATCAGGGTTCTGCCTGAGCACTGGGCGAGATCCAAATCTGCTGATTTAAATCAGCCTAATGGCTTTAAATGAGCCATATGGATTTACCTGGTGCCCGGGACTTAGTGGCCGTGCCTGCGATACCTCGCCAGGATGTCGTTTTGCACTGGTCCACACAAATGTGGACAGGCATAACGGCACCACAGGAGGTCTTGTTGGCCACTGGAGACCCCCAGATGATCGGAGACAGGGCAGGGTGGTACCCTGGCACTCCTCCTAGCACCCAGGCACCCTGACACTGCTAGTCTGATCCAACAGCAGTTTCACCTGGGTACCCTGGCAATGTCACCCTGGCATGGGTGGCACTGCCAGGGTGCCAGGCTGGCAGTGCAAAGGTGTCAAGGTGTCAGCTTGGCACTGCTGGGGATCTGGTCCCGGGGGCACCTTGCAAATTGGAGGGGAGATCAGGGGGAGTTCTAGGTTGGGGGTGAGGAGGGAGCCTGAAAGTGGGGGCAGAGAAAGATCGGGACTGCTGAGATCAGCTCACCAGCAGGAAATCCCTTGAAGTGAGGCCTCGGTGGGGAGAAACTCACTGAGGCCCCCCAAAAATGGTAAGGTACGATCAAATTGCGGGGTGTTTCCCGGCACTGCAGCCGCCGAGAAACACCACGCTAAATGCGGTCAAAAGTGTACTTTAACATTTGTCTGCTGAATTGCCCATAGTGTTCAACATTTGGGATGATTTTGTGATTGGACAACACTTGCCGAACAATCCTGAATGTGCTAAGAATTATACTGAAAACCAATTTAAGATTATCAGTCAAGCTTACAGTGTGGCTCCTTTAAGTGTGCTGGAAGCTACATAAATTCACACACAAGGCCCTGTCCTTTGCAAACTGAAAGAACATGTCCACACGTTGTACCTTTTTCAACTAAACAAAAGCTTGGAGGACAGCCATTCCCTGGTTCATTCCCTGACAGTGCCTTGACTAATCAGAGTCGACCTGCCTGGTCTCAATTCAAACAAAAGCTCAGCAGTTAACTGTTCTCTGGTGCATTCTCCATGACAATACCTCTACTAATCAGCCAACCAATCAGCACCTTCTTCTCATGCTGTATAAATTGTTCTCTTTGAAATTTGACATTCCTGATGTTTGCAAGACTAAAAAGCTTTGACAGCACACCTGAGGGGCTGTTTAGCACAGGGCTAAATCGCTGGCTTTGAAAGCAGACCAAGGCAGGCCAGCAGCATGGTTCAATTCCCGTAACAGCCTCCCCGAACAGGTGCCGGAATGTGACGACTAGGGGCTTTTCACAGTAACTTCATTTGAAGCCTACTTGTGACAATAAGCGATTTTCATTTTCATCTTTCTTCAGCAGTACCAAGAGTGGTTGAGTTAATTAGTTTATTTTACTTGCTGTCAAAATAATGGCGAGGCTGTAATTCTCCCTTTGGGCGGCTTGGTAGCACAGTCTGCACATTCTCACTGCGGGTTTGCGTGGGGTTTCCTCCGGGTGCTCCGGTTTCCTCCCACAAGTTCCAAAAGACGTGCTGTTAGGTAATTTGGACATTTTGAATTCTCCCTCCGTGTACCCGAACAGGCGCCAGAATGTGGCGACTAGGGCCTTTTCACAGTAACTTCATTGCAGTGTTAATGTAAGCCTACTTGTGACAACAAAGATTATTATTATTATTTTATGCTGCTGCAGTCAATTTTTCCCTGTTTTCAAGATTGTCGTGCAGAGATATGATTGAGAGATACTTGGGATTATTTTCCTTCTAAACTGATAGCCCAATTTCACTTGATTAATTCCAGGCATGAATTGGGAAGAGCTGTTTATGGCTATTTCAAACAAAATTTTAAAAGTTTAATCACTGGAGGATACTCAGAGGCAACTATAGTACCATTTGTAACTGGCATGCCACGTACAGGCATGAGGCTACCACAATCCTTAACGCTTTAGCGCACAAAGTAGACTCCAAAAGCTTCTGATGAGGCCACATCATATCTTCTGGCTGTATTCAGTCCAAACAGTCCTGAAACTCAAGCAAACACTTAATTAAATAATGGACAGTCACAGCCACTTGTGAAATTCCCACTCCCCTTTGTTAAGGATGCACTGTCAACAGAAAGCACTATAACATACCAGCCAATAGTACGTGTCTTTCTGCTTCATTACGGAGAATAGAGATACCGAAACACAATGGACAATGCGGGGCGGCACGGTGGCACAGTGGTTAGTACTACTGCCTACAGCGCTGAGGAAACTGGTTCAACCCAGCCCCCAGGTCACTGTCTGTGTGGAGTTTGCACATTTCCCCGTGTCTGCCTGGGTCTCGTCCCCACAGCCCAAAGATGTGCAGGTTAGGTGGATTGGCCATGCTAAACTGCCCCCTAATTTGAAAAAGATTTTGGAACTGTAGCAGGTCGTACACATGTAAAGCAGTCATATTTGTTATCTGCTTTTAAAATATAACAGCAGAAGCTGCTCTCGAGCAGATGCCATCAGGAACATCATTGACCCAGCTGCAAGACACCCAGACAGCCGAGGTAATAAACATTTATACATTGAAAGTGGGAGAAGAAGTCTCCCTCCAAATTGTTCCAAATTCACTTTCACCTGGGAGCTGTCCTCCTGGCAATTAGGTCATTAGTCATTAGGGTCATTTTAAGGTCATGGGCAGGAGGTTTAGAGGACATGTGAGGAAAAACATTTTCACCCAGAGGGTGGTTGGAATCTGGCACTCACTGCCTGAAAGGGTGGTAGAGGCGGAAACCCTCACTATTTTTAAGAGGTATTTAGATCAGCACTTGAAATGCCAAAGCATTAAAGGCTACGGACCAAGTGCTAGTAAATGGGATGAGAATAGGTAGGTTCTTGATGGTTGGCACGGATGTGATGGGCCGAAGTGCCTCTTTCTGTGCTGTAAAATTCCATGACTATACTTCTATCAATCTGTGGATTTCTCGTCCCAGTGAAAGCTGGATCATTGAATTCTTTACAGGAAGAATTCAATAGATCTTTGACCGACAAACGAGTCAAGGGTTATGGAGCCAGATAGGAAAGTGGAATTGAGACGACAATCAGATCAGTCATGATCTTGCTGAATGATGGAAAAGGCTTGAAGGGCTAAATAGCTTGTTCCTAAATCCCATGTCCATCTATTCAGCTACAAGAAGCTCTGCAGCTTACAGAGAATTGTCTACTTTTACAATATTCACACTCCAGCTAAAGCATCAATTCATCCAAAAGGCTGCAGGTATGCTATGAAAGGAAACTGAAATAATTCCAGATTGTGATTGTATTGTCTTTTTCTTTATCTGTAATTCATTTCTGTGTGTGTGATAGTGTGTGTGAGATGTTGCATTAAAATCTCCTTGGAAAGTGTGCGGTGATAAATAATCTTCTTCCTTTTTAAATTCACAAATACTTGCTGCTGGAGACCATTGAGGCAAATGATTCTGACTGTAAGAAAATGAACTAACCTCACTTGTTAAAACATTTTTGATCAAGTACAACAATAAAACCAATAAATTCTGCCCATGACAGTAGCCAAAGAGTAAAAATAGCCGTATAACGCACAAGTCACAAGCATGTGTTTCACATGTTGGTTTTAGATGGTGTTAGAGTCATCAACGTAATGTGCTTTTTAGCTCATTCACTTCAAAGAAGGAAAGAGAATGCACATTTTCATATTGGAAGTTATTAGATGCTAATTTAAATTAGCAGCCAGTTGATTACAATCGCTGATCAGATGGCATAGTTTGCATTTCCCACCAAAAATGATTGCAATGACTCCAAAGTCACATTGGATGATTTATTGGGAGTTCACATACTGGCACTTCCCTTAGTACCTAGTCTTCATGGGCCTTTTGCTATTGTGTTCACAGCCAGCTTTGGGGATGTGTCTGGGAACATTCCCAGTCTGACCCAGAAATACTGATTGACAGAATAGAGCTTATACCTGCTGAGAGCAGCTATGCCTTTCTGAGCCCCCTGAAAGCCCTAACACTGGGGAACAAAACTGTGATCAACCCCACAGGGATAATTTAACAAGACTTCTGCCCATTTGTTTACAGTTGTGAAAGAAGATTAGTTTGTTGCACTTTTATCTATAGGTCTGCCTGCAGGGCTGCAGTGTGTTCCGCAGTTTACTGCAGTTGGATGCCTGAGCTGCATCACTACAAGTGCGGGGCAACTGGTCAAAATAATTAAATGACTCAATTTTTGGGGATTTGAGGTGGGTCAATTGCTAGCCAAAACAATGTCAGTAATGCCATCTCTCTATAATTCTGCGCATTTGGAAAAGATCTAACAAATGTTTAGACCAATGATTCAGAAATATAAATTTAAAAAAAAAATAATAATAAAATATATTGAATATTGCGGAAAGGAGAGACATGCTGCTAAAACTTTCCATCTTGTTTATACATTGTTGTGATATTTTGAAATTTGGCTTTCCTACATTTGTTCCGACAAGTGTAAGACGAACAAATATCGGCAATATTTCTCTTTTCAGCAATATTCAAGTTCTGTGCTACCAAGCAACTGTTTGTATATTGAAGTAATGAATGTAAGCAAATAACTTGCTGTCCTGAAATGCAGACTTACTTGCAGTGCTACAGGAGGGTTATTTTACAAATCTAGACAAGTTTCCTAAAATGTCCCTAGGGTTTGCATTCATATGCAGAAGAGTTAGCTGGAGTGTTCAATATGGTGCTGCAACCAGACTAAGGAAGGAAGGAGCTGAGCACGGCAGACACCTGAAGGCTTGCTTCACAACTGAGTTGGAATTATTTTGGGCAGGGCAGAGATTACCCTGTATTAGACGTGAATATTCGGTACATTAAATCAGGATGATCTCCTGGACTGGGGGTCAGAGTGGTTAGAGAGGAATTTGTCAGGTGATTTTCCCTAACTGGTGTGGGTTTTTACTTGGATTTTTCACCTTTCCAAGGCAATTATATGGTTTTGGGTGGGCGGTAAGCAATGTACCCGCTGTTTGTTTTTGGATTTAGCATTTGATTTGTTTTTTAAAAATAAATTTAGAGTACCCAATTCATTTTTTCCAATTAAGGGGTAATTTAGTGTGGCCAATCCATCTACCCTGCACATCTTTGGGTTGTGGGGACGAAACCCATGCAAACACGGGAAGAATGTGCAAACTCCACATGGACAGTGACCCAGAGCCGGGATTGAACCTGGGACCTTGGCGCCGTGAGGCAGCAGTGCTAACCCACTATGCTACAGTGCTGCTCGCTCTGATTTGTTTAATTGTGTTAGGTTTTAATTTTGTTCTGCACAGTCATATATGTGCAGTAACTTAAAGGGGCTTGTTTTTGGCTCGGACAGGAACTTTAGGGTTCCTGCCTGACAGTGTGGTTGCGCAGATTAGGGGGGGCATTGGTGGTTTGTGTATGTACCATCATGCTTTTGACATCACAAGTATATTGACAGACTAGATGAACCAGTGGATGTTTTCCTCTCTGCCCTTTTCTCATAGTTCATATGGTCTTATTCTTGTTGCTTGTCTCTAGCCCGGGATTACCTGGGACATGAAGTGATGCTAAGATTGGTCTCCATAAAACCCTTCAAATGCACCAACCTACTGATAGTCACTGTCTATACTCAACAGGGGAAGGATGACCACTTGGTGCCGGAGGGCTGTTGGCCTCTCTGTGTTTGTACTTCAATGTGAGGCAGTGTCTTTGGTAAAGGAAGGATGAAAATTGAAATAGAAAACTCGAACCTGGAATGACCTATTTTAGATTTATTTATGAAATATGAAACAGTCAATGGGACATGGTAAGAAATCTAAAACAGCCAGAGTGCACTTCTGCATACATCAGCAGCATGCATAAGAGTGAATTCACCAATCCCATGCTCCCAGTGGTAATTCACACTTGAAGGAAGTGCAGCTTAGAAAGCCAGTGCTGCTGAGTTGTAACCCATTTCTGACCTGTGCTCCCTTTGAGCATAGCATGCCACAAGGATTGTGAGATTGGGAAATTTAATAGACTAGAGTTAGAAAGCTGAGAGCTTGAAAATTGTTCTTTTTACTGAATAAAGACATCATCAAACTATTGTCAGATCAACCTGGAAATGGTGCTGTGGATATTAGCATTAATACATCCATAAAAGAGAAGACAAAGGAATTTCATATCAACACATATTTTTGATTTTATTGAGTGCACAGACACTGACATACAACCATGCAATTTCAAAGTCCATATACTCTTCTTAAATGGGATAAATCTTGGATCAAAATAGATTTGAAAGATATTTTTCTTGCACAATGAATAATGTAGGTGTGATATAGTGAGAGCAGTTAACTTCCTCCTTGAAGAATGTTAAAAAAATTTAAACATTTTTATCATAGTTTCATGTCTTTCTTCAACTGGGTATCAATGTAATCTCGAGAGCGCTTAAACATATTACAGAGCCACAAAAGACGCCCTAAATACAGAACATCAAAATAGGAAAAAAGTTTACAACAACGAACACATTATTGTGACAGCTCAAATTTGAAAGAAAATAATTTACATGTTTTTAGCAATATCTTTCATATTAAAAATCACCCATTTCAAATTGACGTAAAACTAGTTTGTTGGGGCCCATCAAAAGTGAGATGACTAAAGATGCAGTCAACAGCAAGAATTTCTGAAGCACAATGAAATGCAATAAAAAGGAGCTCAGATTTCTAGTTGCTAGGAGACACGCATTACAAACTATGGCTGTTGAATTGTGACTCAAATTGGTCTGCAATTTAACTCTTTGTGATCTATCTAATTCACCAAAAACTAACTGGAAACCATTTGATTGTCAACCTGTAATTTGAGCACAAATCAACACCAACTACACTGCTAAAGCTCAATAAGGGGAACAGAAGCACTGCAATCGGTTTAAAATGGCACAAAGTGGAATTGGATTTTAAAATGAGTTGGATGAAACAATTCATATCCATCCAGCATTATTACAGCATGGATCATAATAATTTGTTCGGTTTAAAACAATTTTGACCTAATTATAAAATCACGCTAGCTGTGATGCACAAAAAGTGAGATAGAAATATTCTCTCTATATATATTTATGTAGATATCCTTTTCTAAAACTTGATCCTTTTTTTTTCGCAAAAACTGGTGAAAGAGAGTTTGGGTTGTTTCCTTGTGTTATTTGATGCAATACTTTGTGTGGTCAAAATGAAATATACTGTAATCCTATTTGTTGCAAGATTTCAACATCTGACACATTTTTCACCATTGCCAGTTTATAAACAGGTGATAAATAATATTAAATAAAACTGTCTCTCTTACAATGTTTTTTGATTTATGGGTGACCTGCACATTGAACAAAACATCAGAAAGTAGCTGGTGACGTGATTGTTTTGTCACATAGAAACCTTCCCGAGAGGTCTGGCCATTCGCTGCTTCTCTCGGTGTGCAGTGCACATACAACTGGTTAGACATGTTTATTTTCTTGAAATTTACAAATTACAGTTACAATGTATGCATTCAGGATGAACTATCTCTTCAAATGAATGACATCAGTGTAATCTCTCTGAATTCAGCAAACTATAAGTCATGTCAGCCCTTTCCCTCCATCTTTACAAGACTGCAGGTCCCTAATCAATCTCACAGTCATGTTTTTAATCCAAAATGTTTAACCTTGCCCATTTACAATGTCATGTCTTGCAAACATGCATTACAAACCAGACTCATTTTCCTTCTCAGAAATTGTCCCTAATAATTCTCTGTGTGTGAGAAGTCATAAAAAAAATGATTGTCAGCATCGCTGCTGGATCCCTTAAATGACACGATTTCTGGAAGCAATATTCAAATATGGAAAACAATAAACATCAATTGAATATAGCATCTGTCAGATAATCGATTAAAAATCAGAAGGGAGAACAAAAGATTAAGGATAACAAGTGCAAAACAAAAACAATCCGATTTTTGTTTAAAAGTGGGTAAATATTTTGGAGAAGAAAACTAAATTGAGACCACAAGGAAGGAATAAAGATAAAAGATCCTTCCTGCAAATTGATTGCAAACTCCGAATGTTTATGTCAAAAATAGAAATGACTAAAAAGGTATTATACACTCATATTATTATGTGCCAGAATGGAAGAACACTAATGAGAAGAAGAGAGTGATTGTGACAAGTAATTATGTCACCTATGTGAACAGCTTAATTTTCTAAATTAGCCACTTTGATAATTATGACATCTCATTTGTCTTCCATTCCATGAACCCTGAAGTTTACCTTTTGATTTTCTTTTTGCAATCAGATAACAGGCTCAGATATGCCAAGGGCCTATTAAGTTCACTGGGTAACTCAGATTTCAAACTGATTGGAGTAGTTGATCTGTCTGAGCTAGGATTCAAATGGTAATCCTAAAGCACACCTTATGTGCGAACACTTCAAAACAGATTTGGTTTCATCCGTTTGTACAGTCTATGAAAATGTGTGCTAAGTAGATTAGAAGTCTTAACAGGAAGACTATTTGCAGTACTTGACACCAGGAGTAAACATGATTGTTTAGACTGCAATGCTTTAGTGACCGAGAATGGTTACAGCACAGGAGGTCATTTGGTCTGTCGGGTCTGGCTGTCAGTAAGAGAAATTCTGTTTGTTCCACTACCCGTCCTTTTTTCGTAGCTCTTCATTTTTATTAATCTTCAGGTGCTTTTGAAAGCCACAATTGAATGTGCTTCCACCACACAGTGCATTATAGAATCATAGAATCACTACAGTGCAGAAGGAGGCCATTTAGCCCATTGAGTCTGCACGGCCCACTGAAAGGGTACCCCACCCTATCCCCTTAATCCAGTAACCCCACCTAACCTAACCTTTTGGACACTAAGGGCCAATTGATCATGGCCAATTCATAGAATCATATCATAGAATCATAGAATTTACAGTACAGACGGAGGCCATTCGGCCTCCACCCCGTAACCCAGTAACTTCACCTAACTTTATTTTTGGACACTAAGGGCAATTTAGCATGGCTAATCCTACTAACCTGCACATCTTTAGACTGTGGGAGGACACCGGAGCACCCGGAGGAAACCCACACAGACACTGGAAGGCCGTGCAGACTCAATACAGACAGTGACCCAAGCCGGGAATCGAACCTGGGACCCTAGAGCTGTGAAGCAACAGTGCTAACCACTGTGCTACCGTGACGCCTAATTCACCTAACCTGCACATCTTTAGACTGTGGTAGGTAACCAGAGTGCCCGGAGGAAACTCATGCAGACATGGGGAGAACGTGCATATACTTCCTAATGACTCGCTACGTAAAAAATGATCAAAAAATATATTTTTTGGTCCCTAATCTGCCCCACCTCTTCTCCTACTTACTACTTACTATTGAAATGCCTAAAGAAGTATTTTATGTTCCCATTATATTAGTTGCCAGTCTCTTCTCACACTTGCTCTTTGCCTCTCTTTTTTCTTTTTCACCTTCCCCTCTGGAGCTTCTATATTCAACCTGGTTCTCACTTGTATTATCAACTAGACATCTCTATATGCCCACTTTTTCTGTTTCACCTTACTCACTATTTTTTTTGTCATCCTGCTTACGATTGTAAACCAAAACATTTGCCAATATGTTAATGGATTTCATGCACTCAATGAAACATTATTTTCTTACACTGAAGCACTTTAATAAGTAAAACAGATATCAATAGTTAAGTATATTAATTCAATGTCAGCAAGTTCCGAGTTTATGCAGTTAGCTATTTTAGCAGTTATAGTTTGGTTAAAATCTACTTTATGAAAAGCTTTTTGACATTATGGAAAATCTGCTATCTTGAAGGAAATGGCTAAATTACCTGTCATATGACAGCTGTATATAGTCAGACTTTGAGTAAGTTTGTCAATCTGTTCTTCATGATACTCTGCTTACTATTCTGTTAGATGTCGGATTCTTCAGATAAATTCAATATTAATGTTTCTCCCTGTTCATATTCAAAATTCATGAACTAGTTACTTGTGGCTGCATCTTCCTGTATCTGGCTTACCTCCAATAATTTTAATTTTTCAACTCATGAGCAACATTTTCTCTAATTTGCCTTCATTGTTTACGACCCATTTGAAGCATTGCATAATCCTTTTAAAATTACAGCGCTTCTCCAAAGGACTATGGCTTGTGCCCGGTCTGTTTATTTGCTGCAAACAAGTTCACAATTGTTCTGTGGCTGCACAATTGGGAAGCTTGGAGGAAACATTGAATGTGGAGTATCTTGCATACCTTCATAAGATGCTCTTTGATATATCTCTTCAATGCTGGGGAAACAGAAGTAATTTAGTCATTTTTCATCTGTTGCCAAGCCCAGTTACTCTTCTCTATTACTTTTGAGGCCCAACAGTGCAAGCATTTTTATAGCATTCATAAATGTCACAGCTTTCCACCTTTGTTTTATATTTTTGGCAAGTCTAATTAAATGTTAGCGGAAAAAGATCAATGCAATTGAGCATTGCTTACCAAAAGGTTTTGATGGATGGAGCAATCTAAGGTGAGGTAGCCTCTTTCCAGTTAGAGCCATCCTAGCTGGCCTTTATATTTAGGAAGCTTTGCAGCGAATGGTGCACTTTTAACTGTGAGAGTGGTGCTGTGGGCCTGAGGATGGAGGTAGCAGTGAGGTAAAAGACAGACAAATGCTGATACTGCTGCTGTTGACAATCCTTCCCTAATAAAATTATTCTTGGAAATTTCAGATAACCTCACATCCATGACCCTTTTAAAGGCAAATGCTGCAGATTTTCACGAGTCTTTGTGTGAAGATGCGCTTCCTGATTTCACATTTAAATGCTAAGATTTGGACGCTTCTTCCACATTCCCCCAACACCCAGTGAGAGAATTATTTATCTGTTTCTGCTTTAACAGATACCTTTATAATTTTAAAGTGCTGGTGTAGCCACCTGAGTTGGCCACTTCCCGACTTAAAATGGAGATCCGCAAAGAATGCAGGGAAATTCAGTCAAGCCAGGAAAAACAAGCAGGTGCAAAATTTCCTGTGTATTAGAACTTGCAGAAACCCAGACAGCACTGAAACTAACCACCATCTGCATATTAATGAATGATCCCCGGGAACAATTGGAAACATTTAAGGTGAACAAGGCCAAGCCAGACTCCTCGGCGCCAGCAGGAGCCAAGACAAAGGAAGGCCAACGGACACTTAGGAACCGCCCAGCGATCAGGGAACACCTCCAGTATTGGAGAAATCGATCCAAGTGATCGGAACGCAGTCCAATCACTTGGAACCAGGTACGGGGTCTGCCCCGAATGGCGCGAAGCCCCTGGGGACTATAAAGTAGAGTCCCCAAGTTCAATTCGTTCTTCTTGGCAGGGTCACTCAGCAGCTCGAAACGACCCTTGACAGTGACCTGCCTAGCCGCTACATCAACCAAGTAAGTCTCCTGTCAACGCACGCTATGAGATAGGCACTCCTAGCTACCAGTTTATACCAGCTTTGAATCCTGCAGACTCAGAATCGAATGAAAGGCCATTTGTTCCCCTGACCTGGTGGGCCAGTTTCAAAGCTAAGTATAGGCCTTTTAGTGATAGAGATAGTCTAGTAAGTAGAGTTTTATGAGTAGTGATTGACTGTGTATAATAAATGTGTTTTGATTTGTAACTTACTAACTGGCGTATTGAGTTATTGATCAGCACTTGAACTTGAACCTTGTGACGGTATCAAAAAGATACCTGGCGACTCTCGAGCAAAGGTTACAGAAACAGAGCAAATTAAGTAAAGACACAATGAGCAACATTTAAGAGCCAACCAAAAGTTAGCAACACTGGGCGACACAGTGGCGCAGTGGCTAGCACTGCTGCCTCATGGCGCTGAGGACCAGGGTTCGATCCCGGCCCGGCTCACTGTCCGTGTGAAGTTTGCACATTCTCCTTGTGTCTGCGTGGCACTGACTCCCACAAACCAAAGATGTGCAGGGTAGGTGGACTAGCCATGCTAAATTGTCCATGAAACCAATGTCGATTGTCATAAAAGAAAAACTCATCTGGTTCCCTAATGGCCTTTAGGGAAGGAAATCTGCCAATCTTACCCAGTCTGGCTCACATGTGACTCCAGGTCCACAGCAATGTGGTTGACTCTTAAATGTCCTCAGGAATGGGCAATAAATGCTGACCCAGCCAGTGAAGCCCACACCCCATAAACGAATAAAGAAAAAAAAAATCCCCCAACCCCAACCGCTGTGTAATATCATGGGACTGTGTTTAACTCGACATTGGCCATGTGGGAGTCTTAAATCAACATCCGTCATGTAGGAGTCATTCAAGCAACACTTAATTAGGAATCAGGAATGCCACGTTCCTGAGAGAATGAAGGATAAGTATGGGAAGTTTAGGGAACCTTGGAGAACGAGGGATATTGTGAGCCTCATCAAAAAGAAAAAGGAGGCTTTTGTATGGTCTAGAAGGATGGGGACAGTCAAAACCTTTGAGGAATATGAAGAAAGTAGGAAGATACTTAAGCAGGAAATTAGGAGGGTGAGGAGGGTTCATGAAAAGTCCTTGGTAAATAGGGTTAAGGTGAATCCCAAAGCTTTTTATTCATGTGTAAAAAGCAAGAGAGTGGTCAGTGAAAGGATTGGACCACTTAAGGACGGTGGGGGGAATCTGATATTCAGGATGCCAAAGCATGTAATGAGGCAGTGGAGAAGGGAACACTGGCAAAGGAGAGTATTTGCAGGCACGGAGATGGGTTGAAGTGTGTATACTTCAACGCAAGAAGCATCAGGAATAAGGTGGGTGAACTTAAGGCATGGATCGGTACTTGGGACTACGATGTGGTGGCCATCACGGAAACTTGGATAGAAGAGGGGCAGAAATGGTTGTTGGAGGTCCCTGGTTATAGATGTTTCAATAAGATTAGGGAGGGTGGTAAAAGAGGTGGGGGGGGGTGGCATTATTAATTAGAGATAGTATAACAGCTGCAGAAAGGCAGTTCGAGGAGTATCACCCTATTGAGGTAGTATGGGTTGAAGTCAGAAATAGGAAAGGAGCAGTCACCTTGTTAGGAGTTTTCTATAGGCCCCCCAATAGTAGCAGAGATGTGGAGGAACAGATTGGGAAACAGATTTTGGAAAGGTGCAGAAGTCATAGGGTAGTAGTCATGGGCGACTTTAACTTCCCAAATATTGAGTGGAAACTCTTTAGATCAAATAGTTTGGATGGGGTGGTGTTTGTGCAGTGTGTCCAGGAAGCTTTTCTAACACAGTATGTAGATTGTCCGACCAGAGGAGGGGCAATATTGGATTTAGTACTGGGTAATGAACCAGGGCAAGTGATAGATTTGTTAGTGGGGGAGCATTTTGGAGATAGTGACCACAATTCTGTGACTTTCACTTTAGTAATGGAGAGGGATAGGTACGTGCAACAGGGCAAGGTTTACAATTGGGGGAAGGGTAAATACGATGTTGTCAGACAAGAATTGAAGTGCATAAGTTGGGACCATAGGCTGGCAGGGAAAGACACAAGTGAAATGTGGAACTTGTTCAAGGAACAGGTGCTACGTGTTCTTGATATGTATGTCCCTGTCAAGCAGGGAAGAGATGGTCGAGTGAGGGAACCATGGTTGACAAGAGAGGTTGAATGTCTTGTTAAGAGAAAAAAGGTGACTTATGTAAGGCTGAGGAAACAAGGTTCAGACAGGGCATTGGAGGGATACAAGATAGCCAGGAGGGAACTGAAGAAAGGGATTAGGAGAGCTAAGAGAGGGCATGAACAATCTTTGGCGGGTAGGATCAAGGAAAACCCCAAGGCCTTTTACACATATGTGAGAAATATGAGAATGACTAGAGCGAGGGTAGGTCCGATCAAGGACAGTAGCGGGAGATTGTGTATTGAGTCTGAAGAGATAGGAGAGGTCTTGAATGAGTACTTTTCTTCTGTATTTACAAATGAGAGGGGCGATATTGTTGGAGAGGACAGTGTGAAACAGATTGGTAAGCTCGAGGAAATACTTGTTAGGAAGGAAGATGTGTTGGGCATTTTGAAAAACTTGAGGATAGACAAGTCCCCCGGGCCTGACGGGATATATCCAAGGATTCTATGGGAAGCAAGAGTTGAAATTGCAGAGCCGTTGGCAATTATCTTTTCGTCCTCACTGTCAACAGGGGTGGTACCAGGGGATTGGAGAGTGGCGAATGTCGTGCCCCTGTTCAAAAAAGGAACTAGGGATAACCCTGGGAATTACAGGCCAGTTAGTCTTACTTCGGTGGTAGGCAAAGTAATGGAAAGGGTACTGAAGGATAGGATTTCTGAGCATCTGGAAAGACACTGCTTGATTAGGGATAGTCAGCACGGATTTGTGAGGGGTAGGTCTTGCCTTACAAATCTTATTGAATTCTTTGAGGAGGGGACCAAGCATGTGGATGAAGGTAAAGCAGTGGATGTAGTGTACATGGATTTTAGTAAGGCATTTGATAAAGTTCCCCATGGTAGGCTTCTGCACAAAGTAAGGAGGCATGGGATAGTGGGAAATTTGGCCAGTTGGATAACGAACTGGCTGACCGATAGAAGTCAGAGAGTGGTGGTGGATGGCAAATATTCAGCCTGGATCCCAGTTACCAGTGGTGTACCGCAGGGATCAGTTCTGGGTCCTCTGCTGTTTGTGATTTTCATTAATGACTTGGATGAGGGAGTTGAAGGGTGGGTCAGTAAATTTGCAGACGATACAAAGATTGGTGGAGTTGTGGATAGTACGGAGGGCTGTTGTCGGCTGCAAAGAGACATAGATAAGATGCAGAGCTGGGCTGAGAAGTGGCAGATGGAGTTTAACCCTGAAAGGTGTGAGGTTGTCCATTTTGGAAGGACAAATATGAATGCGGAATACAGGGTTAACGGTAGAGTTCTTGGCATTGTGGAGGAGCAGAGAGACCTTGGGGTCTATGTTCATACATCTTTGAAAGTTGCCACTCAAGTGGATAGAGCTGTGAAGAAGGCCTATGGTGTGCTCGCGTTCATTAACAGAGGGATTGAATTTAAGAGCCGTGAGGTGATGATGCAGCTGTACAAAACTTTGGTAAGGCCACATTTGGAGTACTGTGTACAGTTCTGGTCGCCTCATTTTAGGAAGGATGTGGAAGCTCTGGAAAAGGTGCAAAGAAGATTTATCAGGATGTTGCCTGGAATGGAGAGTAGGTCTTACGAGGAAAGGTTGAGGGTGCTAGGCCTTTTCTCATTAGAACGGAGAAGGATGAGGGGCGACTTGATAGAGGTTTATAAGATGATCAGGGGAATAGATAGAGTAGACAGTCAGAGACTTTTTCCCCAGGTGGAACACACCATTACAAGGGGACATAAATTTAAGGTGAAAGGTGGAAGATATAGGAGGGATATCAGAGGTAGGTTCTTTACCCTGAGAGTAGTGGGGGCATGGAATGCACTGCCTGTGGAAGTAGTTGAGTCGGAAACATTAGGGACCTTCAAGCAGCTGTTGGATAGGTACAAGGATTACGGGAAAATTATATAGTGTAGATTTATTTGTTCTCAAGGGCAGCACGGTAGCATTGTGGATAGCACAATTGCTTCACAGATCCATGGTCCCAGGTTCGATTCCGGCTTGGGTCATTGTCTGTGCGGAGTCTGCACGTCCTCCCCGTGTCTGCGTGGGTTTCCTCCGGGTGCTCCTGTTTCCTCCCACAGTCCAAAGATGTGCGGGTTAGGTGAATTGGCCAATGATAAATTGCCCTTAATGTCCAAATTGCCCTTGGTGTTGGGTGGAGGTGTTGAGTTTGGGTAGGGTGCTCTTTCCAAGAGCTGGTGCAGACTCAAAGGGCCGAATGGCCTCCTTCTGCACTGTAAATTCAATGATAATCTATGATTAATCTAGGACAAAGGTTCGGCACAACATCGTGGGCCGAAGGGCCTGTTCTGTGCTGTATTTTCTATGTTCTATGTTCTATGGCGGGATTCTCCGATTGCCGACGCCAAAATTGTATTTGGGTATCGGTTGAAGAATCCCTTTTGACGTCGAAATCGGGGGCAGTGCCTGTTTTTGGATTCTCCGCCCCCTCCAAAACAGCACCATCGGTGAGTACGCTGCACACCGTTGCGATGCCCCCAGGACGCCACCTGAAGGCCCTCCCCGATGCTCCGCCCCTGATGGGCTGACTTCCCGACGGCATTGATCACTTGTGGTTTGAGTTTTTGTCAACCTCGCATGGCGGCTGCGGACTGTGTCCAGCGCTGCCACAGTCGGGGGGGGGGGGGGGGGGGTGGGGGGGGGGGGTGGGGGGGAGTCGTTCTGCTGGCCGACGGGCTTTGGCGGGGGCTTGGAGGACTGGTGGGATCTGGTCCGGGGGTGGCGAGGGGGCTACAGGGGGGCACTATCTGGCAGGCCGGGTCCATGTGCGGCCCGTGCCATGTTGTACGGTGAGACCGTGGCAGGTTGTCGCCGTGCGCATGCATAGCCACGGACCCGGCAATTCTCTGGCTGTTTAACTCAACATTGGCCATGTGGGAGTCATTCAAGCAACAGTTAATTAGGAATCAGGAATGCCACGTTCCCGAGAGAACGAAGGATCAGTATGGGAAGTTTAGGGAGCCTTGGAGAACGAGGGATATTGTGAACCTCGTCAAAAAGAAAAAGGAGGCTTTTGTATGGTCTAGAAGGATGGGGACAGTCAAAACCTTTGAGGAGTATGAAGAAAGTAGGAAGATACTTAAGCGGGAAATTAGGAGGGTGAGGAGGGTTCATGAAAAGTCCTTGGTAAATAGGGTTAAGGTGAATCCCAAAGATGTTTATTCATATGTAAAAAGCAAGAGAGTGGCCAGTGAAAGGATTGGACAACTTAAGGACAGTGGGGGGAATCTATGGCGGGATTCTGCGATTGCTGACGCCAAAATTGTATTTGGGTATCGGTTGGAGAATCCCTTTTGACGTCGAAATCGGGGGCAGCGCCTGTTTTTGGATTCTCCGCTCCCTCCAAAACAGCACCATCGGTGAGTACGCTGCACACCGTTGCGATGCCCTCAGGACGCCACCTGAAGGCCCTCCCCGATGCTCCGCCCCTGATGGGCTGACTTCCCGACGGCATTGATCACTTGTGGTTTGAGTTTTTGTCAACCTCGCGTGGCGGCTGCGGACTGTGTCGAGCGCTGCCACAGTCGGGGGGGGGGGTGTGGGGGGGGGGGGGGTGGGGGGAGCCGTTCTGCTGGCCGACGGGCTTTGGTGGGGGCTGGGAGGACTGGTGGGTGGTTGTCCGGGGGTGGCGAGTGGGCTACAGGGGGGCACTATCTGGCAGGCCGGGTCCATGTGCGGCCCGTGCCATGTTGTACGGTGAGACCGCGGCAGGTCGTCGCCGTGCGCATGCATAGCCACGGACCCGGCAATTCTCTGGCTGTTTCTGTCGGGAACGCCTGGGGTTTTACGTGGCGCAGCTGCTAGCCCCCCACTGGGCGGAGCATCGGCGCGGGGGCAGCGCCGACTTTTTCATCATAAAAGTACACACATGCTCCGGACATAGCCTCAAAATTGGAGAATCCAGTCCTATGTGTTGAGCCAGAGGAAATGGGCGAGATACTAAATGAGTGCTTTGCATCAGTGTTTACCAAAGAAAAGGACTTTGTGGAAGATGATTCTTCAAAAAGGAGGAGATATGGGTATTTTAAAAGACATTAAGGTACATAAGTCTCCTGGGCCGGTGGGATTTACCCCAGAATACTGAGGGAAGCAAGGGAGGAAATTGCTGGGGCCTTGACTGACATCTTTGTATCCTCATTGGCCACAGGTGGGATCCCAGAGAACTGGAGAATAGCTAATGTGGTACCGTTGCTTACGAAAGGTAGCAGGGGTAATCTAGGAAATTCATAGGCCGGTGAGCCTCACGTTGGTAGTCGGTAAATTATTGAAGAGAATTCTCAGGGACAGGATATATACCCATTTCGAAACAAATGAACTCATTAGCGATAGGCATCATGATTTTTGGAAGGGGAGGTCATGCCTCACTAACTTCATCGAGTTCTTTGAGGAGGTGACAAAGATGATTGATGAGGGGAGGGCGGTGGATGTTGTTTACATGGACTTTAGTAAAGCCTTTGACAAGGTTCCTCATGGTAGACTGGTACAAAAGGTGAAGTCACACGGGATCAGGGGTGGAGGTGGCAAGATGGATACAGAACTGGCCCGATCACAGAAGGCAAAGGGTAGCAGTAGAAGGGTGTTTTTCTGACTGGAAAGTTGTGACTAGTGGTCCACAGGGATCTGTATACATAAACGATTTGGAGGAAAAAGTAGCTGGTCCGATTAGTAAGGAGTGGTAGATAGTGTTGAGGATTGTCAGAGGATACAGCAGGGTATAGGTAGGTTGGAGACGGGCAGAGAAATGGCAAATGGAGGTAAATCCAGACAAATGTGAGGTAATGCATTTTGGTCCTTTAGCCCTGGTAAAGGTAAGGCCGCTATAGTCCCAGATGACCACAAGATGCATTTCCCTCTAACATAGAGGGGAAATATACAGTAACTGGCAAAACTCTTAGGAATATAGATCTGGGCGTGCAGGTCCACAGATCTTTGAAAGTGGTAATACAAGTGGACAAGAAAGCATACGGAATGCCTGCCTTCATTGGATGGGGCATAGAATATAAAACTGGCAAATCATGCTACAGTTGTATCGAATGTTGGTAAGGCCGCACTTGGATTATTGCGCACAATTCTGGTCGCCACACGACCAGAAAGATGTGGAGTCTTTGTAGAGGGTGCAGAGGACGTTTAGAACGGGTTTGCCTGGTATGGAGGGTGTTAGCGATGCGGAGAGGCTGAATAGATTCAGACTGTTTTCATTAGAACAACGGAGGTTGAGGAGTGACCTGATAGAGGTCTACAAGATTATGAAAGGTAGGGATAGAGTGGATGGGCAGGCACTCTTTCCCAGGGTGGTTTAAGGTCTGTGGGGAAAAGTTTCGTGGAGATGTGCGAGGCAGGTTTTTTTTCGCAGAGGGTGGTGAGTGCCTGGAACGCGTTGCCAAGGGAGGTTGCGGAAGCAGATACATTAACGGCATTCAAAAGGCATCTCGAAAAATATATGGATAGAATGGGGATAGAGGGATATGGCACTGGAAAGTGCTGATGGTTTTGGCCAAGGGTGGTATCATGACTGGTACAGGCTTGGAGGACCGAAGTTCCTGTGCTGTATTGTTCTTTGTTTTTTGTTCTTAATTGGAAAAATTTGAAAAATATATAATTTTAAAGAGCTCAATTCGGTCATCCCTCAACTTTCTACATTCAAGGAACTAGAAACCAAGTTTATACAATTTGTCTCCATAATTTAGTCCTTTAGCCCTCGTAAAAGTAAAGTCGCCAGAGTCACAGATGGCCATAGGCTGCTTTCCCCTTTGAGAGGGAGAGCTGACTGGTGGTGATTTAACCTGAGGGTCACTACACCTCAGGCGAGGGGCAAGGTTGCGAAGGCGGGGCCTTCATGAATAACCTCAGCCTGTACGGGAATTGAACCCGCACTTCTGGTTTCGCTCTGCAACTTTTAGCCCTTGTACCATTCGAATGAATCTGCTGTGTATCACTTCCAAGGCAAATATATTTTTCCTGAGATTTGGCATCCATAATTTGAAACAATACTCCAGATGAAGTCTCACCAATGCTCTGTACAATTAAAACATCACTTCTCACGTTTGTATTACAACACCCTTGAAATAAAGGCTAATTCTCTTTGACCTTTCAGATTACTTTTTGTACATGTGCTCTATCTTTTAGTGAATTGGGTACAGTGCAGGAGGCCATTTGACGCGTTGAGTCTGCACCAACCCTCTGAAAGAGCACCCTCCCTCGGCCCATTCCCTATCCCCCTAACCCCACCAAACCTATGCGGTCTATCCTTCACTAATCTATGCATCATACATTTAAAATATATATTATCTTATTTCTCTACAATTCCATAGAGTCCAACAAAAGCAACAGGAATAGTGATAGAGTTAAATGACTGGACTAATAATCCGAATGCTAATAGCACTCTGGGTGTGTCTGCACCACACAAACCATAGCAGTTCAAGGAGATGGTTCACCACCACCTTCTCAAGTGCAGTTAGGAATAGACAATAAGCACTGGCCCTTTCATCTCATAAACAAATAAAAATTAAATACCTTTACTAATAATCCAGAGAACATGAGTTCAAATCTCATTGTGGCAGTTTAAGAATTTATATTCAATTAAAGGAACCCTGAAATAAAAAGTTGGTAATGTTAAAAATTTGGTCATGAAGCAATCATACTTTTGCAAAAATCCGACTGTTTCACCAATGTCCTTTGGGGGAGGCAATCTGTTGTCCTCTGGCCAACCACAATAGTATGGTTCACTCTTACTTGGCCTCCGAAGTGACCATTCAGTATTAAACTACCTGAAATAATTTCCAGGGTAACTAATGATGGGCAAGCATGCCGGAATAGTCAGTGATGCTCACCTCATAAGAATGAATTTAAAAGATTGCTGAAGCGTTAATGATGTTTTGCCTCTAGCTTTAGAAACATCCTGGTAGTTCCACAGCCAACTGATCCATCTGCTTGGAGTTTTAAGTCTTTGTGTTTGACAATGCATCACTAGACATTTAATACGCAAATATAATTTGAGCTAGTGCTTACAGTTTTGTGATAGTGCATTTTTAGCACTGTTTACTTGTTCCATCCTTTCTTTTGTCTTAATGCATGTTTTAGAAAGCTATTTGAAAGGGAACTCAACCCTACCTAGCGAAATATAAGTTAATGTTTTTCTCTAACCGGTTTATTCGAAATTCAGTCAGAAAAGCAAATTGTATTGCAAAGCTTTGCATGAGTTATCCTTCCCACCTCTCCAAGTTAGATTGCCAATTCAGTGCCATATTATGTAACACAAATAGAATAAGAGAAATGATGCGAAAGATAAGAAGCAAAAGATTATACAGTTCATTGCGAGTTTTGGCAGCAGTAAGCCTTCTTGCTTCTTCGGACTGCAATGAGTTGTCAGGCAACTGGACTCCAGTTCAGACTGCCCCAATGATTGTTCACCTCGAGCTGCTCAATCACTTTGATCGAGGCTGCATTGCCCCATATTTGCCAGACTGCATTACAGAGTTGATACTCAAGCACCATTCCAGTTTCCAGCCACGTTGCTGTTAACGGTTGCTGTGAACCTTCTTGTTGTATTGGGCGCTCTGGTTCCATGGAACACATACAGGTCACCAACACTTGAAATAGTGCAACACTATTTTCGTGAGTCATGAACTGTTTAACATACTCTCACTGTGGGTTAACACGATATTAGCTTTAACTAAAGACCTTTGCCTTGTCCTAACCAGTCGATGCACTCAGCACATGGTGAATGTCTGTCCTACTAGGAAGCTGCAGCTCGAATGAGCGGGAACTCTGATGCCCCCTGTTTTTATAGTGCGTGTGCTCTAACTGGTGATTGGCTGCAGTATTGTGTGTGTTGATTGGTCCCACTGTGTGTCCATCAGTGTGTGTCTGCATCATGATATACTGGTGTATATTATGACATCCCCCCTTTTCTAAAAGAATGTACATGTGTGGCAATAAATAGTGTATGGTGAGAATGTCCCTCACTACGTGTGTGCGAAAGACATATTTACAGGACTATGTACATGAGAGCTAAGCTATTTACATGGGAAGGTGCCTGGTGCAGAAAAACAGTATGCAACAAGAATAACGAGATGAACACTATATACAAACCACGTAAACAATCAAACGGAAGAACAGAACAATTCAGAAAGTCTATAAGTTCACAACGTTCACAAATTAAGTCTCTGAGGTGGGCGACCAACTCTGGTTGACCATCAGGGTGGCACACCACTCATCGTCTGGATCAATGCTGTATACCGACAGCGGCTGGTGTCTTTGCTTCGGGGACACCCTGTTTTTTGTCACGATGCCGACTCGAAAAGGTGCCTTTGGGTCACTGTTGTGTGGGAGGTCCGCATCGGACTCGGTGACCGTGGGTTGAATTGTCCGGACATTCCTGCGAGACTGGCTGAAGCGATATGAATTGGCAGGCTGAGCTGCTCAGCATAAGGCAGCATAGTGGCCACGTCTGCCACATCTTAGGCATTGTCGAGATTTGTGAGGGCATTGCCGTTTTAAATGGGCGGAGCCACAGTTGCCGCATGTCGTAGCGTCAGCATGTTCGCTACGCCACCGCGCATGCGCGGTGCGGTCGTGCGGGGTGCACGTCTGCGCATTATGTGCTTCGACATTGCCGGCCCCTCGTTTGGTGCGCACAAATACGGGAGTCCGCGAAAAGCGCGCGAAATGGCCGCCCTTATCCAGGCTGAGGCCCTGGAGTTGCTCAATTGCTTGGACCCGTTCCGCCTCGTGGGGACCTTGCCGCGACGTTTCAGCTGCTTGGATGTGGGAATACCGACTCGTGGCGTTTTCGTGTAGGACACAGGTCTCAATGGCGGTCGCTAGGGTGAGCTGCTTTACTTTGAGGAGCTGCTGTCATAGGGGGTCTGACTGAACATCGAAAACGATCTGGTCGCGTATCATGGGGTCGGAGGTGGGCCCGTAGCTGCAAGACTGCGCAAGGATGCGGAGGTGAGTGAGAAAGGATTGGAAAGGTTCATCCTTACCCTGCAGACGCTGTTGGAATACATAGCGCTCGAAACCTTCATTCACCTCTACGCTGCAGTGAGTGTCAAACTTGAGGAGGACCGTCTTGAACTTTGTTTTATCTTCATCATCCGCAAAGGTGAGAGAATTGAAAATGTGGATGGCATGGTCCCCGGCCGTGGATAGGAGGAGAGCAATCTTCCTGGTATCCGAGGCGTCCTCCCTGTTTGTGGCCTCAAGGAAGAGCTGGAAGCGCAGTTTGAATATCTTCCAGTTGGCGCTAGGATGCCGGCGATGCGGAGCGGCGGCGGCGGGCAGATGTTGTCCATGTTGCAGGATGACGGAATGCTGGCGGAAGGCAGATCACTTGCAGGTAGGTCTAAGAAGTGCTAATATCTCTCAACTCCTGGTATCATGTTGTGTTGGGCGCTCTGGATCCGTGGAATACATACAGGCCACCAACACTTGAAATAGTGCAACACTATTTTATTGAGTCATTAACTGTTTAACATACTCTCACTGTGGGTTAACATGATATTAGTTTTAACTAAAGACCTTTGCCTTGTCCTAACCAGTCAATGCACTCAGCACATGGTGAATGTCTGTGCTGCAGGCTGTGAGCTCTGTCCTACTAGGAAGCTGCAGCTCGAATGAGCGGGAACTCTGATGCCCCCTGTCTTTATAGTGCATGTGCTCTAACTGGTGATTGGCTGCGGTGCTGTGTGTGTTGATTGGTCCCACTGTGTGTCCATCAGTGTGTGTGTCTGCACCATGATATACTGGTGTATATTATGACACTTCTTTCCAACTGCACTGAATGACTATTGTTACTATGTTACTCGGAACCCCAACTCTCAGCTGTACCAAGCAATGACGGCTCCCGTGCTTCCCTGAGCCCCAGTCACCTCAGCAGCGCAGACCTTAACACTTAAGCTGCATGGAGCTGATGCTCTTCTTCTTTTGATCTTGATCAGCACAAATGTCAGAGACATTTTATCTCAGTCACCACTTTCTCATTTCCTCACACAAGTAGCTCATGCAGTGACATATCGTCGTCGGGAGCCATGAAAAAGGACACCCACTGTTGAGTTCTACCAACTTGCCTCTTTCTCTTCATCCTGTTGTGCTATTTCTTAACGAGTACTTCTCCAGCCTTGGCGAAGGTCGCTGATGACGTGAAGTGTTTTTTGATCTCTGAAAAATTATTAATTTTGAAAAATAAATTTAGAGTATTCTTTTTTTCCAATTAAGGGGCAATTTAGCAGCGCTACCAATGAGCCACCATGCTACCCTGAAAAGTTATTAATTTAATGATACTCAGCTATGATACCATGAGCGGGATTTTTCAGCACTCCCTCCCATCATCGTGGCATGTTTTCCTGTGGCAGAGGCGCTTGCCAATGGTCGCTGGTGGGATCTTCTGGTCCCGCAGATGAATAGGACATTTTGCCAGTTTCGCCCATCCTGTTGCTAGGGAGACAATCACAGGGAATATCCCAGACTGGAATATCACACCAACAGGAAGAGCCACCCTATCTTTGCATTAAATTCTGAATTATGCATGATTTCCCTCTCCTTCCATTCATGTCACCCTTGGCCCAACTAAGGTAGGTTTACTATGGAAATGAAAATTGGGAGAGGTGCATAACGGATGTCTTTCTAAAATTTATTTTCTGGATGTGGGCATCGCTGTTTAATCTTTTATAAATTGAAAGTATCCAAATCATTTCTTTCTAGTTAAGGGGCAGTTTAGTATGGCCAATCCGCCTACCTTGCATCTTTTTGGATTGTGGGGGTGAAACCCATGCAGACATGGGGAGAATGTATAAACTTCACAAGGTCAATGACCCGGGGCCGAGAGCGAACCCGGGTCCTCTGTACGTGCGCATCGCTGGTTAGGCCAGCATTTATTGCCCATCCCTAGTCGCCCTTCAGAAGGTGATGAGTTGCCTTCTTGAACCACTGCAGTCCCTGAGGTGCAGATACACCCACAGAGTTGCTTGGGAGAGAGTTCCAGGATCTTGACCCAGCAGGAGTGAAGGAGTAGCGATATATTTCCAAGTTGGGGTGGTGAGTGACTTGGAGGGGAACCTTCAGGCGGTGGGGTTTCCAAGTATCTGCTGCTCTTGTCCTTCTAGATGGTCATCATCGTGGGTTTGGAAGGTGTTGCCTAAGGAACCTTGGCGAGTTACTGCAGTGCATCTTGTAGATGGTACACATGTCTGCCACAGTTCATCGGTGGTAGAGACATTGAATGTTTGCGGAAGGGGTAGCAATCAAGCGGGCTGCTTTGGCATGAATGGTGTTGAGCTTCTTGAGTGTTGTTGGAGCTGCATTCATCCAGGCAAGTGGAGAGAATTCCATTACACTCCTGACTTGAGCCTTGTAGATGGGGTAAAGTCTATGGGGTGGGGGGGTGAGAGGTTGAGTCAGGAGGTAAGTTACTCGCCGAACGATTCCAAGCCTGTGACCTGCTCTTGTAGCCACAGTATTTATATGGCTAGTCCAGTTCAGTTCCTGATCCATGGTAACCCCCAGGATGTTGATTGTGGGGGACTCAGCGATAGTAATGCCACTGAATGTCAGGGAGCGATGGTTAGGTCCTCTCTTGTAGGAGATGTTCATTGCCTGGTACCTGTGTGGCATGAATGTAACTTGCTACTTGTCAGCCCCAGCCTGGGTATTGTCCAGATTTTGCTGCAATTAGACACGGACTGCTTCATTATCTGAGGAGTCATAAATGGTGCTGAACATTGTGCAGTCATTTTCAAACATTCCCACTTCTGATATTATGATGGAAGGGAGGTCATTGATGAAACATGTTTGTGCCGAGGACACTACCCTGAGGAACTCCTGTAGTGATGGCCTGGAGCTGAGATGATTGACCTCTAACCACCACAATCATCTTCCTTTGTGCCAGGTACGACTCCAGGCAACGTAAATTTCCCCCCCTGATTTCCATAGTTTTGCTAAGGCTTCTAAATGCCATACTCTGTCAAATGCTGACTTGATGTCAAGGGCAGTCACTCTCACCTCCACTCTGGCATTCAGCTCTTTTGTCCATGTTTGAACCAAGGCTGTAATGAGGTCTGAAATGATATTAAACATTTCACACTATCAAAGACAAAATTAACCCACTCTGACTTTTGACACCTATTTTAAACAGAAGGTGCAGCATATTAACATGTGATTTGCCGCTAATTCTGATATGAAGGAACATGTTTATTGCTGATGAATAATAAAATTAAATTTTAGGATTTAAAATCAGATCCATTAACTGCAAACCAAATTGTCAGACTGGCTCAGCGGCTGCACTCTCACCCCTGAGTCATTAGCTGGTGGAATCAAACCTTACGGATAAACTAGGCTGGCTTTACCTAAGTGCTGAAAAAGTGAAAAAATGTGGGAGGAACAGTCTTTTAGACAAAATATTTAAGAAGCTCTCTGTTTTTGCTTTAATGGATCAAATGGAGGTTAAAGATTATTGGCTGTATGCAAAATAATCCAAGTAGTTGTTGTGTTGGGCACTCTGGGTCCATGGAATATATACAGGTCACCAACACTTGAAATAGTGCAACACTATTTTATTGAGTCATTAACAGTTTAACATACTCTCACTGTGGGTTAACACAATATTAGCTTTAACTAAAGACCTTTGCCTTGTCCTAACCAGTCGATGGACTCAGCACACGGTGAATGTCTGTGCTGCAGGCTGTGAGCTCTGTTCTACTAGGAAGCTGCAGCTTGAATGAGCGGAACTCTGATGCCCCCTGGCTTTATAGTGAGTGTGCTCTAACTGGTGATTGGCTGCGGTGTTGTGTGTGTTGATTGGTCCCACTGTGTGTCCATCAGTGTGTGTGTCGTGTCTGCAGCATGATATACTGGTGTATATTATGACAGTTGTGCTGCTCAACATTCCTTCTGAAGCAACAGCATCAGTAGGTGTAATGGGCACGGTTTAACGGCAGCATTGCATCCGGCACAGATCTGAGCACGGCAGTTAAATCCTGGGAGAGGCCGAAATTGGGATCTGCGCCGGGCGCAAATCGGTTCGCAATCTAAGCGACCCACTCCCTATGGCGGGTTGCGGATCTGCCCAGTCGTGCCGAGACACCAATTTAGACCTCTTTAGAGAAATCTCCATCACATTAATGAGATGGAATCCCAATCTAATGGCCTCCCTGGAGCCAACTGGCTCCCCAGCAAGAGGTTGCGTGAGCGGCGGTTAGCACTCCTATTTAAAAATAGGAAGCAAGTGCAATGGCTGCTGAGGGGAGCTGAGGAGGTGAGTTATTTCCAATCCCTGGCATAGAGTTTGGAGGCACTGGAGCTGCTGCCCTAGTGCTCGGGGGGAACGGGCTTGACTGAATGTTGGGCACCATAGGTCAGGGGTTTCTCCTGGGCTGGGGGGGGGGGGGGGGAGGGGCAGGGGGGGGGGGAGTCGTCGGTGAGGGGCTCCGACAAGCTATCCTCCAATATTGTACATATCCATAGCTGGGGAAACTACAGCCGCTGCCTGTCTGTCCTACCAAACACTTTCGTGGCTATATGCTGAAGGTCACTGTAACTGGAGTAAGAAATGAGAGGATGTAAGATGACCTGCTACCAGTGCTGGAGCAGGGGAATGGGTGCTCTTTCACTCTTCTGCTATGCTCTACGTTTGTTTGGCTTTCCAGTGTGATTATTTCGACCGTTGAGAGTCTACTGCTGGGTACTGCGGGAGGTGGGTAGAGAGAAAGGCGGATTGGTATGAATACAGCTGCAGCTGCCTGGAGGCTGTGTACCGGTTCGCTACCATCTGTTTTGCTTCTGTGGTCTAGAGCATGGAAAGGGAGGAAGTCAGATGCTCTGCTGCCAGTGCTGGAGGAGGGAAAGGGTGGCAGCCCGATTCAACTGAGAAACCTGCTGCAGGTATTGAAGAACTGGAGGAGGGGACGGGCTGGTGGACCGATTCGACTACGCAACTTGCTAGAGGTATTGAGGAATTGCTTTTGCAGATTGCTGGTTATCGCACTGTTGACTCTTTACTGTTTTCTGTCTGGAAGCCATGTGTCTGTCTACTGCCTCCACTTTTGCTTTTGTGACCTGGAGCACAAGAAAAGGGAGGAAGTAAGATGACCCACTACCAATGCTGGAGAGGGGGATGGGATGGCAGCCCTATTTGACTACGCAACTTGATTAAGGTATTGCAGAAATGCTTTTGCAGGTTGATGGTGGCCTTATTGTACTGTTGACTGTTTCATGTTTGATGTCTGGAAGCTATTTGTTTGTCTGCTGCCGCCTCTTTTGCTTCTGTGGTCTGGAGCGCACGGAAAGGGAGGAAGTAAGATGATCCACTACCAGTGCTAGAAAGGGGGAAGGAGAAGCAGACTGATTTGATTGAGAAACTTGCTGAAGGACTTGAAGGAATCCTTTTGCAGATTGCTGGTGACTTTATTGTACTGTTGGCTGTTCTATGTTTAATGTCTGGAAACCTTGTGTTTGCTATTGTACTATTGATTGTTTAATGTTTAATGCCTGGAGGCCGTGTGCTTGTCTGATGCCACCCCTCTTGCTTCTATGGTTTGGGACAAAGGGAAAGCTGGCAGTAAGATGGCCTACTACCAGTGCGAGTGAAGGGGAAGGGTGCTCTTTCACTGTTCTGCTGTACTCTGTATCGGTGTGATTTTCCACTGTTTTGTTACGCTACCCTTGAGCGACTTTCCATTGATGCGAGTCTACTGTTGGAGCTGCAGGGGGGTGGGAGTGGCGGGAGAGCATTATTGTCCTGTTGACTGTGTAATTCTTGCTGCTTGGAGGCCGTGTGTTTGTTTGCTGCAGTCCTTTTGCTTCTGTGACCTGGATTATGGAAGCTACTGAGTACTGGAGAGGGAGTATGGCTGCTCTCTTGCTCTATTGCTGTGCTCTGCATCGGTGTGACTTTCTGGTGTATTGTTGCGCTACCCCTGAGCGACTTTCCACTGATGTGAGTCTACTGCTGAGAGCTGTGGGAGGGGGAGAGAGCGGCGGGTTGATTCGGATGTTGGTGACTTCATTTACTGTTGACTGTTTAATGTTTAACATGTATTTGGTTTTCTTTGTATAAATTCAATGTTGTAGCTTTGTGTTTGCACTGATATTCTGCAGGGAAAAAGTGCCTGTGTGTGTATGGCATGGTGTCTTTTCGTTGTCATTTAGTGGTTATTGTGATATCTGGACTGTTAAGTAATTTGATTTTATCTTTTTGTATAAAGGTATCCATGACCGGTTGATAAGTAAAGTATTCTCAAGTGGTGCTGCAAATGGTTGCTGATTGCTCCTGCTGGTATCTGCAAAATCCTGAAGGCTGTGTGTTTGTTTGCTGCTGCCTCTTCTGCTTCTGTGACCTGGCGTAAGGAATGTGAGGATGTAACATGACTTGCTACCAGTACTGGATAAGGGGAAGGGGTGCTCTTTCACTCTTCTGCTGTTCTCTATGTTGGTGTGGTTTTCCGGTGTGATTATTCCCACCTTTGAGAGTCTACCTCTGGGAGCTGCGGGGGGGTGGGGGGAAAGAGAGGCAGATTGATGTGAATGCAGCTGCCTGGAGGTTGTGTACCTGTTTGCTGCCGCCACTTTTGCTTGTGAGGCCGGAGCAAGGAAAGGAATGGAATAAGATGACCTACTGCCAGTGCTGGAAAAGGTGATGGAGCGACTCCACTGAGCAACTTATTGAAGGTATTGAAGAACTGCTTTTGCAGATTGCTGGTGACTTTATTGTACTGTTGACTGTTCATTGTGTAATGTCTGGAAGCTGCGTGCTTGTTTGCTATCGCTTTTTTACCTCTGTGGCCTGGAGCAAGGAAAGGGAGGAAGTAAGATCATCTACTGCCAGTGCTGGAGAGGGGAAGGATGCTCTTTCACTCTTCTGCTGTGCTCTGCATCAGTGTGACGTTCCAGTGTGATTATTCCTGTCTTTGAGGGTCTACTGCTGAGAACTGCGAGAGGGGGAGAGAGAGGCGGATTGACCCTAATGCTGCTGTAGCTGCCTGAAGGCTGTGTGGCTGTTTGCTGCCATCTCTTTTGTTTCTGTGGCCTGGAGTGAAGAAAGGAAAGAAGTACCAGTGCTCGAGAGGCGGAAGGGGTGGCAAACCGATTCGACTGAGCAACTTGATGAAGGTGTTGAAGAGTTGCTTTTGCAGATTGTTGGTGATTTTCTTGTAAGTGTGATGAGTGCTGCATGTCGACTAACACGTCGCTGAAAGACAGTCATGCTGGATATCGGGCCTGTTTTACTGCACCTTGAATGCCAGTGGAATATCTGGATACCGATCCTTGGTTCTAATTAAATTAGGCTGTATAAGAAGGCCTATACAACAGAGGCTCATGGACAAAGACTGATATGTAAAACAACGTCACAGCAAGGATCCTCTATTCTGTTGAGGACCTGTGAGGGGTGATACTGTGTGTTTGGTTTTCTAAGTATAAATGAACTATTATAGTTTTGTGTTTGTATCAATATTCTGTAGTGACAGGGTACTTGCGAATGTGTGGCACAGTGCCTTTTCCTTGTTGAGTAATGGTTGATGTGATATATGGACTGTTAAATAGTTGGTTTTCATCTCTTTGTGTACAGGTGCTGTTGACCGTTTAATGAACAAAATATTTTCAGGTGCATTCTCATGGATACATGTGCCATGTCTCAGATGAGTGTTATTGCCTCGCATTCCAATCAAACTGTGAGGCCTGGAAACTTTGCCTGAACATCTGGAGGCACAGAACCAGAGACGCTGCAGCCAACAATCAAACACCCAAGAGCTGGACTTCAGCACAGGGCACATCCCTGCAACCAGAGGGTGAGTGTGTAGATCAGGGGTGGGGACCTGAGCACGGTCTCCCTAATATTCCCGGCAGGGGTCTGAGATCGGGGAGCTCGTGCTTTAGACGGGGGTGAGTGTGCAGAGCAGGGTTCTCCAGTACAACTGGCTCAGTGGATGGCACTCTGAGAGAAGGCTGGGCATGTAAGGGTGGAGGGAGGTACGGTGGATATGAGGGTCCAGGGGCAAAAGTTCTAACTGATTGTCAGTCCCTCTCCTTCTCCAATTCCTTACAGCAACCAAGATGGATGGTGTTGTTGACCCCGCAGCAGCAGCCCTCATGGTGCTGGTGGCAGCCCAGGCGGCTTGACGCCAGAAAAGGCAGCAGGGTCGACGCAGGCTGGAGGCAGCACCAAATGTGCAGGGGGCTGCCGCACACCCTGCAGTCCCAGCCTCCCATCAGACCGAGGAGGGTCCCAGAGGGGGACGCCAGCGAAGGCCCGAGGTGCACAGGCATGGTTGGTCTTTCGAGGAGATGATGGACAGCATGTGCAGCACGAAGTTGAGCCTCATCAGGGAGATGGTGCGGCACCTGTGCCGCGTCCTCGAGGATGTGGCACCCCATGGAGAAGGAGTAGGACGCCAGCTCCCAGTGGCCACGAAGGCCACTGCAGCCCTGAACTTCTACATGACAGGTTCATTCCAGGGCTCAAGTGAGGACTTGTGCGGCATTTCCCAAGCACCAGCCACAAGTGCATTCACTAACTCACGGATGCCCCATTTTCCCGGACAACTGACCATATTGACTTTGAGCTGAGCCAAGCCCATCTGTATTTCTGAGCAGCAGGACTCTTTGCCATCGCCCAGATGCCCCAGCTCCTGGGGTTAATAGATGGCACGCATGTCACCTTGCACGCACCGGACGGTCAGGGAGTGCCCTCCTTAAACAGGAAGGGTTTCCACTCCCTGAATGTTCAACCCATGTGTCACCGCCACCTCCGGATCATGCACATATGTGCACATTTCCCAGGGAGTGTGCATGGCAGCTACATCCCGTGCCCTAGCATCTGCATCAGCTCTGGGATAACCTTGCTCAGAGGCTCAGCATCTGACTGGGACCCAGCTGCGTCCTGGAAGCCAACAGACATCTTACTGCTGACTCCGTTGGTTGTACCTGCCTTCACCTGATGTGCCTCAGCAGCTGTGTGGCGCTCACCAGGTTGTCGCACACCGAGGTGTTTGTTTCTGCACTGGTGGACGGTGGGGGTGATAGTTGTGACGCGGTTCGGTGGTCTCCTCGGAGCTGTCCTCTGAGGTGTTCTGTTGGGTGACGGGGGTGACAGGGAGACCCCGGATGGCCAGGCTCCATCAGGTGGAGATCCTGTGAGATAATGGACATGTGGTTAGTGAGAGAGAAGGATCATATTGTCTGACATTTGTGACTGGTCATCTGGGTGAAGGCGCAGTAGATCCTCACCTCTGCTGCGCAGGCCAATATCACTGTCAGTGACTGTTCTCTCCTTGTCCAACCCTGCGGTCTCCAAGGCCCATTCCACATAGGGAGTGAGGGCTCTGATGTCCGGAACCCCACCGCCCGTCTGGATCCTTTCCCGTCTGTTATGGGCCAACCTCTCCTGCGGGGACAGAGAGGGGGCATTGTGAGCCACATGCTTGATGCATCAAGGGGATCTATAGCAGGTGGCATGTGTGGGCACCGCTCCTGGGCATGGAGGGGTTGTGCTGATGGATGGCAGGCTGTGCTGGGGCGCAAGCACGGTGATATGCTGTGGGGGGAGGGTGCCGGAGGTCAGCGGGATAGCAGATGGGACTGATGCCAGGGGGTCGGTGTTAACTTACCCTTGCGGCCCGATGGAGGTCGTCGATCTTCTTCCAACATTGGACAACGGCCCACTGAGTCACTATGCTTGAACTGATGCCTGCTCCCACAGCCTCCATGATGGCATTGAAATGAAATGAAAATCGCTTATTGTCACAAGTAGGCTTCAAATGAAGTTACTGTGAAAAGCCGCTAGTCGCCACATTCCGGCGCCTGTTCGGCAGTCCTTTTCCTGGTCCTCTAATACCATGGGGGGGACAGCGTGTCCCATCTCGCCTCTGGGGCATCCAGTAGCCTGGCCAGGTTGGCATCCCCGAAGCGTGGAGCAGCTCTATGTGGTGCCATGGTCCTGTGCTGCCTGGGAGTAAGTTTGGAGGGAGCGTTTATCTTAGCAGGGAGTTTCTGGGCCCTGTTCTGGTAAATCAGCTGACAGGACAGCAAATTCCGCCGTGACGCTCCTGGGGGATCATTTTTGGCGTTAAAGTACCGTTAAATATGGGCTGCAGTCTTGACGGCTTCACTGTTGGGAAGCACCCGGGAAGTTGCATCCGATATGTCACTAAGTACCTTTCCTGTTAAATCGTGATCAAAGACATGCAATAATATGCCACATCAAAGGTTATTGCTGAAGTGCTCATGGTGATGGGAGCATGAAGTGGGGATTAGTTCACTAACTGGAAACAGGGAGTCAGGAGGAATAAACCATTTTTAGGTTAGCAAACTGCAACTATTGGAGTGCCACAGGGATCAGTTCTGGGGTCTCACCTAATTACAATCTATATTATGTTATGGGCCAGGGTTTAGAGAACCCCGAGGTGTATCATGGAGTTCACCTGACCCACGACTTTTACTAGATTGTGGAACGGGGAGCACACGGCCCACTCTACAGGTGTGGTACAGCAGAAATTTAATAGTAATTTTTAAAGCTGAACAATATTTATTCTATGAACTCAGTTAACCTTTTTAAAACATACAGTGAACATCTTAGCAACCATCAATTCAAATACACCCCCCAAAGAATACAACACTCTAAGTAACCCTTGGACTTTCTTTTTAACATCCATAAGACAAAAAATCCTTTTTACAGAAGCACATCAGATTTAAATTCTCTAATGAGAGCAGTTATCACTTTGAATTCACCAAATGATCAAGAGATAATCTTTAGATGGCAGAGAGATCAAAATTACACCTTCTTTGGCTGGCTTCAGCTCCGACACTAAAACAAAACCAAAAAACACAGACACACCCAAACCTTTCCTCAAAGCGAAACTAAAAAGCAGAGCCAGAGCTCAGCTCCACCCACACTCTGACATCACTGCAGCCACTTGAGCAGACAAACATTTCTTAAAGTGGCATTCCCATGACAATTAATAACTTGGAAATGTATTGGAGCCAAATTTGGTGACAATGCAATGACAGGTGAGAAAATAATTTACGGGGGCACACAAAGCCTGCAAGTAGATTTAGATAAGGTACGTGAGTGGGGAAAAATTAGCAGTTTGAGTATAATGGCCGGGATTCTCCGACCCCGCGATGGGTCGGAGAATCCCCGGGGGAGCGCGAGAATCGAGCCACGCCGCCCTGATGCTGGCTCACCGATACTCCGGCACCGATTCTTGGGCACCCGCGGGATCGCCACCGTGCTGGTCGGGGGCCGTTGAAATCGCGCCCCCCCGGCGAGTCTCCGAACCTCATCGGGCCGAGTTCCCGCCGAGTTCAGCCGAGTCCCGACGCCGTGGGTTATTCTGGTCCCATCCCCGGGGGCCGGCGTGAATCCCGCCCCGCTGCACCGACGCCGGCTGCCGTATTCTCCGGCCGGCAAAAAATCCTGCCGACGGGAATCGCGCCGCGCGCCTCGCAGAATCGCGAGAATCAGCGCGACGCGATGGGCCCCGGGACTGCTTCAAATGTCCGGCCCGGATGGACCGAAGTCCCGCCGACGAGGCCGCAGGTGACGACGGCGTAAATTAAACATGCTTTTTAATGGCGTCAACCAGTCGTGCTAGCTGACGCCGGCGAGCGAGGAGGTAGGGGTCAGCGTGGGACGGCCGCCGGAGAGGACACGGGACAGCCGTAGCTGGGGGAGTGTCGCGAGTGCCGGTGCAGGGTTCTCCCATGGCCGAGGGTGCGTGCCGTTGATCGGGGTCAGTGGGGGGGAGATGGGGGGTGCCGTGGCTCGGAGGTGCCAGGGTTGGGAAGTGCCGGGGATCGGAATGCCGGGGATGGGGGGTTCCGTGGCTCAGTGGTGCCAGTGATGGGGAGTGCCAGGGATCGGAGTGCTGGGGATGGGGGGTGCCGTGGCTTGGGGTGCTGGGGATGGGGGTGTCTGGGATGGCGAGTGCCGGGGATCGGAGTGCCAGAGATCGGAGTGCCGGGGATGGGGGGTGCCGTGGCCTTGGGGTGCTAGGGATGGGGGCGCTGGGTATGGGGAGTGCCGGGGATCTCAGTGCCGGAGATCGGAGTGCCGGAGGTCAGAGTGCGGGGGATGGGGGGTTCCATGGCTCACGGGTGCCGGGGTGTGGGTGCCGGGGATGGGGAGTGCCGCGGATCAGAGTGCCGGGGATCGGAGTGCGGGGGATGTGGGGTGCCATGGCTCGAGGTGCCGTGGATAGGGGTGCCGGGGTTGGGGAGTCCCGAGGATGCGAGTGCCGGGGATGGGGTGTGCCAGGGATGGGGAGTGTTGGGGATTGGAGTGCCGGGGATCGGAGTGCGGGGGATGGGGTGTGTAGAGATCGGAGTGCTGGGGATCGGAGTGCCGGGGATGGGGAGTGCCGGGGTATGGGTGCCGGGGATGGGGGTGCCGTGGCTCGGGGGTGCCGGGGATGGGGGTTGCCGGGGATGTGGGGGGGAGTTTGCCGGGCCAGGTGCCAGCTGACAACAGTGGCGACCATGCAGCCCATGGCACCTGGCTGCGGAGGGGGGTATGGGCAATGATGATATGTCGTCTACCCCAACCCCCCAGCCCCTGTAGACTGTTATGTTTGGGCATCACTGAGCGATGTTGGCCGCCGTGGCGGGAGCTGCCCTTCTACAGGTTGCTCCATGGGAGCTGGAACAGGAGTGTCCCAGGGAGGAGAGGCTGCTGCAGAGGAGCGTGCCGCAGAGGGGCAGGTGGCAGCCGCCCAGGCTGGAAAGCCACCCGCCCGACAGGTTGTGGAGGAGCAGTAGGAGGAGGTGGCGGTGGTGCCACGGCGACGGAGGAGCCCGATTGGGAATCGTGTGTACCGGCGACACTCGTCGTACCAGGACCTCACCGACCTGGCATGCAGGACGAGACTCATCATGAGCCGGGAAGCCCATATCTGCCACCTCATGGCACACCTGTCACCGCGTGGCACTGGGGGAGAACACCCTCTCCCGGTGGCCGTCAAGGTTACGGTGGCCCTGAACTTCTACGTGACGGGGTTATTCCAGTTGCTGAATGGGGACCTGTCCGGCATCTCCCAGGCATCGGTGCACCGGTGCATCCGTGCAGTGACTGACGCCCTGTACGACATCACGTACCGCTACATCCAGTTCCCTGTGGACCGCGCCCACCAGGATGCCCGGGCAGCGGGCTTCGCTGCCATGGTCAGGATACCCATGGTCCAGGGGGCGATCAATGGGGTGCACGTCACCATGCGGCCACCAGCGGATAACAGGGCTGTGTTCACGAACAGGAAGGGGACCTACCCCATGAACGTGCAGGTGGTCTGTGACCACCGGATGAGGATCATGCACGTCTGCGCCCGGTACCCGGGTAGTGTACATGACACGTTCATATTGGCACAATTGTTCATCCTCGCCATGTTCGAGGGACCCCCCCGCCTGGCTGAGGGGCTGGTTGCGGTCATGGCTGATGAAGCCTGTACAGAGGCCAGAGACTGACACGGAGAACCGCTACAACGATGCCCATGCAGCGACCAGGGGTGTGGTCGAGAGGTGCTTTGGGCTGCTGAAGATGTGCTTCAGGTGTCTGGACCGCTCTGGAGGGGCCCCGCAGTACCTGTTGGAGAGGGTTGGCCGCATCGTTGTGGTCTGCTGCGTCCTGCACAACATAGCCCAGCAGAGGGGCGATGTGCCGCAGGCAGAGGAGGGGGAGGGGGAGTAGCGACACGGCTAAGGGCAGGCCTCCCAGATGAGGAGGATGGGGGCAATGTACAGGACAGACGGGCTGGACATGGTCGGGAGGCTGCCCACCGTTACCGGATGGGTCAGCGGGCACGGGACAGGTTGATAGCCGCACGGTTCACAGACTAGGGGGGGCATGGGAAGGGCCGAGTATGGGCACGGACAGCACAGTATGGCACCAGCCCACCACCATCACCCCGCCCACCACCAACCACCCTCACCCCGCCCACCACCAACCATCCTCACCCCGCCCACCACCAACCACCCTCACCCCGCCCACCACCAACCATTCTCACCCCACCCACCACCAACCACCCTCACCCCACCCACCACCAACCACCTTCACCCCGCCCACCACCAACCACCCTCACCCCACCCACCATCAACCACCCTCACCCCGCTCACCACCAACCATTCTCACCCCACCCACCACCAACACCCTCACCCCACCCACCACCAACCACCTTCACCCCGCCCACCACCAACCACCCTCACCCCACCCACCATCAACCACCCTCACCCCGCCCACCACCAACCACCCTCACCCCACCCACCACCAACCACCCTCACCCCACCCACCACCAACCACCCTCACCCCACCCACCACCAACCACCCTCACCCCACCCACCACCAACCACCTTCACCCCGCCCACCACCAACCACCCTCACCCCACCCACCACCGCATCACCCGCATGCACACCACCCCTCAATTGCACATCCAGCTGCGGCACAACTGGCAGGGCTCACACGGTCGCCATGCATGCCATGGAGGATGGTGACAACTCGCTCTGCGATGAGCTCCGGGTGCTACATTGTTAGACAATGTCTGACTCATGGCGACAGTAACACCCTCCACCTGTATGCAGCCTGGACACTGCAGGGCACGGTCCTGTTGTCTGCCCGGGGGGATGGCGAGGGCGACCTGGGGAGGGAGGGTGGGGGGGCACACTCACCCCTCACGCACACACTGGCACTCACCTCACACCCCACCCCCGCACGCATCGGACAGAGCACAGAGGCAGCTTCTGTAGATGTGAGTGATTTTAATGACAAACAGTTCATACACATGCCCTAGCCCCTATTACTAATCTGTGCCCTACACCCGTGCCAACTTACTCAGTGTGTAATATTTTTGGCCTTACGGGCCCTTTGACTACGTCTACGTGGTTCCCCTGACGGTACAGCAGAACTGGAGGTGGACTCCTGTGATTCCTGCCCTATGATGAGGGACCCCTTTGACAGCCGTTTCCTGGGGCGGCCCGGCCTGGATGGGCCAGGCTGTCCCAGTGACGGAAGTGGGGGGGAGTCCGAGGTGTCGTGGTGTTCCGGGACCTCCCCTGCAGAGGGACCCGGAACGGACCCCAGCACCGCCTCCCCGATCGGGGTGCCCGATTACCCCCGGGCCTCTCCATGGGTCGAGGGTGCGAATGGATCCAGCACCCGAGGCACCTCCGGCACCTGGCGCTGCCAGTCCTGTAGGCCCGCCCTGGTATCAACAAGGGTGTGCAGGTTTGCAGCCATGGAGCTTAGGAAGTTGGCCATCCCAGACTGTGTCTGGGCGACGTTGGCCAGCACCTGGGCAATGGCGCCGATGCCCTCAGCGATGGCCTGCTGAGACTGGGCCACGGCATTGAGGGCCTCTGCGATCTGCAGCTGGCTCTGGCTCATGGCTGCCTGTGAGAGGGCAGCCATGTCCTGGGCCATGGACGCCGCCCACATGGAACGCCCCAGGCCTTGCATACACCTCCCTATATCTGACACCGTCACACCCATTGCCTCCACTGCGGACGCCACCCATGCGGTGTCGGCCTGGGTGGCACGCATGACTGGCACCACTCCCTGCTCCTGGACGCGGGTGGACTCCTCCACCTGTGTCTGCAGCTGCCGCAAGTCGGCCGTCACCCCTTCAATCGTCCCTGGGTCTGTGACTGAATCGGGTCTATGGGTGGGTGTTGTAACTCCAGGAACCCAGGACCCGTCTGGACGGCAGCTGGTTGCTGGGGCCGGACTGCCCTCCTACCGCCCGGCCCCTTGGCTGCTCCTACCTCCACCTGCTGTGCCGGGATGGCTGGCCATCGCTAAAGTGCCCAACCGAGGTGAGTGTCTTGATTTGTTATGTTGTAGGTGTAACATAAGCGGCTTCCTTGTGGTGCACTTGACAAAGGAAGGTTCAGACGTGGAGATAATTTCAACACGTTTATTAAACTATTTGCACTTCTATTACTCTGGTTCGACACTACTGCTAATCCTACTATAGCTACACAGACTGGCTAGCCAGTTGCTGCAATCCACGTGGTGGGTGTAATATTGATTCAACCCTGTGTCTCTACTCACTGACTGTCTCCACTGGAAAGAGGCAGATCATGTGTGTGGTGTCCTTTATATATGGGTTGGTGTAATGCCCCCAGTGGTCGTGTCACCTCCTTGTGTATCGTGAATGTCTAGTGGTCGTGTCCTATCTACTTGATCTATTGGTTGAGTGTGTGATGTCTTTGGTGCTCCCTCTAGTGTCTAGCTAGCCTACATGCATTTACATTGATGCACATCACCATATCCCCACTTTTTTATATGTTCATATTTTCTGTACACGTTAAGAAAATTGAACAAAGAACAGGTAGATAAGGTAAGGTATATACAAGTCTTGGGAACAGTAATTAAACAATAAGTCCAAATCATTTGTGTGAGTCCATAAACCATCAATCATCATGGTCAAATGTCTCTCTTGGTTATGAACGCCATCAACGTCCCTGTGCCACAGGAACCAAGAAGTGGTCAAATCACTTTGCTGTCTGATTTGGAGACCCTTTCGTTTTCGATGTTGGTGATGGTGCTGTTGGATGGCATCTTGTAGCTGATAAGGTGTTGATGTTGAAGAGGTCCCATCAGCAGTATCATTCGAGGTCATGGATGTGCCATATGTTGAAGTTGGATAAGACTGTACATACTGGTTCTGGCCACATGCTGTGCAGGAAGGGTGATCCTGCTGAGAACCGCTGAAGCTTGTCGAATTGGAAACAGAATTGCTGCTCGCATAAATACCTGGTGATGGTGTGAAACTAGAACCTTGCATTTGATACGAATATGCCGTCTGGCCAGGTTGGGGTGCAGCAAATCCTGGGCTGTAACTAAGGAATCCAGTCTGTAGTGCAGATTGCGCTTGCGGTAGTCCTCCTCCGGTCTTGATTCCATGAGTGGCCTGTTTGAGAATATGCTGGATAGACTGCTGGCTGCTGCATGCCTGAATACTGGGTTTGTCCAGCATGAGCTGTCATTGGCTGCACTGCTGGTGTGGAAAAAATTTGTGGATATAGCTGTGGTGAATATTGGTGTATTCCTTTTGGACTGTAGCCGCTGCTTGTTATTACTGACCCAATGTAATTGTTAAGTGATCCATCTCCTGTTGTTGTGGCATCTGCTGTCACCCTGTGCGTGCCATCACTGAGGTTACGGCACTCCCTGTCTGGAGTAAAGTCCGGCTTAAGTGAATCAGAGTCGGCGTTTGGTTGCTCCCCATCTGGAGTCTGGTCTGTTTTAACTGAGTTAGTGTTAGTTTGTTGATGCTCCCCGTCCGGAGTCTTAGCAGGTTCACTGGATTCAGCTGAGATTTCTTGAAGCTGCACGTCTGGAATCGGAACATGCAGGAATGCATTGACTTGTCGAGAGGTTCGAGTGAATGAGGGTGGAAGTATCGTGGTGTCACCGGAGTCACCAGCGGTCTCACAGTGATCGTCGAGTGCCTCTGAGCACACTCGCTGAGGTCTGTCACTTTGCACATCTTGCATGGGAAGTGGGATGCTGTCGTCACTCGCCTCACATACCGTGGGTAGATCCTCAGTAGCTGCTTGTTGTTCATTTCGGTTGGGTAAATTGTCAGTGTCTTCATCTGGTGGCGCAAACAATGTGGGTGGACTATCATTGTCTTGTTGTTGTCCTTCATTTGGGCTTGGACTGTCATTGTCGCTTTGTTCTTCACTGTGGCATGATAGACCGTCATGTTCGTCCTGCTGTGCACTGGAGCGTGGTAGACTGTCATAGTCTTCTTGCTGTTTACTTGAGCATGGCAGACTTGCATTGTCTGCTGCTAATTGGTCAGGAGAGGTTGCTAGACCCTCGTGGTCTTGTTCCTGCAAGGACTGCGTGTCGGAGTCTTGCGTTGCTTCTATCGTGGAGGCTGGCCATGCGCTCGCTGCGGAGGCTTGTGACACTGGAGTCACGTTTTGTGTGTGCAAGGACTGCGCTCTGGAGTCTTGCATTTCTTCTATCGTGGAGCCTGTCCATGAGCTCGCTGTGGAGGCTTGTGACACTGGAGTTACTTCTTGTTCATGCAAGGACTGCGGTGTGGAGTCTTGCGTGTCTTCTTTCGTAGAGTCGGGAACCCTGAGTGGTACGTGGACCACGTTCTGTGTGGCACCAGGCCGCTCTCTTTGGGCTTGTACCGCTCTCTGTCTCTTGGTGTCAGGCCGCAGCATCATCCTGCACTCACGAGTCGGGATGTCATATCTGATGGGTTGAAGATGCTCAAATCCGAAGAACGAATCCGCGTCTGCGTCGGATTCAATACGGGGGTCCCCAATGTGCAACACGTCTAGTTGCGGTTCGGATTTGGTACTGGGGTAGCCTCCCAAGGTGAAAGGTTTGTCTGTGTCGTTGTCTTCTAGGACCATATCATCACTATTTGCGTCGGAGCTGGCATTGGGCTCGCGAGGTCCAGAGAAAGTGTAAAGGTCGGCATCGAAGTATTCAAGGTCGGAATCATCAGTTTGGGTGTAGGTAACTGCTTGTTGCAGGGTTCTTTGGAGGTTTATTTCATTTCCTGGTTCAATTTGAGGCATTGTGCTGTCATTCCAGGTGAAGGAAGGTTGTTTTACGGCTTTAAAAGATTTTTTCTTTGATTTGGGACGTTTCCCCTTTAAATGGGCGTGGTCCGGGGCCTCTGACATCATGACGCATGTGACGTAGCGCGTAGGAAATGATTGCGCATGTGCAGATCGCAGTTCCTTTACTTGGGGCCTTTTTCGCAATCCCGCGCATGCGCAAATGGATCTTCCCGTTCTGTGCGCTTCTCGTGCAACTGTGCAAGTGCAGACCCTTTAGAAAGATGGCCGCCGATCAAAACTGTTCCCTGCTCTGGGACCTCGGCCTCGTGGTGAGTACTGGCGCTTCTCTTACCTTTTCTTGCTGGTTGGAGTGTGTTTTCCTCACAGTATTTGCCGAATTTATCCAGGACTGCCTGGAAGTCGCTCCTGCTTTGCCCCTTGGAGAACTTGAATTTTTAAAAGATTTCTTCTGCTCTGGCACCGGCAATGGTGAGGAGAAGCTCTGTTTTTTCAGCATCGACCAGGTCTTCTAGTTCGGCTGCTACCAGGAAGATTTCAAACCTTTGCCGGAATGCCCGCCAGTATTTGCGGAGATCGCCGTGGCACTGGAGCCGCTGCGGAACCCGGATCTCGAACATCTTGCCTGGGTATCGTTGCTGGTTGTCACTGTACACTGAGGTATGGCTATGTGGATTGAAACAGTTCAGTCCTGGTACCTTGATTTGTTATGTTGTAGGTGTAACATAAGCGGCTTCCTTGTGGTGCACTTGACAAAGGAAGGTTCAGACGTGGAGATAACTTCAACTCGTTTATTAAACTATTTACACTTCTATTACTCGGGTTCGACACTACTGCTAATCCTACTATAGCTACCCAGACTGACTAACCAGTTGCTGCAATCCACGTGGTGGGTGTAATATTGATTCAACCCAGTGTCTCTACTCACTGACTGTCTCCACTGGAAAGAGGCAGATCACGTGTGTGGTTTCCTTTATATATGGGTTGGTGTAATGCCCCCTGTGGTCGTGTCACCTCCTTGTATATAGTGAATGTCTATTGGTCGTGTCCTATCTACTTGATCTATTGGTTGAATGTGTGTGTGTGATGTCTTTGGTGCTCCCTCTAGTGCCTAGCTAGCCTACATGCATTTGCATTGATGCATATCACCACATGTCTCTGCGATGATGGAGGGTGTAGGAGATAGCAATGGCTTAATGTCGAGGTCCTCATCCGAGCCGAAGTCCGGGGTCCCCTGGAGTGGTGTGCCCTGTCTGTCAGTCCCCTGTGTGTGGGTGTCCTGGGTGGTTGTGTCCAGTGTGTCAGTGTCCAGTGTGTCAGTGTCCTGTGCGTCAGTGTCCTGGGTGTTTGTGTCCTGTGTGTCAGTGTCCTGCGTGTCAGTATCCTGTGTGTCAGTGTCCTGTGTGTCAGTATCCTGGGTGGGTGTGTCCTGTATGTGGGTCTCCTGGGTGGTTGTGTCCTGTGTGTCAGTGTCCTGGGACGGAGGCCTGTTGGTATGGCTGCCCTCCCCGTCGCTGAATGCTAGATGGGGTCTATCACTGGCTCATGGGTGCTCTGGCACTAGGTGGGGGCGTCGTATGCCTGATGGCCCGGGTCGTTCCATGTCCTGTGGGTGCCCTGGCACGTCCTGGGGACGGTCGGCATCCGCAGGGACGGGTGGGTCAACGTTTGGTCCTGCAACACACAATACAGCATGCATGGTGAGACACGCAGATGGGGATGGGGGAAGGGGGGATGGGGAGATGGGGGGGAAGGGGGGATGGGGAGGGGGGGGAATGGGGGAAGGGGGATGGGGATGGGGGATGGGGGAAGGGGGTGGGGGATTGGGGAGGCAGAAGGGGGGAAGGGGAGATGGGGGAAAGGAGGGTAGGGGGATGGGGGGAAGGATGGATGGGGGAAGGGGGATAGGCTGTGGGAGGTCTCACTTGGTGGCACCACCGACCACTGCTTCCGCAATCTCCCGGTTCTCGGGTCCGCCTGCATGGCCCAGGGCCCTCTCTTCATGAACTGTGAGGTGGCGCAATTCAGGTGGACCCCCTCTGGTCCTCTCACGCTCCCGGTTGGTCTGGGCACGCTTCTCCTGTGGGAGGGGGGGGGCGGGGGGTGACAGAGATAAAGGGCAACAGTGTTAGGCGGACATATACTTGCAGACCAGTGGTTGTGTGTATGTTGGCAGAGGTTCACAGCCAATCCTGCCAATGCAGCCTGCATGGGTGGGTGGAGCCATGTCGGTTTCAGCTAGGGCTGTGCCGTCCATCCCTGGGGGGGGGAATGGGGGGGGGGGGAATGGAGAGGGGAACAGGGCGGTACTCACGCTGGTACTTACCCTGGCTGCCCTTGACTAGGTCATTAACCTTCTTGTGGGACTGGATGCCTGTCCTGTCGGTTACGGCCACAGCGCTGACGGCCTCTGCCACCTCCCTCCACAGGCACCGGCTGTGGTTAGGTGCGACCCTGCGGCCGTGTCCGGGGTACAGGGCCTCCCTCCTCTGCTCCACTGCGTCCAGGAGCGCCTTGGTGTCCTGCTCCTGGAACCTCGGCGCTGTGCGGCCGGCGGCCATTTTGCCAAGTCTCCGGCGGTGACATCTTTTGTGCTGCGACGACGCACGCGTCTGTGACGGGTGACACCATCGCGATTGGCGTCACACCGCTGCAAGCCCCATCTGGGTTGGAGATTTCCGGAACTTCTGGTTGGCACAACGCTGGAGTGGTTCGCTCCGTTCTTGGCGCCGGCGTCGGGCCATCCCGCCAATTGCAGGAGAATTCCGCCCAAGAAATTAGCATGCAGGTATATTTATTGACCACAGATGAGTCCGGGACGAGTGGATAAGAGGAACTAATAATGATAATAATAAGAATCTTTATTGTCACAAGCAGACTTACATTAACACTGCAATTAACTTACTGTGAAAATCCCCCAGTAGCCACATTCCGGCGCCTGTTCGGGTACACTGAGGGAGAATTCAGAATGTCCAAATTACCTAACAGCACGTCTTTTGAGACTTGTGGGGGGAAACTGGAGCACCCGGAGGAAACCCACGCAGACACAGGGAGAATGTGCAGACTCCACACAGACAGTGACCCAAGCCCAGAATCGAATCCAGGACCCTGGCGCTGTGAAGCAACAGCGTTAACCACTGTGCTAGGTGCCGCCCAGTTTTAATACAAAGTTACAGTATGTACAATACGCTCCAGATCCCAGCTGGGTCTGAAGTGTCGGTTCCAAAACTGGCCGACTTTTATATTACAGATTACCAAAGAGTCTATGGGCCGGATCAGGCCTTGTATACCTGGACGGTGGACAACGTTTCTGCACCAAACTTTGCGTTGGAGGTACTGCAGGCAGAGAAAATCAGAACGCCATTGCGTCCCTTCACATAATCTAAAAACTTATATCGTTCTATGACTTTTATTTTGCTTGGTGTTAGCTTATTCGATTTTTCTCTTCTTTTTCTTTTTTATCAACATGTCTCTTTTGTCTAAAAGGTGATTGAAGCTCTAAACATTGTGTGAATTCGGGGCAAACCCTCGCAGGAAACCTCACCACTCGGTAAAGCTCAAATCAGATTTAATCATCTTGTCGATAAGCTTTTGTTCTGGTCCTCAATGAGGGGGACACTTGGTCGATCCGCTTCCCATGCTGAAAGTTCAGATCTTACCTTGCCAGCCGGCATTCAAGTTAACTGTGATCAAACAGCCAGGGACTTTAACCCCATTGACCTTGCCTCATCAGCTGGGGACTCTAACTCATTGACCTTGCCTCATCAGCTGGGAACTCTAACCCACTGACCTTGCCTCATCAGCTGGGGACTCTAACCCATTGACCTTGCCTCATCAGCTGGGAACTCTAACCCACTGACCTTGCCTCATCAGCTGGGGATTCTAACCCACTGACCTTGCCTCATCAGCTGGGGACTCTAACCCCACTGACCGGGGACTCTAACCCCAATTCCAACCGGGGGCTCTAACGTCAAGGGGGACTCTAACCACCCTAAGACCGACGATGACTATGTACTTGTTGTTGTGTGCTTGTTTTCGCGATGGGTAGAAGCATACCCAACTAGAAAAAATGAGGCTGTTACTGTAGCCAAAAGACTATTACGCGAATATGTGCCTAAGTTTGGGATTTCTTAAATCATGTGCAGTGACAATGGTCCCCATTTTACGGGAGAAATGGTATGAGAATTGCTGAAAGCATTACAGTGTAAACACCACCTCTCCTGTCCTTATCATTCCCAGTCTACGGGGCAATAGAGAGGCAGAAAGGGATACTAAATAACAAGTTGTGTGAAGAAACAGGTCTAAAGTGGGACCGAGGTCTTACCCTTGGCTCTCATGAACATGCTCTCCCATCCCAACCATACCATCTTCCTGTTACCGTATGAGATAGTGATGGGACGCCTATTCGCTTCCCTGTTGCCCCATCCCTCGCTGTTAAACAGATGGACATCCACTCCACGGATGAGGGAATGTTGGGGTATTGCATTGCATTGACTAATTCTCTTAAAAGCTTGCATTCCCAGGCCACAGAAGCGCAGAAGAAAGCTACCAGTGAAGGATGCCACCAGTACCAACCGGGAGTTGTGGTCCTCGGAAAGGTCTTCTGGAGGAAACACTGCCTGGAATCTCATTGGGAAGGCCCTTACCAGGTGCTACTGAGCACCCACACGGCCGTGAAAGTTGAGGAGCACTTCAAGCGAGCACCAATCACGGACGATGGTGCCTGAGCCAGAACCTTGACTAGATCATCGGGATGTTGACTCTAATCCTGACCTTCTCCTGACTAACAATTCTGCGGTCCCAAAGGATGCACGTTGTTGCCTCACAGGGCACCTCATAGAGGCCTCCAGGTGCCAACTGTAAAATCTGTTGCCAGTTCAGGTGGAAGCTCTGCAAACAGCCACGGCCCAACAGGCTGGGGCCGTGTCCCTTCACCACAATCAGTGGAGACTTACCGACTGTTACCTGTAAATCACTGGGGTCATCATGGTCCCCACAATTGCATGTGGCTCACCCATATAAGTTGCCAACCTTGCCTTTTTGCAAATTTAATTGTTGAATGCAAGATTTTATGCTCTCAAACGTCATCCGCCCAATGACCGAAACTGCAGCACCTGTCTCGAATCCATCTCTAAAGGGTGACCATTGACTCACACGGTGATCCTGATGGGAGCTACGCTGGGGGCCACGATACAATTTAACTGCATACAATCCTCATCTTGCCCGTCTATGTGGAAAGTACGGGCTCTGGGCTGACACCTACCTCTGTTGCTGCGGCAGGGCTGCTGGTCACTTTGGGATTTGTGTCCCCTGTGGTTCTTACGTTCGCATGTCCCACATCAGCTGGGATCCCCTTCTACTGACTCCAAGGAGATGTCACGTCTGGCTGCCTTGGTCGTAGATCACCGGACCAGCCCCTGCGTTTCCATCCCGGGGGTGCTGTACACCAGGAGGGTGCATCCAACGATGTTCACCTACATACCCTGGAGTTCCTGCACCCCCTTTTCAGCGCTTTCCCTTGATAGCGAAATATGCACGGCCTGCTGTAAGTCTAAGGTTGGCTCAGCCAACAGTTTCCTTTGGGTTGCATAGTATTGCTGCCACAGACCAGGCAGTGTCGTAGCATCTTTGAGAATGAATTGCCATACTCACAAAACTTTGCTGCTTTTATCAACAGTGTTAGGAATTCGGTCATGGACTCTCCTGGGGTCCTCTCCACGATGTTAAAAAGATATCTCTGCACAATGACTGATGGCCTGGGGTTATAATGCTGTGCACCCAAGGTCACCAGTTCTTCAAAAGACTTGGGGCGGGATTCTCCGAGCCTCCGCGCCAAAATTGCGCTCGGCACGGGGACGGGGCATAGGGCGTCAGACCCGCGATTGGGTCCGATGCCGCTCCCGTAATTCTCCGGGGATCGGAGAATCGCTGCCAGTCACGCGCGTGGTCGATGCGGCGCTGGTCGGGGGCCATTGAAAGAGGCCCCCGTGGCGATTCTCAGCCGGCAGCTGGCCAAGTTCCTGCCGGCGTGGTTCACTCATGGTTCCACCCCTCGGGAGCTTGGCGCGGCGGCTGCGGACCCAGTCCGCGGCTGCCCTAGTGAGTGGGGCGAGGTGATCCGTCATCGGGGGCCACCGGTCGGTGGGCACACGCGGTCGGGGGGGGTGCTATATTGTTGGGGCTGGCTTGCTGTGTGGGTCTGCCATGTTGCAGGCAGCCACCGGGCGCATGTGCGGCCCAGTGGCCGGAAGTGCAGGGCCCCATATCGGCAGCCGGAGCTGCGAGGACTACTGCAAGCCCTGGACCTTCTCCAGGAAACACCAGAGGGATTCGCGCCCGTTTTCACGTGGGCGTGGGGACATAGCCCCATTTTCAGAGAATTTCGCCTTTGGTGTCTGGGGCTGTGGGATACGGCAGGCTTTTTATCACCCCATATTCGTGGGCCCCACAGGCAAAGGATTACCGTCTGTCGGTCTTCACCGATGGTAGCATTTGCCCCAAAAAAGTAATGCATATGTTCAGTGTACTATGTCCAATCCTCAATGCCGGCATCAAACGCGTCGTATCTTCCGAATAACAGCATCTTGGAAACAATAAATTCCAACCTTAGTCTTGTAGTGTAGAGGAGGTGATTTAGTGACCACAGACGAGTCCGAGATGAATGGATAAGAGAAACTAGTTTTATTTACTAGTTAAAGTATGTACAATTCTCTCCAGATCTCAGCTGGATTGAGGCGTGGGTTCCAAAACTGGCTGACCTTTATATTACAGACTATTAGAGTGTCCATGTGCTCCCCGCCTCTCAGCGGGGGAGCTCGTACTCAATGAGGCTCACGGGGAGGCTAATTGGTTCTACTCCTTAGGTCTCTTGCGGGTTATAATAGTACAGCAAGTAATTAGAAAGGCAAATGGAATATCAACCTTTATTGCAGGGAAGCTGGGGTATTAAAATAGGAAAACTTTGCTACAACCCTGCAGGGCACTGGTGAGACAACATATGGAGCACTGCATAGTTTTGGCTTCCTTATTCAAGGAGGGATATATTTGCATTGGAAACAGTTCAGAGAAGGTTGATTCCTGGGATGAAGGGGTTGTCTTCTTAGAAAAGTGGAACTTGTGCTATTTAGAGTTTAGAAAAATCAGAGATGATTTTATTGAAACATATAAAATTCTGAGGGGGCTTGACAGGGTAGATGCTAAAAGAGTGTTTTCCCGCTTGGGGGAATTTAGAACTAACGGGATTAGTTTCAGAATAACGGGTTGTTCATTGAAGATGGAGATGAGCTGGAATTTCTTCTCTCAGAGGTTTGTGAATCTTTGGAATTCCCTCCCACAGAGAGCAATGGAGGCTGGGTCATTGAATACGATTAGGTTGAAGCAGAAGATATTTGAATTATAAGTGAGTGAAGCATTATGGAGACCCGACGGGAAAATGGAGATGAGGTGAAGATCAGATCAATCATGATCTTATTGAATGGCAAAGCAGTACTGAGGGGCCGTACGGGCAACTCTGCTCCTATATCTTAATTTTGCGTGTTCTTATGCTTAAATCTCTTCGCTTCCAACATCTTCCAATACTGAAGTTCCACCCATCTCTGATTTCCTGTTAGTTAGCTAATCCCCTAACTAATCACCAACACCATGAGCTCGTGTGCAGTGACATTTTCCTTTATTTTAAAAAAATTTTAGAGTATCAAATTATTTTTTTCAAATTAAGGGACAATTTAGCGTGGCCAATTAACCTAACCTGCACATCTTTGGGTTGTGGGGGTGCAACCCATGCAGACACGGGGAGAATTTTCAAACTCCACACGGACAGTGACCAAGGGCCGGGATCAAACCCTGGTCCTCAGCACCGTAGACAGCAGTGCTAACCACTGCATCACCGTGCCACCCCGTACAGTGACCTTTATCAATATTATTCCATGTCTTATGGAAATGTTGAGGGGTAATTTAATCCTCAAAGAATGGGTGGGACTGGATTAGGTGGGATGTAAAAAGGTTAAAATCAAACCCAACACACCCCACTGAATCTCAGATGGCGATTATCCAACCTGTTTGCAAGAGGAGGTTTGTTCAAAGAGAATGCAGGCCTAGTATTTTACCTTTGTTACAGTTTTAATGCTAGCCTCTTGGTTTTCCAAATATTGGGATGCTTGACAACCACAGAGAAGAGATTACTACTTTGCGTAGGAGATAAGTGCTTTTCCAGTAATATTGGTGGACGAGAAAAAGTAGAAATGTTTTTTCCTGCCCCCACCGCCCCCAAGCTAAATCTGCGTCCTTCTGCATGATTTAATCTCATCCTCTGTTCCCGGCTGTGATTAGATCCTATCACAATCGGAGACAAACGATCACAGGTTGCATCACCACGCTCCCCCCAACCACCCCTCACAACAATTGGACCCTCACTGTGATCACGTACTCCCCACTCCCTTTCTCTGCAATGACCTTTCTCTGATCAGCCACAAGTACCCGCAGACACTTCAAATCGCACAGTACCCACCATTGCTCCCAACCATATTGACCCCAGCAGTACAAAAGTACCTGCTTCTAAGAGGCGATTCTGCTGCAGTATTCTCTGCCTAACAGGGGCTGGTTTAGCACAGTGGGCTAAATAGCTGGCTTGTAAAGTAGACCAAGGCCAGCAGCACGGGGACAATTCCCATACCAGCCTCCCAGCACAGGTGCCGGAATGTGGCGACTAGGGGCTTTTCACAGTAACTTCATTTGAAGCCTACTTGTGACAATAAGCAATTTCAATTTTCATTCAAAATAAGGAGCCAAGCCTATCCATCCAGATGGCACAGCATTTGTGGAAACTCGGACTTCTGTTTTTCCTGAACAGGTCCATCCAACCCCCTCATCTTATCCCACATGACAACCCAACACTCCGCACTGACAACCCAACACTCCCCAAAGGCCACCCAACACTCCCCACTGACCACTCTACACTCCCCACCGACCACCCAACACTCCCCCCTGACGACCCAACACTCCCCACTGACCACCCAACACTCCCCACCGGCCACACAACACTCCCCACCGGCCACCCAACACTCCCCACCGGCCACCCAACACTCCCCACTGACCACCCAACACTCCCCACCGGCCACACAACACTCCCCACCGACGACCCAACACGCCCCACTGACAACCCAACACTCCCCAAAGGCCACCCAACACTCCCCACTGACCACTCAACACTCCCCACCGACCACCCAACAATCCCCCCTGACGACCCACCCCTCCCCACTGACCACCCAACACTCCCCACCGGCCACACAACACTCCCCACCGACCACCCAACACCCCCCACTGACCACCCAACACTCCCCACCGGCCACCCAACACTTCCCACCGACCACCCAACACTCCCCACTGACCACTCCCAACTGACCACTCAACACTCCCCACAGACCACCCAACACTCCCCACCGACCACCGAACACTCCCCACTAACCACCCAACACTCCCCACAGACCACCCAACACTCCCCACTGACCACCGAACACTCCCCACTGACCACACAACACTCCCCACAGACCACCCAACACTCCCCACTGACCACCGAACACTCCCCACTGACCACACAACACTCCCCACTGACCACACAACACTCCCCACTGACCATCCAACACCCCCCCTGATGACCCAACAGTACCCACTGACCACCCAACACTCCCCATCGGCCAACCAACACTCCCCACCGGCCACACCACTCCCCACTGACCACCCAACACTCCCCACCGACCACCCAACACTCCCCACTGACCACCCAACACTCCACACCGACAACTCCCAACTGATCACCCAACACTCCCCACCGGCCACCCAACACTCCCCACCGACGACCCAACACTCCCCACCTACCACCGAACACTCCCCACTAACCACCCAACACTCCCCACAGACCACCCAACACTCCCCACTGACCACCGAACACTCCCCACTGACCACACAACACTCCCCACTGACCACACACCACTCCCCACTGACCACCCAACACTCCCCACCGACCACCCGACACTCCCCACTGACCACGCAACACTCCCCACCGGCCACCCAACACTCCCCACCGACCACCCAGCACTCTCCACGGACCACCCAACACTCCCCACAGACCACCCAACACTCCCCACTGACCACCAAACACTCCCCACTGACCACACAACACTCCCCACTGACCACCCAACACTCCCCACTGACCACCCAACACCCCCCCTGACGACCCAACACTCCCCACTGACCATCCAACACTGCCCACCGGCCACCCAACACTCCCCACCGGCCACCCAATACTCCCCACCGACCAAAACACTCCCCACCGACCACACTACTCCCCACTGACCACCCAACACTCCCCACGGATCACCCAACACTCCACACCGACCACTCCCAACTGACGACCCAACACTCCCCACCGGTCACCCAACACTTCCCACCGACCACCCAACACTCCCCACTGACCACTCCCAACTGACCACCCAACACTCCCCACTGGCCACCCAACACTCCCCACCGACCACCCAAGACTCCCCACCGACCACCCAACACTCCCCACCGACCAAAACACTGCCCACCGGCCACAACACTCCCCACTGACCACCCAGAATTCCCCACTGACCACCCAACACTCCCCACTGACCACTCCCAACTGACGACCCAACACTCCCCACCGGCCACCCAACACTCCCCACTGACCACCCAACACTCCCCACTGACCACCCAACACTCCCCACCGGACACACAACACTCCTCACTGACCACCCAACACTCCTCAGCGACCACCCAACACTCTCCCCACTGACCACCCAACACTCCCCACTGACCACACAACACTCCCCACTGACCACCCAACACCCCCCCCCCGACGACCCAACACTCCCCACTGATCACCCAACACTCCCCACCGGCCACCCAACACTCCCCACCGGCCACCCAACACTACCCACTGACCACCCAAAACTCCCCACTGACGACAAAAAACTCCCCACTGGCCACCGAACACTCCCCACTGACGACCCAACACTCCCCACTGGCCACCCAACACTCCTCACCGACCACCGAACACTCCCCACCGACTAAAACACTCCCCACCGGCCACAACACTCGCCACTGACCACACAAAACTCCCCACTGACCACCCAACACTCCCTACTGGCCACCCAACACTCCCCACCGACCACCCAGCACTCCCCACGGACCACCCAACACTCCCCACTGACCACTCCCAACTGACCACCCAACACACCCCACAGACCACCCAACACTTCTCATCAACCACCCAACACTCCCCACTGACCACTCTCAACTGACGACCCAACACTCGCCACTGGCCACCGAACACTCCCCACTGACCACCCAACACTCCCCACTGGCCACCCAACACTCCCCACCGACCACCCAAGACTCCCCGCCGACCACCCAACACTCCCCACCGACCAAAACACTCCCCACCGGCCACAACACTCCCCACTGACCACCCAGAATTCCCCACTGACCACCCAACACTCCCCACTGACCACTCCCAACTGACGACCCAACACTCCCCACCGGCCACCCAACACTCCCCACTGACCACCCAACACTCCCCACTGACCACCCAACACTCCCCACCGGACACACAACACTCCTCACTGACCACCCAACACTCCTCAGCGACCACCCAACACTCCCCACTGACCACCCAACACTCCCCATTGACCACACAACACTCCCCACTGACCACCCAACACCCCCCCCCCCGACGACCCAACACTCCCCACTGATCACCCAACACTCCCCACCGGCCACCCAACACTCCCCACCGGCCACCCAACACTACCCACTGACCACCCAAAACTCCCCACTGACGACAAAAAACTCCCCACTGGCCACCGAACACTCCCCACTGACGACCCAACACTCCCCACTGGCCACCCAACACTCCTCACCGACCACCGAACACTCCCCACCGACTAAAACACTCCCCACCGGCCACAACACTCGCCACTGACCACACAACACTCCCCACTGACCACCCAACACTCCCTACTGGCCACCCAACACTCCCCACCGACCACCCAGCACTCCCCACGGACCACCCAACACTCCCCACTGACCACCCAACACTCCCCACCGACCACCCAACACTCCCCACTGACCACCCAACACTCCCCACCAGTCACCCAACACTTCCCACCGACCACCCAACACTCCCCACTGACCACTCCCAACTGACCACTCAACACTCCCCACAGACCACCCAACACTCCCCACCGACCACCGAACACTCCCCACTGACCACACAACACTCCCCACTGACCACACAACACTCCCCACTGACCACCCAACACTCCCCACAGACCACCCAACACTCCCCACTGACCACCGAACACTCCCCACTGACCATACAACACTCCCCACTGACCACACAACACTCCCCACTGACCATCCAACACCCCCCCCTGATGACCCAACAGTACCCACTGACCACCCAACACTCCCCATCGGCCACCCAACACTCCCCACCGGCCACACCACTCCCCACTGACCACCCAACACTCCCCACCGACCACCCAACACTCCCCACTGACCACCCAACACTCCCCACTGACCACCCAACACTCCCCACTGACGACTCAACACACCCCACCGGCCACACCACTCCCCACTGACCACCCAATACTCCACACCGACAACTCCCAACTGATCACCCAACACTCCCCACCGGCCACCCAACACTCTCCACCGACGACACAACACTCCCCACCAACCACCGAACACTCCCCACTAACCACCCAACACTCCCCACAGACCACCCAACACTCCCCACTGACCACTGAACACTCCCCACTGACCACACAACACTCCCCACTGACCACCCAACACCCCCCCCCCGACGACCCAACACTCCCCACTGATCACCCAACACTCCCCACCGGCCACCCAACACTCCCCACCGGCCACCCAACACTACCCACTGACCACCCAAAACTCCCCACTGACGACAAAAAACTCCCCACTGGCCACCGAACACTCCCCACTGACGACCCAACACTCCCCACTGGCCACCCAACACTCCTCACCGACCACCGAACACTCCCCACCGACTAAAACACTCCCCACCGGCCACAACACTCGCCACTGACCACACAACACTCCCCACTGACCACCCAACACTCCCTACTGGCCACCCAACACTCCCCACCGACCACCCAGCACTCCCCACGGACCACCCAACACTCCCCACTGACCACTCCCAACTGACCACCCAACACACCCCACAGACCACCCAACACTTCTCATCAACCACCCAACACTCCCCACTGACCACTCTCAACTGACGACCCAACACTCGCCACTGGCCACCGAACACTCCCCACTGACCACCCAACACTCCCCACTGGCCACCCAACACTCCCCACCGACCACCCAAGACTCCCCACCGACCACCCAACACTCCCCACCGACCAAAACACTCCCCACCGGCCACAACACTCCCCACTGACCACCCAGAATTCCCCACTGACCACCCAACACTCCCCACTGACCACTCCCAACTGACGACCCAACACTCCCCACCGGCCACCCAACACTCCCCACTGACCACCCAACACTCCCCACTGACCACCCAACACTCCCCACCGGACACACAACACTCCTCACTGACCACCCAACACTCCTCAGCGACCACCCAACACTCCCCACTGACCACCCAACACTCCCCATTGACCACACAACACTCCCCACTGACCACCCAACACCCCCCCCCCCCGACGACCAAACACTCCCCACTGATCACCCAACACTCCCCACCGGCCACCCAACACTCCCCACCGGCCACCCAACACTACCCACTGACCACCCAAAACTCCCCACTGACGACAAAAAACTCCCCACTGGCCACCGAACACTCCCCACTGACGACCCAACACTCCCCACTGGCCACCCAACACTCCTCACCGACCACCGAACACTCCCCACCGACTAAAACACTCCCCACCGGCCACAACACTCGCCACTGACCACACAACACTCGCCACTGACCACCCAACACTCCCTACTGGCCACCCAACACTCCCCACCGACCACCCAGCACTCCCCACGGACCACCCAACACTCCCCACTGACCACCCAACACTCCCCACCGACCACCCAACACTCCCCACTGACCACCCAACACTCCCCACCAGTCACCCAACACTTCCCACCGACCACCCAACACTCCCCACTGACCACTCCCAACTGACCACTCAACACTCCCCACAGACCACCCAACACTCCCCACCGACCACCGAACACTCCCCACTGACCACACAACACTCCCCACTGACCACACAACACTCCCCACTGACCACCCAACACTCCCCACAGACCACCCAACACTCCCCACTGACCACCGAACACTCCCCACTGACCATACAACACTCCCCACTGACCACACAACACTCCCCACTGACCATCCAACACCCCCCCCTGATGACCCAACAGTACCCACTGACCACCCAACACTCCCCATCGGCCACCCAACACTCCCCACCGGCCACACCACTCCCCACTGACCACCCAACACTCCCCACCGACCACCCAACACTCCCCACTGACCACCCAACACTCCCCACTGACCACCCAACACTCCCCACTGACGACTCAACACACCCCACCGGCCACACCACTCCCCACTGACCACCCAATACTCCACACCGACAACTCCCAACTGATCACCCAACACTCCCCACCGGCCACCCAACACTCTCCACCGACGACACAACACTCCCCACCAACCACCGAACACTCCCCACTAACCACCCAACACTCCCCACAGACCACCCAACACTCCCCACTGACCACTGAACACTCCCCACTGACCACACAACACTCCCCACTGACCACCCAACACCCCCCCCCTTATGACCCAACACTCCCCATCGGCCAAACAACACTCCCCACCGACCACCCAACGCTCCCCACCGACCAAAACACTCCCCACCGGCCACAACACTCCCCACTGACCACCCAACACTTCCCACCGGCCACAACACAATCGGAGACAAACGATCACAGGTTGCATCACCACGCTCCCCCCAACCACCCCTCACAACAATTGGACCCTCACTGTGATCACGTACTCCCCACTCCCTTTCTCTGCAATGACCTTTCTCTGATCAGCCACAAGTACCCGCAGACACTTCAAATCGCACAGTACCCACCATTGCTCCCAACCATATTGACCCCAGCAGTACAAAAGTACCTGCTTCTAAGAGGCGATTCTGCTGCAGTATTCTCTGCCTAACAGGGGCTGGTTTAGCACAGTGGGCTAAATAGCTGGCTTGTAAAGTAGACCAAGGCCAGCAGCACGGGGACAATTCCCATACCAGCCTCCCAGCACAGGTGCCGGAATGTGGCGACTAGGGGCTTTTCACAGTAACTTCATTTGAAGCCTACTTGTGACAATAAGCAATTTCAATTTTCATTCAAAATAAGGAGCCAAGCCTATCCATCCAGATGGCACAGCATTTGTGGAAACTCGGACTTCTGTTTTTCCTGAACAGGTCCATCCAACCCCCTCATCTTATCCCACATGACAACCCAACACTCCCCACTGACAACCCAACACTCCCCAAAGGCCACCCAACATTCCCCACTGACCACTCTACACTCCCCACCGACCACCCAACACGCCCCCCTCACGACCCAACACTCCCCACTGACCACCCAACACTCCCCACCGACCACCCAACACTCCCCCCTGACGACCCAACACTCCCCACTGACCACCCAACACTCCCCACCGGCCACACAACACTCCCCACCGGCCAACCAACACTCCCCACTGACCACCCAACACTCCCCACCGGCCACCCAACACTCCCCACCGACGACCCAACACTCCCCACTGACCACCCAACACTCCCTACTGGCTACCCAACACTCCCCAACGACCACCCAACACTCCCCACCGACCACCCAACACTCCCCACCGACCACCCAGCACTCCCCACGGACCACCCAACACTCCCCACTGACCACCCAACACTCCCCACCGACCACCCAACATGCCCCACTGACCACCCAACACTCCCCACTGACCACCCAACACTCCCCACCGGACACACAACACTCCTCACTGACCACCCAACACTCCTCACCGACCACCCAACACTCCCCACTGACCACCCAACACTCCCCACTGACCACACAACACTACCCACTGACCACCCAACACCCCCCCCCCGACGACCCAACACTCCCCACTGATCACCCAACACTCCCCACCGGCCACCCAACACACCCCACCGGCCACCCAACATTACCCACTGACCACCCAAAACTCCCACTGACGACAAAAAACTCCCCACTGGCCACCGAACACTCCCCACTGACACCCAACACCCCACTGCCACCCACACTCCCACCCACCACCCCCACCAGCCACCCAACACTCCCCACCGACCACCCAACACTCCCCACCGACCAAAACACTCCCCACCGGCCACAACACTCCCCACCGACCACCCAGAACTCCCCACGGACCACCAAACACTCCCCACTGACCACCCAACACTCCCCACCGACCACCCAACACTCCCCACTGACCACCCAACACTCCCCACCGGTCACCCAACACTTCCCACCGACCACCCAACACTCCCCACTGACCACTCCCAACTGACCACTCAACACTCCCCACAGACCACCCAACACTCCCCACCGACCACCGAACACTCCCCACTAACCACCCAACACACCCCACAGACCACCCAACACTCCCCACTGACCACCGAACACTCCCCACTGACCACACAACACTCCCCACTGACCACACAACACTCCCCACTGACCACCCAACACACCCCACAGACCACCCAACACTCCGCACTGACCACCGAACACTCCCCACTGACCACACAACACTCCCCACTGACCACACAACACTCCCCACTGACCATCCAACACCCCCCCCTGATGACCCAACAGTACCCACTAACCACCCAACACTGCCCACCGGCCACCAAACACTCCCCACCGGCCACACCACTCCCCACTGACCACCCAACACTCCCCACCGACCACCCAACACTCCCCACTGACCAACCAACACTCCCCACTGACCACCCAACACTCCCCACTGACGACTCAACACACCCCACCGGCCACACCACTTCCCACTGACCACCCAACACTCCCCACCGGTCACCCAACACTTCCCACCGACCACCCAACACTCCCCACTGACCACTCCCAACTGACCACTCAACACTCCCCACAGACCACCCAACACTCCCCACCGACCACCGAACACTCCCCACTAACCACCCAACACTCCCCACAGACCACCCAACACTCCCCACTGACCACCGAACACTCCCCACTGACCACACAACACTCCCCACAGACCACCCAACACTCCCCACTGACCACCGAACACTCCCCACTGACCACACAACACTCCCCACTGACCACACAACACTCCCCACTGACCACACAACACTCCCCACTGACCATCCAACACCCCCCCCTGATGACCCAACAGTACCCACTGACCACCCAACACTCCCCATCGTCCACCCAACACTCCCCACCGGCCACACCACTCCCCACTGACCACTCTACACTCCCCACCGACCACCCAACACGCCCCCCTGACGACCCAACACTCCCCACTGACCACCCAACACTCCCCACCGACCACCCAACACTCCCCACCGGCCACACAACACTACCCACCGGCCAACCAACACTCCCTACTGACCACCCAACACTCCCCACCGGCCACCCAACACTCCCCACCGACGACCCAACACTCCCCACTGACCACCCAACACTCCCTACTGGCCACCCAACACTCCCCACCGACCACCCAGCACTCCCCACGGACCACCCAACACTCCACACCGACCACCCAACACTCCCCACCGACCACCCAACACTCCCCACTGACCACCCAACACTCCCCACTGACCACCCAACACTCCCCACTGACCACACAACACTACCCACTGACCACCCAACACACCCCCCCGACGACCCAACATTACCCACTGACCACCCAACACTCCCCACTGGCCACCCAACACTCCCCACCGACCACCCAACACTCCCCACCGACCAAAACTCTCCCCACCGGCCACAACACTCCCCACTGACCACACAACACTCCCCACTGACCACCCAACACTCCCTACTGGCCACCCAACACTCCCCACCGACCACCCAGAACTCCCCACGGACCACCCAACACTCCCCACTGACCACCCAACACTCCCCACCGACCACCCAACACTCCCCACTGACCACCCAACACTCCCCACCGGTCACCCAACACTTCCCACCGACCACCCAACACTCCCCACTGACCACCCAACATTCCCCACCGACCACCGAACACTCCCCACTAACCACCCAACACTCCCCACAGGCCACCCAACACTCCCCACTGACCACCGAACACTCCCCACTGACCACACAACACTCCCCACTGACCACACAACACTCCCCACTGACCACCCAACACACCCCACAGACCACCCAACACTCCCCACTGACCACCGAACACTCCCCACTGACCACACAACACTCCCCACTGACCACACAACACTCCCCACTGACCATCCAACACCCCCCCTTGATGACCCAACAGTACCCACTGACCACCCAACACTGCCCACCGGCCACCCAACACTCCCCACCGGCCACACCACTCCCCACTGACCACCCAACACTCCCCACCGACCACCCAACACTCCCCACTGACTACCCAACACTCCCCGCTGACCACCCAACACTCCCCACTGACGACTCAACACACCCCACCGGCCACACCACTCCCCACTGACCACCCAACACTCCCCACCGGTCACCCAACACTTCCCACCGACCACGCAACACTCCCGACAGACCACCCAACACTCCCCACCGACCACCGAACACTCCCCACTAACCACCCAACACTCCCCACAGACCACCCAACACTCGCCACTGACCACCCAACACTCCGCACTGACCACCCAACACTCTCCACCGGCCACCCAACACTCCCCACTGACCATCCAACACTCCCCACTGGCCACAACACTCCCCACTGACCACCCAACACTCCCCACTGGCCACCCAACACTCCCCACCGACCACCCAAGACTCCCCACTGACCAGCCAACACTCCCCACTAACAACCCAACACTCCCCACTAACCACCCAACACTCCCCACTGACCACCCAACACCCCCCACCGACCACCCAACACTCCCCACCGACCACCGAACACTCCCCACTAACCACCCAACACTCTGCACTGACCACCCAACACTCCCCACTGGCCACAACACTCCCCACTGACCAGCCAACACTCCCCACTAACCACCCAACACTCCCCACTAACCACCCAACACTCCCCACTGACCACCCAACACTCCCCACTGACCACTCCCCACTGACGACCTAACACTCCCCACCGGCCACCCAACACTCTCCACTGACCACCCAACCCTCTCCACCGACCACCCAACACTCCTCACCGGCCACCCAACACTCTCCACTGACCACCCAAAACTCCCCACTGACCACCCAACACTCCCCACTGGCCACCCAACGCTCCCCACCGACCCTCCAACACTCCCCACTGACCAAAACACTCCCCACGGACCACCCAACACTCCCCACTGACCACTCCCAACTGATGACCCAACAGTACCCACTGACCACCCAACACTGCCCACCGGCCACCCAACACTCCCCACCGGCCACACCACTCCCCACTGACCACCCAACACTCCCCACCGACCACCCAACACTCCCCACTGACCACCCAACACTCCCCACTGACCACCCAACACTCCCCACTGACGACTCAACACACCCCACCGGCCACACCACTCCCCACTGACCACCCAACACTCCCCACCGGTCACCCAACACTTCCCACCGACCACCCAACACTCCCCACTGACGACTCAACACACCCCACCGGCCACACCACTCCCCACTGACCACCCAACACTCCCCACCGGTCACCCAACACTTCCCACCGACCACCCAACACTCCCCACTGACCACTCCCAACTGACCACTCAACACTCCCCACAGACCACCCAACACTCCCCACCGACCACCGAACACTCCCCACTAACCACCCAACACTCCCCACAGACCACCCAACACTCCCCACTGACCACCGAACACTCCCCACTGACCACACAACACTCCCCACAGACCACCCAACACTCCCCACTGACCACCGAACACTCCCCACTGACCACACAACACTCCCCACTGACCACACAACACTCCCCACTGACCATCCAACACCCCCCCTGATGACCCAACAGTACCCACTGACCACCCAACACTCCCCATCGTCCACCCAACACTCCCCACCGGCCACACCACTCCCCACTGACCACTCTACACTCCCCACCGACCACCCAACACGCCCCCCTGACGACCCAACACTCCCCACTGACCACCCAACACTCCCCACCGACCACCCAACACTCCCCACCGGCCACACAACACTCCCCACCGGCCAACCAACACTCCCTACTGACCACCCAACACTCCCCACCGGCCACCCAACACTCCCCACCGACGACCCAACACTCCCCACTGACCACCCAACACTCCCTACTGGCCACCCAACACTCCCCACCGACCACCCAGCACTCCCCACGGACCACCCAACACTCCCCACCGACCACCCAACACTCCCCACTGACCACCCAACACTCCCCACTGACCACCCAACACTCCCCACTGACCACCCAACACTCCCCACTGACCACACAACACTACCCACTGACCACCCAACACACCCCCCCGACGACCCAACATTACCCACTGACCACCCAACACTCCCCACTGGCCATCCAACACTCCCCACCGACCACCCAACACTACCCACCGACCAAAACACTCCCCACCGGCCACAACACTCCCCACTGACCACACAACACTCCCCACTGACCACCCAACACTCCCTACTGGCCACCCAACACTCCCCACCGACCACCCAGAACTCCCCACGGACCACCCAACACTCCCCACTGACCACCCAACACTCCCCACCGACCACCCAACACTCCCCACTGACCACCCAACACTCCCCACCGGTCACCCAACACTTCCCACCGACCACCCAACACTCCCCACTGACCACCCAACATTCCCCACCGACCACCGAACACTCCCCACTAACCACCCAACACTCCCCACAGGCCACCCAACACTCCCCACTGACCACCGAACACCCCCACTGACCACACAACACTCCCCACTGACCACACAACACTCCCCACTGACCACCCAACACACCCCACAGACCACCCAACACTCCCCACTGACCACCGAACACTCCCCACTGACCACACAACACTCCCCACTGACCACACAACACTCCCCACTGACCATCCAACACCCCCCCTTGATGACCCAACAGTACCCACTGACCACCCAACACTGCCCACCGGCCACCCAACACTCCCCACCGGCCACACCACGCCCCACTGACCACCCAACACTCCCCACCGACCACCCAACACTCCCCACTGACCACCCAACACTCCCCGCTGACCACCCAACACTCCCCACTGACGACTCAACACACCCCACCGGCCACACCACTCCCCACTGACCACCCAACACTCCCCACCGGTCACCCAACACTTCCCACCGACCACGCAACACTCCCCACAGACCACCCAACACTCCCCACCGACCACCGAACACTCCCCACTAACCACCCAACACTCCCCACAGACCACCCAACACTCCCCACTGACCACCCAACACTCCGCACTGACCACCCAACACTCTCCACCGGCCACCCAACACTCCCCACTGACCATCCAACACTCCCCACTGGCCACAACACTCCCCACTGACCACCCAACACTCCCCACTGGCCACCCAACACTCCCCACCGACCACCCAAGACTCCCCACTGACCAGCCAACACTCCCCACTAACAACCCAACACTCCCAACTAACCACCCAACACTCCCCACTGACCACCCAACACCCCCCACCGACCACCCAACACTCCCCACCGACCACCGAACACTCCCCACTAACCACCCAACACTCTGCACTGACCACCCAACACTCCCCACTGGCCACAACACTCCCCACTGACCAGCCAACACTCCCCACTAACCACCCAACACTCCCCACTAACCACCCAACACTCCCCACTGACCACCCAACACTCCCCACTGACCACTCCCCACTGACGACCTAACACTCCCCACCGGCCACCCAACACTCTCCACTGACCACCCAACCCTCTCCACCGACCACCCAACACTCCTCACCGGCCACCCAACACTCTCCACTGACCACCCAAAACTCCCCACTGACCACCCAACACTCCCCACTGGCCACCCAACGCTCCCCACCGACCCTCCAACACTCCCCACTGACCAAAACACTCCCCACGGACCACCCAACACTCCCCACTGACCACTCCCAACTGATGACCCAACAGTACCCACTGACCACCCAACACTGCCCACCGGCCACCCAACACTCCCCACCGGCCACACCACTCCCCACTGACCACCCAACACTCCCCACCGACCACCCAACACTCCCCACTGACCACCCAACACTCCCCACTGACCACCCAACACTCCCCACTGACGACTCAACACACCCCACCGGCCACACCACTCCCCACTGACCACCCAACACTCCCCACCGGTCACCCAACACTTCCCACCGACCACCCAACACTCCCCACAGACCACCCAACACTCCCCACCGACCACCGAACACTCCCCACTAACCACCCAACACTCCCCACAGACCACCCAACACTCCCCACTGACCACCCAACGCTCCCCACTGACCACCCAACACTCCCCACTGACCACCCAAAACTCCGAACCGACCAGCCAACACTCCCCACTGACCACTCAACACTCCCCACTGACCACTCAACACTCCCCACTGACCACCCAACACTTCGCAGTGACCACCCAACACTCCTCACTGACCACTCGACACTCCCCACCGGCCACCCAACACTCCCCACCGGCCACCCAACACTCCCCACCGACCACCCAACACTCCCCACAGACCACCCAACACTACCCACTGACCACCCAACACTCCGCACTGACCACCCAACACTCTCCACCGGCCACCCAACACTCCCCACTGACCATCCAACACTCCCCACTGGCCACAACACTCCCCACTGACCACCCAACACTCTGCACTGACCACCCAACACTCCCTACTGGCCACAACACTCCCCACTGACCAGCCAACACTCCCCACTAACCACCCAACACTCCCCACTAACCACCCAACACTCCCCACTGACCACCCAACACCCCCCACCGACCACCCAACACTCCCCACTGACGACCCAACACTCCCCACTGGCCACAACACTCCCACTGACCACCCAACACTCCCCACTAACCACCCAACACTCCCCACTGGCCACCCAAAACTCCCCAGCGGCCACCCAACACACACCACTGACCACCCTACACTCCCCACTGGCCACAACACTCCCTACTAACCACCCAACACTCCCCACTGACCACCCAATGCTCCAGACTGACCACCCAACACTCCCCACTGACCACCCAACACTCCCCACTGGTCACAACACTCCCTACTGACCACCCAACACTCCCCACTGACCACCCAACACTCCCCACGGGCCACCGAACACCCCCACCGACCACCCAACACTCCCCACTGTCCACCCAACACTCCTCACTGGCCACAACACTCCCCACTGACCACCCAACACTCCCCACTGACCACCCAACACTCCCCACTGGCCACCCAACACTCCCCACCGACCACCCAACACTCCCCACTGACCACCCAACACTCCCTACTGACCACCCAACACTCCCCACTGACCACCCAACACTCCCCACTGACCACCCAACACTTCCACTGACCACCCAACACTCCCACCGGCCACCCAACACTCTCCACCGACCACCCAACAAACCCCACTGACCACCCAACATTCCCCACTGACCATCCAACACTCCCCACTGACCACCCAACACTCCCCACTGACCATCCAACACTCCGTACTTGCCACAACTCTCCCCACTGACCACCCAACACTCCCCACTGACCACCTAACACTCCCCACTGACCACCCAACACTCCCCACTGACCACCCAACACTCCCCACTGACCACCCAACACACCCCACCGGCCACACCACTCCCCACTGACCACCCAACACTCCCCACGTACCACCCAACACTCCCCACCGGTCACCCAACACTTGCCACCGACCACCCAACACCCCCACTGACCACTCCCAACTGACCACCCAACACTCCCCACTGACCACTCCCAACTGACGACCCAACACTCCCCACTGGCTACCCAACACTCCCCACTGACCACCCAACACTCCCCACTGGCCACCAAACACTCCCCACCAACCACCCAACACTCCCCACCGACCAAAACACTCCCCACCGGCCACATCACTCCCAACTGATGACCCAACACTCCCCAGCGGCCACCCAACACTCCCCACCGACCACCCAACAATCCCCACCTGCCACCCAACCCTCCCCACTGACCACCCAACACTCCCCACTGACCACCCAACACTCCCCACCGACGACCCAACACTCCCCACTGACCACACAACACTCCCCACCGACCACCCAACACTTCCCACTGACCACCCAACACTTCGCTCTGACCACCCAACACTCCTCACTGACCACTCGACACTCCCCACCGGCCACCCAACACTTCGCACCGACCACCCAACACTTCGCACTGACCACCCAACACTCCCCACCGGCCACCCAACACTCCCCACTGACTACCCAACACTCCCCACTGGCCACCCAACACTCCCCACTGATCATCCAACACACCCCACTGACCAGCCAACACTCCCCACTGACCACCCAACACACCCAACTAACCACGACACTCCCCACGGGCCACCCAACACTCCCCACTGACCATCCAACACTCTCCACTGACCACTCAACACTCCCCACTGGCCTAAACACTCCCCACTGACCACCCAACACTCCCCACTGGCCACCCAACACTCCCCACCGGCCACCCAACACTCCCCACTGATCACCCAACACTCCGCACTGACAGACCAACAGTCCCCACTGACCACACAACACTCCACACTGACCCACCCAACACTCCCACTGACCACCCAACACTCCCCACTAACCACCCAACACTCCCCACTGGCCACAACACTCCCTACTGACCACCCAACACTCCCCACTGACCACCCAATGCTCCAGACTGGCCACCCAACACTCCCCACTGACCACCCAACACTCCCCACTGGTCACAACACTCCCTACTGACCACCCAACACTCCCCACTGACCACCCAACACTCCCCACGGGCCACCGAACACCCCCACCGACCACCCAACACTCCCCACTGACCACCCAACACTCCTCACTGGCCACAACACTCCCCACTGACCACCCAACACTCCGCACTGACACCCCAACACTCCCCACTGGCCACCCAACACTCCCCACCGACCACCCAACACTCCCCACTGACCACCCAACACTCCCTACTGACCACCCAACACTCCCCACTGACCACCCAACACTCCCCACTGACGACCCAACACTTCCACTGACCACCCAACACTCCCACCGGCCACCCAACACTCTCCACCGACCACCCAACACTCCCCACTGACCACCCAACACTCCCCACTGACCATCCAACACTCCCCACTGACCACCCAACACTCCCCACTGACCATCCAACACTCCCTACTTGCCACAACTCTCCCCACTGACCACCTAACACTCCCCACTGACCACCCAACACTCCCCACTGACCACCCAACACTCCCCACTGACCACCCAACACTCCACATTGACCACTCAACACTCCCCACTGACCACTCCCAACTGACGACCTAACACTCCCCACCGGCCACCCAACACTCTCCACTGACCACCCAACCCTCTCCACCGACCACCCAACACTCCTCACCGACCACCCAACACTCCCCACAGGCCACCCAAAACTCCCCACTGACCACCCAACACTCCCCACTGGCCACCCAACGCTCCCCACCGACCACCCAACACTCCCCACTGACCAAAACACTCCCCACGGACCAGCCAACACTCCCCACTGACCACTCCCAACTGATGACCCAACACTCCCCACTGACCACCCAACACTCCCCACGGACCACCCAACACTCCACACCGACCACTCCCAACTGACGACCCAACTCTCCCCACCGGTCACCCAACACTTCCCACCGACCACCCAACACTCCACACTGACCATTCATAACTGACCACCCAACACTCCCCACAGACCACCCAACACTTCCCACCGACCACCCGACACTAACCACTTACCACACCCAACTGACGACCCAACACTCCCCACTGACCACCCAATGCTCCAGACTGACCACCCAACACTCCCCACTGACTACCCAACACTCCCCACTGGCCACCCAACCCTCCCACCGACCACCCAATACTCCCCACCGACCAAAACACTCCCCACCGGCCACAACACTCCCCACTGACCACCCAACACTCCACACTGACCACCCAACACTCCCCACAGACCACTCCCAACTGACGACCCAACACTCCCCACCGGCCACCCAACACTCTCCACTGACCACCCAACACTCTCCACCGACCACCCAACACTCCCCACCGGCCACCCAACCCTCCCACTGACCACCCAACACTCCCCACTGACCACCCAATACTCCCCACCGACCACCCAACACTCCACATTGACCACTCAACACTCCCCACTGACCACTCCCAACTGACGACCTAACACTCCCCACCGGCCACCCAACACTCTCCACTGACCACCCAACCCTCTCCACCGACCACCCAACACTCCTCACCGACCACCCAACACTCCCCACAGGCCACCCAAAACTCCCCACTGACCACCCAACACTCCCCACTGGCCACCCAACGCTCCCCACCGACCACCCAACACTCCCCACTGACCAAAACACTCCCCACGGACCAGCCAACACTCCCCACTGACCACTCCCAACTGATGACCCAACACTCCCCACTGACCACCCAACACTCCCCACGGACCACCCAACACTCCACACCGACCACTCCCAACTGACGACCCAACTCTCCCCACCGGTCACCCAACACTTCCCACCGACCACCCAACACTCCACACTGACCATTCATAACTGACCACCCAACACTCCCCACAGACCACCCAACACTTCCCACCGACCACCCGACACTAACCACTTACCACACCCAACTGACGACCCAACACTCCCCACTGACCACCCAATGCTCCAGACTGACCACCCAACACTCCCCACTGACTACCCAACACTCCCCACTGGCCACCCAACACTCCCACCGACCACCCAATACTCCCCACCGACCAAAACACTCCCCACCGGCCACAACACTCCCCACTGACCACCCAACACTCCACACTGACCACCCAACACTCCCCACAGACCACTCCCAACTGACGACCCAACACTCCCCACCGGCCACCCAACACTCTCCACTGACCACCCAACACTCTCCACCGACCACCCAACACTCCCCACCGGCCACCCAACCCTCCCACTGACCACCCAACACTCCCCACTGACCACCCAATACTCCCCACCGACCACCCAACACTCCTCACTGACCACCCAACACTCCTCACCGACCACCCAACACTCCCCACGGGCCACCCAACACTCCCCACTGACCACCCAATACTCCCCACTGACCACACAACACTCCCCACTGACCACCCAACACACCCCACCGGCCACACCACTCCCCACTGACCACCCAACACTCCCCACGGACCACCCAACACTCCCCACCGGTCACCCAACACTTGCCACCGACCACCCAACACCCCCACTGACCACTCCCAACTGACCACCCAACACTCCCCACAGACCACCCAACACTTCCCGTCAACCACCCAACACTCCCCACTGACCACTCCCAACTGACGACCCAACACTCCCCACTGGCCACCCAACACTCCCCACTGACCACCCAACACTCCCCACTGGCCACCAAACACTCCCCACCAACCACCCAACACTCCCCACCGACCAAAACACTCCCCACCGGCCACATCACTCCCAACTGATGACCCAACACTCCCCAGCGGCCACCCAACACTCCCCACCGACCACCCAACAATCCCCACCTGCCACCCAACCCTCCCCACTGACCACCCAACACTCCCCACTGACCACCCAACACTCCCCACCGACGACCCAACACTCCCCACCGACCACCCAACACTCCCCACCGACCACCCAACACTTCCCACTGACCACTCAACACTTCGCTCTGACCACCCAACACTCCTCACTGACCACTCGACACTCCCCACCGGCCACCCAACACTTCGCACCGACCACCCAACACGTCGCACTGACCACCCAACACTCCCCACCGGCCACCCAGCACTCCCCACTGACTACCCAACACTCCCCACTGGCCACCCAACACTCCCCACTGATCATCCAACACACCCCACTGACCAGCCAACACTCCCCACTGACCACCCAACACACCCAACTAACCACGACACTCCCCACGGGCCACCCAACACTCCCCACCGACCATCCAACACTCCCCACTGACCACTCAACACTCCCCACTGGCCTAAACACTCCCCACTGACCACCCAACACTCCCCACTGGCCACCCAACACTCCCCACCGGCCACCCAACACTCCCCACTGATCACCCAATACTCCGCACTGACAGACCAACAGTCTCCACTGACCACACAACACTCCCCACTGACCCACCCAACACTCCCACTGACCACCCAACACTCCCCACTAACGACCCAACACTCCCCACTTGCCACCCAAAACTCCCCAGCGGCCACCCAACACTCCCCACGGGCCACCCAACACTCCCCACTGACCACCCAATACTCCCCACTGACCACACAACACTCCCCACTGACCACCCAACACACCCCACCGGCCACACCACTCCCCACTGACCACCCAACACTCCCCACGGACCACCCAACACTCCCCACCGGTCACCCAACACTTGCCACCGACCACCCAACACCCCCACTGACCACTCCCAACTGACCACCCAACACTCCCCACAGACCACCCAACACTCCCCACTGACCACCCAACACTCCCCACTGGCCACCAAACACTCCCCACCAACCACCCAACACTCCCCACCGACCAAAACACTCCCCACCGGCCACATCACTCCCAACTGATGACCCAACACTCCCCAGCGGCCACCCAACACTCCCCACCGACCACCCAACAATCCCCACCTGCCACCCAACCCTCCCCACTGACCACCCAACACTCCCCACTGACCACCCAACACTCCCCACCGACGACCCAACACTCCCCACTGACCACCCAACACTCCCCACCGACCACCCAACACTTCCCACTGACCACCCAACACTTCGCTCTGACCACCCAACACTCCTCACTGACCACTCGACACTCCCCACCGGCCACCCAACACTTCGCACCGACCACCCAACACTCCCCACTGACTACCCAACACTCCCCACTGACTACCCAACACTCCCCACTGACTACCCAACACTCCCCACTGACCACCCAACACACCCAACTAACCACGACACTCCCCACGGGCCACCCAACACTCCCCACCGACCATCCAACACTCCCCACTGACCACTCAACACTCCCCACTGGCCTAAACACTCCCCACTGACCACCCAACACTCCCCACTGGCCACCCAACACTCCCCACCGGCCACCCAACACTCCCCACTGATCACCCAACACTCCGCACTGACAGACCAACAGTCCCCACTGACCACACAACACTCCCCACTGACCCACCCAACACTCCCCACCGACCACCCAACACTCCCCACCGACCACCTAACACTCCCCACAGAAAGTCCAACACTCCCAACTAACCACGCAACACTCCCCACGGGTCACCCAACACTCCCCACCGACCATCCAACACTCCCCACTGACCACCCAACACTCCCAACTAACCACGCAACACTCCCCACGGGCAATCCAACTCTCCCCACCGACCACCCAACACTCCCCACCGACCACCCAACACTCCCCACTGGCCACAACACTCCCCACTGACCACCCAACACTCCCCACTGACCACCCAACACTTCCCATGGGCCACCCAACACTCCCTACCGTCCACCCAACACTCCCCACTGGCCACAACACACCTGACTGACCACCCAACCCTCCCCACCGACCACCTAACACTCCCCACCGACAGTCCAACCCTCCCAACTAACCACGCAACACTCCCCACGGGACACCCAACACTCCCCCCCGGCCACCCAACTCTCCCCACTGACCACCCAACACTCCCCACTGACCACCCAACACTCCCCACTGACCACCCAACACTCCCCACTGACCACCCAAAACTCCGAACCGACCAGCCAACACTCCCCACTGACCACTCAAAACTCCCCACTGACCACTCAACACTCCCCACTGACCACCCAACACTCCTCACTGACCACTCGACACTCCCCACCGGCCACCCAACACTTCCCACCGACCACCCAACACTTCGTACTGACCACCCAACACTCCCCACCGGCCACCCAACACTCCCCACTAACTACCCAACACTCCCCACTGGCCACCCAACACTCCCCACTGATCATCCAACACACCCCACTGACCAGCCAACACTCCCCACTGACCACCCAACACACCCAACTAACCACGACACTCCCCACGGGCCACCCAACACTCCCCACCGACCATCCAACACTCCCCACTGACCACCCTCCACTGCGCACTGACCACTCAACACTCCCCACTGGCCTAAACACTCCCCACTGACCACCCAACACTCCCCACTGGCCACCCAACACTCCCCACTGATCACCCAACACTCCGCACTGACAGACCAACAGTCCCCACTGACCACACAACACTCCCCACTGACCCACCCAACACTCCCCACCGACCACCCAACACTCCCCACCGACCACCTAACACTCCCCACAGAAAGTCCAACACTCCCAACTAACCACGCAACACTCCCCACGGGTCACCCAACTCTCCCCACCGACCATCCAACACTCCCCACTGGCCACAACACTCCCCACTGACCACCCAACACTCCCCACTGACCACCCAACACTCCCCACTGGCCACCCAACACTCCCCACTGACAACCCAACAGTCCCCACTGACCACCTAACACTCCCCACCGAACGTCCAACACTCCCAACTAACCACGCAACACTCCCCACGGGCAATCCAACTCTCCCCACCGACCACCCAACACTCCCCACTGGCCACAACACTCCCCACTGACCACCCAACACTCCCCACTGACCACCCAACACTTCCCATGGGCCACCCAACACGCCCTACCGTCCACCCAACACTCCCCACTGGCCACAACACACCCGACTGACCACCCAACCCTCCCCACCGACCACCTAACACTCCCCACCGACAGTCCAACCCTTCCAACTAACCACGCAACACTCCCCACGGGACACCCAACACTCCCCCCCGGCCACCCAACTCTCCCCACTGACCACCCAACACTCCCCACTGACCACCCAACACTCCCCACTGACCACTCAACACTCCCCACTATCCACTCAACACTCCCCACTGACCACCCAACACTTCGCACTGACCACCCAACACTCCTCACTGACCACTCGACACTCCTCACTGACCACTCGACACTCCCCACCGGCCACCCAACACTTCCCACCGACCACCCAACACTTCGCACTGACCACCCAACACTCCTGACCGGCCACCCAACACTCCCCACTGACTACCCAACACTCCCCACCGACCACCCAACACTCCCCACCGACCACCTAACACTCCCCACAGAAAGTCCAACACTCCCAACTAACCACGCAACACTCCCCACGGGTCACCCAACTCTCCCCACCGACCATCCAACACTCCCCACTGGCTACAACACTCCCCACTGACCACCCAACACTCCCCAATGACCACCCAACACTCCCCACTGGCCACCCAACACTCCCCACTGACAACCCAACAGTCCCGACTGACCACCTAACACTCCCCACCGAACGTCCAACACTCCCAACTAACCACGCAACACTCCCCACGGGCAATCCAACTCTCCCCACCGACCACCCAACACTCCCCACCGACCACCCAACACTCCCCACTGGCCACAACACTCCCCACTGACCACCCAACACTCCCCACTGACCACCCAACACTTCCCATGGGCCACCCAACACTCCCCACCGTCCACCCAACACTCCCCACTGGCCACAACACACCTGACTGACCACCCAACCCTCCCCACCGACCACCTAACACTCCCCACCGACAGTCCAACCCTCCCAGCTAACCACGCAACACTCCCCACGGGACACCCAACACTCCCCCCCGGCCACCCAACTCTCCCCACTGACCACCCAACACTCCCCACTGACCACCCAACACTCCCCACTGACCACCCAAAACTCCGAACCGACCAGCCAACACTCCCCACTGACCACTCAACACTCCCCACTGACCACCCAACACTCCCCACTGACCACCCAAAACTCCGAACCGACCAGCCAACACTCCCCACTGACCACTCAACACTCCCCACTGACCACTCAACACTCCCCACTGACCACCCAACACTTCGCACTGACCACCCAACACTCCTCACTGACCACTCGACACTCCCCACCGGCCACCCAACACTTCCCACCGACCACCCAACACTTCGCACTGACCACCCAACACTCCCCACCGGCCACCCAACACTCTCCACTGACTACCCAACACTCCCCACTGGCCACCCAACACTCCCCACTGATCATCCAACACACCCCACTGACCAGCCAACACTCCCCACTGGCCACCCAACACACCCAACTAACCACGACACTCCCCACGGGCCACCCAACACTCCCCACCGACCATCCAACACTCCCCACTGACCACCCAACACTCCGCACTGACCACTCAACACTCCCCACTGGCCTAAACACTCCCCACTGACCACCCAACACTCCCCACTGGCCACCCAACACTCCCCACTGGCCACCCAACACTCCGCACTGACAGACCAACAGTCCCCACTGACCACACAACACTCCCCACTGACCCACCCAACACTCCCCACCGACCACCCAACACTCCCCACCGACCACCTAACACTCCCCACAGAAAGTCCAACACTCCCAACTAACCACGCAACACTCCCCACGGGTCACCCAACTCTCCCCACCGACCATCCAACACTCCCCACTGGCCACAACACTCCCCACTGACCACCCAACACTCCTCACTGACCACTCAACACTCCCCACTGGCCACCCAACACTCCCCACTGACAACCCAACAGTCCCCACTGACCACCTAACACTCCCCACCGAACGTCCAACACTCCCAACTAACCACGCAACACTCCCCACGGGCAATCCAACTCTCCCCACCGACCACCCAACACTCCCCACTGGCCACAACACTCCCCACTGACCACCCAACACTCCCCACTGACCACCCAACACTTCCCATGGGCCACCCAACACGCCCTACCGTCCACCCAACACTCCCCACTGGCCACAACACACCCGACTGACCACCCAACCCTCCCCACCGACCACCTAACACTCCCCACCGACAGTCCAACCCTTCCAACTAACCACGCAACACTCCCCACGGGACACCCAACACTCCCCCCCGGCCACCCAACTCTCCCCACTGACCACCCAACACTCCCCACTGACCACCCAACACTCCCCACTGACCACTCAACACTCCCCACTGACCACTCAACACTCCCCACTGACCACCCAACACTTCGCACTGACCACCCAACACTCCTCACTGACCACTCGACACTCCCCACCGGCCACCCAACACTTCCCACCGACCACCCAACACTTCGCACTGACCACCCAACACTCCTGACCGGCCACCCAACACTCCCCACTGACTACCCAACACTCCCCACTGGCCACCCAACACTCCCCACTGATCATCCAACACACCCCACTGACCAGCCAACACTCCCCACTGACCACCCAACACACCCAACTAACCACGACACTCCCCACGGGCCACCCAACACTCCCCACCGACCATCCAACACTCCCCACTGACCACCCAACACTCCGCACTGACCACTCAACACTCCCCACTGGCCTAAACACTCCCCACTGACCACCCAACACTCCCCACTGGCCACCCAACTCTCCCCACTGATCACCCAACACTCCGCACTGACAGACCAACAGTCCCCACTGACCACACAACACTCCCCACTGACCCACCCAACACTCCCCACCGACCACCCAACACTCCCCACCGACCACCTAACACTCCCCACAGAAAGTCCAACACTCCCAACTAACCACGCAACACTCCCCACGGGTCACCCAACTCTCCCCACCGACCATCCAACACTCCCCACTGGCCACAACACTCCCCACTGACCACCCAACACTCCCCACTGACCACCCAACACTCCCCACTGGCCACCCAACACTCCCCACTGACAACCCAACAGTCCCCACTGACCACCTAACACTCCCCACCGAACGTCCAACACTCCCAACTAACCACGCAACACTCCCCACGGGCAATCCAACTCTCCCCACCGACCACCCAACACTCCCCACTGGCCACAACACTCCCCACTGACCACCCAACACTCCCCACTGACCACCCAACCCTCCCCACCGACCACCTAACACTCCCCACCGACAGTCCAACCCTTCCAACTAATCACGCAACACTCCCCACAGGACACCCAACACTCCCCCCCGGCCACCCAACTCTCCCCACTGACCACCCAACACTCCCCACTGACCACCCAACACTCCCCACTGACCACCCAACACTCCCCACTGACCACCCAACACTCCCCACTGACCACTCAACACTCCCCACTGACCACTCGACACTCCCCACCGGCCACCCAACACTCCCCACCGGCCACCCAACACTCCCCACCGACCACCCAACACTCCCCACAGACCACCCAACACTCCCCACTGACCACCCAACATTCCGCACTGACCACCCAACACTCTCCACCGGCCACCCAACACTCCCCACTGACCATCCAACACTCCCCACTGGCCACAACACTCCCCACTGACCACCCAACACTCTGCACTGACCACCCAACACTCCCCACTGGCCACAACACTCCCCACTGACCAGCCAACACTCCCCACTAACCACCCAACACTCCCCACTAACCACCCAACACTCCCCACTGACCACCAAACACCCCCCACCGACCACCCAACACTCCCCACTGACCACCCAACACTCCCCACTGGCCACAACACTCCCACTGAACACCCAACACTCCCCACTAACCACCCAACACTCCCCACTGTCCACCCAAAACTCCCCAGCGGCCACGCAACACACACCACTGACCACCCAACACTCCCCACTGGCCACAACACTCCCTACTGACCACCCAACACTCCCCACTGACCACCCAATGCTCCAGACTGACCACCGAACACTCCCCACTGACCACCCAACACTCCCCACTGGTCACAACACTCCCTACTGACCACCCAACACTCCCCACTGACCACCCAACACTCCCCACGGGCCACCGAACACCCCCACCGACCACCCAACACTCCCCACTGACCACCCAACACTCCTCACTGGCCACAACACTCCCCACTGACCACCCAACACTCCCCACTGACCACCCAACACTCCCCACTGGCCACCCAACACTCCCCACCGACCACCCAACACTCCCCACTGACCACCCAACACTCCCTACTGACCACCCAACACTCCCCACTGACCACCCAACACTCCCCACTGACCACCCAACACTTCCACTGACCACCCAACACTCCCACCGGCCACCCAACACTCTCCACCGACCACCCAACACTCCCCACTGACCACCCAACACTCCCCACTGACCATCCAACACTCCCCACTGACCACCCAACACTCCCTACTGACCATCCAACACTCCCTACTTGCCACAACTCTCCCCACTGACCACCCAACACTCCCCACTGACCACCTAACACTCCCCACTGACCCCCCAACACTCCCCACTGACCACCCAACACTCCCCACTGACCACCCAACACTCCCCACTGACCACCCAACACTCCCCACTGACCACCCAACACTCCCCACCGACCACCCAATACTCCCCACCGGCCACCCAACACTCCCCACTGATCACCCAACACTCCCCACTGACCACCGAACACTCCCCACTGACCACCTGACCACTCCCCACTGACTACCCAACTCCCCCACCCTCCCAATCGATCATTCAACCCCTCATCACTCAACCTACCTCCCCCGACCAACCTACCCCCCCCCACCCCCCCGCCAACAACCCCTTCCTCCATGATCGACCCTGTCAATGCCAACCCCGACCCATGTGTGACCATCATTGTAGTGACCATGGCAGCTCGTGCCCTATAAAAGGGGTGCGACTTCCTTTTGTCTGAACTTTGCTACACTGCAGTGAAGGCCTGGGGAAACTGCTGTATTCCACATTCCCCACCCAGCCCGAGTTGTGAGGTCGGGCTAAGAAGGTGGAGCTCCCAACAAAGGTGGGAAAGAAGGAGCGGAATAGTAATCTGACCATAATTTGGCCACTTAAGCGCCTCAACTTGCTTCAGGGCAGACATTCTGCATGTCACCTTCCCTGTTCACCGTAATATGGGAGACAGTTTGGGTTGGGTGGGAAGGCGGTGGGAAGCACATTCACTTTATTTTATGAACTCCCCTCCCTCACCTTTAAATATGCTGGCAAGGGGCTGTAAATCCAGCACACAGTCCTCCTTCTCACATTCATAGCCAGCAGTTCAGTTACTGACACTGCAAGTACCTTAGAGGGCAGCTTAGAGGCAGAATCTGCACCTGGTAAGACACCAGACACGAGCTCCTATATTCTGGGTGTGGAACAAGGGCAGCCCAGGTGCCAGCAGGCAGCAGGGGACAGGGAGAGTTCACACATGAGATCTGTTGCAAAGGGCTCAGGTGAGAACTATGATGGGGTGGGATACAGAAGAATGCTGATGGGTATGGACAGTGAAATGTTTGGTGCACTGACTGCCAGAAGGCCTCTTGTTAATGTCAAGGAGTATGGAGGACTCTAGCACCAACTTAGCATCCGACTTTGCTCAGAGATTGGAACCCATCTTCTCTAGGGCGGAAGTGTTTATTGGAATTTTTTGATGGCATTACGAGCGTGGTGAACAATGGGGAACCGGTGAATGTGGTGTATCTGGATTTCCAGAAGGCATTCGACAAGGTGCCGCACAAAAGGCTGCTGCGTGAGATAAAGGTACATGGTGTATTAATTACCATGGATAGAGGATTGGTTAACTAACAGAAAGCAAAGAGTGGGGATAAATGGGTGTTTTTGTGGCTGGCGATCAGTGGCTAGCGGCGTTCCTCAGGGATCTGGGCCGGGATTCTCCCCTACCCGGCGGGGCGGGGGGTCCCGGCGGGATGGAGTGGCGGGAACCACTCCGGCGTTGGACCGCTCCAAAGGTGCGGACTCCGCACCTTTAGGGGCCAAGCCCTCACCTTGAGGGGCTAGGCTCGCGCTGGAGTGGTTGGCCCCCCGCCGGCCGGCGGGAAAGGCCTTTGGCGCCACGCCAGCCGGGGCCGAAGGGACTCCGCCGGCCGGCGGACGTCCGCGCATGCGCGGGAGCGTCAGCGGGTGCTGACGTCATCCCCGCGCATGCACCGGGGTGGGGGGTCACTTCCGCATCGGCCATCGCGGAGGCTATGGCCGAGGCGGAAGGAAAAGAGTGCCCTCACGGCGCAGGCCCGCCCGCGGATCGGTGGGCCCCGATCGCGGGCCAGGCCACCGTTGGGGCACCCCCCGGGGCCAGATCGCCCTGCGCACCCCCCCCCAGGACCCCGGAGCCCGCCCGCACCGCCAGTCCCGCCTGTGAGGTATGTGGTTTGATTCACGCCGGCGGGACTGGCATTACAGCAGCGGGACTTTGGCCCATTGCGGGCCGGAGAATCGCCGGGGGGGGCCCGCCGACCGGCGCGGAGCGATTCCTGCCCCCGCCGAATATTCGTGCCGGAAAATTTGGCAGCCGACGGGGGCGGGATTCACACTGCCCCCCCGCAATTCTCCGACCCGGTGGGGGGTTGGAGAGTCCCGCCCCAGTTTTGGGACTGCAATTGTTTGCAATTTACATTGATTTGGAGTTGGGGACCAAGTGTAATGTGCAGATGACACTAAGATGAGTGGTAGAGCAAAGTATGCAAAAGACTTTGAAAATCTGCAGAGGGATATAAATAGTTCAAGTGTGTGGGCAAGGGTCTGGCAGATGGAGTACAATGTTGGCAGATGTGAGAGCATCCATTTTGGTAGGAATAACAGCAAAATGGATTATTATTTAAATGGTAAAAGAATTGCAGCATGCTGCTGTGCAGAGGGACCTGGGTGTCCTTGTGCATGAATCTCAAAAAGTTGGTTTGCAGGTGCAACACGCAATTCGGAAGGCCAATGGAATTTTGTCCTTCATTGCTAGAGGGATGGAATTTAAAAACAGGGAGGTTTTATTGCAGATGTATAGGGTGTTGGTGAGGCCACACCTGGAGTACTGGGTGCAGTTTTGGTCTCCTTACTTGAGAAAGGGTGTACTGGCACTGGAGGGTGTGCAGAGGAGATTCACTAGGTTGACACCAAGTTGAGAGGATTGGCTTATAAGGTGAGACTGAGTAGACTGGGACTATACTCATTGGAATTTAGAAGTATGAGGGGGGATCTTATAGAAACATATAAAATTATGAAGGGAATAGATAAGATAGAAACAGGAAGGTTGTTACAACTGGTGGGTGAAATTAGAACCGGAGGTATAGCCTCAAAATAAAGGGAAGCAGATTTAGGACTGAATAGTGAAGGAACGTCTTCACCCAAAGGGTTGTGAAGCTGAGGAATTCCCTGCCAGTGAAGCAGTTGAGGCTATCTCGTTGAATGTTTTTCAGGGAAAGATAGATAGATTTTTGAACAGTAGAGGAATTAAGGGTTACGGTGAGCGGGAGGGTAAGTGGAGCTGAGTCCACAAAAGATCAGCAAAGGTCTTATTGAATGGTGGACCAGGCTCGGGTGGCCAGGTGGCCTACTCCTGCTCCTAGTTCTTGTGTTCTATTCGCAGACTTGTGGACCCAACCAGACTGGCTGATGTTGATGCAGAAAACAGCCATAGTCTGGCAGCTGCAATGGAAGGTCAGTCTTCTAGTAATGGAAGCTCAGTTTCTGCCACTCGAGCTCAGACAATTGATCGTGTCATCAGAATTCAAAAGGGCTTGTAGGAGGTTTGCACTACTGCCTCACAGCCCCAGGGACCTGGGTTCAATTCCAGCCTTGGGTAATTGTGGCGTTTTGCACTTTCTCCCCGTGCCTGCGTGTGTTCCTTCCATGTTCTCCGGTTTCCTCCAACAGTCCAAAGGTATGCAGGTTATGTGGATTGGCCATTCTAAATTGCCACTTAATGTCCAAGGGTGTGTAGGTTAGGTGGGGTTATGCAGAGGAGTGGGCCTAAGTAGGGTGCTCTTTCATAGGGTTGGTGCAGACTCAATGGGCCAAATGGCCTTTTTCTGCACTGTAGAAATTCTATGGTCTTATGGGGCGGCATTCTCCAATAATGGGGCTATGTCCCCATTCCCGTGAGAAAAAAGGGAGCGAATCACTCCGGATTTTTTTCTAGAAAATCTGGGGTGATTCTCCATTTCTAAGGGGGCTTGCATGGCCCCGGAGTGCTCCATGCAGCTCCGGCTGCCGATACGGGCATGCCGGCGCCGAAGAGGTAGGCCCTCCCCCCCCCAGATCGTGCCCGCCCGCCGATCGGTGACTCCCGATCGAGGGCCTGGCCGTCTTAGAGCCCCCCCCGGTGACGGATCCCCCCGCCACCCCACCAGGATGGCCACCGCAGCCGCGACTCCGAGCTCCCGCCTGGTTGAACCATACGTGAACCACGCCAGCGGGAACTCGGCTGGTTGTCCACGGAGAATCGCTGCAGGGCTTCTTTCAACGGCCCCCAACCGGTGCCGCATCGACCGCGTGCGCGCGACTGGTGGCGATTCTCCAGTCGGGGGCGATTGCAGTCCGGCGGCTCGGAGAATCCCGCCCATGGTATCACAGTGTATCAATCTCTCCACTAATACATTGCTGGGATGTGCAGCAGTTCCATGGAGTACGAACCTCTGTCCTCTCTCAGAATGGCAGCATTCATTTTTCCACCCTTGCCACTCCACCAATGCCCTCGCTCTTGCCTGTCAACATGGTAACTCGGACTGCGGCCACACATAGTGAGATGCAGCTATCTGAATATGGACATTTCAGGCCCAGGATTGTCAAAGATGGTCATCCAAGGCATCTGCATTCTCCCCAGCAGCATTCCTGCAACCATATTGCAGCCACTGGGGTAGCACTGCGCAGGAGCATTTGGGCACACAAAGGCACATGAAGAGAGACACTAAGGGAATGCACAAGTGTGATTAGTTGACAATTGTTTGCAATGTGGAATGGTTTTCTTTATAAACCTGGTTTGGAATGTTTATTTTGCATTGCAGGCACTCTGATGGTCAGTAACAGAGGGAAGATAATGTGTAGGATGGTTGTTGGATGGGGAATTGAGGTTTGGTTTCCTGGTAACGCATTCAGGTGACTCCATCATGAACTGCTCGGCCAAAAAGGGGCTGTGTTGGCTGCCTCCTCTCTTCCTCCTCTACCACTTCCTCCTTAGCTTGGCATATAGGGGCTGACCTTACGATGGTAATGTTGTGCAGCATGCAGAAGATTGCCATGAATCTTGACAGATACTCCGTTTTGTTTTGCATGGTTCCTCCAGATTGACCAACTCTGCTACTTGTATGCAGCCCACATGAGCATGGGGTGCCCACCAGAGCCGTGAGTTATGACATCAAAGGGTAAGCCCTTATCACACAGTAGCCACCCTTTGGTTTATTGTAGTGGCCCAAATGCAGATGACACAGTGAACTGCCACAGAGTGAAGACACTGTGACTGCAGCCTGTAAATAGGACAATGACTTGCATGGTACAGTGTGTATGGTCACACATCTGCTGGATGTTAGGGAGCGGAATCTCTTTTGGTTGTGCTACACCTCAGAATGGAGTGCCTGCAAAGCGATGTGTGTTCAGTCAGTGACACCATGGGGAAGTCCGCATTCTTTGCGGAACTATGTGCCAGCACCTCCTGCTTCTCCCCGACTTGAGGTAATTGAATGTATTGAGCTCTATTGGAGTAGAAAGCCCCAGTGACATTCCATATGTGTATTCCATATCTGTGGATGGCAAATTGGGAGATACATTTCTCCAGCTTCGGGCGGGTGGCCCGATATCGAGGTCCGGCTGTGGGCTCCCTCCCCTCACAGCGCAAATCCTGCCCCTCCAAACCTGCTGACAAGTAGGGGCATCCTCTCCCCCCTCCCCAACCACCATAGGAATTAAGGGTCACCCTTAGCACGCATGCATGAGGATGATCCGGGCCCCTCCTACTGATCCCCCCAACAAACCCCAGCAGAGACCGCCTATCAGGCCCTCTCATCAGACCCCCACCAGAAACCCCAATTTCAGAGACCCTCATATCAGAGATTCCCCCATCAGAGACCACCATATAAGAGACCCCCTACCAGACCTCCCAATAGAGACTGCCATATCAGAGACCCCTGTCTCAGAGATCCCCAAATCAGACCCCACCATCAGACCCCCCATTAGACCCTCAACAGAGATTCCCATAAGCCCTCTCATCAGACCCCCATCCCAGACCCCATCTCAGAGATCCCCCCCCATTGGGCAGCACAATAGCACAGTGGTTAGCACAATTGCTTCACAGCACCAGGGTCCCAGGTTCGATTCCCGGCTTGGATCACTGTCTGTGTGGAGTCTGCACGTTCTCCCCGTGTCTGCGTGGGTTTCCTCCGGGTGCTCCGGTTTCCTCCCACAAGTCACGAAAGACGTGCTTGTTAGGTGAATTGGACATTCTGAATTCTCCCTCTGTGTACCCGAACAGGCGCCGGAGTGTGGCGACTGGGAGATTTTCACAGTAACCTCATTGCAATGCTAATGTAAGACTACTTATGGCAATAAGGATTATATAATCGCTCTATATATATATATATATAATAATCAGAAACCCACATATCTTAGAGCCCCCTTTCAGCCGTCTGGATTGTTTATTTTCACTTTCCAACTGAGAATCCTGCCCAATGTTAATAAACATCTTGGATTTAAGGGGGGGGGAATCTCCATTGGCTGACACTGAAATCAGGGGGCTGGATTTTCCGATTCTGCGGCTAAGTGCCGATGCCGGCATGGGAACTGTGGTGTTTTGCGACGCCAAAATCAGCGCCAAAGCCTCACCGTTTCCGGGACCGATGAGAGAATAGCAGCGGCGCCGGGTAAAATCCCCTGCTCCTGTACCAAAAATGGAAGGAGAAAGGCCGGCTTCGTGGCCATGCATGTGCGCGGCGACGACCAGCGGTGGTCGCGCCGTACAATGTGGCGCCGGCCGCACGCAGATCTGACCTGCCAAATAGTGCCCCACTGGACCTCCCCCCCGCCATCCCCAGACCATCCCCCACCAGTCTCCCCAGCCCTCATGAAGTCCCGCCGGCCAGCGGCACGGCTCTCTCCCGACTGTGGCAGTGCTGGATATAGACCGGAGCCGCCACGCGATGTTCATGAAAGTTGGAGCACAAGTGAACTGCGCCATCGTGAACTTGGTCAGGGGGGGAGCATCAGGGAAGGGCCTTCAGGTAATGTCCTGGGGCCGTCCCAATGGCGTGCAACCTCTCCTCGATGATGTTATTTTGGAGGGGGTAGAGCATCCGAAAACTGGCACCGCCCCCGATTCGGTCATATAAAGGGATTCTTTGCCCAATCGCTGATTACGTAATTGCCATCTGCAAGCGGAGAATCCCGCCCAGGAAACACAATTGGCTGGAAAATACGTTCTGGGGCGGGATTCTCCGACCCGCCCGCCGGTTCGGAGAATCGCCGGGGGCTGGCATGAATCCCGCCCCCGCCGGTTGCCGAATTCTCCAGCACCGGATATTCGGCGGGGGCGGGAATCGCGCCGCACCGGTTGGCGGGACCCCCCGCCGATTCTCCGGCCCGCGATAGGCCGAAGTCCCACCGCTGTCAACCCACGCCAGCCGGCGTGGATTGAACCACCTTTGGGACGTCGGGACACGGCGGCGTGGGCGGGCTCCGGGGTCCTGGGGCCATGGTCTCCACCATGGCGGAGGCGGAAGAGACCCCCTCCACTGCGCATGCGCGGGGATGCCGTGAGCGGCCGCTGACGCTCCCGCGCATGCGCCGCCCGGCAAAGTCAGTTTTGCGCTAGCTGGCGGGGTACCAAAGGCCTTTCCCGCCAGCTGGCGGGGCAGAAATCAGTCCGGCGCGGGCCTAGCCCCTCAAGGTGAGGGGTCGGCCCCTCAAGATGCAGAGACGTCCGCACCTTTGGGCCGGCGTGATGCCGGACTGATTCGCGCCGTTTTTGGTGCCGGCCGGCGGACATCGCGCTGATATCGGAGAATCCCGCCCCTGATTCTAAAATCCCGGTATGTGTCAATTTAACGCCAAATCGCAATTCTCTGTCACCTCGACAGCGGTGTTGATGCAGTCCGGAGTGCACGTACAGTAAACACGGTTTGCATATCATTAGCGGGCCTGACCCAGTATTCTCTGAGGCCTCCGCGATTCTCCGCCTCCGATGGGCTGAGTTCCCGACAGCGCAGTTCACGTGGCGGGATGGTCCGGGGATGGCGAGGGGGGTTACAGGGGGACAGTTTTTGGCAGGCCGTGACCACGCTCAGCCAGCACCATGTTGTACGGCGCGGCTGCCGCAGGCCACCACCGTGCGCATGCGCGGCTACAGTCCCGGCAATTCTGCTTCCGTATCGGCAGGTAGAACCTGGGGCTTTACTAGGCGGAGGATCGGTGTGGGGGCAGCACTGACTTCTTGGTCGTAAGACCAGATGGATAGCCACATCAATCGGAGAATCCAGCCCTTAGTCTCAGGCACGGAGAATCCAACCCAAGTGCTTTCACTTCCTCTTTTACAGGGCAGAAACACTTGACATTTTTCGATGTGGAGTGGACCTGTCAATCATAGCTAGGTGTACATAATCATTGTGATTAGCCTCAAATCAGGGTACTTGAGATGCCCCTCCTTGATAAAGGGTTGGGAGTGCTCCCTTTGTGGGAGGGGGGGTTCACATTTGCATTATGGAGGAAAATGGGACCTGTCCCTGGACACGAGATTGGGATGTCCATTAAAATGCCGGCTCAACTCCAGTAACTGCAGGGAAATCGGTGTGTTTGGCGCTGTGCATATTGTTGCATAGTCACGCCATGAGAATCTCATGCCAGCGAATCTCCGAGCGCTAATGGGACACAGTCCTGATTCTCTGCTGGTGGGAGCCAAAATTCTCTGAACTCGCCTACGGCTGGGATTCTCCGGTCCCGCTGCAGAGAATGGAGTTTTGCTTGACCGTCAAATTCTACTTTCCCGCAGGCAGTGGTGGCGGTGCGAACAAGATTGTAGAATCCTGGCTGCAGTCTATGCAGCCTGAACTCAAAATGTATCCCTTTCAGTCCCAATATTTTTCATGTTAACCGGAGTATAATCCGTATTGCAAATAATAATTACATTGAATATTGGCAAAGGCAGCCTCTGAGATAGCTTTCCTCTGCATGCTGAAGAATGAAATCATAAATGCATTTTCCCCTTAAGATTTCCCCTTAAGTGACCAAGGGCACTTCTTGCTCCATTGGCATTTTACTTGTGGAAGGAGGGCACCCTGCCCTTGGGGAGACTGTCATGTGAAAACCGGTGTCGTCCCAGTGGTTCTGGAGGAGTCCCTCTTTTATGGACACTCCGTGGTGTCAAAAACCCCGACACCCTGATCACTGTCTGGCCTTCTGCTTCCTCCACTACCACCTCTGCCTCCTAACAGGGCCCACTGTTGAGGTAGATTCTGTGAAGGAAGCTATATTTTTGGATTTTTGTTTGTGTTTTTGGTGAGGAGGCATTGTAAGCTAACAACTGTGTGAGTGACCTTTGGTTGACTGGAGATCATTTTGGTCATTAGGAAAATGAGGAGAGGTAAATACAAGTTTAACATATCAAATAAAGTATACAATTCTGAAGCAGGTGCAGAGCGGAGGGACCTACGAGTATACGTACACAAATCATTGAAGGATGCAGGGCAGGTTGTGAAAGTGGTTAATAAATCATACGGGGTCCTGGGCTTTTTGAATAGGGGATTAGAGTATAAAAGTTATGATAAACCTATATTAAGCACTGGTTCAGCCTCAGCTAGAGCATTGTATCCAGTTCTGGACTATAGGAAGGATATGAAGGCATTAGAAATGCAGAGAGGATTCACAAGAATGCTTACATGCTGAATAGACTGGAGAAGCTGTGTCTGTTCTCCTTGGAGAAGAGAAGATTAAGAGGTGGATTTGAGGGCAGCACGGTGGCACAGTGGGTTAGCACTGTGACCTCAGGGCGCCGCGGTCCCAGGTTCGATCCCGGCTCTGGGTCACTGTCCGTGTGGAGTTTGCACATTCTCCCCGTGTTTGCGTGGGTTTCACCCCCACAATCCACAATATGTGCAGGGTAGGTGGATTGCCCAAGCTAAATTGCCCCTTAATTGGAAAAAAATGAATTGGGTATGCTAAATTTTTTAAAAAAGAGAGGGGATTTGGTACGGTATTCAAAATCACAAGGAGTTTGGCACAGTAGGTCGGGAGAAAATGTTTAAATTGGCGGAAGGATCCAGAATTAAAGAGCACCAGTTTAAGACGATTGCCAAAAGAAGCAATGGCAATGAGGAAAAACAGTTCTCTGAATTGAATGGTTAGGATCTGCAGTGCATTGCCTGGAAGCGCGGTGGAGGCAGTTTTAATTGAGGCCTTTAAAAGAATATTTGTTAACTAAGTGGAGAAAACGTTTGCCAGGCTACGGGGAAATGGCTGAAGAGTGGGACTGGGTAAGTTTTCCTTGCTAAGAGGTGGTACGGACATGACAAGCTGAATGGCTTCTTTCCGTTCTATGATTCCATGATTCTATGATTTATTCAGTTTTCAATTTTAAAAACAATTTTCCAATGATTATTGTATTCTTTTTATCGACATGAATGTAAAGTTTTGTCTTTGAAAGTATTAGTAGATGATGGTGCTAATCTGCTTCTGGACAGTGCCTCTTTCAACCTTTGTGGGTGTGAATTTAGTGACGTCGCAGAAAACTGGTGTGGCAGGACAGAGAATCCCAGTTTTCTGGTGCAGCGAGCCCTCACCAGCGGCGGGATTCTCCGTCTCGTCAGCCAGCCAATGTGATTTCCCATTGTGGGCAGCCCCACACCGTCGAGAAATCCCAGGGTGTGGACAGTGCAACTGAGAATCCCGACAGCGGAGAATCCAACCCTTGATCTCTCTGGCAAGAAATACGGGCGGGATTCTCTGACCCCGGGCCGGGTCGGAGAATTGCCGGGGGGAGGGGGCACGATTCACACGATGCCACCCCGACGCTGGTCCGCTGATTCTCCGGTGGTCGGAGAATCGGCAACATTGGCGCAGGCAGGGTCGGTGCAGCGCCGGTCGGGGGCCGCTCTACGTGGCGCCCCGGCGATTCTCCGTGCGGGATGGACTGAGTGGCCGCCGAGATAGGCCGAGTCCCGTCGGCGTCGTTCACATGTGGTCCTACCCTGCGGGACCTCGGTGTCCATTCTGCAGTGGCGGCCTGGTGGGGGGGAGGGGGGTCCGATCCCGGGGGAGGGGGGGGGGCCTCCACATTGACCTGGCCCGCAATCGGGGCCTACCGATTGGCAGGCCGGCTTCTCCTGGTGGGGGCCTCTTTTACTCCGCGCCGGGCCCCTGTAGCTCTACGCCATGTTGTATCGGGGCTGCATGAGATGCTCCAGTGCCGTACTGCCCTCCTATAGGGTGCAGGATGGCTGCTGCAGGGGGCCTCTTGGCGCCGTCGTAAAACGCAATGGTATTTACGACGGTGTCAACACTTAGCCTCAGGATCAGAGAATCCCGCCCTACGTTTCCCGATTCTCGCAAAACTTTCTACCCACGCAGCCGATCCTGCGGACGGCGAGTGTGGGGTCAAGATCGCGTCCAGGTGTATCACAAAAGGATATTTTGTGAAAGAAATTCTCATTTGTACATGAATCAATTAATACTAACTGCTCCCATTGTACTTCTCGTTTGTCTGTTCCATAGATTGACAACTCACTCCCTGAAATATGACTTTGCTTTTCACCACAGTCTGTTGTGGTGCTAGAGCTTTGCATATGTTGAAGTACAAACTTCAAACTTAACAACTTTTAAAATGTTGCTGATATGCTTCGTAAGCACATGTTATCTCTTCAAAGAAGAAAAATAATTGCTATCAAAACTTTTTGCGGGGACAAGGACTATGTTTTAAGCTTCAACATGCTGTATGCTTGAAAACATTTGTGTTTATACCTGAACCGCTAAAGAAAAGCAAGAACAAACTTGTGTGCATTTTTTGCTTACTCTGAGTTTTGTAAATTGCTGCTCGGAAATGTGATGTTTTGGAATGGTTTGTCCTGTCTTTTACAGAAAATGGTTGTAACATTTTTAAAAAATATATATTTTATTGAAATGTTTTTTTTTCCCTGAGCAACATTTTTCCTGCTTACAAAACAAGCGAAACGATAACAATAACAAAACAGAAATTTAACAATAACAAAACAGAAATTTTTAACTTTTTAACAATAATAATAATAATACACAAGTAACAAAACCTCATACTCTATTGACCTATACTCAGCTAAACCTCCTCCCCCCCTCCCCCCCCCCCCCCCTCCCCTGGGTTGCTGCTGCTGGTCATCTGTCTTCCCTCTAACGTTCCCCTAGGTAGTCGAGAAATGGCTGCCACCGCCTGATGAACCCTTGAGCCGATCCTCTCAGGGCAAATTTTATCTGCTCCAGTTTAATAAACCCCGCCATATCGTTTACCCAGGCCTCCAGTCCGGGGGGTTTCGCCTCCTTCCACATAAGTAGGATCCTGCGCCGGGCTACTAGGGACGCAAAGGACACGACATCGGCCTCTTTCGCCTCCTGCACTCCCGGCTCTTCCGCAACTCCAAATAGAGCTAACCCCCAGCTTGGTTTGACCCGGGCATTCACCACCTGCGAGATCACTCCCGTCACTCCCTTCCAATATCATTCCAGTGCCGGGCACGCCCAAAACATATGTGCGTGGTTTGCCGGGCTCCCGCCACACCTCCCACATCTGTTCTCCACTCCAAAGAACCTGCTCAATCTTGCCCCCGTTATGTGTGCTCTATGTAGCACCTTAAATTGAATCAGACTAAGCCTGGCGCATGAGGAAGAGGAGTTTACCCTGCTTAGGGCATCAGCCCACATACCCTCTTCTATCTCCTCCCCTAATTCTTCTTCCCACTTTCCCTTTAGTTCTCCCACCGACTCCTCCCCCTCTTCCCTCATCTCTCTGTAAATCTCTGACACCTTGCCCTCTCCGACCCACACCCCTGAAAGCACCCTGTCCTGTATCCCCTGTGTTGGAAGCAACGGAAATTCCCTCACCTGTTGTCTAGTAAATGCCCTCACCTGCATATATCTCAAGAAATTTCCCCGGGGTAACTTGTACTTTTCCTCCAATGCTCCCAAGCTCGCAAAAGTCCCATCTATAAATAAATCTCCCACCTTCCTAATTCCCAACTGGTACCAGCTCTGAAATCCTCCATCCATTCTTCCTGGGGCGAACCTATGGTTGTTCCTGATTGGGGACCCCACCAGGGCTCCCCGCACCCCTCTCTGTCGCCTCCACTGTCCCCATATGTTCAGTGTTGCCGCCACCACCGGGATCGTGGTGTACTTTTTAGGTGAAAGCGGTAGCGGTGCCGTCACCAGCGCCTCTAGACTCGTCCCTTTACAGGACCTTCTCTCCAGCCTTTTCCACGCCGCTCCCTCACCCTCCATCATCCATCTACGTATCATTGCCACATTGGCGGCCCAATAATAATCTCCCAAGTTCGGTAGTGCCAGTCCTCCTCTGTCCCTACTGCGCTGAAGGAACCCCCTCCTTACTCTCGGAACTTTCCCTGCCCACACGAAGCTCGTTATGCTCCGATCTATTTTATTAAAAAAGGTCCTGGTGATTAAAATAGGGAGACATTGAAATACAAATAAGAACCTCGGGAGGACCATCATCTTAATTGCTTGCACCCTGCCCGCCAGCGATAAAGGCTGCATGTCCCACCTCTTAAAGTCCTCCTTCATTTGTTCTACCAGCCGTGTCAGATTAAGTCTGTGCAAGGTTCCCCAGCTCCTAGCGATCTGAATCCCCAAGTATCGGAAGTTTCTTTCCACTTTCCTTAGCGGTAAGCCTTCTATCTCTCTACTCTGGTCCCCTGGATGTATCACATATAATTCACTCTTCCCCATGTTTAACCTATACCCCGAAAATTCCCCGAACCTCCTCAAAATTCGCATAACCTCTATCATCCCCCCCGCTGGGTCCAACACGTATAACAATAGGTCATCCGCGTATAACGAGACTCGGTGTTCTTCTGCCCCTCTAGTCACCCCTCTCCATTTCCTGGAGTCTCTCAACGCCATGGCCAGAGGTTCAATTGCCAATGCAAACAACAATGGAGACAGCGGGCATCCCTGTCTTGTTCCCCTATATAATCGGAAATACTCCGATCTATGTCGACCTGTAACTACGCTTGCCGTTGGTGCCCCATAAAGTAGTCTAACCCAGCGAATAAACCCGTTCCCAAACCCAAACCTCCTTAACACTTCCCATAAATACTCCCACTCCACCCTATCAAATGCCTTCTCTGCGTCCATTGCCGCCACTATCTCTGCCTCCCCCTCCACTGAGGGCATCATTATCACCCCTAATAGTCGTCGCACGTTAACATTCAATTGTCTCCCTTTTACGAACCCTGTCTGGTCTTCGTGCACCACCCCCGGGACACAGTCCTCTATCCTCGATGCCAGCACCTTTGCCAGCAATTTGGCGTCCACGTTCAATAGTGAAATAAGTCTATACGACCCACACTGCAACGGATCTTTGTCCCTCTTCAAAATTAGCGATATCGTCGCCTCCGTCATCGTCGGGGGTAGAGTCCCCCCTTCCCTGGCCTCATTGAACGTCCTCGCCATCAACGGGGCCAACAAGTCCACATATTTTCTGTAGTATTCCACCGGGAACCCGTCCGGCCCCGGGACCTTCCCTGCTTGCATGCTTCCCAGTCCCTTAATAACCTCGTCCACCTCAATCGGCGCCCCCAGGCCTGCCACCGCCTGCTCCTCCACTTTCGGGAACCTCAATTGGTCCAGGAACTGCTGCATCCCCTCCTCTCCCTCTGGGGGCTGAGACCTATACAGTTCCTCATAAAAGGTCTTAAACACCTCATTTATCTTTCCTGCCCTTCGCACAGTGTCTCCCCTTTCATCCCTAATTCCTCCTATCTCCGTCGCTGCTGCCCTCTTTCGCAGTTGGTGCGCCAACAGGCGACTAGCCTTTTCCCCATATTCATACCTCCTCCCCTGTGCCTTCCTCCACAGTACCTCCGCCTTTCTGGTAGTCAGAAGGTCAAACTCGGTCTGGAGTCGTCTCCTCTCCCTGTACAGCTCCTCCTCCGGGGTCTCTGCAAATTCCCTATCCACCCTTAAAATCTCCCCCAGTAATCTATCCCTTTCCTTGGCCTCTGTTTTCCTTTTGTGGGCCCCAATAGAAATCAGCTCTCCTCTGACCACCGCTTTTAGTGCTTCCCAGACCACTCCCACAGGGACCTCGCCGTCGTCATTGACATCCAGGTATCTCTCAATACACCCCCTCACTCTTGCACACACTCCCTCATCCGCCATCAGTCCCACATCTAATCGCCAGAGTGTTCTCTGCTCCCTGTCCTCTCCTACTTCCAGGTCCACCCAATGTGGGGCATGGTCCGAAACCGCTATGGCTGAGTATTCAGCTTCTTCCACCCTAGAGATCAACGACCTTCCTAAAACAAAAAAATCTATCCGGGAGTACACTTTATGGACGTGGGAGAAGAAGGAATACTCCCTAGCCCTGGGTCTAAGAAATCGCCATGGATCCACTCCCCCCATTTGGTCCATAAACCCCTTAAGTACCTTGGCCGCTGCCGGCCTTCTTCCAGTCCTTGAGCTGGATCTATCTAGCCCCGGGTCCAGCACCGTATTGAAGTCCCCTCCTAAAATCAAATTTCCTGCCTCCAGGTCCGGAATACGCCCCAGCATCCGTCTCATGAACCCCGCATCGTCCCAATTTGGGGCATACACATTAACCAACACAACCTCCATTCCCTCCAGCCTACCACTCACCATTACATATCTACCTCCACTATCTGCTACGATGTTCTTTGCTTCAAATGCTACCCGTTTCCCCACCAAAATGGCCACCCCTCTGTTCTTTGCGTCAAGTCCTGAGTGGAACACCTGTCCCACCCATCCTTTCCTTAGCCTAGCTTGGTCCGCCACCTTTAGGTGCGTCTCTTGGAGCATAACCACGTCTGCCCTTAGTCCTTTCAAATGAGCGAGTGCTCGGGCCCTTTTTATCGGTCCATTTAGGCCTCTCACGTTCCACGTGATCAGCCTCACTGGGGGGCTACCTGCCCCCCTCCCATGTCGACTAGCCATTACCTTCTCTAGGCCAGTCCCATATCCCGCCTCCGCGCTCCCGCTCGCTCCCCCAGTGTCGCATTCCGCCCCCGACCATCCACTCTTTAGCCATTTCCTTTTGGATTTCCGCAGCAGCAACCCAGTTGTCCCCCCCCCCCTCCCCCCGCCCCCCCCCTGCCCCCCCCCCCCCATCCCCCCCGGCTAGATCCCTATCTAGCTTGATTGCTCCCCCCATGTCACTTCTGTAAGTCAGCTGACTTCAACTGACCCCGGCTACTCCTGCTCGCTCCTCGACCCCCCCGGTGTGAGGGAACTCCCATCCGCCTTGCGCCTGTTTTCCCGTCTTATTCTTTCTGGAGCGGGAACATCCCTTTACCTGACCCGCCTCTTATGGCGCAGCTCCCTTTCCCCTCCCCCTCTCCTTCCCCATTCTCCGGCTATGTCCCGCCTTTCCCCCCTCACCGGCGCCCACATTTCCCCAGTGTCCCCCCCCTTCCCTGTTTACTTCTCGATTAACTTTCACCATCACATTAACAAAAACAATAACAATAACAGCAATAACAGTTCCCTGCAGCATCAGTCCCTCAGTTCCGGTCCAGTTTCTCTTCATTGATGAAGGACCATGCTTCCACCGCCGTCTTGAAATAATAGTGTCTCTCCTGATACGTGACCCATAGTCTTGCCGGCTGCAGCATCCCAAACTTCACCTTCCTTTTGTGCAAAACCTCTTTGGCTCGGTTGAAGCTCGCCCTCCTTCTCGCCACCTCCGCACTCCAATCCTGGTAGATCCTTACCACAGCATTCTCCCATCTGCTACTCCGCACCTTTTTAGCCCATCTCAGGACCTCTTCTCTGTCCTTAAGGCGGTAGAATCGCACGATTATCGCCCTCGGTGGTTCTCCCGCTTTTAGTCTTCTCGCCGGGATCCGATTTGCCCACTCCACCTCCATGGGGCCCGCAGGGGCCTCAGCACCCATCAGTGAGCTCAGCATCTTACTTGCGTACGCTCCACAGTCCACTCCTTCCACACCCTCCGGGAGACGTAGTATCCTAAGGTTCTTCCTTCGCGCTCCATTTTCAAGGGCCTCAATCCTGTCAGCACACTTTTTATGAAGTGCCTCGTGCGTCTGAGTCCTAACCGCCAGGCCCAGGACCTCGTCCTCAATACCTGATACCTTCTGCTCCATCACGCGAAGCTCAGTCTCCTGGGTCTTTAAAGTCTCCTTAAGCCCCTCTATTGCCTGTAACATCGGGGTCATTACCTCCTTCTTCAGCAGATCCACGCACCGTCTCACAACCTCGTCCTGCTCAGGCCCCCATGTCGCCTGCGATTTCTCCGCCGCCATTTTGTTCTCCACTCCCTCTGACCTTGTGGTTGAAGATTCTTCGGGCTGCAGCCGCCGCCGCCGGTTTTTCCCTCCGCCGTTCGGGGGGGACTCCCTTCCCACGCACCTCACACCGGGTTTTTCGGCCGACAAAGTCCCCGTTGGGGCTCTTAAAAGAACCCGAAGTTCCGTCGGAGCTGGAGCCGCCGAAACGTGCGGCTAGCTCATTCCCGCCGCAACCGGAAGTCAAATGGTTGTAAAATTTAGAAGATAAGAATTGACATTTGAAAAAGAGGAATCATACATTATGCTTTCTGAAACTATAACTGAACCTGTAACATTACATTAAAGGAGTCTTATAAACTACCTTGTTTCCAAATACATTCTTAGCTGCTGCCTCTTTCCCTCATTTTGTGACAATCAGCATCTAACTGTCGGTGGCACATTGCTTAATATTGCTGTCGCACAGCGCCAGGGACCCATGTTCAATTCCCGCCTCGGGTGACTGTGTGGAGTTTGCACGTTTTCCCAGTGTCTGTGTGGGTTTCCTCCGGTTTCCTCCCACTGTCCAATGATGTGCATGTTAGGTGGATTGGCCATTCTAAATTGTCCCTTAGTGTCCAATGGTTAGGTGGAATTTTGGGGTTACAGGGATAGGACAGGGGAGTGTGCCTAAGTAGGGTGTCCTTTCAGAGGATCCGTGTAGACTCGGTGGGCTGAATGGCCTCCTTCTGCACTGTAGGAATTCTATGATTTCTACTCAAATGCTATTGTTATAACACAGATTATCTTACATATAAATAAAGGTAAATTGTAGTTTATTTGCTGTACATTAAACTTAAGATTGTTTGCTATGTCAGCATATTTTATCCATTTCTAATTTTATCATAATTCAATCATGCCTCATGAACAATATAAATAATTAATAATTCACCCTGAAACTATTAAGATTATATTTTTATAGTTAATGAGAATATCTCATAGTAAATCTGACGGTGTAAAACCCTTTGTAATTTTCTTTTTGCCAGTTGTACTGTGACACACAAATAAAACTATGTGTTATCCATTAATGTAGATGTTTCAAGCTGGAAGGTCAAAGTGTCCTGAAATCCACTTTCATTGAGCACAGATAAATAAAATTTACAGGGGTTTAAAATGAGGATCTGTACATCATAAACATCACTGAAAGACTTTGCTGAGCCAACTGCAAGATTTGGCATGTATTAAGCAATGCCTTCGAGGGGTGAAAGCAGAATGTTCCTGACGCCAGTCACTACTGTTTCTGTCTCTGTTTATTAGCGGCAAGAGGCACCAAAGCTGCAAATACCTTGTGAACTAGCCAAAGGCTATCTCTACATTGTATATAATTCATTTACAGGAGTGCTATTTCTGTTTAGTCTTTTGTTACAATGTAGGCACATACACTTAAACGCATACATATATCTGCACTGACAATTACTCACTGATGTATTTAAGTTATGAAAGTTAACAAGCCTGAGAAGCAGAACAAAATAATCTTTTCCCAAAATGGAAAGATCATGGGTTCTGAGCACATCTGTTGTTTTGAAACAACCTTTCAATATGGTGATTACATCCTTAGTGCAAGCTTCTAGGCTTCTAACTGCGGTTATGTGAGTAACTAATAGATGATTGCATTCAGGAGTAAACCCACTTCTCAGATCAAGACAACTACTTCCTACAGGTGACAAGTAATCTACTGCTACGTCTTCACCTGACTAGCCATTTTGGCCATGATCACAAGGGTTGGAGACTGATGAAATTATCTCAGTCAACATCAAACGCAAAGAGGTTGTAAATCAGCTGAGGCCACAACAGAAGGCATTTTTTACATTTCTTCCCCCCCAGCCCCTTTTTCTCCCAGTACCTATCTTAAAAATAAAAAAAATGTTATTGGACTACTCTGACTGTTTAATTTTTCACATTGAAGGTGAAATTGACAGATTCATTAAAACTGGTTGAGTGTCGAAAAAAACACGTGAAACCTTGTCCTACATCGACAGAAGAATAGCCGCTCTTGAATATGGAAGATGTAGAAATGTCTCCCTGGATCATCCAACTGTCCTGTAACGACAGCAGTGTATGTTTCCGATTTCAACTTTGTGTTAGTTTCACTGATTCAAACGTATCCCTGTGCACATTGACCTTTTTTAATCCGTCAAATAGGGAGAAAGAAATACCTTTGGTTGAATTTAATTTTAGTGAAACTGATGTGAAGATTTATTGGAAAACAAAATATTCTCCGTCCCGCCACACCTATTTTCTGCAGCGACTGTGGTTTTAACAAAAACTCATGCTAAATGTAATTTGATTTGATTTAATTTGTTGTTACGTGTACTGAGCTACAGTGAAAAGTATTGTTCGGCGTACAGTCCAGACAGATCGTTCCAAACATAAAAACATAGGACATACAGAAATACACAATGTAAATACATAGACACAGGCATCGGGTGAGCATACGGAGTGTAGTACTGCTCAGTAGAGAAGATGTGTGAAGAAACCAGCTCAGTACATAAGAGGATCATTCAGGAGTCTGGTACCAGCGGGTAAGAAGAGCTTTTGAACCTGTTGGTGTGTGTTCTCAGCCTTTTGTATCTTGTGCCCTATGGAAGAGAGAATAACCCAGGTGGGAGGGGTCTTTGATTATGCTGCCCGCTTTCCCAAGGCAGCGGGAGGTGTAGACAGAATCAATGGATGGGAGGCGGTTTTGTGTGATGGACTGGGCTGTGTTCACAACTCTGTGTAGTTTCTTACCGTCTTGGGCTGAGCAGTTGCCATACCAGGCTGTGATGCAGCCAGATAGGATGCTTTCTATGTTGCATCAGTAAAAATTGGTAAGAGTCAATGTGACATGCGGAACTTCCTTAATTTCCTGAGAATGTATAGGCGCTGCTGTGCTTTCTTGGTCGTAGTGTTGACGTGGGTGGACCAGGACAGATTGTTGGTGATGTGCACACCTAGGAATCTGAAGCAGTCAACCATCTCCTCCTTGGCACCATTGATGCAGACAGGGGAGTGTATAATACTTTGCTTCCTGAAGTCAGTGACCAGCTCCTTAGTTTTGATGACATTGAGGGAGAGATTGCTGTCATTGCACACCACTAATTGATTAACCGTAGGTAATTTGAAAGTAATCTTCACCTGTGAAGCAAAGTAGAATGGAACTTTCAATAGTTTTGTACTACAGCGGTTTCCATATTAATGTAGAAAAAATTATTTTCAAATTATTGCCTCATTTTAGCTCACCCATCGAGAAAAATCTACAATCATTGTGCCACAGGAACCTTTGTTTATACTGTGACTGAGGTTGATGTCACTACCAAAATACATTTTGTAATATAGACATCAGCTGTGTTTTCAATTTTCTACCTCCTCCCACCTTATCCCATCAACCCCTCTATTTCAACCTTTGTCTAAAGTCACCAGCTCCTGCTGACGGGTAGTTCAATGGTGGCCAGCAACCAACTGGTACCTTGCCCTAGTAGCGGTTCTTTGCACTGAACCTAGACAAATGGAAAGACTTTCAAGGGTTTGCCACAAGATTCCTCCCTGAAAGAAAGGTGATTCGCCGTTGTAAGTTTGGTGCTCCCATTTTCCTTGTCTGAATTAACTTAAATGGGTGCCCAGCACTCCTGCCTAAAACAGGCATTAACGCGATTTAAAAAGGCAGCACAGTGTCCCATACCTGTTCTCGGAATCCAACTGTATCTTTCAAGGAGAAATAGCTAACGTATACATGGAACATGCCAATCCCATTTCTCCAGGTGTTGAGATGCTCAACCAGCAATCATTAAAGTTACCGCAGATGGCCTCTCCACAGTGCTGAGAATTTTGGTTTGCTTGAAAGGTTGGCTGCACTTGTTGACACTGCAGCATGAGAGTGAGAACTTTCTGCAGATGTGCAGAGTGGGGCAGCAAGGGGTTGGGAGCGAGAGACAGGTCAGGAATGTGGCGGACACCAATGACATCATCAGTGGGAGGAACTGTCCATGACAGAGTTGGTGTCAAAGTTTCTGTTCGGTGTCAGGAGTTACAGTGGAAGAGGCATTTGTGGGACCAAGAATAGAAGCATTCCCTTGGCCTCCACAAACATCTTAGGGACAGCTGTCCGCTTGTTTGGCATTCACTTCCACCACTTCCTTAGCTGTTGCTGCCTGCATTGCAGCCAGCAGTTGATTTACCCCTGAGGTAGTGAGTGGGCCAATGTGGGGGAATTGCTCAGTGATTGAAATGCACTGCAAAAATGTTAATGAAGCCCAGACCTGAAAGTGATTGGGGACCTTCTCACACCCGGTTGGGTAAGGGTTGCAAGTGCATCACTGTTGTCATGCCCATTTGCAGCTGACAAAAGGACTGGAGTATAAAAGTAGAGAAGTGTTGTTGCAAGTGTTTAGGGTGTTGGTGAGACCACACCTGGAGTAATGTGTCCAGATTTGGTCTCCTTATTTGAGGAAGGATGTGCTGGTATTGAAAGCAGTTCAGAGGAGATTCACCAAACTGATTCCGGGGATGAAGAGGTTGACAAATGAGGGGAGATTAAGCAGTTTGGGCTTATACTCGCTGAAGTTTAGAAGGATGAGAGGGGACCTGATCGAAGTAATTGAAATACTAAAAGGAAATGATAAAGTAAATGTCGATCAAATGTTCCCCCTTGTGGGGCAATCTAGAACAAGAGGTCACAGATATAGGATGAGAGACGGTAGATTTAAAACTGAGATGAGGAGGCACTACTTCTCACAGAGGGTGGTGAATTTGTGAAACTCGCTGCCCCATAGAGCAGTGTAGTCTGAATCATTAAATGATTTCAAGAGGGAGATGGATATATTTCTGATTTAAAAAGTAGGTTAAAGGGATATGGGAACGGGTAGGGAAGTCTCTTTGAGACCAGGAAGAGATCAGCGGTGATCTGATTAAATGGCAGGGCAGGCTCAAAGAGTTGAATTGCCTACTTCTGCTCCTGATTCCCATGTTCCCATGTTCGTCTGACTGCAAAATTCTTCCTTAATGAGTGTGGATCATCCATTCAACTGTGAAGGGCAGAAACCGATCACAATATCACTCATTATGGTGACTGATTAGTGATTAGAGGTGGAACCCTGGCTGATACACAAGCATCATAAACAAAGTGTAGAAGTTGAGAATTTGGTGAGAGTGGGATATCGCTGAAGAAGGGGTATGCGAGGCTGCTTTTGCCTCCAAAACTGGAACCAGGATTTTATAGTGCTCTGGGAGTAGGTTGGCAGGCGGGATGTGGAGAGTGGGGCTCGTAAAGTGGGCCATTATGTTGTGGGTGCCATTCAGAGAACCTACTTAACTGCTCCTGCCCCTGCTGCAAGTTTACGTGTGTCGGAGGCATTGGAAGGGGCCTGCCTATGCAGAGACCAATTGAGCTCAATTAAGGGCTGCTTAAGAGCCTCCTTCTTCCACTACTGGGATTTTACCAGCTGTAGGAGGGGGTTTACATTGCTCAGGCTGGTGGTGTACAAGGTGGTGCTGGTAACTCCATTGTGGTCCCCAATGAACATTGGAGGCCCTCCTCCAAGCTCTTCCCACCCCTAAATTTCCCCTCTTCTTCTGCCCAGTCAGCACAGCCCCGGTGAAGCCCTGTTCACTTTCCTTCATGATCCGGATCCATTTTAAAAATTCATTTACGGGACGTGGGCGTCGCTGGTTAAGGCATTTATTGCCCATCCCTAGTTGCCCTTCAGAAGGTGGTGATGAGTTGCCTTCTTGGACCGCTGCAGTCCGTGAGATGTAGGTACACCCACTGTGCTGGTGGGAAGGTGAGCCAGGATGTTGCCTCAGAGACAGTGAAGGAACGGCGATATGTTTCCATGCCAGGGTAGTGGTTGGCTTGTCGGGGAACCTCCAAGTGGTGGGATTCCCAGGTAGCTGCTGCCCTTGTCCTTCTAGATGGCAGTGATCGTGGGTTTGGAATATGCTGCCTAAGAAACCTTGGTGAGTTACTGCAGTGCATCTTGTAGATGATGCACACGGCTGCCACTGTTCGTTGGTGGTGAAGGGTTTGAATGTTTGTGGAAGGAGGAGCAATCAAGTGAGCAATCAGTTGTCCTGGATGGTGTCGAGCTTCTTGAATGTTGTTGGAGCTGCACTCAATCAGGCATATGGGCCAGGTTCAGCCAATTAATGGCTTGGTGGTCACTGAATGGCTGCAGGGTGAGGCTGCCAAGGCGGGGTGGGTGATGGGTGCGCCCCTGTCTATTGTGCAGAGTGCAATGAACCAACCCCTAGTGTAATATCCCACTCTTGTTGTAGTGTAAGTTTTAAGTAAGTATTCTTATCCAGTGTTTTAGCGCTTAGGATAAGTAAGTATGAAGAAAACAAAAATAAAAATAATTTACAGTAGATTGGGGGTGGTGGCAATATCGCAAGGATAACAGCATGACATCACTAGAAGGGAAATGTGTCATGTGATCCAGTTTTAATTTCACATTTGCTTTGAGCGGAGCACACACACACAGCCCTGGTGCTGTCAATCTTTATATACAATTGTTTTTATGTGCCTGATCTGAATAAATGAACTGACAATGTGTTTACTCAACCCCTTACGAGTGATTGGTGCTTTTTGTTTTTTACAGTAAATAAGCCCAAAATATCATATCATTCTAATAACATGACAATGCTCTGGGGACATTGCTTCATATTCCACAACGGCAACTGATGGAATTTAAGTTCAGTAATATATTTGGAATATAAAGCTAGCCTCAGTCATGGTGATAATGACAACTATCATTGGTTGCTGTAAAAACCCATCTGGTTCACTTGAGGGAAGGAAATCTTCCGTCCTTACCCAGTCCAACCTACATGTGACTCCAGACTCACAACAATGTGACTGACTCTTAATTGCCCTCTGAAATGGCCCAGCAAGCCAGTCAGTTCAAGGGCAGTTTGGAATGAGCAATAAATGACATTCGCATCCCATGAAAGAATAACAAAAACCTAAAAAGTGGATATAAATAATCTTGGCCAAGATTTGGCAAAGCAGGTTGTGTGACTGGACTCCAGCATGTGGGAGTTTGTGACTGGCTTGAGCAAACACATCTGCAATAAAAGTCCCTAGTGCGAATCTCTCCAACTCATTGTGCTGCAGTGTGAACTGAAGGCACTCCAATGCATAAGGAGGAGGAGTATCGAGAGGACCTGTTTGCACAGTACCAGAAATATTACCCAAGCCATGTGTAAATTGACACAGCAGTAAGCAGATTAGGGAGGCGAACAAATGACTGAAGGAGTGGTGTGGGAAAGAGACACTGGGTTAGGAATGACCAGGATCCTTGTGGAAACTTAAAATAGAATGGTCACAAGAATTTTAAACTAATAAGTGGAGGGAGGGCTCAGGTGGAATAATACCACAAATAATAGATTGAAACAAATGAAAGGAAAGAGGGTAGAGCAACAGTCAGAGATTGTGTTTTAAACACGACACATCAAGGGAAAATTAAAACATGCAAAGTAGTTAATCCAAGAATGATGAATAAGAAACCTGTGAGTAAAGCATTAGAGCAGAAAGACAGGTTGAGTGTGTGGCCTACTAGATATTCTTTGTGCAAAAGCATGGAGTAGGAGGAACAAATTCAACCAATTTTAGGTGCAAATTCAACTTGGTTGCTATATGGTCAGAACTAGGAATGAAATATGCCATGTTTGAGATATACAGGAAAAATAATAGAGGTGTTGAAGTGACCCCAGTGATTAAGGATGAAGTTGCTTCAATGATAAACGAGGATATAATGAGACATAAGCAGTGGGGACTTTATGTATAGAATGATGGAGATTGAATCGGCCTCCATCGCCCTGTGAGGCAGCACATTCCAGACCCTAAACACTCCCTATGTAAAACGTTTTTCCTCATATCACTTTTGGTTCTTGCCAATCACCTTAAATCAGTGCCTTCAGGTTCTTGACCCTGTTGCCATTGGGAACAGTCACTTTATCCATACCCCTCATGACTTTGAACACCTCAATCAGATTTCCAAGCAACCTTCTCTTATGGAAGGAGGACAACCCAAGTGTCTCCAATCTATCCACGTTACTGAATTTCCTCATACCTAGAACCACTCGCGTAAATATTTTCTCCACCATCTCGAAAACCCTCACATCTTTCCTAAAATAGGAAAGTTTCTGCATCAATATGCCCCAGAAATAACAAGCAAGTAGGCCATCTTCGATTTAATAATAGTTAATAAAGAATAATGAGGCAGTAATGTCCCCCATTCGCAGTTTCCTCTTTTGCAAATTTCCTTATTTGCACAAAGGTCTTTGTGCACCAGATCATCCATTGTGGCCCCATGTGTTTGCTTATCTATAATTTTAACCATAAAAAAGCAACAGTAGAAAAAGCCCCAAAAAAGGAAAACAATCTAAATGAAGTTAAAAAAAAGGAAGGTGTCCATGTCGTATCTCCTGCAGTAGAATATGCTCACTGCGCGTGTGCTGCCTACCATTGTTTGAACATTGATATTTGTTTTATTAAACATTTCTGCACGCAATTTCTAGGAATCTATTAAGAACATGGGGCAGAATTTACCCCCAAAAATATCATTTTGGGGCGGAAGTCTGAACGAATCGTGTCAGCTGTTAGGGTGCGATTCGAATCACAATCTTCCCACACTTGGTCATTTTATTGGAACTTGGGGTGATTTGCCCCATGAATGAGATGTGTGGGACCCAAAGACGCCGCTGGCAATGCCAGATTCTCAGGGATCTTGGTGCCCCGATCTTAGAAAAATGCTGCAGACCCCGCTCCTGCTCACCAGCAAAGACCCCCCTTCTCGCCAGGTAAGACCGCCACACTTCTCGGTGACATCAGGCCCCTCCCAATTGTGGTACCAGTAATCAACCGCGAGAAGCTATAAAAACAAACAAAGTAAATCCTCCTTTGACATACCCTTCACCCTGCTACCGGGTCACCAAAGGCACTTCCCCTTCATGCCCCTCCCCATTAGCACTGCCCCTGGCACCATGGCACTGCCAGATTGGCACTGCCAGGTCAGCACTACCAGGTTGGCACTGCCAGGGAGCCAGGGGGCACCAGACAGACAGAGTACCTGGTGGCTGATTCTCCCCCAAAATGACTAAGGGCTGGATTCTCCGTTCTGGAGAATATGAGCTCCTGCCAGTGGAGATTCGTGACTGGTTTCTGCTGGTGCGAGGAGCGACACCCAGAGGCGATTCCCTCTCCTTTCTCATGCTACTTTAGGCCTGTAGGAGACCTCATCAAATTCTGTCAAACTCCCAGTACAAGGCCACCATTTTGAGCAGACGGCCCGATACCAAGGTCCAGTGGGGGGACCTCCCTCTCCCCCATCCCCCCACAATGCAAATCCTGCCCCCCATTCTGCTGACAAGTAGGGGCATCTTCCCCCACCCCACAGGAGTAACAGGTTACCCATCCAGGTACACATGAGGATGACCCAACCCTCCCCCATGACCCCCCAGTCTCCCCATCAGAAACCCCAGAGACCCCAATCAGACTCCCAAATAGAGTCCAACATCAGACCTCCCAACATCAGAGACCCCATCAGAGACTTCCATCAGACCCCCCCAGACCTCCCATTAGAGACCCCTATCAGGGACCGCCTTCAGAGACTTCCATCACACCTCCCCAACAGAGAGCCACATCGGAAGCCGCTGTCAGAGACCCCCATCAGTGACCCGCATCAGACACTTCCAACAGACTCCCCACCAGAGACCCATATCAGGGACCGCCTTCAGAGACTCCCATCAGACCCTCCATTAAAAAATCCCAAACAGGGGCACCCAGCAGAGGCCCCCATCAGTCACCCCCGAGTGAAAAGTCACTGCTGCCTCAGACTTAAAAAAAAAATAAAAATTTAGAGACCCAATTAATTTTTTCCAATTGAGGGGCAATTTAGCATGGCCAATCCACCTACCCTGCACATCATTGGGTTGTGGGGGCGATACCCATGCAAACACAAAGAAAATAACCTCAAGTCCCTCAGCCTTTCCTCATAAGATCTTCCCTCCAGACCAGGCAACATGCTGATAAATCTCCTCTGCACCCTTTCCAATGCTTCCACATCCTTCCTATAATGCGGCGACCAGAACTGCATGCAATACTCCAAATGCGGCCGCACCAGAGTTTTGTACAGCTGTAACATGACCTCATGGCTCCGAAACTCAATCCCTCTACCAATAAAAGCTAACACACCATATGCCTTCTTAACAACCCTCTGAACCTGGGTGGCAACTTTCAGGGATCTATGTACATGGACACCAAGATCTCTCTGCTCATCCACACTACCAAGAATCTTACCATTTACCCAGTACTCTGTCTTCCTGTTATTCCTTCCAAAATGAATTACCTCACATTTTTCTGCATTAAAATCCATTTGCCACCTCTCAGCCCAGCTCTGCAGCTTATCTATGTCTCTCTGTAACGTTTTACATCCTTCCGCACTGTCCACAACTCCACCGACTTTAGTGGCATCAGCAAATTTACTCACCCATCCTTCTGCGCCATCCTCCAGGTCATTTATAAAAATGACAAACAGCAGTGGCCCCAAAACAGATCCTTGTGGTACACCACTAGTAACTGGACTCCAGGGTGAACATTTCCCATCAACCACCACCCTTTGCCTTCTTCCAGCTAGCCAATTTCTGATCCAAATTGCTAAATCACCCTGAATCCCATGCCTCTGTATTTTCTGCAATAGCCTACCATGGGGAACCTTATCAAACGCTTTACTGAAATCCATATACACCACATCAACTGCTTTACCCTCGTCCACCTGTTTGGTCACCTTCTCAAAGAATACAATAAGGTTTGTGAGGCACGACCTACCCTTCACAAAACCATGTTGACTATCTCTAATTAAATTATTCCTTACCAGATGATTGTACATCCTATCTCTTATCAACCTTTCCAAGACTTTGCCCACAACAGAAGAAAGGCTCACTGGTCTATAGTTACCGGTGTTGTCTCTACTCCCCTTCTTGAACAAGGAGACAACATTTGCTATCCTCCAGTCTTCTGACACTATTCCTGTAGACAATGATGACATAAAGATCAAAGCCAAAGGCTCAGCAATGTCCTCCCTAGCTTCCCATAGAATCCAGGATAAATCCCATCCGGCCGAGGAGACTTATCTATTTTCACACTTTCCAGAATTGCCAACAACTCCTCCTTAAGAACCTCAAGCCCTTCTGGTCTAGTAGCCTCTATCTCAGTATTCTCCTCAACAACATTGTCTTTTTCCTGTGTGAATACTGATGAAAAATATTCATTTTGCACCTCTCCTAACTCCTCGGACTCCATGCACAACTTCCCATTACTGTCCTTGAATGGCCCCACTCTTACCCTAGTCATTCTTTTATTCCTGACATATCTATAGAAAGCTTTAGGGTTATCCTTGATCCTACCTGCCAAAGACTTCTCATGTCCCCTCCTGGCTCTTCTTAGCTCTCTCTTTAGGTCCTTCCTAGTTAACTTGTAACTCTCGAGCGCCTTAACTGAATCTTCACGTCTCATCTTTACATAAGCCTCCTTCATCCTCTTAACAAGTGATTCAATTACTTTAGTAAACCATGGTTCCCTCGCTCGACCACTTCCACCCTGCCTGACAGGTACATACTTATCAAGGACACGCAGTAGCTGTTCCTTGAGCCAGCTCCACATTTCAATTGTGCCCACCCCCTGCAGTTTCTCTCCCCATCCGATGCATCCTAAGTCTTGCCTTATTGCATCATAATTGCCTTTCTCCCAGCTATAACTCTTGCCCTGCGGTATATACCTATCCTTTTCCATCGCTAAAGTAAACGTAATCGAATTGTGGTCACTATCACCAAAGTGCTCACCGTCCTCCAAATCTAACACCTGTCCAGGTTCATTTCCCAGTACCAAATCCAATATGGCCTCGCCTCTCGTTGGCCTATCTACATACTGTCAGGAAACCCTCCTGCATACATTGGACAATAAAGGACCCATCTAACGTGCTCGAACTATAGCGTTTCCAGTCAATATTTGGAAAGTTAAAGTCCCCCATAACAAATGCCCTGTTACTTTTGCTCCTATCCAGAATCATCTTTGCAATCCTTTCCTCTACATTTCTGGAACTTTTTGGAGGCCTATAGAAAACGCCCAGCAGGGTGTCTTCTCCTTTCCTGTTTCTGACCTCAGCCCATACCACCTCAGTAGACGAGTCCTCATTGAACGTCCTTTCTGCCACCGTAATACTGTCCTTGACTAACAATGCCACCCCTCCCCCTCTTACACCACCTTCTCTGAGCTTACTAAAATATCTAAACCCTGGCACATGTAACAACCATTCCTGTCCCTGCTCTATACATGTCTCCGAAATGGCCACAACATCGAAGTCCCAGGTACCAACCTTTAATGGCGCAAGTTCATCCACCTTATTTCGGATGCTCCTGGCATTACAGTAGACACACTTAAAACCACTTTCCTGCCTGCCGGTACACTCCTGCAACTTTGAAACCTTACTCCTGACCTCACTACTCTCAACCTCCTGTATATTGGAGCTACAATTCAGGTTTCCAGACCCCTGCTGAACTAGTTTAAACCCTCCCGAAGAGCATTAGCAATTGAGGCATACAAGATGATCAGAGGATTAGATAGGGTGGACAGTGAGAGCCTTTTTCCTTGGATGGTGATGTCGAGCACGAGGAGACATCGCTTTAAATTGAGGGGTGATAGATATAGGACCGATGTCAGAGGTAGGTTCTTTACTCAGAGAGTAGTAAGGGCATGGAATGCCCTGCCTGTAACAGTAGTGGACTCGCCAACATTAAGGGCATTTAAATGGTCATTGGATAAACATATGGATGATAAGGGAATAGTGTAGATGGGCTTTAGAGTGGTTTCAAAGGTCAGCGCAACATCGAGGGCCGAAGGGCCTGTACTGCGCTGTAATGTTCTATGTTCTATGTTCTAATGTGCAAACTCCACATGGACATTGACTCAGATCCGGGATTGAACCTGGGACCTTGGCGCTGTGAGGCAGCAGGGCTACTCACTGCGCCACCGTGATGCCCCTGCCCCATTAAAGTGTTTAAAGCAGCAGCTGTTACAAATATCAGACGTTTCCTCAAAAGTCAAGTGCACTTCAAAGGGCTCCAAATCTCTTGACATCCTTTGAAATGCAAATCTTCCATTCAATTTCACACAGCATACATTGATTGATACTTTTATTACTCCAGAGACAGCTGCTTTGTGGATTGTTGACCTATCTTTCCCTTCACGCTTGAATGCATTTCCATTGCACTGCTTTGATAATAACCACAATGTTTATAAACAGTCTTACTATGATTGACAGTTCCACACCACATCAAAAGCAGCTAAATGCTTTCTGTTGTGAAAAACTGGAAGTGAAAGCAGTCAGAGAAAGCATCTGGGAAGGACTTCAGAACAAAGGAAACCCCAGCAGAAAACAACTGTGATTAGAAATAACACCTACTCTTTCTAGGCAGCACTTCAGAACAAAGTAAAAGCCTCTATGCAAAGAACACCTGCTCAAAAAAGGACACATTTCAGAGTTAATCAACCGCGAGAAGCTATAAAAACAAACAAAGTAAATCCTTCTTTGACATAGCCTGGACCTGTCGAGCAGGAGGCTTGTAAAAGGTAATGGACAATGAAATTGAATGTGAACAATCTAGTTCAAAGCTTTTCAGCTTCTCAACAAGCCCAGAGGCTTGAAAAAGTTAAAGGGGGATGATACTGAATGTGAAAAAAGCACTTAAAATGTTTCCAATACATCAAAGGGAAGATTTGTACCTTCAGCTGACAGACCATTGATAGTGACATGCTGGAAGAGACTTCCAATGTTTTCTTACAAAGGGAAGACTTTTACTTTCAACTGACAGATCATTGAAATTAACATGTTGAAAGAGGGTTTAAAGGTTTTCAAGTCGACAGAGGGAAGACGTTTATCTTCATCTGCCAGAGCTTTCAACTTGATATGCTGGGAGAGAGTTTGAAGATTTTCAAAGCCAGAGGAAAGACTTGCCACATGACCCCCCATGGGGGACGGGGGGCGGGGGGGGCGGGCATGTGAATACTGAAAGGCTGCTGCATTCAACTATAATCTTGCTAATGAGATTAAAATGAATGCAACTGAGTTGTGATCATGAGATCCTGATCACGCTAGCTGGAGTGGGACGGGGGAATGGAAATTTGATTTGTGCCCAGTGTAAATTCCGTTTTGGGGCTTCTCCGCAATTTTTCCGACACAGCGGAAATTGCGCCGGGGCAACATGGCCGGAAAACCGCCCCCATCATGTTTTATTGTCTTTGGCCCTTGCCAATTGGCAAATTTTAGGATGGATAGGACATATCTAATTACCTCTCACAGTAAAGTATGTTAGGCTTTCACAATTTCAATACGGTTTTATGGTAACATAACCCCCATGAATTGCAGGACTTTAAAGTAATGAGCCACATTTACTTAACATCTAAAGAGTGTGTGTAAGTTTACCTAATAATCGGGCTGAATTCTCCATTTCCCACCTTTGGCAGCGGGAATTGTAATCGGGTATAGAATAGTGCGCAAGTGAAAATCACGATTAGCACCTGGCCCCGATTCTGACACCATGCTCCTTTTCCCTGTTGGCGGCTTTAGCGGCGTTTGTGCCCTGCACGGGCAGGCCTCTGCAAAACTGTTGTTTGTATGAATTTAAATCTCATTAGTGGGTTGGACACTTGGGGTGGGATTCTCCGACCCCCCGTCCCGGGGGGCGGCGTGAATCCCGCCCCGCCACTCCAACGCCGGCTGCCGTGTTCTCCAGCGCCGGTTTTCGGGCGGGCACGGGGATCTCGCCATGTCGGTCGGGGGTCGTTGGCAGCGGCCCCTCCCGGCAATTCCCCAGGCCCATAAGGGCCAAGCGGCCATCGGTTACTGGCCAGTCCCGCCGGCATGAATTGGGCATGGTCCTATACGGAGGGACCTGGCTGGGAGGCCGGCTGGTGCGGTCCTCAGGAGGGTGCGGCAGATTTGGCCCCGGGAGGGGGGGCCCCCAACGGTGGCCTGGCCCGCGATCGGGGCCCATCAATCTGCGGGTGGGCCTGTGCCGTGGGGGCACTCTTTCTTTCCGCGCCAGCCCTGTAGGGCTCTGCCATGGCCGGTGCAGAGAAGACACCCCCCTGCGCATGCGCTGGAATACGCCAGCCGGCCTGTGCATGCGCAGAATCACGCCAGCGGTTCTTCGCATGCGCTACCTCGCACTGGCCCTTCGCCGCTGGTTGGCACGGTACACTCCTGCAACTTTGAAACCTTACTCCTGACCTCACGGCACCGGCCTAGCCCCCGGAAATGCGGAGGATTCCGCAACTTCCGGTTGGCCAAACGTCGGAGTGATTTGCGTCGCTTTTTACGCCGGCGTTGGGCCATCGCGGGGATTCGGGAAAATCCCGCTTTTGATATTTCACCTTTCTGAAGTGGTAATCACGTGGGCGCGAAATGGTGCAAGTATTTACAAGCGGGGATTGGGAGCCATAGTTGTTGAGGGTGAGCGAGAGATTTAAAAAGCTCTCATAAACTGGGGCGTGGCTGTGTGGCCTGGGGGGAGTAGGGGGGAATGACTTGTTGCCAATTTTGTGGACTCGGGGTGACCCTCTCGGGATTGGGTTTACTATAGACTGCCATTGCTGTAGTATGTGATTTAAACACACCCTTCTGGTGCTCCTTACAGTCTCCTGGTTGTTCACACTACTAACCACTCGCTGCGTCCTGTAAATGTACAGAGAGCCTCTGGTCTTCTGGGAGCTGGGTTGCCCCTCTGGAAACCCTCATACCCCGCTGTATCACCAGGAGGATGGGCGTGGCCATGCTCAATTAGTGGCCACCAGGTGTTGGCACTCCTCAGAAGCAGAGCTCCACTTCAGAGGAAGAATGGGATTACGTGAACTCAGCACAACCAAAGGACACCTGCACCATGGCCTTTGGAACCGTTCCTGACACACTGTCCTCTCAGGGCAGAGGACTCACCAGTGAACCGTACCCTTAAGAATCACGAGCGGTCTCCTCCTAGTGAGGCTGGCAGCACTGACTGCCTCTGCCACCTTGCCCTAAGGCTGTTCTGGAGGGCGGGCTTGAGTCTGCGGCCTACCCTGGGGAAGAGAGTGTCCCTCCTCTCCTCATTGGCATCAAGCAGTGAGGCTATTTCGGAATCCCAAAATTGGGAGTGCATGTCTTCTCTGATCCACCTTCGTGGCTGCAATCAGTGTATGGTAAGTGGAGTGCTTATAAGGAGCTCCAGCTGGTCAGGCTGTTTAGTGCGAATTCCAGCCCCAAACGGTTACACTGACCACTGGGCTGGGATTTGCTTTGAATTCACACCAACGAAGTGCTGGCACATTTGCATGTCCAGAATCGTGGAACTAATAGAGCCCCCGATGGAAATGCGAATCACACGCTATTCAGTTCCAGCAGGAATAATCTCCCAAATGGAGAGTCCAGCCTATTATCAAGTTCAATGTTGTGTTTGAAAGGGAGAAACATGAAGCAGTTACTGAGATTAGGTAAGTCTGACTTCAATGGGACATGACAGAGGCTGCCAAAGTAAACTGGACAAATCTGCTAATGGGTAAAATGACAGCAGATCAGTGGGAGTTGTTCAAAAAAGTATTTAATAGTTACAGAACCAGTTTATTCTCCTAAAGGGCAAGAGTTCTGCTTGCCAAAAAAAAGAATGACTAAAGAAGTAAGAGACAATATAAAGCTAAAACAAAAACTGAAGAAAAATAAAAAAAAATTGCACTGATTCTGATGAATGTGAAGCATCCAAAGAACGGCAAAGGGTGACAAAGCATACAGTAAGGACTACAAAAAGTGGGTATGAAAAGGATCATGCACGGGACATAAAAATGAGCATATTTCTTTTTTTTACAATTATATTAGGAAAAAGTGGGTGGCCAGGAGAAATGTGAGCCTATGAAAACAGACAGTGATTATGTTGTCAATGAAAATATCAAACTGGCAGGAAATAATGACTTTTCATCTACATTTGAGTTGAAGAAGAAGATAACATGTTGGACATGGCAACTAATAATCAGAAATGGGGAATCACCAAAAATAATGTCAACAAAATAACAGTAATAAAGAAAATAATGCTACTAAGGAGTGACAAACCCACAGAATCAGATGGACTTCATTGCAGAGTTTAAAAGGGGTAGATGAAAGTTCCGTCAATATGCAAACCATTCCTTTACATTGGAAAGTTGCACAGATCACCCACTATTTAAGAAAGGTGAGGGAGAGAGAGAAATTATGGAATTTTAGACTAGTTAGGCTAGTTGTCAGGAAATTGCAGGAAATAAGGTTAGGGTGACTGAGCACCTTAAACACTTTCAGCTGATCAGAGAGAGCCAGTCTCACTTTGTAAAAGACAGATTATGCCAGACAAATCTTTTTTTTTTGTGTGCATTTTGTATTTATTGCTGCATCCTCTTTTCAGAGAAGATAATTTCTGCAACCACCAATGGAAGGAATTGTGTTGGAGATGTATGGGGCTGGTAATGCTCCAAGTAACTGCCCTGAGATATTGAAGGAGTTTTAAAAAATAAAAACTTTTATTCTCCTCCTTTTTCACATTTTCTCCCAAATTTGCACCCACCAACAATAAACAATAATCAGTAACGAATGCAATGTCAATCCCCATATCAACAACAACAATCCCATCCTCCCACCAAACCCCCAAACAGCATCCCGCATGTTAACATAAACAAATAACAAAAATGAATCAGGAATCACCCATAGTCACCATCAACACATACAGTCAGTCCCCCTCCCCTCAACCCTCCCAACAACCCCCCCCCCACCAATGTTCGATGTAAACCCAATTATCGAAAGTGCAGAATGAATAACGCCCATGAATTGTAGAACCCCTCTATCCTTCTCCTCAGTTCAAACTTAACCTTCTCAAGAGTCAAGAATTCCAGCAGGTCCCCTCGCCACACCAGGGTACAGGGTGGAGAGGTTGATCTCCATCCCAACAGGATCTGCCTGCGGGCGATCAACGAGGCGAAGGCTACAACATCTGCCTCCGCACCCGTTTTCAACCCTGGCTGGACCGACACCCCAAAGATGGGGCAGGATTCTCTGAGCAATCGCACTCGGTGCTGGGGAGGGAGAATGGGGCGTCATACCCGCGATCGGGTCCAACGCCTTCCCGCGATTCTATGGGGGCCGGAGAATCGCCGCCAATCGCGCGCGCATGGCTGACGTGCCGCCGGTTGGGGGCCATTGAAAGAGGCTCCTACGGCGATTCTATGCCGACAACAAGTTCCCGCCGGCGTGGTTCACTCATGGTTCCACCCAGCGGGAGCTCGGAGCAGCAGCTGCGGGCTCAGTCCGCGGCCGCCCTGGTTGGTGGCGGGGGGGGGGATCCGTCACTTGGGGGCGGGGCCTCCAGCACTACCTGGCTCACGATCGGGGGCCACCGATCGGCGGGTGCACGTGATCTGGGGAGGGCCTATATTGTTGTGGCCGGCCCGCAGTGTGGGTCCGCTATGTTGTGCGGATCCATGGCCCCATATCAGCAGCCGGAGCTGCTAGGACTACTCCGGGGCCCTGCTATCCCCCTTTAAAATGGGTGTTGCTGATTTTCTCCTTGGTTCAATTGCTCTTTTTTATTACCTTTGCTCTCGAGTCGCCAGGTATCTTTATGATACCGCCACGAGGTTCATGTCCGAGTAATGATCAATAACCCAATACACCGATTAGTAAGATTTAAATCAAAGCACATTTATTACACACAGTAATCGCTACTCCTGCACAAATTCTATGTCTAAGCTATTTCTACAACTAACAGGCCTATACTTAACTTCGGACTGGCCCACCAGGTCAGGGGAACAAATGGCCTTTCGTTCGGGTTCTGAGTCTGCGGGATTCGAAGTTGATACGGATTGGTAGCTAGGAGCGCCTATCTCGTAGCGAGCGTTGAATTAAGACTTACGTCAGTCGACGATCACTGCACCGGTCACGGTCAATGTTGGTTCGCGTTGCTGGGTGATCCGGGCAGGAAGAAGAGAGAGCGATTTGAACTTGGGGCTCAACTCTTATAGTCCCCAGGGGCTTCCCGCCTTTCGGGGCGGACCCTGTACCTGGTCCCAAGTGATTGGACTTTGTCCCAATAGCTTGGTTCGATTTTCTCCAATACTGGAGCGGTTCCCTGATCGATGGGCGGTCTTGAGGTTCTCGTTCACCTCCTTTGTGTTGGCTCCTGCTGGCGCCGAGGAGACTGGCTTTGCTTTGTGTGTCCAAAATGTTACTTATTGTTCCCGGGGATTGTTCATCAGTATGCTGATGGCTGCTACTTTGTTATGCTGATGGCCGCTAGGTATCGATGTTGTCTGGCTTTTGCAAAGGTAAATACACCGCAAACCTGCAGCTGCTGGTTTCTGTCTTGTTGGCTGACTTTCCCATCAGCCTTTGCCGTTCGCCATTTTAAATCGGGAGTTGGCCAATTTAGGTGGCTACACTTTCTCCAGGAAAGTCCAGAGTGATTTGCGGCCGTTTCCTCGCCGGCGTGGGAACATAGCCCCATTATCAGAGAATTCTGCCCATGGCCTCCCGAGGGCCCGGGTCCAGTTTCACATGCTCCACTTTAGAGATTACCCTAAAAACCTCCTTCCGGTAATACTCCAGCTTTGGACAGGACCAATACATATGAACGTAGTTTGCACGCCCCCCCCCCCCCCCCCCCCCCCCACAACATTCACACATATCTTCTACCCACCCAAAGGGCCGGCTCATCCTCGCCCTTGTAAGGTGCGCTCTATGCACCCCCTTCAGCTGTATCAGCCCCAACCTCGCACACAAGGTGGAGGCGTTCACCCTCCGGAGCACCTCACACCAGAACCCCTCCTCCATACCCTCTCCCAATTCTTCCTCCCACTTTGCCTTGATCCCTGGAGGAGAAGCGGTGACTTCTCCTCTTCCAAAATAGCCCTGTAAACCGCCAACACTATCCCCTTCTCCAGACCCGCTGTCAGCAGCACCTCCTCCAGCAATATGGAGGCAGGCTCTATCGGGACGCTCTGTATCACCATTCTGGCAAAGTCTCGAACCTGCATGTATCTAAATATAGATGAGGGTTGTCCCAGGCACCACCCTCACCATTCCTGTCCCATCTGGAAGGGCAGACCCAGCAGAGGTGGTGGGACAGTGGAATACAATCGGGTGAGAGTTGTCGTCAACATACTCTGGACCCCAAAAAGTCTCATGGCACTAGGTCATTCATGGGAAAGGAAACCTCCTGCTGATTGCCATGTACTGTCCCCCCTCATCTGATGAATCAGCACTCCTCCATTTTGAACTGCGCTTAGACGAAGTACTGAGGGTGGCAGGGGTACAAAATGTACTCTGGATGGGGGACTTCAATGCCCATCACCAGTAGTGGCTCGGTAGTACAGATCGAACTGGCCGGTTCCTAAAGAGTGTGGCTGTTAGACTGGGACTGCAGCAGGTGGTGAGGGAACCAACAAGAGGGAAAAACATCATCCTCACCAACCTTCCTCCCGCAGATGTATCTGTCCATGACATATTAGGAAGAGTGACAACCTCACAATCATTGTGGAGACAAAGTCCCAACTGCACATTGAGGAGATCATCCATTATATTGTGTGGCACTATCACCATGCTAAATTGGGTAAACCTCAAATAGATCTAGCAACTCAAGACTGGGTATCCATGAGTCGCTATGGGCCATCAGCAGCTGCAGAATTGTACTCAACCATAGCTTGTAATCTCACGGCTCAGCATATCCCCCACTTTATCATTACCACCAAGTCAAGGGATCAACCCTGGTTCAATGAAGAATGCAGGAGAGCATGTCAGGAGCAACACCAACTATACCTACAAATGAGGTGTCAACCTGGTGAAGCTACAAACACAGGACTACTTGTGTGCCAAACAGCATAAGCAGCAAGTAATAGGCAGATCTAAGCGATTCCACAACCAACAGATCAGATTTCAACTCTGCAGTCCTGCAACATCCAGCCATGAATCGTGGTGGACAATTGAACAACTCACTGGAGGAAGAGGCTCCACAAATATCCCCACATTCAATGATAGAGGAGCAAAGATGAAGGCTGCAGCATTTGCAATAATTTTCAGCCAGAAATGCCGAGTGGGTGATCCATCCTGGCCTCCTCCAGAGGTTCCCAGATGTCAGTCTTCAGCCAATTTCATTCACTCTGTGTGATATCAAGAAATGGCTGAAGGCACTGGATACTGCAAAGGCTATGGGGTCCTGACAAGATTCCAGGAATAGTACTGAAGATGTGCACTCCAGAATTTGCTCTGCCCCTAGCCAAAATGTTCCAGTACAGCTAAAAAAACTGGCATCTACCTGGCAATATGGAAAATTGCCCAGGTATGTCCTGTACACAAGAAACAGGAAAAATCCAACAGAGAAGATAGGAGCGGGAGGAGGCCTTTTAGCCCTTCGAGCCTGCTCCGCCATTCATCACGATCATGGCTGATCATCCAAGTCAATAGCCCAATCCTGCTTTCTCCCCATAGCCTTTGATCCCATTCTCCCCAAGTGCTATATTTAGCCGCATCTTGAATATATTCAATGATTTAATATCAACTACTTCCTGTGGTAATGAATTCCACAGGTTCACCACTCTTTGGGTGAAGAAATGTCTCCTTATCTCTGTCCGAAATGGTTTACCCTGAATCCTCAGTCTGTGACCCCTGGTTCTGGACACACCTATCATTGGTAACATCTTCCCTGCATCTACCCTGTCTAGTCCTGTTAGAATTTTGTAAGTCTCTATGAGATCCCCCCTCATTCTTCTGAACTCCAGCTAGAACAATCCCAACCTAGTTAATCTCTCCTCATATGACAGTCACGCCATCCCTGGAATCAGTCTGGTAAACCTTCGCTGCACTCCCTCGAGAGCAAGAACATCCTTCCTCAGAGAAGGAGACCAAAACTGCACACAATACTCCAGGTGTGGCCTCACCAAGGCCCTGTATAATTACAGCAACACAACCCTGCTTCTATACTCAAAACCTCTTAATGAAGGCCAACATACCATTAGCCTTCTTTACCGCCTGCTGCACCTGCCTGCTTACCTTCAGCGAATGGTGCACAAGGACACCCAGGTCCCGCTGCACACACCCCTCTCCAAATTTACAACCATTCAGGTAGTAATCTGACTTCCTGTTTTTGCTCCCAAAGTGAATAACCTCACACTTATCCAAATCATACTGCATCTGCCATTGGTTTGCACACTCGCCCCACCTGGACCGATCATGCTGTAGGATCCCTGCATCCTCGTCACAGTTCACCCTCCCACCTAATTTGGTATCATCTGCAAACTTTGAGATGTTACATTTTGTTCCCTCATCCAAATCATTAATGTATCATAGAATAATAGAATTTACAGTGTAGAAGGAGGCCATTTGGCCCATCGGGTCTGCCCGGCCTTTGAAAAGAGCACCCCACTTAAGCCCACGCCTCGACTCTATCCCCGTATCCCAGTAACCTAACCTTTTTGGACACTAAGGGTAATGTATCATCACCAATCCACCGAACCTGCACACCTTTGGACTGTGGGAGGAAACTGGAGCACCCAGAGGAAACCCACGCAGACACGAGGAGAATGTGCAGACTCCGCACAGACAGTGACCCAAGCCTGGAATCGAATCTGGGACCTTGGAGCTGTGAAGCAACTATGCTAACCAACATTGCTACAAACAAAGGATACAAAGGGTAAAAGGTAGAAGTTTGGAATTAACTTCTGCAAATAGCTGTTGATGCTGGATCAATTGTAAATATTAAAGCTGTGATTCATAGATTTCTGTTAGTCAAAGGTTTTATGGGATTATAGAGAAGAGATGAGCATGTGGTGTAGGATCACAAATCGGCCATAATTCCACTGAATGGCCAAACAGGTTTAAGGGGAAAAATGGTGTCTTTGGGCGACATTCTCCGACCCCCGCCGGGTCGGAAAATCGCCGGGGGCTACCGTGAATCCCGACCCCGCTGGTTGCCGAAGTCTCCGGCACCGGACATTCGGCGGGGGCGGGAATCGCGCCGCGCCGGTTGGCGAGCCCCCCCCCCGCTCGATTCTCCGGCCCGGATGGGCCGAAGTCACGCTGATAAATTGCCTGTCCCGCCGGCGTAAATTAAATCACCTATCTTACCGGCGGGACAAGGCGGCGCGGGCGGGCTCCGGGGTCCTGGGGGGGGGCGCGGGGCGATCGGTGGCCTGGCCCGCGATGGGGGCCCACCGATCCGCGGGCGGGCCTGTGCCGTGGGGGCACTCTTTCCCTTCCGCCTCCGCCACGGTCTCCGCCATGGCGGAGGCGGAAGAGACTCCCTCCACTGCGCATGCGTGGGAAACTGTCAGCGGCTGCTGACCCTCTCGCGCATGCGCCGCCCGGAGATGTCATTTCCACGCCAGCTGGCGGGGCAACAAAGGCCGTTTCCGCTAGCTGGCGGGGCGGAAATTCCTCCGGCGCTGACCTAGCCCCTCAATGTTGGGGCTCGGCCCCCAAAGATGCGGAGCGCCAGTCGGCGGACATCGCGCCGTTTCCGGAGAATTTCGCCCCATGTTCCTATTCATCTTTTCATAGTTCAGGACTAGTGCGCAACTGTAACATCAATCTGCTGCTCTGCTGTCCTAGGTCAGACAGGGAAGTGACCATGGTGGCTAGAACCATAGGAAACAATATTTAAGATAGTCAACACCCCAAAGCTGCAGATTTTTGGTGGCTATTCTAGGTTTGAATGAGAGTGTTACATCTTGCAATGTCTTCATTAGAGGAGTTGTTGGTACTTATACTCCCTATTTTTTACCTACTTTAAAAAATCTCTTTGAGGTCTACTTCCCAATAATTCCAATAATTATGGAATGGAAATGTATTTGGAGCCATTAGTCTGTGAGGTAACCAATGGGAGAAACAGGAGAATGCAATGAACTAATTGCCAAATAATATAGGAATGCAAATCTGGATCTTAATAAATTGTGAATCGAGGAATCAAACCTAGGTTCAACCCATCATGTCACAATGTATCAGCTCACCAACACATGGTGTTAACAGTGGGATGTTGGTTATCATAAACATTGTGATTCCAGCCATTGAAGAAAGAATAATAGTGTTGAAAAGAGTGGCAAAGCACAACAGAAAAAAAAGATTAACAGAAAAAAATCAATATGAGACAAAAATGGTTCTAAATGATTTCATTTAATCATTGAATCCCTACAGTGCAGAAGGAGGCCATTTGACCCATTGGGTCTTCACCCGATCCTCTAAAAGAGCACCCTTTCTAGGCCCAATCTGCTGCCTTATCCCCGTAACACCACCTTAACTTTTGGTCACGAATGGGCAATTTATCATGGCCAATCTGCCTAACCTGCACATCTTTGGACTGTGGGAGGAAACAGGACAGCCTGGAGGAAACCCACACAGACACAGGGAGAAAGTGCAAACTCCACCCAGACAGTCACCCAAGGCCGGAATTGAACCGGGGTGCTGTGAGGCAGAAGTGCTAACCACTGTGCCAATAGGAGGGTTAATTATTTATGCGCCTCTGACCGAAGTACCCTTGCTGTGGCTCAGTTGATTGCACTTTTGCCCCTGGACCATAGGGATTCTGGGTTGAAGTCCCCTCCAGCTTTGAGCACAGAAATGCAGGCTGACAATCCAGTACGGTACTGAGGGAGTGCTGCACTGTTCGACGTGCTGTTATTTTGGTGCAACAATAAGCCATGATCCCATTTTCCTGCTTGGGGAATGTAAGAGATTCCTTTGTACTATTTTGAAGAAGAGCAGGGTGTTATCCTCGATGTACTATATTAATCCCTTATTCAATATCACAACAACAGCCTGTCTGCTCATTATTCCATTGATGTTTCTGGGAGTTTTTTGCGCCACATATTGGACAAACTTTTATGGTCTTGCTGCGGGGGGCTGGAAAATGCAGCCAGCCATTCAAAAGATCAACTTCAGGGGAACTGGAAAATCCTGCTGGTGGGAGAAACTCCACCCATTGGCTTCTGCATTTCCTACAATACAGCTGTTGGCTGTAAAGTGCTTTGAGATGTTCAGTGGTTGTGAAAAATGCCATGTCAATGCAAACCCTTCTTTCTTTCTTTCATTATCCCAAGACTTACAATTTCTGAGATTTGGCTATAGATCCATTATTAAGTAACAAATGCATTTCAAGTTCTTATTTTAATTTCATTGTTATCTACTGGCTTGTTCCCTTGTTGGGCGGGATTCTCTGACCCCGGGCCAGGTTGGAGAATCATCGGGGGCGGGGCGCGAATCCCGCGATGCCGGCAACCGGAGAATCGCGCCAATGGCACCGGCGTGGTTGCCGCGGCGCTGGTTGGGGGCCGCGCCTGGCGATTCTCCGCGTTCGACGGGCCGAATGCCCGCCGAGTTCAGCCGAGTCCCGCCGGCGTCGTTCGCGTGTGGTCCTACCCGGCGGGACCTCGGTGTTCTGTCTGCGGGGGCCATCCTGGTGTGGGGGAGGGGGATCCGACTCCGGTTGGGGCCTCCACAGTGGCCAGGCCCGCGATCAGGGCCTACCGAACGGCAGGAGGGCTAATCCCGGGGGGGGGGGAGCTTATGTTCCTCCACGCCGGACCCCTGTAGGGCTCCACCATGTTGCCTGGGGGTCGGCGCAGTGAAGGCAACCCACGCGCATGCGCGGACCCGCGCTGTCCGTGCTGGCACCCGTATCGGCAGCTGGAGCTGCGTTAAGCGCTCCAGTGCTGTGCTGGCCCCCTGTGCAGCGCAGGATCGCGGCTCCTAGGGGCCAGGTGACACCGTCATAAAACGCTCGGCGTTTACGATGGTGTCAACCCGGAGAATCCCGCCCCTTATTTCTTATTGCAGCAATGCCTAATAACGTGTCCAGAACACAATATCATTGTATTGTGAATATATTAATATCTTGATAGACTTCTCTGTCTCTTCAGATCGAGCTGAGATCAAAATTGTACAATTTCTCTGCAAATTTATCAGCTTCACTACAACTCCCAGGCGCATGAAATGACTAGGGTTTGGAAAGAAATGGAGTTATGGAAATCAAATGGCTATTAAATTCAGAGACGGTGGTGTCTGTTTCCATGCTAGGTGTGGGCTGACATGAATGCAGTTTCTGTTCTCACAAAATTCTATTTCTAATTGGTATATAAACAATGAGAATTTTAATGGCAGCACCAAACTGCAAAGTAATGGCAGCACCTAATTACTGCAAAGTAATTAGGTATCTAGTGTTGTGAAAGATAGGAAAAGGTGTGTTGGACAAATTTGGGCAATTATTCATTAATGTATTAGCACAGACAAAAATGCGTACAAAGGGTGGAATTTTCCCTTATATTTTCAGAATGCCAGGCTTTGACTGAAACCCGGCGTGTAGTTCTCCAGCTGCAGAGCCAAGTTTTTAGTCCAGTTCTTGAGCCTCTCTGAAAAAAAACAGAGTGGGTGTGGGTTTGCTCCCTCACTGTGGCGGGGCCTGATTGAGTCAGCAAGGCCAGCTCCAAAGGGATTCCTGGTCTGCACAGAAAGAAACCCCCAGTTAGCTCCCTCCCACAACACAAGGGACCCCCTTCCACATAAGCAACAGGGGCTTCCCCCACCCCCCATCCGTGGCCACCCAAAATGGCATCTGGCAAAGGATGCTGGGAAGAGTGGCCAAATTGAGGAACAAGCAGGCTGAAGCTCAAATAAACACTTCAGAAAGAAACCGCAGCTCAGACTCTACAATACACATGAAAAAGGCCATCTCCAGGCCATCCCAGGAACAATAGAACTGTCCAATCCTGTGTTTACCAGACACAGCGGCACCTACACTCCTTATTTGGTAGGGCCTACCTGCCCCCAAAACTTGCAAGCATAGCCACTGTGTGCCCACCCCAAAATCGATGTGGCAGCCCCATTTGGACTTGATTGATCAGGATGATTGAGCCCTGATCAATTGATTGACAATGACCCAGAGACCACCCACCAAAGGGCATGAAATCCAAGCAGGTTGCACCACCTTTGAATCTCACTCTGCAGCAGCAACCAACAATGGTGACCATTCACCGGCCAAAGAGAAAGACCATCACCCAACCAACTGAAGGAAGACCAGACCAAGGACTGAACCTTGAGGACTACAGGATTCGGGATACAGAAAAGGGCCAATATCTGTCTGGTGCTTGCTAGTCACTCTGAAGTTAAGTTAATGTCTTGTGCGTACTAGCTTTGTAGTGCGTGTGTGATCGATTAACAGTAACAATTGTGTGATAATGAATAAATATTGAATCATTGTATGAAACAGATTTGTAATCATTTGTCCACCGTTTACAGGTTAAGACACTGTGGTTTGGGCATAACACCGCCCCCCCCCCCCCCCGCCCCCCCCCCCCGCCAAGTATCGGGGGCTCCTGCCCTTCCCCAAGCAATCATCAGATGAACCCTGCCCCAATGGGGCTCCACAGAAGGCCCATTCCTGGCATTGCCATGTTGGCATGTTGGCGAGGTATGAATATTCAGTGAGGGGAGATCATGTGGCCGGGGTCGGGGGGGGGGGGGGGGGGCGTGCGGTGCTCTGGGTAAGTATACTAAAATACATTTAAATAAGGTTCCCAAGGTGTTACTGGCGAGGGGAGTGGAAAATCAGAAAACACAATTTTGACGGCGAGAATCGAGTTTTCCAATTCTTGCAGGATTTTCCACCCGCTTTGCTGTTCTTGCTGACAGCTAACATGGGCTGAAAATCACCCCGAAAGTTTGGATCAAATTTTCTGTCATGAATGGCCTGGGTCTTGCAGTCCCAATATCCCAACAAGGGTGAATGCTGAAGCATTTTCAAGAATACTGCAACTTCTAGGGAACCCAAGTACACTCGAATCCTACAGTTGCAGTGTGCCTTAATAGGGAAGTTTACATTGATTGCCCTGATGGGATCGGTCAGCTTGTCATGATTGCCCTGTACTCACACTTATATTTACACTTATTTATTTAGGGCTGCTCCTGGCAGGCACAGAGCATGCTCAGGAACATAATCCTTTAAATCAGCAGGAATGTCAAAAAACTCCACATCCCACACCCTCACCTCAGCACCCCTGTCACAACCCACAGCCCTAGCAGCCCAGCTTTGATCCCCTCCCCCCAGCACACTCAGCTACACTTACTCTCTCCTCTGTGGCACCCCGTCTCTGTTCCCACCTCAACAGCACCTCTGGCTCCACTTCTGCCACCATTCTCGACACACCGGGCTCCAATCCCCATCCAGCGGCAACCATTCCTTGGTCCTGCTGACGTTGGAAAAGAGTCAATGATGTAGGAAAGGGAGAGGAAATAGGCATGCGTGGGGTACAGGGTGACAATGGGGGAGTGGTGCCAGGTCTTCCGGGGAAGGGGTGAGTGCAGCCAGAGACGCTGGGCAGAATTAAAAGTAGATCAAAGAAAAACATTGAAATCATTAACAACACTTACATGTCAGTGAGCTAAAGGACGATTCAAGGGACATATCTTCAGTTGGCAGCATCAAAGGGAATTGTGCCTTGCCACTAGGCCTCCCTACTCACCTGGTTGATGCATCCACACTGAGGCTTTCAAAGCAAGTCCTCGCTGCAGCCTACGGAAGAGGGGGTCATGTAGTTTTTAATGCTATCAGTGGCGTTCACCCCTTTCCCATTGACCACAAGATTTGGGTTAATACTTAACTAGTACTACATAACAAAAAATATATATATTGGATATCATCAGTAATAATAAAGAATTTAATCATCTTTGATGTAGAAATATATTCCAAGGCACTTCACAAAGACATTAGTAGACATAAAACTGAACATCACACCGCAGAAGAAGATATTAGTAGGGTTGACCCAAGAGCCTCTTAAAAGAGGAGTGAGAAGTGGAGAGATGGACCTTCCTGAGCATGTCGCTGAGACAGTTAAAAGAATGGCTGCCATTGGTGTGATGAAAGTAAAGAGGGATGCAAAGTAGCCTAGAGGCCTTGGAGGCTTGTAGGGCTGGAGGTGGCTACAGAAGTGAGGATTTATGAGAGATTCGAACATAAAGATGACAATTTTTAAATTGAGTAATTGGTGAGCATAAGGGTGCAGGATGAATGGGCCTTGATGCAAGTTTGGAGTTGTGCAGGGGAGCTTTCAAACAGTTCAAGCATTAGTAGTATGGAAATTTAAAGGTGTCCAGAGGGGTACTGAAGGTAACAAAAGTGTGGATGAAACTTTCAGCAGCAGATGGGCTGAAGGAGGCATGACGTTGGGCAATGTTATGAAGGTGAAAGTAGGTGATCCTTGTGATGAAAAATATATGTGGTTGGAAGATCAGCTGAGGGCTGAATAGGACACTGAAGTTGTCCAACCTGATACATTGGCCAGAATAGGATAGAATCAATAGGAATGATATGGAGTTTTTCAGGTTAGAAGATAATGGCTTTGATCATTCCAATGTTGAATTGATGGAAATTGCAACTTCTCCAAAACTAGGTGGCAGGCTGACTGTGGGAGGCAGCGAAGGAGCCAAGAGTGGTGGCAGAGAGATTACCAATATCACAGAGGATGTTATTTGTGACTTTGATTTGTGTAACTTTGGTGTTGTGGAAGAGGTGGAAACCTAATTGGGAAAATTGAAATATTGAGTTGCATGAAAAACAATTGTAGATTTGGAAAGCAACAAAATGTTTCAGGACTTTGTGAGAAAAGGATGGTTGAAGATAAACTGGTAGCTTGAAGGGTTGAAGGCTGAGGTTTTGGGCAGGGGTAATGATACCTTTTCTGGGAGACAGAACCCAAATAGAGAGAATCTCTTATAATGCCAAGAAGGGGAAGTAGATGATCAGCAGTTTGGATGGAATATGATCTGGGAGAAGGAGATATGGGGCGGGATTCTCCGACCCCCCCCCCCCCCCCCCCCCCCCGCCGGGTCGGAGAATCGCTGGCGAAGTGCCGGGGAAGGGGAGGGGAGTGCCGGCGAGGGGGACGGGGGGGATGAGTGCCGGGACGGGGGGGGGTGGGGTGAGTGCCAGGGATGGGGGGATGAGTGCCGGGTACGGGGGGATGAGTGCCAGTGAGGGGGGGGGAATGAGTGCCGGGATGGGGGAGTGAATGCCAGGGACGGGGGGATGAGTGCCGGGGACAGGGGGAATGAGTGCCGGGTACGGGGGGATGAGTGCCGTGTACGGGGGGGTGAGTGTCGGGGACAGGGGGGTGAGTGCCGGCGAGGGGGATGGGGGGATTAGTGCCGGGGACGGGGGGATGGGGGTGAGTGGGGGGGATGAGTGCCGGGTACGGGGGGGTGGGGGGTGAGTGCCGGGGACAGGGGGATGAGTGCCAGGTACGGGGGCGATGAGTGCCAGGTACGGGAGGGGGGGGGGGGGGGTGAGTGCCGGGGATGGGGGGGGGGGGTGAGTGCCGGGGACATGGGGGTGAGAGCCGGGGACGGGGGGGTGCGAGGGCAAGGGAGTTTGTCCGCCTGGCCAGGTGCCATCCTCCAACAGTATGCCACCTGGCTGGGGGGAGGGCGGTACGGGCAATGATGACATGTCGTCATCCCCCCCCCCCCCCGCCCGCAGGCCACATGTTCTCTGATCAGCCACGATCAGCTGCTATTCTCCATGTGGCCCTGGAGGAGGAGGAGGAGCGTGCCAGAGAGGTGGCGCAGGCTGCCGCAGAGGAGCATGTCGCAGAGGGGCAGGCGGCAGCCGCCTGGGGGGACACCCGCCCGACAGGACGAGGAGGGGAAGGAGCACGGGGAGCACGTAGTGGAGGAGGAACACGAGGAGGGGAGGAGGACGTCGCAGCGCCACGGCAACGGAGGCACCCGAGGAGGTCCCGTGTGTACCGGCCCCGGGTGTCATACCAGGACCTCAAGTACCGGGAATGCAGGACGAGACTCCGGATGAGCCGAGAAACCGTGACACACATCTGCCACCTGTGGCACACCTGGCACCGCGTGGCACTGGGGGGACACACCCTCTCCCCATGTCCGTCAAGGTTACGGTGGCCCTGAACTTTTGTGCCACGGGGTCATTCCAGACGCCAGATGGGGACCTGACCGGCATCTCGTAGACATTGGTGCACCGGTGCATCCGGGCAGTGACAGACGCCCTATATGCCATTGCGGACCGCTACATCCACTCCACTGTGGACCGGGCCAGCCAGGAGCCCGGGCCGTGGGCTTCTCTGCCGTGGCTGGGTTTCCCATCGTCCAGGGCGCAATCGATGGGATGCACGTCGCCGTGCGGCCACCTGCAGATAACAGGGTCGTGTTCACCAACAGGAAGGGGACCTATTCGATGAACATCCAGGTGGTCTGCGATCACCGCATGATTATCCTGCACGTCTGCGCCCGGTACCTGGGAAGTGTACATGACTCATACGTGTTGTCGCGGTCTTACATCCCCGGCATGCATGAGGGATGCCACCCCCGGCTGAGGGGCTGGTTGCTGGGCGACAGGGGTTACCCGTTGCGGTCGTGGCTGATGACGCCTATACTGAAGCCACAGAATGACGCGGAGAACCGCTACAATGATGCCCATGCAGCGACAAGGGGTGTGATAGAGAGGTGCTTTGGCGTGCTCAAAATGCGTTTCAGGTGCCTGGACCCTCCAGGCCCTCCAGTATACATCAGATAGGGTCGGCCGCATCATTGTGGTGTGCTGCGTCCTGCACAACATAGCCCAGCAGAGGGGCGATGTTCCGCAGGCAGAGGAGGGCGGAGTGGAGGAGCAGCAGGAAGAGGCGCAGTCCTCCACAGATGAGGGGGATAGGGGCAATGGACAGGGCAGACGGGCTAGACATGGGCGGGTGGCTGTCCACCATTACCGGCTGGGCCAGCGGGCACGGGACAGGCTGATAGCCGCCCGCTTCACTGACTAGGGGGCGTGGGAATCGGCGAGTATGGCCACATACAGCACACCATGGCAACACCCGAACACCATCACCCACCATCTGCCACTGGCGCTGGCTCATGGCCTCCTGTGAGAGGGCAGCCATGTCCTGGGCTACAGATGCCGCCTGCACGGAAAGCCCCAGGCCTCGCATACTGCTCCCCATGTCTGACACCGTCGCACGCATTGTCTCCACCGCGGATGCCACCCGTGCGGTGTCGGCCTGGGTGGCACGCATGACCGGCACCACTCCCAGCTCCTGGACGCGGGTGCACTCCTCCACCTACGACTGCAGCCGCTGCAAGCTGGTAACTCCAGGAACCCGGGATCCATCTGGGCGGCAGATGTTCGCTTGCGCCAGGATGCCCTCCGACCGCCCGGCCCCTCTGCTGCTCCTACCTCCACCTGCTGTACCTGTACGGTTGTGTTGTGTGCACCAGTGAGTGTACCAGACGCCTCATCACTAAAGTGCCCAACTGATGTGAGTGTCTCTGCGATGGTGGAGGGTGTTGGAGACAGCAGTAGCGTTGTGTCGTGCGCATCGTCCCACTCTGAGTCCATGGTACTTTGGGGTGGCGTTTCGTCTCCACTCTGTGTCACTGTCCTGTATTTCGGTTTCCTGGGTAGGGGTGTCCTGGGTAGGGGTCTCCTGGGTAGGGGTCTCCTGGGAAGGGGTCTCCTGGGTAGGGGTGTCCTGGGTAGAGGTCTCCTGGGTAGGGGTGTCCTGGGTAGGGGTGTCCTGGGTAGGATATCACCTGGATATGGGGGATATGGGGGAATGGGGATATGGGGGATACGGGGGAGGGGGGATATGGGGGATTTGGGGGAGAGGGGTTATGGGGATATGGGGAAGGGGGGGATATGGGGGAGGGGGGATATGGGGACGGGCTATCGGTGGCTCTCTTGCTGGTGGGCCCCCGACCTCTGCATCGGCAACCTCCCGGTCCTCAAGTCCGCCAGCCAGTTCCAGGGCCCTTTCCTCATGTACGGTGAGTGGCCTCTCATCAGCGGGCCCCCTCCAGTCATCTCATGCTCCCTATTGTTGTGTGCGCGCTTCTCCTGTGGGGGGCGGGTGGGTGGCAGGGGTAAAGGGCAACAGTGTTAGACAGGTATATGAATGCACGCCATCGGTTGCGCGTATAGTGCAGAGGTTAGGGTTAGGGTTGGTTTCACCTGGGGTTGTGCCACACATCGGGCAGGGAGGGGGGGGGGGTGGTGGGCGACTCACCCTGGCTGCCCTGACGAGGTCGTTCACCTTCTTGTGGCACTGGGTGCCTGTCCGTGGTGTCAGAGCCACAGCGCTGACGGCCTCTGCCACTTCCCTCCACAGACGCCGGCTGAGGCGTGGGGCGACCCTGCGGCTGTGTCCGGGGTACAGGGACCCCTCCTCTCCTCCACTGCGTCCAGGAGCGCCTCGATGTCGCGGTCCTGGAACCTCGGGGCTGCGCGGCGGGCGGCCATCTTGTCGGGTCTTCTGGGGTGGGGGGGCGCGTCTTTTGAGCCGTCAGTGATGCCGCACGGCGTCACCATCCACGCCGGGTGACCCCCATCGCGAATGGCGTCATGCCGTTGCTAGTCCATTTGGGGCCGGAGAATTTGCGTTGTTTGGGGGGGCCCGACGCCGGAGTGATCTGCGCCGTTTTTGATGCCGGGTCCTGGACATCACGCCAGTTTTCGGAGAATCCCGCCCATGGATTTCATGGTTAAGGTGAACTCAGAGAAGACATAAGAAAGGTAGGAAAGAAACTGGAGAAAGACAATGGGATCGGGATGAGGTTGATGAAGTCTTCACATTGTGACCAAAGGGGAGTGAAGCAAAAGAGGCATCTTCACTGATTCAATCCTATTGATATTCATGAGCTCTTGTTGTTGTGGTGAGGCTGGAAGAGGTAGATGAGAGGATTTTAATTAGAATGGGCAGCAAGGTAGCATTGTGGGTAGCACAATTGCTTCACAGCTCCAGGGTCCCAGGTTCGATTCCGGCTTGGGTCACTGTCTGTGCGGAGTCTGCACATCGTCCCCGTGTGTGCGTGGGTTTCCTCCGGGTGCTCCGGTTTCCTCCCACAGTCCAAAGATGTGCAGATTAGGTGGATTAGCCATGATAAATTGCCCATAGTGTCCAAAATTGCCCTTAGTGTTGGGTTTGGTTACTGGGTTATGGGGATAGGGTGGAGGTGTTGACCTTGGGTAGGGTGCTCTTTTCAAGAGCCGGTGCAGACTCGATGGGCCAAATGGCCTCCTTCTGCACTGTAAATTCTATGATGATAATATTGGTCGTGGAGATAAATGATGCTGGTTATATTTTTTGGCTAGGATATTCCTGGAGAACAATGGATGTTTATGGCTGAGGACAATGAGGTCCAAAAGTGCTTTATGTAGTCCAGTTATATTGAGTGGTGGATGAATAAACCAATTGTAGGCCAGATACTCTCAAATCTGTGCACTTTGGGTTTCTGAGAAATGGAAATCATATGATAGGACAAGTAAATTAGGATAGAGGATAGTTTTTTTTACTTGGAACAAGGTTGAGGTGAATGGGTAACAAATTGATAGCCATAGAGTATGGGCTTGGTTTGAAAACACAATTGGAAATAACTTGGGGAAGAATCCTTTTCAGGGCAGATGGAAAAGTGGTGTTGAAAGGGAAATTGGATAGGCAAGTTCAACTTCTGGTCATTGTTAACAGATGTCGATTTGGCATTGTGTGGTGTCATTGATAAAAACATAGTTAGCTAGGCTTTCTCTTGCTGGTGATGATTAGTGCATGCCACTTGTGTGGTATGAATACCATCTGCGACTCAAAGCCTGGATGTTTTCCAGGTCACGTTGACAACCGACATGGGTTGTTTCATTGCCGGAAGAGTTTTAGAGTTGAGCACTGGAATCATCAGAAGATAACGTCAGGTTTGATCTTACGAAAGAGTGAAGGTCACCAGGTCACGTTGACAACCGACATGGGCTGTTTCATTGCCGGAAGAGTTTTAGAGTTGAGCACTGGAATCATCAGAAGATAACCTCAGGTTTGATCTTACGAAAGAGTGAAGGTCACTAATAAAAATGGAAGATGGTTAAATTGAGGACACTTCTCTGAGGAACCTCTGTTATGATGTCCAGCTGTGGTGACTGGCTTCTGACAGCCAGATTCAACTTCTTTTATATTGGATGTAAGTCTAGCTATAGGAGGGTTTTCCTTTAGCTTCCTGTGAATTTGGTTTTGTTAGGGCTCCTTGATGCTTTGACTCAATGAATTGCGTCAAGCTGCTCTTACTTTTCCTCTCACATTGAGCTTTTGTGTCCATGTCAGGAGACGATTGGTTCTTGCAGAACCAGAACTGAGCATCAATGAGCAGGTTATTGATGCGTAGATGTTACTTGATTACACTTTTCATGATTCGTTCCATCCTGCTTTAATAATTGGAAGAAAGTTGGTGGGATGATAATTGGTAGGGCTAGATTAATCATAGAATCCCTACAGTGCAGAAGGAGGCGTTTGGCCCATCGAGACTGTACCAACCCTCTGAAAGAGTACCCTATCTAGGCCCACTCCCCCGCCCTATCTCCACCTAACCTACAGATCTTTGGACACTAAGTGGTAATTTAGCATGGCCAATCCATCTAATCTGCACACCCTTGGACTTTGGGAGGAAATCAAAGCACCTGGAGAAAACCCACGCAGACATGACAAGAATGTGCAAACTCCACACAGACAGTGACATAATTTTTATAAACGCTCTTGCTATGATTTACAGCTCATCACCATATCAGAGAAGCTAAGTGCTTTCTGGTGCACAGCTGGCGGGAGGGGAGCGGGAAATGGCAACGGGGCTAGGGCCAATTCCTTTTTCAGGTGACGCTCCATTTTCCGTCCGATTGGAATTCCCGATCACAGCGGTGGGGAATGGAAAATCCCAACAGTCATATCTGATTGAACTTTTGAATAATTGACTATAGGATTTTAAAAATTAAAAAAAATTACGGGATGTGGGTATCATTTATTGTCACAAGTAGGCTTCAAATGAAGTTACTGTGAAAAGCCCCTAGTCGCCACATTCCGGCGCCTGTTCGGGGAGGCTGGTACGGGAATTGAACCGTGCTGCTGGCCTGCCTTAGTCTGCTTTAAAAGCCAGCTATTTAGCCCAGTGTGCTAAACCAGCCCCTGAATCTTTCACTGCGTGTTCTCAGACTTTTGTACCTCCTGCCCGATGGAAGTCGTTGGAAGAAAGAATAACCTGGGTGGGAGGGGTATTTGATTATGCTGCCCGCTCTCCCAAGGCAGCAGGAGGTGTAGACAGAGTCAATGGCAGGGAGGTGGATTTGCGTGATGGACTGCGCTGTGTTCACAACTCTCTGTAGTTTCTTACGGTCTTGGGCCGAGCAGTTGCCATACCAGGCTGTGATGCAGCCAGATAAGGTGCTTTCTAAGGTGCATCTGTAAAAGTTGTTAACAGTCAATGTGGATTTGCCAAATGTCTTTAGTTTTCTGAGGAAGTATAAGCTCTGTTGTGCTTTTTTGGTTGTAGCGTCGACGTGGGTAGACCAGGACAGATTTTTGGTGATGTGCACTCTTAGGAATTTGAAGCTGTCAACCGTCTCCACCTCGGCACCATTGATGCAAACAGGGATGTGTACGTTACTTTGCTTCCTGAAGTCACTGACCAGCTCCTTAGTTTTACCGATGTGGAGGAGATGTTGTAGCTTATACTTCCTGATTGTGGTCTATGGGTCAGGAGGTCGACGATCCAGTTGCAGAGTGAGGAGCCAAGTCCTAGGTTTGGGAGTTTTGCTATGAGTTTATGGTGGAGTTGTCGTCAATGAATCTGACGGAGGAGTCCTTGTGGTTGAGATGCTCCAGAGATGAGTGTAGGGTCAGGGAGATAGTTTCTGCTGTGGACCGGTTGTGATGGTATGCAAATTGCAGTGGATCAAGGCATTCTGGGAGTATGGAGTTGATGGGTCTCATGACCAACCTCTCAAAGCTTTTCATAATGATAGATGTCAGGGCCACCGGACGGTAGTTGTTGAGGCACATTGTCTGGTCCTTCTTTGGCACCGGTATGATGATGGTCTTCTTGAAGCAGGTGGGAACTTTGGAACAGAGCAGGGAGAAGTTGAAGATGTCCGCGAACACACCGGCCAGTTAGTCTGTGCAGGATCTGAGTGCATGACCAGGGACTTGGTCAGGCACCATTGCTTTCCAAGAGTTCACTTTCAAGAAGGCCAATCTGACTTCGGAGTCTGTGACGGTAGGTATGGGTGTGTCTGAGGCTGCTGGGCAGTTGAAAACGGTTTGTTGGTTTCCTGCTCGAAACACGCATAGAACGCATTGAGTTCATGGGGAGGGAGGGAGGGAGGGTGCGCTGTTGCTGGTAAAGCTTTCCAATACACCTGATAGCAGGCAGTAAGACTGGGAGAGTTTGCCGGTCAGTGTGGTTGATTATCAGCTTGTAAATCATTTTGACACAATACACCAGAAGACAAGTAGTAAGAGCAGGAGAGTTTCCTGGTCAGCCATATTGCAGAAAGCAAGAACAAACCACTGCAGTAATTTGACAATCATAATCACGGCCAAATCCAATGAAAGTCCATGGTCGCTTCACACATGGTACCTGGCGGAGGAAAATAGATTTCAATGCAGGCAGGTGTAAGGTAAACACTTTGGACCTATAGATCAGAGTGTGTTCTAAATAGTAAAAGCTGAGAAGTAGTAGAGATCAAAAGAGATATGCAGTCAATGTACAGAGATAATTAAAATATCATGGGCAGGTATAAAAACAATCAAAAAGGCTGATGGAATTATTGGGCCCTCTAGATTAAAAAACTAGTACAAAAGGGTTAGAGATCAAGTTACAGCTGTACGAAGCCTAGTTAGACCATATCCTGAGCATTGTGTTTACTTTTGAGCACCACACCTTAGCAAAGATATATTGGCCTGAGAGGAAGTTCAGCGTAGGTTTACCAGAATGAAATCTAAGGCGATTTCTAAATTAGGGCTGTATTTTCTAAATTTTAGAGGGGTAGATAGAAAAGTTTGGAACTTTTTTAGATAAATGACAGTACATTCTGGGCCAATTTCTAATTTTAAATCTGAGATTAATAGATTTCTGTTAATCAAAAGTATTAAGGGATCACGAGGCAAAGGTAGCTCGAAGGAGTTGGGTTGCAGCCATGATATTAGTAAATTGTGATCAGGTGCAAGGGGCTAAATAGTGTACTATTATGTCTTAATAAATATATTATTAAGGGACCCTAACATCAGTTTATGGATATTCCATTAACACACTGGTGCTGAGAATAGCAGTTGTCAGCCTCACTTCAATCAGCATTTTGATCAGTAATCTGGTCTAACTGGGGATCTTGGAAAGTATGGCTGATTTCTTTTTTTAAATCATTTGAGCCAGACAGGCATCACTGGTAAAATAAGCATTTATTGGTCATCTCTAAGTGCCTTTGAAGAAGCAGTGCTGAGCCACCTTCTTTAACCGCTACAGTCCATTTGGTGTAGGTACACCCAATGTGATGTTAGAGAGGGAGTTCCAGGATATTTTCCCAACAACAGTAAAAGTATAGCAATATATATTTCAGTCAGGAATGAATGTGACGTGGAGGGGAACTGTCAAATATTGGTCTCATGCATTTGCTGCCCTTGACCTTCTAGTTGGTAGTGGTCAGGGGTTTGGAAGGTGCTGTATAAGGAGCCTTGGTGAGAGCTGCAGTACATCTCATACATAGTACACATTGCAGCTATTGTGTGCTGGACTGAATGTTTAAGGTGGTGACTACGAAGACTGGATAGTATTGAGTGTTGTTGCACCTGCAAGTGGGAAATACTCTATCACATTCACGATTTGTAGATTTGTAGCTGGTGGACAAACAATGGGGAATCAGGAGATGAATTACTTACCACAAAATTTCCTGTCTTTGACTTGCTCTTCTAGCCACAGTATTTATGCTAGGTTCCTGGTCAATGGATAATGGATGGTCAATATCCCAGTATTTTAATGGTGGGGTATCATCGTTGGTGTTGCTGAGCAATGAAGAGTTGTCAGAATCGGATTGATTGACAGCCCTCAGCGACTGGGATTTCAGCCCATAAGGCCATAAGACGTAGGAGCAGAATAGGCCATTTGGCCCAGCAAAGATCCCTGGGTCCTTGATCCTGGGAAAGGCCCATTAGAACTTAATTTGGGGCCTTTCCAAATAGAGATGAGTCACTGACTGGTTGTCCAGCTGGCAGGTGAGATCCCGTTGCCTCCATTAAACACTGCCTCATGTGTCTCCACTGATAGCCTGCCCACTTCCAGCCAATTTTGACTCTTGTAAGCTTTGGGTGGCAGCTTGCGTCAGGTATGCAACTGAGGTCTGGGGTTTGATATTTCCTCAGATCCAAGCTCCATGGGACCAAACAGTTCACTTCATGTTGGCCAGAGAAAACAACAGGTCTGAGGATTGCGAGCAGTTTAGAATTCAGCAAAGAAGGACCAAGGGATTGATTAAGAAGGGGAAAATAGACCACAAGCATAAGCTTGTTGGAAATATAAAAACTGACTGTAAAAGTTTCTATAGGTATATGAAATATTGGGGAACACAAGGTTTAGTGACAGGGAAGGACTGAAAGAAATCAGTATTTGTGTTGGGGAAATTAATGGGATTGAAGGCAGATAAATCCCCGGGGCTTGACATTCTAGATCCCAGAGTACTTAAGAAAGTGGCCCTAGAAATAATGGATGGCTTGGTGGTCATCTTTCAAGATTCTATAGACTCTGGAACAGTTCCTATAAATTGGGGGGGGGGGGGGGGGGCGGTAGCTAATGTAACCCCACTATTTAAAACGAGAGGTAGAGAGAAAACAGGGAATTATAGACCAGTCTGCTGGATGCGATAGTGGTGAAAATTTGAGAGTCCATTATAAAAGATTTAATAGCAGCGCACTTGGAAAACAGTGGCAGAAACAAATAGTCTGCATGGATTGACAAAATGGAAATCATGCTTGACAAATCTACTGGAATTCTGCAAAGCTGCAACTAATAGAGTTGATAAGGGGTGCCAGTGGATGTGGTTTATTTGGATTTCTGACAAAGTCCCACGTAAGAGGTCAGCATGTAAAGTTAAAGCCCAAGGAGTTGGGAGTTGTGTATTGAGATGGATAGAAAACTGGTTGACAGACAGGAAGCAAGGAGTAGGAATAAAATGTATTTTTCAGCATGTCAGACAGTGACCAGTGGGGTACCGCAGGGATCAGTGCTGGGACCTTAGCTATTCACAATATATATTAATGATTCAGATGAGGAAACTAAATGTAATATCTCCAAATTTGCAGATGACACAAAGCTGGGTATTTGGGTGAGCTGTGAGGAGGATGCAGAGATGCTTCAGTGTACCAAAAACAGGAAGCCAGATTATTATCCGAATGGCTATAAATTGAAAGAGAGAAATGTGCAAAGAGATCTCGGTGCTCTAGTACACCAGGTGCAGCCGACAGTAAAGAAGGCAAATGGTATGTGGGCCTTCACAGCAAGATGATCTGAATAAGGAGCAGGGATGTCTTGCTGCAGTTATACATGACCTTGTTGCAACCACACCTGGACTATTGTGGGTATGTTTGGTCTCCTTATTTGAGGAAGGATGTTCATGCTATGGAGAGAGTGCAGTGAAGAATTACCAGACTGATGGCGGGACTGACATATGAGGTGAGATTGAGTTGGTTAGGATTGTATTCGCTGGAGTTCAGAAGAATGAAGGGGGGGATCTCATAGAAACCAATAAGATTCTAACAGAATGAGAGACAGGGTGGGTGCAAGAAGGATGTTGCCAATGGTGAGGGAGTCCAGGACCAGTGGTCAGTTTGAGGATATGGGGTGGAGCATTTAGGACTGAGACAAGAAATTTCTTCACCCAGAGAGTGGTAAGCCTCTGGGATTCATTCCCACAAAAGTAGTTGAGGCCAAAACATTGTATATTTTCAAGAAGGAGTTAGGTATAGCCCTTGGGGCGAAAGGGATCAAAGGATATGGGGAGAAGGCGGAAACGGGCTATTCAGTTGGATGATCAGCCATGATCATACTGACGGCTGAATGGCCTTCTCCTCCTCCTATTTTCTATGTTTCTATATTTTGGCTCTCAGATTTCTCATTCCCACCCTGAGATAAAATCAATCTTTGCTATCTACTCATGAATTGTAGCTCATAAAATTATTATAGTTTAGTAAACATGCAATGCAAGACCTTGTGCTAATGGTGAGAGCAAATTCAATCTCGTTACATGTTTAATTTCTACTTTGCAGTTTTTTAAATAAAGACACTATCCGTTCTAAAAGTGGCAACCTGAATGTTCCAGGATTCCAAGTCATCAGCAGTCCACATGCAACTCTAACCTGTCACAGCTCATGATCAGTATGGGCCTTGCACCCCTAAGCATGACACATATCAAGTGAGCAACTGAACAAGCACTTGCTTAGAAAAATATTAATATATTTAGCTGCTATTTCTTTCTTGTATGTCACACTTTTTATTGTTATTTTTAACATACACAGTTTTAAGCTTTGTAGTGATGCTGAGATCTGTTCTTTCCTCTGCTTTTAAAAAAAAATAGTAAACATTGTTTAATTGTTCTCATTGGTTGCAATTTTGGAGGTTTTATTTACCAAAATGGGAAAAGTGAACAGAGTTAGTGAGTAAAATTATCATTTGTAAACTTTAATAGGAGGATTTACACCACTGCCAAGCGACATCACTGAAACATCTCTGATGACCCCCATCCCCTGTCTCCATTTATCTACTAATACTGTCCACTAATAGATTTCTGCAGTATGATTTATTGCGGAACAAATGTCACATAGGAATGGGCTTTTGATAAAACTGTTCACAGGTTCCTGGCCAATAAATCCTAATCTATCTAGCTGAGTTGTAAGCTATTTCACTATCACTACTTTATTAATAATGCATGCCAGTTTTGACAATAAACCTATTTATTAAATTCTTCCTTTTTTTTTTGAAGCACATCGACTTGCATTTTTAAAGCAGACGAAAACCTGTCCCGACATCTTAGTGACTTTACTTCAAACAAATTGAATAGCTGTAGTTTGGTCCAGATAATTTGGTTTGCCAATCAACACACCTGCAGCCAAAAGAAACTGGTCGGGATTCTCCGGTTCCCCAGTCGCACGTTTCTCGGCGGCGCGCCGTTCGCTGGCGGTGGGAGTCTATATTCCCGTCTTGTCAATGGGATTTCTCATTGTAACCATCCCATGCCACTGGAAAATCCACGCGTAGGGGTGCACTGCCTGCGGGAAAAGTAAATCGCAACGACTGGCGAATTCTGGCCACTATTTGACATTTATTAGTGGAAACAGACACACTACGAGTTCTATTAAGGTGATTCGATAAAGTAAAATCCCCTGTGTCCTAGTAACCTTGTGAGTGAGTGCACTGTGAAAAAGAATGTGGTGCTCGATATGTGGGAGATGTAGACAAATGCATTAGTTCTTTTAATGATGGTGTAATTCACAGCTAAAGAAGTCTACCTGATTAAGAGTGTTCTTCCTCACAATTTTAGTGTGATATTCAGCTCTTATTTACTTGAATGAAAAAATAGGCCAGGTAGGCTCATTTTATGTTTCATTGAAATTAGAATGTTTTAGGGGTGCCTTACTACAGATTCTGGGCTGTCAAGTGGAACCTAAAACTTCCTCTGGAGCTATCTCGGAAGTAAATTATGAATGGAATGAAACCTTTGCTTGTGTTTTGGCCATTTCTGGAACTTTGGACCATTTGTGGTATTTTGGGGCTTTAAAATATCATAGATGAGGGCCAGCAACAAGAAGCAAATTCATTTTGGTACCTTGCTGGAGCACATGTTGGCTTGTGGTACCAGCAGAAGAATAAACAAAAGCAGTGAGTAGTAAAATTTGCATATTTTTACAATTAAATCAATTGTATTGCTGAAATCTTAATCCCTCTTATGAGATCCCTTAGCAACAGTAGCTATCAAGGACACATGGGTATTCTCCATTGTGCCAGCAGCGCACCCATGCCCGCCGGTTTCCTGGTGATGTGGGGTGGCCACAATGGGAAATCTCATTGGCAGGTGGCGGAAACGGAGAATCCCATGAGGATTCATGGTGAGGGCATGGCACCCAGAAAAATGCAGGTGACGGACTGGAGAATCCTACCTAGGAAGTGCATTCCATATTGGGCAGTATTTTCTGCCCCCCACCACGGAGGAGGCAGCCCACCATTGGCTGGCAACTGGTTCTTCCGGTCCTGGCGATGTCAACAATATTTTGTGATGTTCGCTGGCTGTGCATCCTGGAATCCCGCTGTGGGTTCAGTCGCATCAGTGGGACCGGAATGTGCAGCCTACTTCTCTTATTTGTTTGTAATCAAAATGGTCCAAAAGTTGCTGTTACAGACTGACAAACAGCTTCTGCTGTTGAGCAGACTTTTAGGTGCCCACGATAATTTGCTTTGCAAGTTGCTGAAAGTGTGAGTTGAAAATGCACTGCACTGTCTGCGTAAACAGGGGAAACAACTGTGTGTCTACTTAACCAATCCGATTGAAGTATTGTGAAATTAATAGCACCAGGTTTGATCAAAGAAGAGTAAGGGTGGCACGGTAGCACAGTGGTTAGCACTGTTGCTTCACAGCTCCATGGTCCCGGGTTCAATTCCCGGCTTGGATCACTGTCTATGCGGAGTCTGCACGTTCTCCTCGTGTCTGCGTGGGTTTCCTCTGGATGCTCTGGTTTCCCCCCACAAGCCCCGAAAGACGTGCTGTTAGGTAATTTGGACATTCTGAATTCTCCCTCTGTGTACCAAACAGGCGCCGGAATGCGGCGACTAGGGGATTTTCACAGTAACTTCATTGCATTGTTAATGTAAGCATACTTGTGATAATAAAGATTATTATATTATAAGTTAGAATATTGGACTTGATTTCAAATTAGCAGATTCCACATTTGTAATGGAGAATTTTCAACGCCAGAGAGGTTGGTGGCAAGAACTAACTCTTACACGTTGTTAAAAAGGATACTTTGTTTTGAATCTGTGTGGCAAGCTCATTTCTATCTATCGTATAAGCTCAGAAGCTTTATGTCAATCAATGCATTTGAATGGGGAGGCAGAAAGTTGGATATTATTTTCACAAAGCTAATAGAATTTACAGTGCAGAAGGAGGCCATTCGGCCCATCGAGTCTGCACCGGCTCTTGGAAAGAGCGCCCGACCCAAGGTCAACACCTCCACCCTATCCCCATAACCCAGTAACCCCACCCAACACTAAGGGCAATTTTGGACACTAAGGGCAATTTATCACGGCCAATCCACCTAACCTGCACATCTTTGGACTGTGGGAGGAAACCGGAGCACCCGGAGGAAACCCACGCAGACATGGGGAGGATGTGCAGACTCCGCACAGACAGTGACCCAAGCCGGAATCGAACCTGGGACCCTGGAGCTGTGAAGCAATTGTGCTATCCACAAGGCTACCGTGCTGCAGTGCACCACAGATAGGAACTTCTCAACCTACACATCTAATTTTAAACCTGCCCTCAACTGAAGTTTCTGTGGTATTTACATAATAGTAACAACAAGTGCTATTTGCCTCACTGTTATTTTGGCTGCAATTTTAGACCAATAAACCAATCCAAAATTTCTTCTTGTGTAAAATGCTCCAATGCCTTTGGTGATGATGAGCCAGTGGGATGGTTTTGTACATTATTTCTGTCTCCACATAGTCAAGTTATGTTAGTTTTTAAAACTCTCATAATTTTCAAATCCATTCTTGACTTTACTCTGTAGAAGGGCCATTTAGACTTGAAACGCTAACTCTGTTTCTCTCTCCACAGATGTTGCCAGGCCTGCTGAGTTTATCCAGCATTTTCTGTTTTTATATCTTGACTTTACTCTTTCCTACTTCAGTATTCTTCTCAAATGTTACATGCAACCTTTGCTCTTCTAACTCTAGGCTTTTATGTAGCTCTTGGCATGTTTTGTTCCATGAAAGGTAGATTAAAGAATACATTAATGAATTTGCGATTTCTGGTGTGATGTTTTGCCAAGTGCACATATTAAGAATCTGTCATTCCAGAGGCCAGCATGTCCTCCAGGATATACCATCTAATATTTCAAACAAAGCTCCAATCAGCATTAATAGACCCTTCCATAGGGAACATGAAATTCAGTGAGGGGTCCGGGGCTGGATTCTCCAATTCTAGGGCTATGTTCCCACGCCGGCGTTGAAACGGTGGAAAACTGGCGCCAAACGGCCACCGATTCCCCGTTTGCTGGGGGCTAGCAGGACGGCAGCGAAGAGCATCCGGCTCTAGCTGCTGATACGGCCTGGAGAATTGCCATGCAAGTGGCCATGCATGCGCATGGCGCCGGCCTGCAGCCGCTGGGCCATACTTCATGGTGAAGGCCGCTCGCAGTTCGGCCCGCGAAACAGTCCCCCCTTTAGCCAGCTCGTGTGCCCCGGACCGCCCTATCACAGTGCCCTCAGCCCCGAATATGTCTCTTCCCTGCCCACGGATCGGCTCCCCTAACTGTGACAGCGCTGGACTGAGTCCGCAGCTGCCATGTCGAGTTCCCGATGGATGAGACCACACGTGTCCCGCGCTGTCTGGAACTCGGCCAGTCGGGGGTGGAGCATCGGAGGGTGGGCCTCAGGAAATCACCTGAGGCCATCGATACACCGCTTTGGAGGGGGAAAGCGGTGCCGCCCCCGATTTTGTCAGGAATTTGGATTCTCCGGCCATTCGCCGAACGCGATTTCGGCATCCCCGACCGGAGAATCCAGTCCCTGGTTACTGCACAGCTATGGATGGTGGGTGAGAACAATATCAGTTGCGGTTTGATGTTCTGTGCTTTTTCTTAATTCATTCTTGGGATCTGAGCATTGCTGGCAAAATTGGCATTTGTTGCTGATTTTTAGTTTAGGTGATAAAGTAGTGATGGGCCCTTTGTAGTGAGCTATTGATTTGCTTGTTAGATGACAGCAAAGAATCAACCATGTTGATATGGGATTGGAGTCACATATAAGACAGACTTGATAAGAATGCTAAGTTTCTTTCCCTCGAGCACATTAATGAATCTTTTGGTGTTTTGATGACAATCTGACAGATTCATGGTCACCTTTCTCATACCAATTATTTTTATTTTCATTTATTTGAAAAATGAATTCATAATCTCGAACAGCTATTGTGGGATTCAAATTCCTAAGTCCTGAATTTTGCATCTAAGGGGGAAACGTGTTTCCAGGAGCGCTGTACAGATTTACACCAATTCCCTGGATGCTGAAAACATGGCGGCCATTTCTTGCACAGCCTGTGCAGGATTCCTCATTGATATCATTGAGGAGCACTGTGTGAGCTACAGGTAGCAATGGTGGTGCTGTCTGCCTCCAGGTAATCGGCATAGCTGTGTTATGTAAATAAATGTTCCCCTTAAATCTTTGGATGACTCATTTAGTGTTATAATTACTACGGTCTCATGGCACTAGTTTGAGAGTGTATCACAGGCTTTGACCTTATTTATTTACAGTATATGATGAAATTGCGATAAAGAGATCGACCTAAATTTGCATAGTGCCATTTGAGGGGAGAACTGGAATTAAAATATCTGGAACTAAAAGACAGCTTTGTCTGCTGCAGCATGGCACTCCCAGGTCAGGTGTGACAGTTAGATTACAGAGCAAAACACACTGTTCCTCTGGCACATGCTGCATGAGCAAGACCATTGAATTCCAACAGCAGTCGTCCTGTCAAATTGCCAATTTTGAGCAATATAACTAGTTTTGATGTGGACCGATGCCCACTAAGCATTGGGATGACACTACCCACATTCTCTTTATTTCAGACCCATTACAGCCAGCAAACTGAGAAAACTTTCAGCTGGATATGAGAGATGAAAGTACAGTATGTCATGCTAACCACACTACTCTTCCATCCAAACTCTAGTCAGAATAAAGAATGACCAATGATTGCTGGATGGGTGCAGCAGTGCTTCAGAGAGGAGGGAGGATGTGGACTGTTGCTTGGAATGAGGATATCCCAGGCTTGTCCAACTCACAGGCAGCATTGTAGCCCAATAGGCCCCTCAATGCGTCCCCCAGAGACGTTGTTCAAAATATCTTTAAGATGGATCAGTGATGACACTTCTGGTGATGGGGATGCGCTGAGCAGTCCCACATCAGGTGGTTCTCCTCCGAAATACAAGAGAATAGGCACTTTTAGCCTACAAAAACCAGACGGAAACATCCCCTCACCCTCAACAATGCAAAAACAGCAAAGATGCCAGGAAACAACAATTTCAGAGGCTGCAGAGACAATTGAAATGGTGGCAAGGGACAGGGGCAGCGAGCAAGCAGGCCAACGGATCCACGAGGCGAGGGGTCCCCGGCCAATCCTGAGAGAGGGAGACCAGCAACCCGAAAAATTAGCTCCATGATCCCTCTCTCCCACCAGAGGATGGATGGAAGACGTTCCACACTAGGGAACTGAGAGAGATGAAGGAGAACATTAAGGCAGAAATCAAGGCAGCGGTCAAGGTGGCAGTGACGGAGGTGCTGGCCACCTTGTACGTGGCCCTTGACAAAATGGGAAAGAGATTGGAGGCCCAGGAGAGCATGATAATGGAACTGGAGAAAGTCTTGATAGACCAGAGTGACCAAATCATCACCCTGGAGGCTAAGGGGCTGCAAGATAGCACAGTGGTTAGCACTGTTGCTTCACAGCACCATGGTCTCAGGTTCAATTCTCGGCTTGGGTCACTGTCTTTGAGGAATCTGCACGTTCTCCCCTTGTCTGCGTGGGTTTCCTCCGGGTACTCCGGTTTTCTCCCACAAATATTCTCCCGAAAGACGTGCTGTTAGGTGAACTGGACATTCTGAATTCTCCCTCAGTGTATCCGAATAGGCGCCAGAGTGTGGCGACTAGGGGATTTTCACAGTAACTTCATTGCAGTGTTAATGTAAGCCTACTTGTGACAATAATAAAGATTATTATTAAATAAAGAGGTTGGTGAAAACTCAGGGGAACCTGAAGGGGAAATTGGAGAACCAGGAAAACTGGTCGAGTCAACAGAACATCAGGATAGTGAGCCTATCAGAACGGACCGAGGGCAGGGACCCAACCGACTACATGGCCCAGATGCTGGGGAACCTAGTGGTGAGAGACAGCTTCCCCAAGCCGCTGGAGATCGACAGGGTATATAGGTTGCTCTGACCTAAACCTAAGGCGGGGGAGCAGCCGAGTGCGATCATCGCCAAGTTGCACAGAAGGACGGGGAAACATCCTTCGCTGGGCCAGGCAAACAAGGGACACAGGATCAGAGTATATGAGGACTTTGGGGCAGACCTGTCAAGGCGCCGGGCAGAATTTAACAGGGCAAAGTCGGCCTTGTACAAGAAAAATATCAAGTTTGGGGTGCAGTACCCAGCCAGGTTCTGGGTAACGTACCAGAACAGAGAACATTACTTCACTACCCCTGCAGATGCGGACGTGTTCATCCAAAAGAATGGACTGGACAAACAACAAGAGAGGCAGCAATGAGGGAGACACAGAGGAAGCAGAGAAAACTCACAAACAATTTGTGTGGCACTGTACCACCTCTTTCTGAATGGGGAACTAGTTCGCAGAAAGGAGGAGGGTGAGGAGGAGAAAGAGGGGAAACTGAAACAGCGGGCGTAGGAGGGGGTCAGGCCGACCCCAGGGTCGGGAAAGCTAGTGCCCGGAGGTATGAGTGAGGACGGGCCGCGGCGCATCTCCCACCGGGGAGCGAGTGCCTGGCGAGGGGAGGGGGCACACCAGCATAGGGGGAACCGGGGGGCATGTGGGTGGGGGAGGGGGAGGAAATAGAGGGGGGCAACAGTAGGATGGGGGGTAGCAGAAGGAGGGGAAACAAAACCATGGTGGGAACAAAACAGCAGGGGGGGAAAGCTCTCGACTGCCTTCAACAGACCACTCGTGGAAACACGGAACTAAATGGCACTACAAGCAGCCACTTTGGAGAGTCTCTAAACAAAGAGAAACCGACTAATGCAGTGGCTCGCCCACATTGCGTAAACACAGTTTTCATTTTTTTCACGATCTGTACACATATAAACTTCTTTGTAGTGGGAAAATCGGTGCTTCCAGGGATAGTAAGAGCAGAATACTCCATGATCGTAATCTTCGACCACACTCCATACTACATGGATGTACACGCCTCCCATGGAGGCTGGACACGGCCCTCCTGGCTGACAATGTCTTCTGCCAGAAAACATCACAGGCCTTAGGCGAGTATGTTACCAACAACTGGAAAGGGGAGGTCTCACCTTCCTCATTCTGGGAGGCACTGAAGGCTGTGATTAGAGGAGACATTATTGCCTGCAAGGCATGCAGAGACAACTAAGAGAGGGCGGCGAGGCAACAACTGATTGACTCCATTCTGGAGGTCGGCAGAAGGTACTCCGAGGTCCCAACCGTAGAGTTTCTGGTGGAGAGGGAAAGGCTACAAATGGACTATGACCTGCTATCCACCAGGAAAGCAGTGCACCAACTCCTCCACACACAGAGGGACCTTCGACAAACATGGAGACAAAGCCAGCCGCCTGCTGGTTCACCAGCTGAGAAAACAGGCAGCCACGAGGGAAATAGAGGTGAAGGATAGCAAAGGCGGACCGGTAGCCGAACCAAAAAAGGTCAACAAAGCATTTGAGGCCTTCTACCGGGGGCTGTATACCTCTGAACCCCCCGACAGAGACTCAGGGATGAAACAGTTCCTCGATGGGCTAGACATGCTAGTCGTTGGGGATGATAGGAAGAGGGAGGATAAAGGACAGCTCCTGTACAGGGATGATCGTCTGAGCCCTCGCTATGGCAGCACTCCCATCCCCACCAGCCAAACACTCAACAAGCCCAGTGGTGGTAGCCACACTCCGAACCTGGAATCAAAGGAGACCGCACTTCGGCCTAACCGAAATGTCCACTATGGCTCCCATCTGCCGCAACCACAGGTTCACGCCAGCCATGCTGGACAACACCTTTAAGAGGTGGAGACAAGATGGGGGGACACTAACTGTTAGGAACTTCTATACAGAGAACAGATAGCGACCTTAGAGGGACTGACAGAAAAACTACAACTACCCAATGGGAATAAACTGAGATACCTACAGGTGAAGAGTTTCATCTGCAAGGAGACATCATATCCACGGACCCTGAGACACACAATATTAGAGGAACTACTGGACGCGAGCAATCTGGGGGGGGGGGGGGGGGGGGGGGGGGGGGGGAGGTGGGGAGCTGTGCAGACCTGTATGGACCACTAGTAGAAGGGACACACTCCCCACTGTCCAAAACATGGAAAAAGTGGGAGGAAGAACTAGGAATAGAAATAGGGTAGGGACTCTGGAAGGAAGCACTGAACAGGGCCACCTTTACCTCCACTTACGCGAGGCTACGTCTCATGCAATTGAAAGTGCAACACAGCTGACCTAACAAGAACCCGAATGAGCAGGTTTGTCTCGGAGGTAGAGGTCAAATGTGAACGGTATCAGGGAGGCCCGGCCATCCACATCCACATGTTCTGGGTATGCCCCAGGTTCTGTCAGGTTCTGACAGCCTTCTTTGAAGCAATGTCCAAGGTTGTGGGAGTGAGGGTGGAGCCAAGCCTGAAAGTGGCATTCTTCGGGTTATCAGACCTGCCAGAACTATTCACGGGGTGGGGTCTGAGGTTCTTGCCTTTGCTTCCTGAGGTACCCTCAATAATGATGCTTAGAGATTAAACTGTAAAGAAGGCTTTATTAGGCTAATAACTATGCTACAGACTTGGACGAGAGCTGACTGCTATACAGACGATGAGGCAGGCCTTTATGTATGGCTCCCAGATGGGCGGAGCCAGAGGCGGAGTCCCCAGGGTTCCAAGCCTGGTCTTAAAGGGGACATCACCTTACATGATGGTAAGGCAGTAACCGTTCATCACATTCACCCCCTGTTTAAAAAGGAGTCCGGCGGGGGTGAAGTGCCATCATAGGTCCATCCGTCTCGGCGGCCGGATCGTCCTCCTCGATCTCCTCAGTTCGCTGAAGAATCCTGCTCTGCTGGTGATCAGTAGCACCATCCAAAGCTGCAGACTGGCTGTCCGAACTGTCGGAATTTCTCCAACTGGAGAAAATCAAATTCACCTTCCAGGAACAGAGGAGGGCTTCCACATGACGTGGATGCCGTTCACCAACTTATTCCAGGACCTGTTTGACGCCGGCAGCCAATAGAGCGAGGGGAGGGGGGTGCACACAGGGGCCATCAAGGCATTAGAGAACAGGAAGAGGGAGGAAAGGGGGCAGGGGGGCAGGGAGTGAGGGGGGTTGAGAACAGCCAGAATAGACAATGGGGGGGGGGGGGGCAAGAGCAAGGCCATAAAGACAGGGCCCACCAGCAGGGATGAAGGGCAGGGGTCCGGACAAAATGGGGGCTGGCCAAGGCCGAACCGCCCGGGAGGGGGACCTCCCCCCCTCCCCCCCCCTCCGCCCCCCTCCGCCCCCCTCCGCCCCCCCTCCCCCCCCCCCCCCCTTCCCCCCCTTCCCCCAACCATATGGGCGGAAAGGTCCATACCAACAGAGACAGCTATGGGACTAGAGCACGGCCGTGGCCTGGGACACCCTGTCCCTACAGTTAGTGGGGTGGGCTACAACTCTTCTATCTACCAGTCTTTTCTTTCCAGCACACTCCTGGGTCATTGCAGCCTTAGCCTTTTTATTAGATTTCCATACTTCCCGGCCCTTCTCATATTCATCTGTAAATAGTTACCTTTGCATTTCAGATATATCCTTTTTTTCTAATTCTTCCATTGTCACTTCCTTTTGACTTACACCATTATGATCTCCTGTCCTCAATCTAATCATAGAGATCGCTTACATTTTTCACCTTGCTCCTTTTTCTCCAGTTCTTTTACTCCTTATTGGGTATTCATTCTTAACATCTCCCCATTCTGACTAAATTGGCAAATTTGAAACATTAACCTTACTTTCTTTTCTCCTCTGATGCTGCCTGACCTGTGAAGTGTTTTCAGCATTTCTTGCCTTTATTCCAATCTTCGAGCATGTGCAACATTTTGCTTTCTGAAGAATTTGTCCAGGTACTGAAGAATAACTAGCACCTGTGATCTTGTACCTTAGCACGACTCAGTGCCTTCAGGCAGTAAAGGGAGAGAATTGTAGAGGAAGATGTACATAAATAGTATTCCAGGTCAGGTCACAACTTACTCTTGCATCCAGACCAAAACATATAGTGCGTTTTCCTTTGACAGGAAGCAAGTTGACATCCTTTGATGATTCATACAAGTTTAAAGTTGCTGTGTAGCAGAGATGAAATAAAACAAACTGAGACTCAGCAGTAGATAATTGGTTAACATTTTTAGTAAATAGCAATCACTCAGTACCTGAGCTAGAATGAAATATGCAAGGCTTGGACGATTTTCTAAATGCCTGTTGCCAGCATGGAGCCCTGCCCACTGGGAGCGCATATGGGGAAATAGTAGGTGTGCAACTCTTGATTTTCCATATGTAAAATAATATTTAAATGCTACAATATTGAACAATGCAACTATATTTCAACAGTTTGTGGTAACCTGTCCCTCTACATTTATACTTGCCAAACTCCACAAGTTAAGGGATCATCTCGAATTGTCAGCTTTTTTTCAGGAAAGTGCAAGGACGGAGTGCATGACTTGTAAGGTGAGACCTGAATTATGTCTGGATATCATGTTCTACTTCTTCCCTGCCGACCAACCTGCCTTTTAATTGAAGATGACAGTTTATCATGACATGCCATATGGCTTACTAAGGAAAATTGCTTAATACATATTTTATATATATCTTTACCCTTTCATGGGATGTGGCCATTGATGGCAATGCCAGCATTAGTTGCTCATCCCTAATTGTCCTTGAACTGAGACCATATTTACATTACATAGTAAGAACATGCAGCCGAACACATTGTATAAATGGCACTAACCATTTGATATCACTGCAGCTGTCAATTCAAAACAATTATGTGCCTCGATTATTTTGAACAGTTTGAGCAGCTTCAATCTGCTGTTCACACCTTGCTATGGGCAATTACCTCAACGATGTGTCTATCATTCTTAGATGTCTAGCACTTGGATCAGGCAGTCCCACCGCCTCCACCCTGTCCACCCCTTCCACACCCCCTGGACTTCAGAACTAATATGCAACTGCTGCAAGCCCTGCTTTTCAGCTGGCTGAACGACTCATACCGGAGACCCATATCTCCTCCCTCAATACTATTCTTAGTAAACTGCTGAGTACCATATTAGCTGATATTATTAACAGTTTTCTCTCTCCAGGCACTGTCCCAATCTTCCGCCGTCACCCTTCCCCCTCAAAATAACATCCTCCTTACAAAGTATCACCTCAGCTCCAAACTCCCTTTCCTCTTCAAAGCTCTTGAGTATGTTGTCACCTCACAAATCCATTGCGATGTATTCTGGAATTCTATGTTGGAATCTCTTTAACCGGGTTACCACCCCAGCCACAGTAGTGAACCAGATCTCATCAAAGTCAAAATTGAGCTTTCCCTCCTCACCCTTCTTGATCTGTCTGCAACCTTTTGCCTGGTTCACCACACAATTCTCCTCCTGTCGCCCAGCTGAGTGGCACTGCTCTCATCTACTTCTATTTATATCTAATTGTTGCCAGATGATCACTTTTAATGGTTTCCTTTCTAATGCCTCTGGAATTCCCCAGAGGATTTACCCTTGACCCCCTCCTGTTTCTCCTTTCCATGCTACCCCTCAGTAACATCATCCAAAAACACAGCATCAGTTTTCACATGTACACTGATGACTGTCAACTTTATCTCACAACCACCTCTCCAACACCTCCACCATCTCTAAATTATCAGACTACATCTCTGACATCGAGCATTGGATATGCATAGTTTCCCTCCAATTAAATACTGGGAAGACCAAAATCATTTTCTTTAGACCGTACTCCAAACGGTAATTGTCACTAGCTCCATTTCCTTGGCAACTGTCTGAAGCTGACCTATAGTGTTCTAAATCGCTGGCTTTTAAGGCAGACCAAGGCAGGCCAGCAGCACGGTTCAATTCCCGTACCAGCCTCCCCGACCAGGCACCGGAATGTGGCGACTAGCGGCTTTTCACAGTAACTTCATTGAAGCCTACTCGTGACAATAAGCGATTTTCATTTTCATTTTTTTTTCATGTCTTTATTTCCTCTGGTCATGACTATTTTAACTCACTCCTGGCTGACCTCCCCCATTCTATCTTTTGTAAATTTGAGATTATCCAAAACTCCGCCGCCAGTGTCCTTATTCACACCATCCTATTCTCCTCTCACTCCTGTGTTTGCTTACTCCTGCCTCCTGGGATGGGAAGCACCTTGACTTGAAAATTCTTGTTTTCAAATCCCACCCACCATGGCCTCACCAATCTTTGTCTCTGAAATCTCCTTCAGCCCACAACTTTCCAAGAAATTGCATTCCTCTTTGTCTGGTCCTTTGAGCACCACTAATTTTAATTGAGGCTGTGCCTTCAGCTGACAATGCCTAACACTAGAATTCCCTTCTAAAGTTTTCCAACTCTCTACCTCAAACCCTATCTGATCAAGTATTGGTCATCTTCCTTAATCTCTCCTTATGTGGTTCATTATCAAACTTTGCCTCATAGCATTCCTGTGAAGCATCTTGTGATATCTTATTACATTAAAGACAATTTTGACATAGACAGAGTTTGTATAAATGTATGTACATAGGGATAAGTAATGAGGGAGGGTTACATTGTCAGAGGTGCTATTTTTCAGATGAGACATGAAACCCTCAGGATGTGAAACACCCTGCAGCACCATTTGAAGAGGCGCAGAGAGTATTGCTTGGTTTTCCAGCCAAATATTTAGCCCTGAACCTATATTACGAAAACAAAACATTATCAAGTTGCTGTTTGTGAGACCTTACTGTGTAGAAATTGGTAGCAATATTTCCTTTACTGTGCTATGACTGGGTGAGGTGGAGTGAACTGCCCCCCCCCCCCCTTTATTCACCCCCCACAATTGGTCATAAGAAATGTTTTATTTGATTTTATCCATAAGTTATTTACAAGCCAATTTATTTACTTTTGAATAAAGAGCCAAACAAACCAGGTTTTCTTGCGTCAAAGAGAGAATACGTTTATTAGTTGCTAAACATGAGGAAAAATAGTAAATGACACAACGACAAACAGATCTCAGAAATAAGAAAAGTTACCTTGAAGTGTAGAATGTTGAACATTGGGCCATTTGAAGTTAGCTGGTTTCCTTTAATATCTTGAAACTGAGTTGAGGTTCAGACAACTGCCGCTTGCTGGAGTCAATTTTAGTTTCAGAGAGAGAGATTTTTACTGCTCCCTTCAGCTGTTTTTCACAGATTACTTTGATTTTTCTCTCTGTTTCTGGCTTGCCAGAACCAATTTTTAAACCTCTTAGCTGTATATTCCAAGAAATAATTCATCTAACATGCCTTGAAGTCATTATTGCCGATCAAGTAAGCACATTTTTGATCTTTCATCTCAGAAACCTTTGACGCATTTCAAAATAGTAGAAACTAACAGGAGATGGTTTGTCCTCCATGGGGTTTTGAATGTTTGTTGGATATCTAAAAGTTTCTATTGTCTTGACAGGATTACTGTTGATTAAAGTCCAGAACTTTGCATTTTTAATGCCTTCTTTTCAAGAGCTCTATTTTGAAGTGGACCGTGGCACACCCAGGTGTGGAATTCCATGTCAAACATGTCAGCAATGTAATCCATGTAGTAACTTTCCAGAAAAGGTCAATCTACAATTCCAAATATCAGGTGACTTGTGGCAGCCATTTTGGTCAATGTCTCTTCTTGTATTTTGTAAAGAAAACAGATTGTCCTTGAACAGTTCAATACGTCTTTTGGTTATCTGTTGAAATTATAGACACAATTTCCACTGCAGTGACAACTATGACAGTGACTAAACTTTTAAAAAGCTGAATTCGCTTCAATACTGCTTCAGATGCCCTGAAATTGTGGAATGCACTAGAAATGTAAGCATTTCTTCTTTCTTTCTGATACATTATTTAGACGTGGGCGATCTGCTGACTTCCCACCCCAATACATTAGAAAAAAAACATGAACGAACACCTGAATTGTTGAGTCTGTGCTATTAAAGGTAATTGTTACAACACATCAGTAGCTTTAGTATCATTTATCTATTGGTGTTAATTGCAATTCGCTCATTTGTTTGACTTTTGAGGGGTAAGTGACAGAACTCAATTTTCGAGGCAAGGAGCTCTTCCAAACCAATGATTCATATTTGCATAATGCAGATGCTAGCACCCACAGTGTTGTTGCCGCCAGGAGATATAAAAGTTACACAACCACCACTGGTAGAATAAATTGGATGTGAAATGGGTGTGTACCGCCTGCTGCACACTACATTATAAGTTGAGTATGGAGCATGTAAATCAAGCTTCAAAGAAATATTGTTTGAAGAAAATATAAAACAGGGAGAGCTTTTTTTCTTACGCAATCTATTGCTGAGGTTAACCAGGGCAAATAAAAAAAATATACTCTTGTTGCAAATCAATGTCACTAGCCTTTGGCTAAAATTCAAAGATAATTTATAGTAACCATAATGATTAGCATCTGGAATCTCCGGTTAGACCTGTCACATGACTGCTCTGTTCCTATAAAGAATTGTGCACCTAGCAAGCTGGCGCCACAACAGATGAGTGAATGAGCTTAATCACTTCACAGGATTGCCAGTTGTGGTCTTACTGGCATGATCTGAATGAAACATTTTGGGAAGGCACTGGTTGACAAGACGATGCCCCACAAGACTGTGCAGGTGTTTTTCAGCAAAACTGAACATGTAAAAACAGGTACATTTAAACAACAGGATAAAGCCCTGGCACCTTTAATAACAACCCTGATCCTCTTGAACGAAACATTTCTTGTAGCCCTAAAGCAATCATAATTACAGCTGTCTTCTAATTTGTTCATAAAATGCGACAGAACTTTACATGGAAATAATAGGAAAAATCAAAGTGCCTACAATGGGAGCAACATGATTGTGGTTACTTTTTTGGTTGTGCTTAATTGATGAATCTTTATGTTTGCAAGGTGCTGCCGTTACAAATTAATACTTCTAAATCTTAAAGTTAATTATGTTTTAAAGGATATTATTGGTAATTTAATGTGAACCTGAGATTATTGTAGTGTAAATCAAAGCCATTTGGCTTGTTTTAGAGCACAAAAGCTGCGTGGTCTTCTGACAACGAAAATCGTGGATGCCCAAGTGGTTCTTGTGTACTGACCTGAAATCTGCTGAGATGATGGTGCCCTTGTTAATTCCGGCTGAGCCACCAGATGGAGTGTGATGCAGATGCCGAGAATGGGGAAAACAAACATTGACCAGTTTAGCTCACTTGAATTGCACCTTAAGTTGACAAACTCACAGGTCATTCGCATGAAGCAAACAAAACTTAATTTCCTTTTGAGGTTTTTTGGGGGGTTTGGAAAGTCAATTTAATCAGGTTTTTTCCAACCAGTTTTGTTACCTATTTTGAAATGGCTGTGACGACCATGAGTACCTTTGTGTCATGAGGTGTGCATGTAGAACATAGAACATAGAACATAGAACAATACAGCGCAGTACAGGCCCTTCGGCCCACGATGTTGCACCGAAACAAAAGCCATCTAACCTACACTATACCATTATCATCCATATGTTTATCCAATAAACTTTTAAATGCCCTCAATGTTGGCGAGTTCACTACTGTAGCAGGTAGGGCATTCCATGGCCTCACTACTCTTTGCGTAAAGAACCTACCTCTGACCTCTGTCCTATATCTATTACCCCTCAGTTTAAAGCTATGTCCCCTCGTGCCAGCCATTTCCATCCGCGGTAGAAGGCTCTCACTGTCCACCCTATCCAACCCCCTGATCATTTTGTATGCCTCTATTAAGTCTCCTCTTAACCTTCTTTTCTCCAACGAAAACAACCTCAAGTCCATCAGCCTTTCCTCATAAGATTTTCCCTCCATACCAGGCAACATCCTGGTAAATCTCCTCTGCACCCGCTCCAAAGCCTCCACGTCCTTCTTATAATGCGGTGACCAGAACTGTACGCAATACTCCAAATGCGGCCGTACCAGAGCTCTGTACAGCTGCAACATGACCTCCTGACTCCGGAACTCAATCCCTTTACCAATAAAGGCCAACACTCCATAGGCCTTCTTCACCACCCTATCAACCTGGGTGGCAACTTTCAGGGATCTATGTACATGGACACCTAGATCCCTCTGCTCATCCACACTTTCAAGAACTTTTCCATTAGCCAAATATTCCACATTCCTGTTATTCCTTCCAAAGTGAATCACCTCACACTTCTCTACATTAAACTCCATTTGCCACCTCTCAGCCCAGCTCTGCAGCTTATCTATATCCCTCTGTAACCTGCTACTTCCTTCCACACTATCGACAACACCACCGACTTTAGTATCGTCTGCAAATTTACTCACCCACCCTTCTGCGCCTTCCTCTAGGTCATTGATAAAAATGACAAACAGCAACGGCCCCAGAACAGATCCTTGTGGTACTCCACTTGTGACTGAACTCCATTCTGAACATTTCCCATCAACCACCACCCTCTGTCTTCTTTCAGCTAGCCAATTTCTGATCCACATCTCTAAATCACCCTCAATCCCCAGCCTCCGTATTTTCTGCAATAGCCTACCGTGGGGAACCTTATCAAACGCTTTGCTGAAATCCATATACACCACATCAACTGCTCTACCCTCGTCTACCTGTTCAGTCACCTTCTCAAAGAACTCGATAAGGTTTGTGAGGCATGACCTACCCTTCACAAAGCCATGCTGACTATCCCTGATCATATTATTCCTATCTAGATGATTATAAATCTTGTCTCTTATAATCCCCTCCAAGACTTTACCCACTACAGACGTGAGGCTCACCGGTCTATAGTTGCCGGGGTTGCCTCTGCTCCCCTTTTTGAACAAAGGGACCACATTTTCTATCCTCCAGTCCTCTGGCACTATTCCTGTAGCCAATGATGACATAAAAATCAAAGCCAATGGTCCAGCAATCTCATCCCTGGCCTCCCAGAGAATCCTCGGATAAATCCCATCAGGTCCCGGGGACTTATCTATTTTCAGCCTGTCCAGAATTGCCAACACCTCTTCCCTACGTACCTCAAAGCCATCTAATCTATTTACCTGGAGCTCAGCATTCTCCTCCACAACATTATCTTTTTCCTGAGTGAATACTGACGAAAAATATTCATTTAGTATCTCGCCTATCTCTTCAGACTCTACACACAACTTCCCATCCCTGTCCTTGACTGGTCCTACTCTTTCCCTAGTCATTCGCTTATTCCTGACATACCTATAGAAAGCTTTTGGGTTTTCCTTGATCCTTCCTGCCAAATACTTCTCATGTCCCCTCCTTGCTCGTCTTAGCTCTCTCTTTAGATCCTTCCTCGCTACCTTGTAACTATCCATCGCCCCAACTGAAACTTCACACCTTCACACATATAATGATGGTCACAACATATATATACATATAGGGGTCAATTAAAAAGATTTCCTGCATATATAAATAAATAAATAAATAATCCCAGGAAGGAGTTAATTCTCCAAATTCCTATTGTTACATTTATATTTTCTCTTGGCTTGCAGACTTCCAGACATGTATTCACTCTATTCTGTAGTCTGAACCTAAGTGGTAGAAGACAGCGTTCATATACATGCTTGGGACTTTCTGCTGTGGAGCTCCAGTGTAATCTTCTCTGAGATACCTTGCTTCAAGTTTCAGCAACAAAATAGAAACTGTTTTGCTGTAATAACAATAATTTGTATTGATATAGAAACTTTAACATAGCAAAACATGGTCCCAAGGTGTTTCACAGGAGAGTCATCAAACAGAATATGACACTGAGCCACATAAGGAGATATTCTTACAAGGACGTTAGTTTTAAGGATGATCTAACAAGATGAAAGAGGAAAAGAGAAGCAGAGCGGACGGAGCTTTAGGAGGAGTTCCAGAAGTGATGACTTTGGTAGCTGAAGCCACAGTCACCAATAGTGGAGCAATTAAAATTAGGAGTGCTTAGGAGGCCAGACTGGAAGAGTTATGAAATTTTGGAGTGTTTTTGGGCTGGAGGAACTTACAGGGTTAGGGAGATCGGCATTGAAGAATTTGTAAACATGGATGAGAATTTTAAAATCACGGTGTTGCCTCACTGGGAGCACCCTGTAGGTTGGTTAGAAGATGTCAATCATGTTGCAGCTGGTTTTTGGTTTCAGGAGCCACCAACTATAGCAGCAGTTTTGCTCAATGTCATGCATTTTTTCTCCATGTTGAATATACCTCCATGTTAGTGTAGCCACCTGGGTTGGCCACTTCCCGACTTAAAATGGAGATCCACAAAGGCTGCAGCGAAATTCAGCCAACACAGACAAAAACAAGCAAGTGCAGAAATCCTGTGTATTGGAACTTGCAAAAACCAGACAGCACTGAAACCAGCAGCCATCTGGTTACACCTGAAGTGTATCATTTGTGCCTGCTCATTACTGTGCTGCCATCTGCACAGTAATGAGCAGGCACAATTGATACACTTCAGGTGAATAAGGCCAAGCCAGACTCCTTGGCGCCAGCAGGAGCCAAGACAAAGGAAGGCCAACGGACACTCAGGGACCGCCCAGCGATCAGGGAACAACTCCAGTATTGGAGAAATCGATCCAAGTGATCGGAACGCAGTCCAATCACTTGGAACCAGGTACGGGGTATGCCCCTAAGGGCGGGAAGCCCCTGGGGACTATAAAGTAGAGCCTCCAAATTCAAATCGGTCTTCTTGGCAGGGTCACTCAGCAGCGAATCAACCCTTGAGAGTGAACTGCCCAAGCTGCCGCATCAACCAAGTAAGTCTCCAGTCAACGCACACTACGAGATAGACGCTCCTAGCTTCCAGTCCATACCAGCTTTTGAATCCTGCAGACTCAGATCGAACGAAAGGCCATTTGTTCCCCTGACCTGGTGGGCCAATTCCGAAGCTAAGTATCGGCCTTTTAGTGATAGAGAATAGTCTAGAAAGTAGAGTTTATGCATGAGTAGTGATTTACTGTGTATAATAAATGTGTTTTGATTTGAATCTTATTAATTGGTGTGTTGAGTTATTGATCAGTATTTGAACTTGAACCTCGTGGCGGTATCATAAAGATACCTGGCGACTCTAGAGCAAAGTTTATAGAAACAGAGCAAATTCAGTAAAGACCCAACGGTCAACGAATTAAGAGCCAACCAAAGTTAGCAACATATTACTGGCGACTCTGGTGGGACCTGACTTAGAAGTGGCTTAACCACTCCAGGAGAACCCAAAATTTAAATTAGAATCCAATTGGGAACAGAAAAACCACAAGTGTTCAAGCAGTTCTGATCAATCCATGTAATTCGGAAGTGTGTTAATGCATGCGTAACTAACAGGGCTATAAGGTAAAACTGATAGATTTTTGTTGCGAAAAACTGTCGGGAGTTTGTATTCCGGAAAATAGCGAAAGCCGTCCCCGTAATTACAGCACCGCCTTAGTACCCCTCGTTCCAAATTTTAAGAGAGTATTTAGAGAGGAAAGATGGCAATGCAGGCAATGCAACACCTCATGAACCCTGAAGAATTCGTGGTCGCAGCGACCAGCAGTAGAGTAGGTCAGTGTCCCGTTTGGGAAGTGGAGATCAGGAAATATCTCAAAGGGAAAGGATGGCCCCTTTGGAGTGAATTCTGTGACAATGAGGAAACAGGTCCCGGGAGTATAGGACATACTTGGTGGGAGAACCTGTCTGAAATCCATAAGAAAAGCTTAGGGAAAGCTCGCAAGCCAATGACAATCGTGTCCTGTCTGGCATAATTGTGAGGCACAGAGGAGATCGTTCGGACGCTCCGTAAAGAGATAGAAGGAATACATCGAATGAGCAAGGTCGATGGAAGTGAGGTTGAGAAAGAGAACATAGAGTTGAGAAGGAAGTTAGCAGCAAAGGACGGAGAGGTGGATGATGCCAAGGGGGCACACCAGTCTTGTCTGGCGCACCTAAGCAGCTTCCAGACACAGTACGAAAAGGCCTATCAAGACACGCAACGTGCAGTCCTGGTAAGAGAGGAAATAGAGAAACAGGTAGATGCATTGCAAAGGCAATGTAGTGACCTGGAAGCAGCATTACGAGCACTCCATGCTGCCACCACGGAGCAGAGACAGAGCTCACTAGATCACGCAAAGTGCCGGAAGCAGATTGCAGAACTGCAGTCTTTGCTTTCAGTTCAGAATGGATTCTGGAGCACCCTTGGATCCTAGTTAAATGCAGAAGACGGCCCGGATTGGGAAGAATTAAATGAGACCGCGCATAGATATGTTCAGGGAACATGTGCGCAAGGAAAGCCTTCGAAAAGAAAAGCGCCCCAACCCCCCACAGAGCAGATCGTTCAGGCACCAATGAACCCAGTAACCACCCAACGCCGGAAGGAGACACGGAATTCCTGTACACGACCCCCTTAACCGTGACCCAATTACGGGACGCGTGCGAGAAAATCACACCGTTCCTCCCTACCTCAGACCCCCACCACTTCTTTGCCAGAGTAAAGCAGCAGGCGATCATGTACGGCCTGGACGAGCATGAGCAAGTGAAGCTCACAGTTTTGAGTCGTACCAGCCCCTCCCGACCCACAGGATGTAGGAGGAGGCACCCTTGCAGAAATGCACACAGCGATCCTAGACGCGATCGGCTACAACAGAGGTGACCCCGTAGAAGGCCTGAATAAATGCAGGCAGAAAAAGACAGAACACCCCACAGCGTTTGCTGGACGCCTGTGGATTCATTTTACAGCTGTTTTTGGCAATTTAGACCACGCCCATTTGTCCCAAGGTGGTATGGCCAAATGGACCCGCACCCTTATCTCCCATGCCACAGAGGCAGGACAAAAAGCCTGTACCAACTATGACCCCTCAGAGAAAGCCCACAATGAGAAATGGGTTTTAAAAAGATTGTCCCGCTCCTGGGAGCAATCTGTCCAAAACAAACCCGTAATTAAGAAACCCGAAGAACAGCAGGCAGAGGCAGATATCCACACAGTTAAGACGCACCAGAACCCTGCATGGGTAAACGAAGGAAGGAACAGCCCCCCACAGAAACCACAGGAGTGTTACAACTGTGGACAATTAGGACACTTTGCATGAGAATGCAATGCCCCACAAAAGCCACAGAGAGCCCAGCAGACAGGCACTCTGAATAAGAATAGGATAGAGCACATACATAGTGTGAGCACCCGTTCAGACCAGACAGACCTGAACGGAACTGACTGACGGTGTTCGGGCTTCCCCACCTGGGTCTGTGACACCCTTTGGGATAGGTCCGGCCGACCGGTAGTTGCAGCAAAAGTAAGGGGACAGCCCATCGAATTTCTCTGGGACACAGGAGGGTCCCGCACCACAATAAATTGCTCCACCATATTCCAGAAAGACACGTGGCCCACTACAGCCACAATCACCCTCAGCGGTTTCACAGGCCACTCACAACAGGGACACATCACCGCCCCTGTACCCATTCAAATCAGCAACATCACCACCAAGCACCCCATAGTCTTAGTCGACCTGCCTCACGCAGCAGAACACATTTTGGGCATCGATTTTATGAATTCCCACAACCTGTCCTTTGATCCAGTCAACCAGTGTATCTGGAAAATGGCGAAATCCATAAGAGCCCCCGCAATGCTCACAATAGGTGAATACGCAAACAAGATTAGCGCAGTCGGCGAATTTTGGTTTGACCCCACCACGATTAGCACAGACAAGGAGATTTGGGCAGTTCTGCGGAAGCACAGGACAGCATTCGCAACCCACAAACACAACTGTGGCCAGATGACTGGTTCCGTTCAAATCACAGGACCTGATCCTAGACCCCAAAAGCAATACGGATTTCCCCAAGAGGCAGAAGGAGAAATCTCAAAAGTGATCGACAGCTTATTAGAGCAGGTCGTACTCAGATCAGTAGCCTCCACTAATAATGCCCCGATTTGGCCAGTGAGAAAGCCCGATGGATCATGGCAACTGACCATCGATTACCAGGAACTCAACAAAGTCACCCCCGCAGCAGCCCCCACGTTAGCCACAAGTCCCGAGACCATGCTCAAGCAGGGACTCAACTCACAATATTTTACGGTTTTGGACGCCAGTAACGGATTCTGGTCCATTCCATTGGCAAAAGCGTGCCAATACAAATTTGCCTTCACTTTTAAAAGTCAGCAGTACACATGGACATGCATTCCACAAGGATTCCACAACTCCCCCTCCATTTTCCACCGACAGCTGGCAAATGGATTATCAAAATTTTCTCGCCCCGAATGTCTGGTCCAGTATGTGGATGACCAATTACTGCAGACAGACACCAAGGCAGAGCACATCGAGCTTCTGTCCGAACTTCTGGAGCTCCTACAACAGATTGGTTGTAAAGTAAACCCCGAAAAGGCCCAGATTTTGGAAAACAAGGTGATATATTTAGGTACGATTATCACGCACGGTAAACGCGAGATCGAGCACAAAAGAATTGACTCGATTGCCAAATTGCCCCTTCCCCAGAATGTTTCAGCCCTCCGGTCGTTTTTAGGACTGGTTGGCTACTGCCGAAACCATATTGACGGTTTCGCCAGCAAGGCAGCATCCCTCTCAGAACTCCGAAAGAAAGGAGCCCCTTGGTAATGGCTTCCGCAGCATACAGATGCTGTCGATGATTTGAAAAGAGTCCTCATTGCAGCCCCCGCACTACAAGTTTCAGACCTGCTTTCCCCCTACGCTATTGGCATAGCTAGCACTGACCGCACCCTTTCTGCCGTGCTCCTCCAGGAACGGCACGAACAGTTAAGACCCGTGGCTTATGCCTCCAGACTTTTAGATCCTGTGGAGCAGGGATTTTCGGCCTGTGAAAGGCACCTGCTCGCAGTTTTCTGGGCAGTTCAGTATTTTTCCTACATAGCCGGACTAAACCCCATCACAATCCTCACAGAACACACCCCCACCCAACTTTTACTTGACGGACGACTTAAGGACGGTACAGTTAGCCAAATTAGAGCAGGAAGATGGACCCTTCTTTTGCAGGGACGGGACATCACTGTTAAAAAGACCCACACTTTCCTAGCCGACAAACTTCAGTATCCAGGCACCGCCCATGAATGTGAAATCATCTCACCGCACCACAACACAGGCCCCTTTATTGAAAAAACACCCCCCAGAAAGATAGGCAGTTCACCCCAGAGCCGCCAGCACACAGACACGTGCGAACCCTTAATGATATATGTGGATGGTTCTTCCACTGTATTAGAAGGGAAGCGCATTACAGGATGCAGCATATATGTCGAGGATGCGCAGGGACGTGCCTTAGAAGAGATCTCCTTAAAGCTACCAGGCCACTTAGGTGCGCAGGCGGCAGAACTAGCAGCCGTTGCGTATATCACAGATCACCCAGATTCCTTCCCCAGCCCAGCAGACATATACTCGGACAGCCTCTATGTCTGCAACAGCCTTACAGAATTCCTACCCCTGTGGAAAGCAAGAGGATTTGTTTCCGCAGACGGAAAACCCCCTCCCTTCAGCCACATTGCTCCGCCACATTTTAGAGAAAGCACAGGACAGGACCTTTGGTATTGTTAAAGTTCGCAGTTTCCTCCCCCCCTGGAAATGTAAAAGCCGACGCACTGGCAAAAGCAGGTTCCAGGCATGGATATTTTTGGACACCCCCCGAAAGCGCACCAGTGAATGCAGTTCAGGTCTCGCAGACAAATATCGAGGCTTTAGTGCAGGTCCAAAATCAGGATAGCAATCTCAGGGAGATTTTAAAAGGACAATTTACAGCACCCTATGATAGGTTTAAAAATGCACTGACCACACATGACGGTGTGGTGTTAAAAGATACCCTTTATGTGGTTCCTGACCAGGACAGGAATCAACTTATTTGTTTATTCCATGACAGTCATGGACATCAGGGAATTGATCCCACTACAGCCCACCTCAGGCAGCTCTGTTCGTGGCCAAGTTTAAAAGAAGATATAACGCACTACGTTGAGAATGGCCTTATCTGTGCCCTGAACAATCCGGACAGTTTTTGAGAAATACTATTTCAACATCGACAGGTTACACCCCACACACTCTCATGACCGGACGCCCCATGAAAGGCACAGAATTTTTATTCGGATTGGACTTGACCAGCCCCGAAGTGACGGCCCTCATACACGAGAACGCAGTAAAACAACTAGTGGAGAATGTAACAACGGCTCAGCTAGCAGCCGCAGTAAGATTAGGCACAAGGAAGAAACAGAGCAAGGCCTGTTTCGACAAGACAGTGCATGCGACTGCCTTTGAGGTAGGACAGCAGGTCATGCTCTCAATTTACAACCCCAGCACATTCCTGTCACCTAAGTATTCGGGTCCGTACTCCATTGCGGACAAAGTAAGCCCCTCCGTTTATAAAATTAAGTACCCCAACGGAAAGACTGCGTGGTTCCATATTAACCAGCTTAAGGCATATGGCCCACAGTCCAATCATGCACACCATGTCATGCTCGACGCAGCAGACCCCACCCCGCCCACACCCAATGTATCCCTACCCTCCCCCAACACGCCCACCACATCCACGGATTCGCCCTCGACTCCACCCCCGACCTCTAGACTCCGCCCCAGAACGGCCACAGACAGCAACAGCAGCGACAGTGACTGTGACTCAGACAATAGCCACAGCACGCCTCCCTACTATCCCCAGGCAACAAGAGGAACACCCAGCGATTCTGACCACGATTCGAGTGATTCCGTCACTCAAATACGATGACGATTCCGTCCCCACAGAACTAGACACTACCTTTTGGCACCGCAATGATTCATACAGGCTCGTCCGGAACGACGAGATGGACCCCAAATTGCACCACGCAGCCCTATCAGCCCTTATACGTTCAAGAGTTTGGCACCAGGGAGAAGAGAACGACTTTGAGTCTGACTCCCAAAGCGAGTACCCTGTTTGCAACTGATAACTGAGGTGTCCAGATGATGTTTGAAAAAGGAACCGCTTGGGAGAAATGGTGTCCTTTCTGATGAAACGTGCAGCATGTTGTTCAATGTTTGTTTGTTACTGTTATTGTTATGTGTTGTATGTAAGATCGGAATTTTTTTTCCACGGCCCCACGCCTTATTTGTCGGCGGAAACCTATGAAAACTTACCAGCACGCTCATCGGCAGAAACCGCTGAGAGCTTGCCAGCCCCCGTTCATAACTGCTCTTCTGGTTCGAAGGTGGAACCAATACGGCAACCCCCCACGATGACTACATTGCTTGCCCGTTCTTGCCGGTTGCTCAGGCAGTGGAGAAACGGCATTGGTCTGCGCCCTGCCTGAGGACCCCCCCTCTGGTCACCTACGCTCGGGTAGAGCACACACGGCATTGGTCACCGTCCTCCCCGGGGATTCCATCCAATTCTTACCCGTCGCGGCCCATACGCACCTCATTCCGGCACTCTTGGTTCCAAATGTTTTGTTTTGTTTTCCGGCAACCCTTAGGATGCCATCCCTATGCTATTTACATCCTCAAACATTTGGATGGTAAATCGCACAGCCTGCGAGATGGCTCGCACTGTTTCAGTATTTTTAAGTGTGTCTTGTCCTGAATATTCAGGTTAAAAAAAAAAATGAGGGAGTCACACATGGTGACAAATTGTAAAGGTGAACTCTAGAGCAAAGGTTATAAAAACAGAGCAAATTCAGTAAAGACCCAGTAAAGACCCAACGGGCAACGAATTAAGAGCCAACCAAAGTTAGCAACATTAGTCCACTGGAAGTGTGATTCCAATGAGGTAGTGTTAGATGATAGCTAAATACATCAGGCAAATAGTGGACTACCGTATTCTGAGTTTATCTAGCTGGCTAACACAACTTATTCTTGTTGATGCAAATTGCAGCCGTTTACAAATTTAGTCATGGGGCAGGATGTTCCAATTCCCCAGCTACGTGTTTCTTGGCAGTGTGTCATTCACTGGCGTTGGGATTCTATACTCCCGCCACTTCTCAATGGGATTTCCCATTGAAACCACCCCATGCCACCGGGAAACCTGCTGATGGGGGTGCGCCATTGGCAGGAAAAGTAAATCCCATCGATCAGAGAATTTTGGCCATTATTGTTGTGTTGGGTGTTCTGGATCCGTGGAACACATACAGGTCACCAACACTTGAAATAGTGCAACACTATTTTATTGAATCATTAACTGTTTAACATACTCTAACTGTGTGTTAACACAACACTCGCTTTAACTAAAGACCTTTGCCTTGTCCTGACCAGTCGATGCACTCAGCACATGGTGAATGTCTGTGTTGCAGGCTTTGAGCTCTGTCCTCCTAGCTAACTGCAACTCGAATGAACGGGAACTCTGATGCCCCCTGTCTTTATAGTATGTGTACTCTAACTGGTGATTGGTTGCAGTGTTGTGTGTGTTGATTGGTCCCACTGTGTGTCCATCAGTGTGTGTCTGCACCATGATATACTGGTGTATATTATGACATCCCCCTTTTTATAAAAAATGTACCTGTGTGGCAATAAATAGTGTATGGTGAGAATATCCCTGACTACGTGTGTGCGAAATATTTACAGTACTATGTACATGAGAACTAAGCTATTTACATGGGAAGGTGCCTGGTGCAGAAAAGCAGTATGCAACAAGAATAACGAGATGAACAGAAATCACGTGAACGATTAAACGGAAGAACAGAACAAATCAGAAAGTCCATAAGTCCTCAAAGTTCACAAATTAAGTCTCTGAGATGGCCGACGAATTCTGGTTGACCGCCTCAAGGGTGGGTCGGGAGCCGCCGGCTGAGGAGCAGGCTGGACTGCGTCAGAGTGAGGAGGATGCAGAGTGACCGGGATCTCTGCATAGTCCATGGCAGGGTCAGCAGGAGGACGAGGCGACAGTGGAGGATCCTGTAGCGAGCGCGGAACGAGACGAAGGGCACATCGATTGCGGCGCAGAATGGAGCCATCCGGTAGACGAACCAGGAACGAGCAGGGGGCCACCTGCCGAAGGACCACAGCGGTTGCAGACCAGCCACAATCCGGAAGATGGATGCGGACGTTGTTATCTGGAGCCAGAGCAGGGAGATCAGCTACACGGGAGTCATGAGCCGCCTTGTGCTGTGCACGAGACAGCTGCATCCGTCGAAGGACCGGAACATGGTCGAGGTCTGAGACATGAATGGACGGCACCGTCGTCCTCAAGGTGCGACCCATGAGCAGCTGGGCTGGCGACAGGCCAGTGGACAGTGGGGCGGAGCGATAGGCCAGCAAAGCGAGGTAGAAGTTGGACCCAGCATCGGCAGAGGAACCGTTTGACTATGTGGATGCCCTTCTCCGCTTTGCCGTTGGATTGGGGGTACAGGGGACTGGATGTCACATGTGCAAAATTGTACCGCCTGGCAAAGTTGGACCATTCCTGGCTTGCGAACCAGGGGCCATTGTCCGACTTCACTGTGAGTAGGATACCGTGTCGAGCAAAGGTGTCCTTTCAGGCACGGATGACTGCAGACGATGTGATGTCGTGCAACCGTATCACCTCTGGGTTATTTGAAAAGTAGTCCACAACCAGGACATAGTGTCTACCCAGCACGTGGAACAGTCGATGCCCACCTTGGTCCAAGGTGACGTGACCAACTCATGGGGATGCAGGGTCTCACGTGGTTGGGCCGGCTGGAAGTGCCGACAAGTGGGGCAGTTGAGCACTGTGTTGGCTATGTCGTAATTAATGCCGGGCGAGTACACTGCCTCTCGGGTCCGTCGGCGGCACTTTTCCGCGCCAAGATGGCCCTCGTGTAGTTGTTCCAGGACAAGCTGGCGCATGCTATGCGGGATGACAATGCGGTCCAGTTTCAGAAGAACCCCGTCTACTACCGCCAGATCATCTCTGACGTTATAGAACTGAGGGCATTGACCCTTGAGCCACCCGTCTGTTAGGTGGCGCATGACACGCTGTAGCAAAGGGTCAGCCGCCGTCCCGCGGCGAATTTGGACGAGGCGTTCATCCATGGCAGGTAGATTGGAGGCCACGAAGGCCACATGGGCACCAACCTGGCAGACGAATCCCACTGGATTCTACTTCCTGGACTATTCTCTATCACACGGAGTGTTGACTGCCCTGGAGAGAGTGGCGGCAATGATGAGGTCTTTGCCTGGGGTGTATACCAGCTGGAAGCCGTATCGCTGGAGCTTGAGAAGAATACGCTGGAGGCGAGGCGTCATGTCGTTCAAGTCTTTCTGTATTACATTGACCAGTGGCCGATGGTCGGACTCGATTGTGAATTGAGGAAGTCCGTACACATAATCGTGAAACTTAACCACACCAGTCAGAAGGCCCAGGCACTCCTTTTCTATCTGCGCTTAGCGCTGTTCCGTGGGGGTCATGGCGCGTGACGCATATGCAACGGGGGCTCATGATGAGGCCTCATCGCGTTGCAGGAGCACTACCCAATGCCAGATTGGCTGGCATCGGTCGAAATTTTGGTCTCTTTTGCTGGATCAAAGAAAGCTAAGGCCAGCGTCGTGGTGAGTTTGGTTTTGAGTTGTCTCCATTCACGCTCGTGGGCAGGGAGCCATTGGAAGTCTGTCGTCTTCCTGACCAAGTTCCTGAGAGCCGTGGTATGAGGGGCGAGGTTAGGGATGAACTTCCCTAAAAAGTTGACCATGCCCAGAAATCGGAGGACCGCCTTCTTGTCCTCTGGCGTTTTCATGGCTGTGACAGCAGCCACCTTGTCCATATCCGGCCGCACACCCAACTGGGAGATGTGGTCCCCGAGGAACTTGAGTTCCGTCTGACCAAAAGAGCATTTGACCCTGTTGAGGCATAGGCCCTGCTCACGTATGCGTTTGAACACGCGCTGGAGGCGACTGACATGCTCCTGCCGGATGGTGGACCAAATTATTATGTCGTCGACATAGAACGTAGAACATTACAGCGCAGTACAGGCCCTTCGGCCCTCGATGTTGCGCCGACCTGTGAAACCACTCTAAAGCCCATCTACACTATTCCCTTATCGTCCATATGTCTATCCAACGACCATTTGAATGCCCTTAGTGTTGGCGAACCCACTACTGTTGCAGGCAGGGCATTCCACGCCCTTACTACTCTCTGAGTAAAGAACCTACCTCTGACATCTGTCCTATATCTATCTCCCCTCAATTTAAAGCTATGTCCCCTCGTGCTAGACATCACCATCCGAGGAAAAAGGCTCTCACTGTCCACCCTATCCAATCCTCTGATCATCTTGTATGCCAAAATTAAGTCACCTCTTAACCTTCTTCTCTCTAACAAAAACAGCCTCAAGTCCCTCAGCCTTTCCTCATAAGATCTTCCCTCCATACCAGGCAACATTCTGGTAAATCTCCTCTGCACCCTTTCCAATGCTTCCACATCCTTCCTATAATGCGGCGACCAGAATTGCACGCAAAATTCCATATGCGGCCGCACCAGAGTTTTGTACAGCTGCAACATGACCTCATGGCTCCGAAACTCAATCCCTCTACCAATAAAAGCTAACACAGCTGAAACTCAATCCCTCTACCAATAAAAGCTAACACCGTGGTACGCCTTCTTAACAACCTTCTCAACCTGGGTGGCAACTTTCAGGGATGTATGTACATGGACACCGAGATCTCTCTGCTCATCCACACTGTAGACGCAAACACCTTCAATGCCTTCCATAGAATCATGGAACAAATGATGGAACACTTCTGAAGCAGAGATGATCCCAAACGGCATCCTGTTGTAACAATATCTGCCAAAGCGGGTATTGAATGTACACAGTTTCCTGCTGGATTTGTCGAGCTGGATTTGCCAGAACCCTTTTGAGGCATTGAGTTTGGGGAAGAGCTTGGCGCGAGCCATCTCGCATGTGAGCTCTTCGCGCTTGGGAATTGGACAATGCTCCCTCATGATATTGCGATTTAGATCCTTGGGATCAATGCAAATTCTCAACTCGCCGGAAGGCTTTTTTACACATACCATGGAACTGACCCAGTCGGTCGGTTCCGTGACTCTGGAAATCACTCCTTGGTCCCGAGGTCCTGCAGCTGCTGCTTGAGGCGGTCCTTAAGGGGTGCTGGGACCCTGCGAGGTGCGTGAACCACAGGCATGGGGTTCTGTTTCAATACGATCTTGTAGGTATATGGGAGCATTCCCATGTCTTCGAAGACATCGTGGTGCTGGTCAATGATGGCATCGAGTTGCGCACTGAAGCCAGTGTCCTGAATGGCAGACGTGTCATCAGGAGAGAGAGAGTGAACTCTCTGAACTAGGTTCAACAGTTTGCATGCCTGCGCGCCAAGCAGGGAGTCTTTCGAGGAGCCCACAATTTCAAAAGGAAGGATGGCTTTGCGAGACCTGTTCGTCACTTCAAGTTGGCACGAACCGCTGGCAGGAATGACATTGCCATTAAAATCCAATAGCTGGCAGGCTGATGGAAGGATGGCTGGTTTGACACGAAGGCTTTGGAAGTCAGACCGCGCAATGAGATTGGCGGAGGCACCAGTATCCAGGCAGAATCGTATTTGGGACCGGTTGACCGTCAGGGTGGCACACCACTCATCATCTGGATCGATGCTGTATACCGACAGCGGCTGGTGTCTTTGCTTCGAGGACAGCCTGTTTTTTGTCACGACACCGACTCAAAAAGGTGCCTTCGGGTCCTCGGTGTCACTGCTGTGTGGGAGGTCCGCATCGGACTCGGTGACCGTGGGTTGAATTGCCCGGACATTCCTGCGAGGCTGGCTGAAGCGATATGAATTGGCAGGCTGAGCTGCTCGGCAGAAGGCAGCATAGTGACCAGGTCTGCCACATCGTAGGCATTGTCGAGATTTGGCAGAGCATTGCCGTTTTAAATGGTCGGAGCCACAGTTGCTTCACGTCGTAGCGTCAGCACGTACGCTGCACCACCGCACATGTGTGGTGCGGTCGTGCGTGGTGCGCACCTGCGCATTCCGTTCTTCGACGTCGCCGTCCCCTCGTTTGGTGCGCACAAGCACGGGAGTCCGCGAAAAGTGCCGAAATGGCCGCCCTCATCCAGGCTGAGGCCCTGGAGTTGCTCAATCAAATGGACCCGTCCGCCTTGTGGAGACCTTGCCGCACCATTTCAGCCGCTTGGATGTGGGAATACCGACTCGTGGCGTATTCGTGTAAGACACAGGTCTCAATGGCGGTCGCTATGGTGAGCTGCTTTACTTTGAGGAGCTGCTGTCGTCGGAGGCCCGACTGAACACCGAAAATGATCTGGTCGCATATCATGGAGTCGGAGATGGGCCCGTTGCTGCAAGACTGCGCAAGGATGCGGAGGTGCGTGAGAAAGGATTGGGAAGGTTCATCCTTACCCTGCAAACGCTGTTGGAACACGTAGCGCTCAAAACTTTCATTCACCTCTACGCTGCAGTGAGTGTCAAACTTGAGGAGGACCGTCTTGAACTTTGTTTTATCTTCATCATCCGCAAAGGTGAGAGAATTGAAAATGTTGACGCCATGGTCTCCGGCCGTGGAGAGGAGGAGAGCAATCTTCCTGGTATCCGAGGTGTCCTCCCTGTCTGCGGCCTCAAGGAAGAGCTGGAAGCGCTGTTTGAATATCTTCCAGTTGGCCCCTAGGTTGCTGGCGATGCGGAGCGGCGGCGGCGAGCTGATGTTGTCCATGTTGCAGGATGACGGAATGCTGGCGGAAGGTAGATCACTTGCAGGTAGTTCTAAGAAGTGCTAATATCCCTCAACTCATGTTGTGTTGGGTGTTCTGGATCCGTGGAACACATACAGGTCACCAACACTTGAAATAGTGCAACACTATTGTATTGAATCATTAACTGTTTAACATACTCTAACTGTGGGTTAACATGACACTAGCTTTAACTAAAGACCTTTGCCTTGTCCTAACCAGTCGATGCACTCAGCACAGGTGAATGTCTGTGTTGCAGGCTGTGAGCTCTGTCCTCCTAGCTAGCTGCTACTCGAATGAGCGGGAACACACGTCTTTATAGTGCGTGTGCTCTAACTGGTGATTGGCTGCGGTGTTGTGTGTGTTGATTGGTCCCACTGTGTGTCCATCAGTGTGTGTCTGCACCATGATATACTGGTGTATATTATGACAATTATCTTCTAATATCAGATGACTAAAAGAACAGATGTCAGCAGAACTGAGAACTCTATGAAGATGATTGCTAACCACAAGGCAGATAGCTGCTTTGCAAAAATTATGTTCATGCTAAGTAAAAAAAGTTCATTATAGCTACTGGTAGAGGAGTCAAAGCGACTGGGGTGTTCACCAGAAATGGCCAAGAGGTCTGGGTCAGATCAATGTAAGATCTATGATCGTAAAACCTAGCTGTATGTCTGCTTGCTAACTAAACTATAACTGTTTGCTAATCCACACCATAATTGCATGTACAAATGGCTGCTGATTTGTGCCAAGTGCAAATATCAATGACATCTCATTTTCCAAAAGGAAACCATTGTCCAAATCTGCTATATTTATAGGAATTGCTAAATGAATAAATACCAAGCTCCATTCAGTTTGTCCTCTACTATCCTGGTAGTCACATAATACAACAATAATGGAGTTGATCATCATTTTGCTCCCCTTTTCATTGGAACAATTCACTTTTTTGCAGTTATATAGGGGAAATACTGACAATTTACAAAACTTACCCAACTAAAGCAAGTGAGTCGCTCAGTTACAAGTATCCTCGTGCATTAAATTTTCTATCTTGTGGTTGCAAAATAAATGGAGTTACAAGATGTTCAACTTCCTTTTAAAGAGAATTGTTCTTTTTTAAAATTCGTTTGAAGTAATGATTTAGCTAAAGTATCATCTATCGAACTGTGGCTATTAACACTGTTCCTGTTAAATGGAACAATTTTGCGGCAGTGAATTCCAAATTTCCACCACGTGTTTTGTGAAGAAGTGCTTCCCGAATAGCCAAGTGCTAATTTTAATGTTGTTGTTCTGGACAAACCCACCAGAGGAAATAATCTCTATCTACCTTTAATCATTTTAAACACCTCAATTGGATCATCCTTTAATCTTATTCGCTCAAGGGAATTCAAACCTAATCTATGCAACCAGTCTCAATAATTTAACCCTTTAAGTCTGGGTTTCATAAGGCCAATATTTCTTTCCTGAGGTGTGATGCCACAAGGTAAATGCCAGATTGGATACGATCTAACCAGAACTTTGTACAGGACTACAATCTGATTCGGAACTGTAAATGTAGAAAGAGAAATCCTGACTCCATGTTTTAACCAACAGATTTATATCAGAGGATTTCGTGGGCGGGATTCTCCGATTCCCCAGCCGTGTGTTTCTAGGCAGCGCACCATTCGTTGAAGGCAGAATTCTCTCTTTTCACTCCTTGTCAATGGGATTTCCCACTGAAGCCCCCCTATGCCACCGGGAAACCTACAGGTGGAGGTACGCTACCAGCAGAAAAAGAGAATCCCAGCAACCTGAGAATTCCGGCCCATGTTTTTAAACAAAAACACAAAGCTTTATTGTATATAAAAGACTTAAACAGAACATGCACTATTAACTTAACAAAACGGCTTATAACTACTGTACGTATGTTATGGACTCAGCTTTACTTCTTACTTCCCCAAGAATTTTTTCATAAGACATATCAACCTCAACGTTGCCAGGTCTGGCAACATCTGTGGATAGAGAAATGGAGTTAATGGTTTCAAGCCCATATGACTGCTCCAGAGCTCTGAAGAAGAGTCATGTGGACTTGAAACGTTAACTGTATTTTTCTCTCCAAGATGCTGCCATACCTGATGAGTTTGTCCTGCATTTTCTGTTTGTGTTTCAGATTTCCAGTATCTGCAGAATTTTGCTTTTATATTAATCTTAAAGTTATTACTTTTGTCGGGACAGCCCATAAGTATGCCACAGTCCTAATTTAGACTACTTTGATCCTTTGTAGTTCCATCTCTTCACCATCTCTTGTCTCTGGATGCCCCAGTCCCTTGTTTTATGTTTTGGTTATTTTTCTTTCTCTTCCAAGATAATGTGCTGGTTACTTTCTTTGTCCCAAGACTCCATGAGGACCAATGTAGATTCTTGTACTAGTTTCAAACTAGACAATCTTTCATCTTCGGTTCCTTGACAACATTCAACTGAGATTAACCCTCACATGCATTCCAACCTCTTTGCTGACCCACAGTCACAACTTCCTGCTATTAAAAAATACTCTCATTTATCTTTCTGTTATAGACCTCCGGGGTTGGAGCAATTAGTCTCCCCGTGAGCCTCATTGAGTACAATCTCTCCCGCTGAGGGGCAGGGAGCCCAAGGACAGGGTAATAGACTTTGATATAAAAGTTGGCCAGACTTGGAACTGACAACTCAGACCAGGCTGCTATCTAAACAGTATTGTACATATTATTACTTTGAAATAAAACTAATTTCTATTTATCAACTTGCCTCGGATCCATCTGTGGTCGCTAGACTGGCGATGAGAATAAAAATGGAGCTACAGTGTACACTGCTGACCGTTGGTTGAACCACCAGTTCCTCTGCACTACTAGATTAAGGTTGTAATTTTTTTCCCACACGGCAGCAATTCGAAAGACTGAACGCATTTGATCGAACGTCGAGGTTTGGATACAATACGCAGAACGTATGCATTACTTTCTGGGGGAAAACTATCGCCGGTGAAGACTGACAGATGGTGATACTTTTAACTGCCTGTGGTGCCCAAATCTATGGGGTGATAAAAAGCCTGACCTATCCCGCAGCCCTGGACAATGAGTCCTTCAAAGAGCTGGTGACCCTCGTAGCACAGAATTATAATCCCAAACAGTCAGTCTTAGTGCAGAGGTCCCATTTTAATACAGTTGAGAGGACCCCAGGAGAGTCCGTGACAGAGTTCCTAACAAGATTGAGAAAACTAGCCGAGTTTTATGAGAATGACAATTCACTCTCTGAGGTGTCATGGGGCCGTGTGGTCTGTGATCTTTGTAATATGGCAACCCAAAGGAAGTTGTTGGCTGAGCCATCTTTACACCTTCAACAGGCCGTACAGATTACGCTCTTGAGAAAAAGCGTGCAAGAGAGAGTGCAGGAACTCCAAGGAATGGAGGTGCACATTATAGGAATGCCCCCTCCCGGTGAGCGGCACCCCCCAGATCGGAAACCTCACCCTGCACCGGATACCGTAAAGGACCGGTCCGTTGGTGCAGGACCGAGGCAGCCAGACCCTTAATTCGGTAGAGGGTTGGACATGCGGATGTTGAAGCCACGGGGAATGCAAATCCAAAAGTAGCCAATAATCCCACCGCTCCAACAGAGGCAGGTGCCATCCCAGAGTCCATAACTTTCACATAGACCAACAGGATGAGGAATGCATTGCATCGCGGCACCCAAAGTGACCTCCATCAGGATCACTGTGCGAACTGGACACGGGAGCTGCGGTTTTGGTTTTTGTAAGGCAGACATTTGAGAAAATAAAAACTGGGATAAAATGACTGAATCTGCAGGACATGGAGGTGAGTTAGCAACATATACGGGTGAATCACTCTCCATTGCGGGGACCACGATAACCCCAGTCATTTATGGGCAGCAGTCTGTAAGACTCCCACTGATTGCAGTAAAAGAACACGGCCCCAACATATTAGGCTGCGACTGGTTGCAGCGCCTCCACCTGAACTGGCAACGTACTTTTCAGATGGGGACTGCAGACCTCTACAAGATGTTCGGTAAGAATCCCAAGGTTTTCCAGCCGGGACTAGGAACAATTAGGGGGGCCATGGTGAACATATAGATGGATCCGGACGCACAGCCAAAATATTTTAGGACCCACTCGGTTACTTAAGCGTTATTGGCAAAAGTCAAAGCTGAATTGAGCCGGCTAGAGGGCCTTCAGATTATCAGGCTAATACGGTTCCCAGACTCGTCGGCACCAGTTGTCCCCGTGCTTAAACTGGACAAAATGATTAGAGTCTGTGGCGACTGCAAGCTGACTGTAAATAGGACTTCCAGGCTGGACACTGATGCCACACATTGAGGACTTACATGCGATGGCCGATGGTCATTCATTTATAAAACCTGACATGAGGCATACATACCTACAGCTCGAATTGGACCTGAATCATGGCAATATATTAGTACCAATACCCACAGTGGCCTTTTTGAACATACTAGGCTGCTCTTTGGAGTATCGTCGGCACGTGCAATTATCCAGAGAGTCACGGAGAGTACATTGAGAGGATTGGCAAGTGTGGCAGTTTATCTCGAAGATACTTTGGTCACTGGGATGTCAGAACAGGTACACTTGAGCTGTTTGGATGAAGTTCTCCACCGCTTCTCAGAGATGGGCATTCGCCTGAAAAGGGATAAGTGCGTGTTCCACGCGAAGGAGGTAATTTATCTAAGCTACTGAGTAGACCGCGAAGGACTGCACCTTGTCGCAGAGAAACTGCGGACTATCCAACAAGCTCCTACCCCAGAGACACGACTGAACTGTGTTCCTTCCTAAGAATAGTGAACTACTATGGGAAGTTCATCCCCAGTATCACAATGATGTTGGCCCCCTTACGCCTCTTAGTAAAAAAAAAACAAGAGTGGGTGTAGAGAGCACAACAGGAAGAAACGTTTGCACAAGTCAAAAAGCAGTTGACCTCATCAGGCTTGCTCACGCATTCGGACCCCACCAAACCACTCATAGTTGCATGTGATGCCTCGTCATGTGGCATTGGTGCCATTTTATCACACCACATGGATGATGGCAGTGAACGGCCGGTCGGGCAGGACATTGGCCGTGGCAGAGCGCAACTACCCGCATATCGAGGAAGAAGGGTTGGCTGTCATATTTGCCGTCAAAACATTTCACCAGCACATGTATGGTTGTCGATTCATGATTCTTATAGATGGCATGCACTACTGACTTTTTAAAGAGGACAAAGCAATCTGAACCATCATCCGCTAGGATCCAGAGATGGGCCCTTTTACTGGCAACGTATGAGTAATTGTTTGAGCATCGACTAGGTACCCAAATCACGAATGCAGTGAAATAAGCAGACTGCCATTGCTGACAGGCCCTCGATCTCCTCCCAGGCCCGATGAAGTAGAAGCCATATTAAATTTGATGGACATGTTGCTGGTTAATGTGTCCCAGATAGAGGAGGTGGATGCAGACCGATACTATACTGTCCAAAGTCCACCATATAGTAATGTACGGTGGCCAGCATTAGAAGCTACCTGATGAGTTACGGGCATTTTCGAACAAAATATCCAAATTCAGTATTGAAGATGCCATCCGTCTGTGGGGGACGCAAGTCACAAAAAAAGGCCAGGACTCCATCTTGCAGAACCTGCATAACGGATCTCAGGTGTGTCAAAAATGAAGGTACTCGCCCCCACAACTATGTCTGGTGGCAAGAGAAAGGGTGGCCCAGCAGTGCAGGGTTTGTCAGGAGCAGCAGAGGCTTCCGCCCACCACACCGCTTCACCCATGGGTGCGGCTACATGCCGACTTTGCTGGACCTTTCCTAGGATCTATATTCTTAATTATAGTAGACGCTCAGTCGAAATGGCTAGAAGTCCACAGAACGTTGTTGACTACCTCGAGGTGCCCATCGAAAAATTACATTCTGATTCAGCGCACACGGTAGCCCAGAGGCGTTGGTTACCGACAATGGGAGCCCATTGCCAGCACAGAATTCATGGGATTTATGGCAGTGTACTGGGTGCGGCACATCGTGTGGCCCCATGTCGCCTGGCTTCGAATGGGCTGGCAGAAATGGTGGTGCAAACGTTTAGCAGGGGGCTGACGGGGAATGTTTCAGGATGAATGGACACTCGGCTGGCCAGATTCTTGTTCTGTTACCGAACAGACGCAACATGTCAAGACCAGGGTAGCCGACCGAACTGTTTGTGCCAGGTGGCCCGGTCTGCATTGGGAGAATCATAGAATCACAGAATTTTACAGTGCAGGAGCTTCATTGAGAGAGGTGGCTTTCCAATTATTCACTCAAGTAGCGGAATATTGACATAGGTTTTTCATTTTAATATCTGGTTCAGGTGTTTCCCAAGCATTTTCAGACTCACCACTGAAAATGCAGCAACAATTGAAGAGGCTGAATCAATTTTGGGGTGGGGAAGAAAGAAAAATTGCATTTAATAACACTGTATTCTGGATGTCCCACAGCACTTTACAGTCAATTAAAAACATTTGAACTGTAGTCACTGTTGCAACACAGCCAATGTGCACACAGGAAATCTCCCACTAAAGCAATGACATAATGACCACAGCCTGAATATTTTGGATGGTGGAGTTTCCCATCCCGCCTCCTGAAGAGTAAGCGGGGAACACATTCCCTCTGACTCGGACCGCAGCCCTGCTGCTCGAATGAAAACTATTTGGTTGTAGGCAGAACGTCTGCCCCTCACTCAGGAGGAAGCCCAGCCTTCGAGAGCTGCTGGCCAACCTGATTAGTCAGCAGGTCTCCAATCCTTGCAGCAACAGGAGTTGCAGTGGACAGCAGAGGAAGTGCTTCAAATGCCAGAGCCTAAGTCCTGCAACCGGACAGCAAGGTAGGTTTTTGGGGTCCAGACTGGGGGGGCTGGAAAGTGGGTGTTTTGGGGGAAGGGCCGGGCAGGGCAGAGGAGGGAAGGAGGTCAAATAACAATACAGAATTTGTTCAAAATCAATGAGAGAAGCCTGCACCATTTGGCTATCTTGAAAAAAAACAAGAGTTGCATTCTGGGGATTTGTGTGTACATGTTCAGAAATCATTATCTTCAGCTTAAAGTGTCATCTCTCCAAGCAAAAATATTAAGATGCAAAATGTTTTGGGAGAAGATGAGGTCTTAAGTTAAAAACTCTCAGCAGGATATGAAAAACAATTTAAAAGATAAATTCAATCACATTATTGTAAAATATCACACATTATTTTGTTTATTCCCTTCAAGAATTAGCTGAAGTTTCAGTTACTGAGGAGAAAAACAGACAATAATTGTTCAGAGAATAATTTGAATAATGTTATTACTACATCAGTAAACCATGGTAATTGTGTTTTGACATGTTCATACAAGATGTCCATTGTGTCATGTTGACTTACGGGTTTTGCCATTTTAAAAGTGTAACATGGGAAGTATGGGAAGTAAGATTAACGCGCAAGTAAATACATTTAAAAAAATGAAACATAGGTTATAAATATATGTGGGTTGGTTTTCATCTTCATGACGTAGACGTTAAGCAGGCCTAAATGGAGCACAGAGAGGATTGTTTTGGGGAGGGTGGCATGTCTGTTAAAGAACATCATAATAATAATATAATAATCACTTATTGTCACAAGTAGGCTTCAATGAAGTTACTGTGCAAAGCCCCTTGTCGCCACATTCCGGCGCCTGTTCGGGGAGGCTGGCACGGGAATTGAACCCGCGCTGCTGCCTTGTTCTGCATTACAAGCCAGCTGTTTAGCCCACTGTGCCAAACCAGCCCCTAATACTTGATTTCCTTCTATTAGTTTAATAATTCAATGGGGGACATGTAACCTTCTCCAAAAAATCTCCTTGCTGAGCACTGGCCAGGTGTAGCACTGGCACAGTGGGTAGCACTATTGCTTCACAGCTCCAGGGTCCCAGATTCGACTCCTTTCTTGGGTCACTGTCTGTGCAGAGTCTGCATGTTCTCATCGTGTTTGCGTGGATTTCCTCTGGGTGCTCCGGTTTCCTCCCACAAGTCCCGAAAGACATGCTGTTAGGGCATTTGGACATTCTGAATTCCCGCTCTGTGTACTTGAACAGGCGCCAGAATGTGGCGACTAGGGGATTTTCACAGTAACCTCATTACAATGTTAATGTCAGCATACTTGTGACAATAAAAATTATTTGAAGGTGACCTGGATAACATCCGCACTTGGACTGACAAGTATTGAGTAACATTTATGCCTCACAAGTGCCAGGCAATGACCATCTCTAACAAGAGAGGATCTAATCATTGCCCCTTGACATTCAATGGCATTACCATCAGTGAATCCCCGACAATCAATATCCTGGGGATTACCATTGATCAGAAACTGAACTGGCCTAGCCGTATTAATACTGTGGCTAACAGAACAGGTCAAAGGCTAGGAATCCTACGGCGAGTAACCCACCCTCTGACTCCCCAAAGCCTGTCCACAATCTAAAAGTCACAAGTCAGGAGTGTGGTGGAATACTCTCCACTTGCCTGGATGAGTATAGCTCCAAAGACACTCAAGATGCTTGATACCATCCAGGACAAAGCAGCCTGTTTGTTTGATATCCCTTCCACAAACAATGACTCCCTCCACCACCGACAAACAGTGGCAGCCATGTGTACCATCTATAAGATGCACCGCAGGAACTCATCAAGGTTTCTTAGGCACCACCTTCCAAACCCACAGCCCTTACCATCTCGAAGGACAAGGAAAAGCACCACCTGGAAGTTCCTCTCCAAGTCACTCACCATCCTGATTTGGAAATATATCACCGTTCCATCACTGTGTCAAAATCCTGGAACACCCTCCCGAATAGCACTGTGGGTGTACCTCCACCACCAATGCACAGTAGCAGCAGCAGGAACTCACAAAGCCTCCTTAGATAGTACCTTCCAAAATCACGACCACTCCCATCTAACAGGACAAGGGTAATAGACACATGGGAACACCACTGCCTGGAAGTTCCTCTCCAAACCACTCATCATCCTGAATTGGCAGTATATTGTCGTTCCTTCACTATCAGCTGTGTCAAAATCCTGGAACTCCCTCCCTGACAGCACTGTGGGTACACATACACCTCAGGGACTGCAGAGGTTCAAAAAGGCAGCTCACCACCAGCTTCTCAAGGGCAACTAGGGATGGGCAAGAAATGCTGGCCTAACCAGTGACACCCACATCCAGTAAATTAATATTTTAAAAAGGTGCTGTGCAGGAGCTAAAATAATATTTACTCTATAGGTTCCACTGGTGTATTCTGTGTTATTAGTAGTTTGGGCTTTGTGAAATCTGTTGGGACTGATGAACCAACCACTATTAGATGCAGGATACAGCTAAACTCATGCACCTGTAAAAATAATGAAAATATATCAGATCATCTGAACATAAGGAAGAGTACCGATGATACTGGGACATTTTTGCTGCTGTGTTACTGGAAGGTAATATAGGCAGCAATCTACCTTACCAGTCACAACTATAAATGTTAACCCTTTGAGGATATCACTATGACATTTCTGTACCAAGTCAATAATATTGATTACGACTGAGGTCAATAGCTTAACTTATAGCCTGAAACCTACAGTTAATATTTGTTTTGCTGCAGCCTTAAATTTTTAAATGCATACTTTGCACACTGCCTAAGTCTATGAACAGGACTTTTGTTTGGGATGCTTTAGAGCTAATATGCACTTTTAAAAATTAGATATCTTTGCATGCGTTTTGTGTTTTCTACAACCTGTGTTTTGAGGCACAGAGGTAATAGTCTCTGTTCTGCTATGTGCTGATATCACTAACTGAAGATGATTGCCTGCTGACAAACCACCAATTTAGCCAATTATTAGGGGGTGGGTCCAATCAACTTTGGACTCATTGCAATTTTCCACTATCACTACAGTCTTGCACCAGGTGTGGAATTAAGGCTCAATGAAGCCAAGGTTAAAAATGTGCAGTTTATTGGATAGACAAGAAAACCTCTTTTCCTTTGAAATTTAATGTTAGTTTTGTTGCATATTAAATATATCATGCAATTTATTTTTCTATGAGCTATTATATTAGCAAATCAATAAAATGTTCATACGTCGCTGAAAGCTAAAATTTCACAATATAATTATATAGTTATATTGAAGAAATTCTCACTTTGCAAAACCTGTGTGTGAATATTTATGGAAATTCCAAATAGTTCATGTATTTGTGAAATGTTACAATCTAATTCACAAGTTGCATTATATTAATGAAGGCAAGACCCTGAGTGTAAGAAAGGGCTATACAAGGCAGACTGCAGAAAGTAATAATGGGTACCGGTTATTTTCCATTGCCAAACTGAGACTGACCTGTTTTTTTGGAACAAGAAATTGGAAATAAATCTCTAATGTGGGAGAAAAAAGACACAGGGCACGGAAGTGATGCACTTTGCCTATTTTTTCTGAGTAAAGACTATATTTTACTAAAAAATTAATCTGTTTAGAAAATGAATGAAAAGCTATTGAAGTTACGACAAATATATAATTTGAAGAATTAACAATGACTTTAATAACACATCTTATGTGGGATACCATTGGATGAGGCAAGTGCATTTGCTGAGGGTGGGTATCAGCTTCTCTTTGGCGGTCTGTATGGTGACAACTCAATGAGGCACAGAGGATGACACCTGAATATTTTTACGTGTTTATAGTGCATCAACTGAAGTGAGGAACTGTTACAATAATGGTACTTTACAATAAGTGAAACATTAAGGTAAAACCTTTACTGCATAACCTCAACAGCACATCTAATATCTAGAGACAGACGTTTGTAGAGTTAGGTAGGCTTGGGAGAATTCCCCACTCCCATTTCTGTCAGATCCCAGTTTTTGCTGGCAGGGTGTAAGGGGTGAGGCATGAATCACATAGTCAGGTAACTCAATCTCAGCAGGGGCATTTGAAATTAGTGCTAAATGCAAACAGATCTAATTTTTTACTGCTTCAAGGGCCTTAACGCACAGTGAGGGGTGATGAATTTATGGAGTAGATGTAAACAGTTTTGAAGAGTGGATAACGTCTGTTTAAATGTCATGTTGTGAAATTATTTAAATTCCCAGCCCCATAAAAATGAAAACACAAACAGGTTGCAGCTGTCAGCTCTAATTAAAAATCACCATCCCTTGGACTGTTTTGATTGACAGGCTATCTGGTGTAGCTTAGAAATAAATTTGCCACCTGTTCCTTCAGTTCCATTTTTGATATTTCCCAAAGGCAGTTATTACAGCCAAAGTCCGTATGAATGCTTGGCTGAGATCAGAAGCTCTAAAAGTACTTATCTATCTGGACGTGTGGAGGGGGGTTGGGGGGTTGGAGGGGGGGGGGGTGGTGCTGTTGCTGAATACCACCTGTGAAACCTGGTTTAGCTGTTTCTCTGATGTGTTAATATTTCTATTGGTATCTCCAAATCAAAGATGTCCCCCAGAATTCAGTCACACACACAAGGATCAAGTTGGTTCTCTTAACAATATTGGCATTCAATATCTTTGTCAGCTTTAACTCACCACTACTCTCTGGCAGGAACTGACACATTATTATCTTCCTACTTTGGGATGGTACTAATAACCAGTTGCATTGAGCCCTTTGTATGTGGATGTAGCAGCATTATCTGTGGAGGTATGAGTGTTGTATTTGTGATAATATTGATTGACCATAACTATTGCATATCCTTTAGAATATTGGAATTCATCATTTACAATGCACAATGATAATACCTAATTATGGCATACATGAAATAATAGAACATGTTTTTAAAAATAACATAACGCTCAGTAGAATCAACGAATCCAGAACAGATACCTGGTCCCTTTTCCATAAGGGAATCGAGGTCACCCTTATTTAAGCTATATTAACATGTCTCTCTTTCTGACGTGGAGATGCCGGCGTTGGACTGGGGTGAGCACAGTACGAAGTCTTACAACACCAGGTTAAAGTCCAACAGGTTTGTTTTGATGTCACTAGCTTTCGGAGCGCTGCTCCTTCCTCAGGTGAATGAAGAGGTCTGTTCCAGAAACACATATATAGACAAATTCAAAGATGCCAGACAATGTTTGGAATGCGAGCATTAGCAGGTGATTAAATCTTTACAGATCCAGAGATGGGGTAACCCCAGGTTAAAGAGGTGTGAATTGTCTCAAGCCAGGACAGTTGGCAGGATTTTGCAGGCCAGATGGTGGGGGATGAATGTAATGTGACATGAATCCCAGGTCCCGGTTGAGGCCGCACTCATGTGTGCGGAACTTGGCTATAAGTTTCTGCTCGGCGATTCTGCGTTGTCGCGGGTCCTGAAGGCCGCCTTGGAGAACGCTTACCCGGAGATCAGAGGCTGAATGCCCTTGACTGCTGAAGTGTTCCCCGACTGGAAGGGAACATTCCTGCCTGGTGATTGTTGCGCGATGTCCGTTCAGTCGTTGTCGCAGCGTCTGCATGGTCTCGCCAATGTACCACGCTTCGGGACATCCTTTCCTGCAGCGTATGTCTCTTTCTGACAACACTATTGCTCTTAAAGTAAATTGGGGCTAAAGCCCTGGAAAGCGGGCAGGGTAACATTACTCTGATTAACATATATAAATTCAAAGTGATGGAGGCATCAGTCAGTAGAGGCCTCAAGTTCATGTGAGAATGACATAACTTTAAGCCAGTCTGTTTAGTTAAAACTGACTGTACCTCTTATTGGTGAGGTGCATTCTGGCTGCATGAGGGGCTGGAACTAGTTGAAGTGTTGATGACCTGGAAGAAACTGCATAAATTGAACAATAGGCCAGAGAGCATGCCTCAAGGTTCTTAGATGTTCTGCTGGAGGCACAAGAGAAAAAATGTCCTCCTCCTCCAGGGGACTATCCAGTAAGATACAGAGAAGTTAATAGGAGTTGTTGATGTGAGAGGTCTAGCCCCAAGGACCTATATGCAGTACCAAACTAAGTTTAATAACCTCACACAGGTGAGCAGTGTTAATGAATGCCTCTTCAAATGTCATACCTTATAACTGCACCACCGTCCTCATGTACTTCTCAATTCACCACAATCCTTTCACTCACCTACCAACGATCTCTATTAATCACAACCTACACCTCACATTCATTGTCTCATCTTACCTTCACATGGCTTATTCACGTTCACAGCTTGCCCACACTGCAAACCATTCAACTGTGGCAGGCACATCCCCACTCATTGACACATGTTTCACTCTCACAGGATAAGGTGGTCCATAATAGGCAGCATTGGGTAACCAGCCATTACAATCACAGATGACAGCATGTTCATGTCAAATCCACTTTCTTACTCCGCTTTTCCCCAGAAATATGATTTACAAACTGAACATATTTCACCATGTACTTCTTGCTTTCCTCCATTCTTTCACCACGGCCTTACATTTTTGCTTTTCTCAATCAGTCTAAAGATAAGGCGAGGGCATTTGTTACAATATTCAGCCAGAATTGCTGAGTGGGTGATCCACTTCGGACTCCTCCGAAGGTCCCCAGCATCAGAGATGCCAGTCTTCAGCCAATACGATTCACTCCACGTGATATCAAGAAACCATTGAAGACACTGGATACTGCAAAGGCTATGGGCCCTGACAATATTCTGGCAATAGTACTGAAGACTTGTGTGCTAGAACTTGCTGCGTCCCTAGCCAAGCTGTTACAGTACAGCTACAACACTGACATCGACCCGTCAATGAGGAAACTTTCCTAGGTATGATCTGCACATAAAAAGCAGAACAAACCCAACCCAGCCAATTACTGCCCTAACAATTTACTCTCGATCATCAAGAAAATGATGGCAGGGGTCATCAACAGTGTTAACATGCTAGATTTACTTAACAGTGACCAGTTCACTGACACACAATTTGAGTTCCGTCAGGGCCACTCAACATCTGACCTCATGACATCCTTGTTTGAAACATGCAAAAAAGAGCTGAACTCCAGAGGTGAGGCGAGAGTGATGCTTTTGATATCAAATCCACATTTGACCAAATGTGAAAGCAAGGAGCCCTAGCAAAACTGGAGTCCATGGAAATCATGGGGAAAACTCTCCACTGGTTGGAGTCATGATTATCTATGATAATACCTAGCACAGAGGAAGATGACTGTGATTGTTGGAGAGGTCAGTCATCTCAGCTCCAGGACATCGCCGCAAGAGTTCCTCAGGGGAGTGTCTGAGACCCAATCGTCTTCAGCTCATTCAATGACCTTCCTTTCATCATAAGGTCAGGAGTGGAGATGTTCGCTGATGACTGGACTATGTTCAGGACCATTCACCATTCGCAATAAAGTGGATGAATTAATCGCGCAAATAAATGTTAAAGGGTATGATATAATGAGGATTGCGTAGAAATGGTTGCAGGGTGAACAGGGATGGAAACGGAACATCCAGGGGTATTCAATATTTAGGAAGGATAGATAAAAAGGAAATTGTGTAAAGGGAAAATTAACACAATAGTGAGGAAGGGTAGTAGTTCCAATGATGTGGAATCTGTATGAGTGGGGCTGAGAAACGCTAAGAGGCAAAAACATTAATGGGAGTTGTAAATAGACCCCCAACCTTCAGTGGTGATGGCGGGAATGGCATTAAACAGAATAGCAGAGAAGCATGTGATAAAGGAACATCTGTGATTAGGTGTGACTTTAATCTGCATATACATTAGGCAAATCAAATTAGAAACAATACCGTGGAGGAGGAATTCCTGGAGTATATACCGGATTGTTTTCTGGACAAATACATTGCGGAACCAATGAGAGAACATGCCATCCTAGACTAGGGATTGTGTAATGAAAAAGGAATAATTGGTAATCTAGTTGTGGAAGACCCCTTGGGGATGAGCGACCATAATATGAAAGAATTCTTCATCAAGATGGAGAGTGACGCTGTTGATTCTGAGACTAGGGACCCAAATCTAAATAAAGGTAACTACGGATGGTATGGGGAAATTGAAGGGATAGAAAACCGACAAATCCCCAGGACCTGATAATCTCTATCCCAGAGTACCTAAGGTACTTAAGTACTAGAAATAGTGGACGCATTGGTGGTCATCTTCCAAGATTTTATCGACTCTAGAACAGTTCCTGCAGATTGGGAGGTAGCTAATGTAAATCCACTATTTAAAAAGGGAAGTAGGGAGAAAATAGGGAATTCTAGACCAGTCAGCCTGACGTTGGTAATAAGGAAACTACTTGAGTCCATTATGAAAGATTTAATAGCAGAGCCGTCTGCCTCAAAAGCCGTGTAGTGGCGGTCCTCCGGGCGGATTGGGAGCTGGTGGTATGCAGACTTCAGATCCACGATGGAGAACACCCGGTAGTGTGCGATCTGGTTTACCATGTCTGCAATCCGGGAAAGGGGGTACGCATCAAGTTGCGAGAACCGGTTTATGGTTTGGCTGCAATCAACAACCATCGGGAACTTTTCCCCCGTCTTGGTGAGCACCACCTGAGCTCTCCAGGGGCTATTGCTGGCCTCGATGACCCCCTCCCGCAAGAGGCGCTGGAAATCAGACCTGATAAAAGTCCTGTCCTGTATGTTATACCGCCTGCTTCTGGTAGCGACTGGTTTGCAGTCAGCGGTGAGGTTTGCGAAGAGCGAGGGAGGGACGACTTTTAGGGTCGCGAGGCTGCATATGGTGAGTGGGGGCAGGGCCCCCCTGAACTTCAGGGTTAGGCTCCTGAGGTTGCATTGGAAATCTAGTCCCAATAGGAGAGGAGCGCAGAGGTCTGGGAGCACATATAATTTAAAGTTTGCGTACTCGGCGCCCTGTATTGCTAGGGTTGCGTTAGTGCACCCTTGGATTTGCACCGAGTGTGACCCAGAGGCGAGGGAGACGGTTTGGTGCGCCGGGAAAATTTGGAGCGAGCAGCGTCTTACCATGTCCGAGTGAATGAAGCTCTCTGTGCTCCCGGAGTCGAAGCGGCAAGGCGTCTCATACCCGTTAACCCGGACGGTCATCATGGAGCTCCGGAGGTGCTTCTGTCGCGACTGGTCCAGGGTGACCGCGCTGAGTTACGGGTAGCCGGCGTGGTCGGAGGTGCTGGGGCGGCTCCGCGATGGTTGCCCATATTGGCGTACGCGTCGAGCGGCGTAGCAGGTGGTGGCCAAGCTGGCGGCCCCCGTTGGTCGAGCATGGCGGGCGGCGAGGAAGATGGCATCCAAGATGGTGGCCCCCATGGATTGCACGTGGCCGGCTGCGTGGGGGAGGATGGCCAAGTTGGCGGCCCCCGTGAGTCACACGTGCTGTGAGGACTGGAAGATGGCTGCTCCCACGGATAGCACGAGGCTCATGAGGGGGGCGGAGTTGGGAGACCCGCTGCCATGCTGCGGGGTCTGCGGGTCTGTGAGTCTGAGGATCAGGCCTGTGAGTTAGAGTTCTTAGACCTGGCCAGGCAGACTTTGGCGAAATGTCCTTTTCTACCACAGCTGCTGCAGTTCACGTTACGGGCCGGGCAGTGCTGCCAGAGGTGTTGGGACTGGCCGCAGAAATAGCAGGGTAGCTCCCCATGATGGACGGGCGGCTGCGCGGCACAGCCCTGGGGTAGTCTGTGGTCGGGGGTCCACGAGGGGGCGCGTGGTCAGCCGGGAACGCGGTAAGGCTCTGGAACGCTACTTCCAGAGAGGAGGCTAATTTTACCGTCTCATCCAGGTCCAGGGCCCCCTTTTCGAGTAGGCGCTGTCTCACGTTGTTGGACCGGACTCCCGCCACATAGACATCTCGGATGGCGAGTTCCATATGCTGAATGGCCGTAACGGCCTGGTAGTTACAGTTGCGCGCGAGGGCTTTGAGGTCGCGTAGGTAATCATCTAGCGACTCCCCGGGATGCTGGCGACGAGTGGTGAGGATGTGTCGCGCGTAGACCTCGTTCACGGGACGCACATAGAGGCGTTCGAGCTTCACGAGGGCATCGGTATAGGAGGAGGCCTTGTTGAGTTGAACAGAAATCCGATAGCTCACCCGTGCGTGGAGGAGGCTCAGCTTCTGTTTGTCAGTGACGGAAGGCGTGGAGGTGGCTGCAAGGTAAGCCTTGAAGCATCGAAGCCAGTGCGAAAAAATTTCTTTCACCTCCGCGGCCTGCGGATCGAGTTCCAGTCGGTCAGGTTTGAGGGCCGATTCCATAGTTACGTTTAAGTTGATTAAATTGATGCGACCATCAATTCACTCGAGACAAGAGTAAAAGCAAACCGTGGCTTTAATCAACTTAGAACAGAGCCTGCCTGCGACTGATACTGTGCGCCGCCTACAGGTCGACTGCTCTTTATACCCCCCCTCCAAGGGGTGGAGCCATGGGCGGGGCCCATACATGTCCCAACATGTTCCCATGTGGATGATGCCATACAATGGCCCATAGGTGGAGCCCACAAGGGCAACAACATAGCATAGATGCAAATACAAAGGCAAAGCATGATACTGATACAATGGTGGATTATTGGTATAACACATTCACCACAACCTGGAATGTATACAGTTTTGGTCTCCTTATCTGAGGAAGTATGTTCACACTTTGGAGGGAGTGCAGCGAGGGTTTACCAGATTGATTCCTGGGATTGTGGGACTGACGTATGAGGAGTGATTGAGTCACTTAGGATTATATTCGCTGGAATTGAGAAGAATAAGGGGGACTATCATAGAAACCTATAAAATTCTAACCGGACTGGACAGTGTAGATGCAGGAAAGATGTTCCCGATGGCGGGAGAGTCCAGAACCAGGTGTCACAGTCTGAGGATACGGGTTAAACCATTTAGGACTGAGATGAAGATAAATTTCTTCACTCAGAGACGGTGGGCCTATGGAATTCACTACCACAGAAAGCAGTTGAGGCCAAACCGTATGTATTTAGGAAGGAGTTAGATATAGCTCTTGGGGTTAAAGGGGTCAAAGGATATGGTGGTGGTGGGGGGGAGGGGGGGGGAGGGGTGGGGGTGGTGGTGTAAGCAGGAACAGGTTACTGAGTTGGATGATCAGCCATGATCATAATGAATGGTGGAACAGGCTCAAAGGACCAAATGGTCTCCTCCTAGTCCTATATTCCACGGGGCAATAGCTAGGCTTAGGCTGATGAGTGCCAACTAACATTCATACCACATACGTGCCAAGCATTGATCATTTCCAACAAGTGTTAATATAACCATTTGGCATTCAATGAAATTTCTATCATTAAATTTCCCCACTAATCCTGGGGGCTACTATTGACCAGAAACTCAATTGGACTAGCCGTATAAATACTGTGGAACAAGAGTAGGTCAGAGGCTAGGAGTTCTGTGGCAAGTAACTCCCCAAGGCCTGTCCACAATCTACAAGGCACAAGTCAGGAGTGTAATGAAACACTCTCCCCCTACTTGGATGAGTGCAGCTCCAACAACACTCAACAAGCTTGAGATCCAGACAAAGCAGCCCGCTTGATTGGTACCCCATCCACATTCACTCCCTCCACCACCAATGCATAGCAGCAGCAGTGTGTACCATCTACAAGATGCACAGCTGGAACTCAGGAAGCCTCCTTCGATGGCACCTTCCAAACCCACAACCATTCCCATCTAGCAGGACAAGGGTAGCAGATACATGGGAACACCAGCACCTGGAAGTTCCTCTCCAAACAACTCGTCATCCTGACTTGGAAGCACATCACCGTTCTTTCACTTTCGCTGTGTCAAAATCCTGGAACTTCCTCCCTAACAGCACAATGGGTGTACCTACACCACAGGGACTGCAGAGGTTCAAAAAGAGCTCACCACCACCTTCGCATGGGTAAATAGGGATGGGCAATAATCGCTGGCCTAGCCAGTGAAGCCCATATCCCTTGAATTAATCAAAAAAACACTTTTGTACTTGTAGGACTCTGACTTTGAAATGCAAAATCTAAGTAAATTTTAAAGGTGCAGTAACCTGAGCAGTTTTAGGAAAACAGTAGTTTGAATAATTCTAAAATGTTGGCTGCATGTTTGAACAGACCTAGCTGTCAAAGTTCTGAGAGATGCGCCAAGATTAATAACGGAAACTTGTGAATCACATCAACAAACTCTTTTGCCTGTAAAAGATCAATGAATTAAATGTAGCAATGATTGACTGTTGGTCTGGTCCAAAAAGGAACAGATAAACAGGATACGGCTGCAAATTGTTGGATAAGATCAAGAAGTGTCAATGTGCAATTGTACTCAAAATATTTATAAGTTTTCTGAGTAAGCAGGCACTCCAGAGTTTGACGCGATGTGGACAAAAATTATTGTTTTAATTGATTCAGCTGACTGGCATTTTGCGGTAGTTGGGGGGGCCCGATGAATCAATTTTGGTTGGGGGGGAAGATGGGTTTTTGCATTCAGATCCAGAAAATAGAAGATGAGGAGAAGATGATTTGGTTTAGATGGGTGGATACACTGCCGGCAGGAGCTTAACACTCGTATCTCTTGAGATTTTGACAGAAGGCAAAAGCACCCACAAGACAGGCACTAACATGAGGGAGGTGAGATGAGTATTTAACAAAACATTGTGGGCGGGATTCTCCATCAGCCAACGCCGGAATCTGGAAAGGGAAAAAGGGATCAGGCGGAGAATCGTGCCTGAGGTGAAAATCATGGCCGCCGCGCGCCAGAATGCCATGCACAGCGTGAATGCACTCTACCCCGCACATACAGTAAACACCATTGGCATATCATTAGCAGGCCTGACCTGGTGTTCTCCGAGGCTTCCGCGATGCTCCTCCTCTGTCAGGAGGAACTACTGACGATGAGTTTCTTTTTTTAGATTTCGAGTACCCAATTCTTTGTTTTCAATGAAGGGGCAATTTAGCATGGTCAATCCATCTACCTTGCATATCTTTTTGGGTTGTGTGGCAGACACAGGGCGAATGAGCAAATTCCATACAGATAGTGACAGGGCCGGGATTGAATTGGGTACTTGGAGCCTTGAGGCAGCAGCGCCAACCACTGCGCCACTGTGCTGCCCTGCCAACGGTGAGTTTCACTAGTGGTTTTACAAATCAGGAAACAGGGAGGGAGAGGAGGTAGATTAAGCAGGAGCATGACCGTGGGCTGCCGGTCCCGCCACTCGAAGGGTTGGTTGGCGAGGGGGGGGGGGGTTTGTAAGCCCAGGGGGTGGGGGTGGCAGAGGAGGTGATGGGGAGGTGACTGGGGGATGGACTGTGGGGTCGGGGTGACCCACCGGCACTGGGGCGTCCAGGCACAGACCGCCATTGCCGTGCCGGCAAGCCAGTCATTTTGTTGCGCACCCACTGACTGCCCTGCATGGCCCATGGTTGCACAGAGTGACACTGGCTGCATGGATATACCCACCCCACCATCCCCTTGTACCCCATCCTCCATCCTCCCACCCCAACAACCCCACAAACCACACCCAACCCTCCATCCAACCACCCCCACCACCGCCCCCACACACCTGGCACCTGCAGTGGCGAAGCCTGCCCCAGAGGAGGCCACATACCGACCCAGAGACCCGCTACAATCACTCCCATACAGTGACCAGGGGCGTGATCGAGCGGTGCTTCGGCATCCTGAATATGCGGTTCAGGTGCCTGGACCGCTCTGGAGGGGCCCTCCAGTACAGCGCTAGGAGAATCTCCAACATCGTGGCGGCCTGCTGCATCCTTCACAACATCGCACAGCAGAGGGGCGACGTGCTGGAGGAAGAGGATGAACACCAGGCCTCGTCCAACGAGGAGATTGCGAGAAAGGGCAAGAATGGGCAGGACAAGGGGACCGGGCAGGCAAGGGAGGCGGCACAATGCTGCACCTAGGCCGGCGCGCATGGGACACGCTAATCACCTCTAGTTGCACAGACTAGGGGTCCTGGCCACTGGAAGGAGACATCTCATCCCACTCTGATATATCACCCCCCACCCACATGTAACCACCCCCTCCCATGAGCACCATTCCTGTGCCACCTCCCCCACACCTTGCAACCTCCTCCGTGATTCTCACTTGCCTCACTACGGGTGCGGGCCCTGTGATGGCAGTAACAATGGGTCTGGTCCATGGGATGGAGGATGATGATGACCCACTCTGTGATGAGCTCTGCTGCTTCATGTCATTTGACAACGTCTGACTCCTCCCCACGGTAGCACTTTCTACCGTCCACCTGGGTGATCTCTGCATGCAAACTGTCCAATTAATCACACAGGTCCATCAAACCCGCGGGGTGACGGAAGTTGGACAGTGGGTGTGGGGGGGTTGGGGTCGGCGGAGAGGGTATGGGATGGAGAGGGATGGGGGTGGGACACCGGAGTGGTGAGCGGTGAGCGCTGGCTGAACTTGGATCCCTGGCCCAAGCCCACCCCCAATGTCTGCCCATCTGTCCCCCGGCACAGTCTTAGGCAGCTGGATGCTTGCAGCACAGGGGTGCCCTTTGTGGCCAGGGCACCCGACCATGGCAGCCGCTATGGGTGCTGGCATGTGGTGCAGGGTGGGGAGCGCGCATACAACTGGCGAGTGGAGTTCCGTCGCGCTCCAGGTTGGGGGGGGGGGTTGGCGAGGGTGGATTTATGGGTGTGGGTGATGTTTAATTACGCTTATCACTACATCCCCGTTTTTCTGTGTGAAATATTTTCTGTATGTTGTAAAGAAAATTGAACAACCATAATTGATGCAGTTTGCAAATGCATTACATAAAATCAATGAGTTAATCAGTCCAATGGTCACAAGTTCAAACAATTGGGTTTGCGTCATTTTCTAGTTGATCTCTGAAGTGGGCATGAGTCACTGAAGTTTTAATGTCCTTCTGTTCACTGACAGGTGGTTTAAAGCCTTGTCAAGTGAGTGAATCATGTAGATGCAACGTTGGAAAGACAGGTTTAGGAAGTTGAATCTTTAGTAAGTTTCGCCGATTGCGTCTGAGCAGCACACCCTCATCAGACTTTACAATACAGGAGCGTGGCGCTGTTTGACATATTACTGATGCAGTGTTCGTTGTCTGACCTGGTCTTTTTCTTGTGCTTGTGGTATTGATTCTGTATGTCATCTGCCTTTAAAACTGGTTTGCTTGTTCATTTTGGAGCAAATATTAATTTGTGAAATTCGTTGGCATGATGTTTGTTTTGTGTGACCAATGTCCATGTTATTTTTCTACTCTTGCCATTGTTTTGGACTGTGCAGTTACATTGTTCTTCATGTGCAGAGTTGTACTATGTTGCACAGGTTGTTGTTTCGTTGTTGTTGCTTTTGATGTAGTTTCCATTGTTGTTTTTGTTGTGCTCAATGACAGTTCCTGACGGATAATTTGAGTCATTCTCAAACTTCTTGGCATCAGTGTCCTTTGTGTATCTGATGTTTCATTGTGCTTTCTGATTTGACGTTTGTGTGAATGATCTGATGTTGTATTGACCTTGGTGACATCAGTCATTTCTGGTTAATTGGATTCCTCTTTGCTTCCTTGGTGCTCGTCTTCTGGAGTCAACGTCTTCAAGATTTCAGTTTCTTATAGGTTGTCAAGAGTAGATGAGATTTTAATTGATGTGTTCTCACTGGACTCATGAGTAGTTTTACTTTGATTGTTGAGTGCTTCTGTATAGTCGAGCTGAGATCTGTCAGTATCGCTGTGATCTTGAACATGTTGTATGTTGATTGTGATCACATTGTCACTATTCTCACATACAGTGGGTAGACTTTCATTGTCTTCTTGTAGTTGTTTTAATGAGCGGGGTAAACTTTCATAGTCTCCTGCTTGTTGCTAAAATAAGGTGGATAGACCTTCATAGTCTTCTTCATGCATGGTTGTCGCTCTGGAGTCTTTAATTGCTTCCATTCTGGAGTCTGTCAACAATCTCTTTGTGGAGACTTCCATCGCTTTCTCTATGATGCACGACCAATTGCACAAAGACTAAAGTTGGGTACAACTGTTGATTTATTACAGTCAGATGCATGGCGTCCTGCTGCAGCTGGCGAAATGGCAGGGCACTGGAGGTTATGCATATTTATACAGTTCGCCCTGGGCGGAGCCAGCCGGCAGGAGCTACCGACGAACCTTACATCTCCTATTACAGTGGATCACCACATTCACCCCCTGTTAAAAATGAGTCCGGCGGGGGTGATGTGAAACTATATACAATTAGTGCAATTATGTACAGTGGTAGGGAAAGAAAAGTCCATGTTGACGGTTTGGAGTCCGTCAAAGGTTCAGCTGGTCCGGTGCTTTGGTGCTTCGTTGGGAGCGGCGTAACGGTGGTGGCGAAGTCGGTGCTGGCGGTGCTGATGCTGGCCAGTCATCGGGGAACTCCGGGAGCGTGCCAAAGTCCTCTTCGTCCTCTTGTGCGGAAAAGGGGAGGGAGGGTGGTCTGGTGGGGTCAA